>NC_058521.1:594329759-594954759 GCF_904849725.1 Hordeum vulgare subsp. vulgare
ACCACCCAAAACAAAGGAATATGAACTAGCGGATCGCGGCAGTAATAAAACAGTTGTAACATTTGTGCGCTTTCACGACAGCTAAACAAGATTTGACAAAGTCGAAGAGATTCTTCTTCAGCTAGGAAGATCACGCCAAAACAACCATCGATCGAGCTGTTTTTCCGACGAAAGCAAAGGAGCTTCATCAGGCCACTGCGCGACAGTGACGCATCCCAGTTTTTGTTGCGGTTGTGATGTCATTCTTAGCCCATTGTGCAACAGCAACGGATGGCTGCAGCGACCATCCAGATATCTCTAGAAGTCGGCGTCTACCGTCCTGACGGGTCGACCATGGCACCGTCGACGTGCGGAGAAACTGCGTCTCGCAAGCTGTTGTTGGACCGTGTCTCCGTCCGGGTTTTTCGTGCGGATTTTGAGCAGGGTTGGCGCTGTTTGAATTTGACTCCCTCTCTGTCCTTGGAGCACCCGGAGTCGGCTAGCCAGGAGCAACCAAACTACTCCAGTAATCAAATCAAAAGCTTGATGGCACAGCTAATGTGGTGCAGCACTTACCAGTTGGGTTAATTTAGTGTGCACTGGGTAGCAGACACAAGTAGACTAATTCAGGTTCAGGTCGATGTCTGATAAGTGACGACGGGTTTATGAATTCAGAAAATTGCTGGGTCCTCCTATCCCCCCGTTGCACAAGCTGTGGCGTTGCTTGATACAGTTGTGCCGGCTGGGAACGAGAAGTAGATTCCATGGCGCACCTCGGATTACACTAACGCTGCTGGCGCGTTGCACACAAAATTCGATCAGCTGGGAACGAGAATTATACAATCCCCCCAAAGAAGTGCTACAGAATCTTGAATTCTTTCCTAACTCGAGTTCATCTGAATTTTGGCAACTAATATAACGCGAAATTGGTTGTTGTTTTGTTTGGCGTGTGTGGCGCTGACTGCTAGTGAGAGACAGATTGATCATGGCGATGGTGTTGGATGCGACGCGATGGAGAAATTGGTATGGGCGGCGGAGACGAGAGAGGCATGGAGGAGATGAGGGGCAGGGGGAGCGGGGACTGACCGCTTCGATGTCGATCCTGTAGACGACGTGGAGGCGGCGCTTCTCGCGGCTGCTCGCCCGGTACGCCATGGCGAGGTGCGCGGCGGCGAGCGCGAGCGACATGAGGAACATGGCCTCGACGGCGAGGGCCTGGCCCTTGCCGTGCAGGTCGAGCCCAGCGGCGCCGTCGGCGGCGACGCCGAAGACCGCGACGGCCTTGGCGAGGACGTAGAAGAGGGAGCCGACGCTGCACGCCGCCGCCACCCACAGGTAGGCCGCGCCGCCCCCGCACGCCGTGTACGCGCCTGCACACACATACACAGAGAGAAAAAACGATTAGGAACAAAATCAGAGGTGGATTGGGATGAGGAAATTACTGAGGGCACGGCGGAGGGGAAGGGGCGCTTACAGAGGATGAGGAGGGAGCGGGCGGCCGAGACGGCGGGGAGGTCGAGGAGGGAGGAGCGGAAGTGGAAGGCCCTGGCCTGGTCGAGGAGGGTGTGCGCGGAGGCGGCGGCGTGGCCGGCGCGTAAGAAGCTGGAGAGGAGCGCGGGCGGGAGGAGCAGGTCGAGGAGGACGACGAGGAGCGGCGGCGCGCAGACGAGGAGCAGCGAGGCGAGCATGGAGACGAGGAAGAAGGCCGTCTTGGCCCACCGCCATGGCCGCGCCCACACCCCCTCCCCCCCATGCCCCAGCGCCAGCTTCTTCTCCATGCCTGCACTCCAATCGGTCGGCCACGCGCCGATGCGCTGCTAGCAGTGGGAGATCGAGTGCGGCCGCGCAGTCGACGGCGGCGCGCGTGGCGTGGCGCGGTGGGGTGGAGGATGGCCTGGTGGGTTCGGTCGGAGTCGAGGTTTTAAGCGGGGGGGAGGGGGAGAGATGGACGATGGTTGGAGGCCGGTTTGACCGCGTAGCGCTGGCTCTACTCCTGCTCCACGGCAGCAGCCTGGGGGCCGGGGCGCGCCGGGAGCCGCCACGGGGTGCGATGCGTCAGCGGATGCGTCGGCCTCTCAGCGCGCGTGCAGAAGCTTCCACCCGCCCCCGCCCCCGCCCCTGCCCGGTTAATTACGGCGTGATGAGCGATTCGTGTTTACTCTGGTTTTTGGCAGCACTTTACAATATTATTTTTTAACACAATACTTTATGAATAGACCAATCCGTCACATAAACGCGCATACATTCATCTTTATGAATAGAACGTATATATACATATTCTATCCTTATGAACATTTTTTAAAAACTGAATGAACATATCATCTTAAGATTTATAAATCATCATAGGCTACCGTGATTTATAAAGTCATCGTAGACGATGAGATTTACGGGAACGTTAATTCCCACCGAAAACGTATAACCAAAAATTCAAAAATAATGGTCTCTCCGTTCCAAATTAAATGACTTAACTTTGTGTTAAAACTAATATAAAGTTGAATCATTTATTTTAAAACAGAGTAAGTATAAACACTATAACTTTAACCCTAGTAAGTTGGGAATGTCATCTTCTTTTTAACTATCCAATCATAGATTGGTTTGTACCGTACTCCATGATACTCCTACTTTTTTTTCAAAAGAGAAGAAAACTGGAGTGTCAGATATAGACTCGGGGGTCTGTTTCTCGGCTGAGATTCAAATTGCGAACATCTTGTTGCTCCCGTTCAGTTTCGCTGGTGTTTTAGTCCCGTACGTACGTACGTACGTTGCGGGTTTTGACTGGAACGCCGCGTCATCATCCGTCGTTTAAGTTTCGACTAGAAGCTCTATATCCGGCAGAGAATTCACACCTGTCTGCCCCCCTAACCTACGTCATACTGCCGCTGCCGAACGTCAAATCAACCATAAAGAGACGGACAAGGACACGCTCCGGAGTCCGGACGCGTGGAAGGGAAAAAAACATACGTTTTCGAAAGATAAAAAACGTGAGACGATAGGAACAGTGTCGATCTCTGCTCAGGTGCAGTGCACCACATGGGCGCCTGCATGTGGTACGACATCCCTCGGCCCAACGCCCGAACCCCCATCGAATCCACGTGACCGGAGGCGGCCCGCGCCCGCATATTCGGGCAAATGGACCGGACCCCTCATCACATGCCGTGATCTGCGCTCTCCCTTCCCGCCATGTGGTGCGCGGAGCTGCAGCGGCATGACCAACCGTTAACGGCCGGCCCTGCCTACCAATCATCATAAACAAAAACAAAGCGTGAGTGAGTCAGTGCTGACCGGTCTTCCCTGGCTGCCGAGCGAGATCGGCCGTGGATTATTAAGCGGCGGCAAGCGACCGGCACGACCTCACTGCTACTCCACTTTTCCGTTCACCAGCCTTCGTTTTGAGCCGGGTTTCTGCTTCGATTTGGACGGCCGGCCGGGCGATCCATCGGTTGACCAGAGCACTTCCAGATGAAAATGGTCAAGTTCATCGGCCCGGAGGCGTCACCAGTGGATATATACTCGTACGTGCACACGAGCCTGAGTTCTACGACTAACCTGTCTCCGTGTTGACGAGGGTTTTGAGTTCTAGGAGTTGACCAGAGCATTTGATGAGAAAATCGATCGGCTGGGAAGCATCACAGCCATCTCCAATTCCCGCTCGTCAAAGCATCCCAAAACATCCCAGCAGCACTGCCTATATGGTTTGTACTTATCCAACACCATGCATCAAACCTTCATGGACCGGTCCACGCAGTGGTGTAGCCATACCAATGTGCGAGGGTCGTCCAACACTAAAAATATTTGTATAAACTTATTTATTTTAAAACTAATGTTATTTTATTTTACTACACTATATATACATACTGCGGAGAAAAATTACGATGGTCTATTAGACCATCCTGCCAACCCCTTAGCTACGTCATTAGGTTCACGTATGTGAATTCCTGCAAAGTGGAAAGGTCTAGAAAGCTTGTGTGCGTCTAGATAGACGCCGTGTAGGCTTCCATCATCCCACACATAACCAAAACCGATGCGGAACTCACGCATTTGGGCAATTCAATATTTTTTTGCGTGAAAGCATCCTCTTTCCCCGAAGTCTCTTCTCCCATTGTCGCCGTCACCAACCCCGTTTTCGCCCGATTGAGACGAAGGAGGTGCTGACGGAGAAGTTCTCACAGGTGCATGACCCATCGCTGGTGGCCACCCGCAAGGCCAACACGGCGACATACACCTCCCACCGCTACGAACAGAGGAATATGGTGGTGACTTTGGCGGCTGATGGGCAATTGTCTCCTTCGGTAAAGCATGCGAATAGGTGGGGTGTCGGTTGTGCAATCATGAGCGCAGCTACATCGACCATATTGTTGGAAATATGCCCTAGAGGCAATAATAAAATGGTTATTATCATATTTCCTTGTTCATGATAATCGTCTATTGTTCATGCTATAATTGTATTAACAGGAAACAGTAATACATGTGTGAACAAATAGATCACAATGTGTCCCTAGCAAGCCTCTAGTTGGCTAGCTCGTTAGTCAATAGATGATCATGGTTTCCTGATCATGGGCATTAGATGTCATTGATAACGGGATCACATCATTGGGAGAATGATGTGATGGACAAGACCCAATCCTAAGCATAGCACTAGATCGTATTGTTCGTATGCTAAAGCTTTTCTAATGTCAAGTATCTTTTCCTTCGACCGTGAGACTGTGCAACTCCCGGATAACGTAGGAGTGCTTTGGGTGTATCAAACATCACAACGTAACTGGGTGACTATAAAGGTGCACTGCGGGTACCTCCGAAAGTGTGTGTTGGTTTGGTACGAGTCAAGATCGAGATTTGTCACTCCGTGTGACGGAGAGGTATATCTGGGCCCACTCGGTAGAACATCATCATGAGCTCAATGTGACTAAGGAGTTAGTCACACGATGACGTGCTACGGAACGAGTAAAGAGACTTACCGGTAACGATATTGAACAAGGTATTGGTATACCGACGATCGAATCTTGGGCAAGCTCTATACCAACAGACAAAGGGAATTGTATACGGGATTGATTGAATCCTTGACATCGTGGTTCATCCGATGAGATCATCGTGGATCAAGTGGGAGCCACCATGGGTATCCAGACCCCGCTGATAGTTATTGGCCAGAGAGATGTCTCGGTCATGTATGCATGTCTCCCGAACCCGTAGGGTCTACACACTTAAGGTTCGGTGACGCTAGGGTTATAGGGAATTGTTATACGAGGTTACCGAAAGTTGTTCGGAGTCCCGGATGAGATCCCGGACGTCACGAGGAGCTCAGGAATGGTCCGGAGGTAAAGTTTGATATATATGACGGATGGTTTCGGATACCGGAAGTGTTTCGGGCATCACCGGTAACGTACCAGGACCATCGGAGGTGGCTCCGGGGGTCCACCGAAGGGGGGCAACGACCCCGGGAGGTAAGGTGGGCCAAGTGGAGAAGGGAACCAGCCCCTAGGTGGGCTGGTGCGCCTCCCCACTCAACCCAATGCGTGGGGGAGAGAAAAGGGGGGGGGGCAAACCCTAAGCGAGGTGGACCTAAGGCCCACCAGGGGTGCGCCACACCCCTCCTCCCCCCTTGGCCGCCGCACCAGCCCCATCTTGGGCTGCCCCCCCCCCAGGAGAGGGAAACCCTCAAGGGGGCGCAGCCCCTCCCTCCCCCTATATATAGTGGGCACTTTTGGCCATTGGAGATCAGACTTTTGCCTCTCTCTCGGCGCAGCCCTGCCCCTTCTTCCTCCTCCTCTCTGCCAGTGCTTGGCGAAGCCCTGCCGGGAGACCTCGTCTCTCCATCGACACCACGCCGTCGTGCTGCTGGAGTTCTTCCCCAACCTCTCCCTCCTCCTTGCTGGATCAAGGTGTGGGAGACGTCACCGGGCTGCATGTGTGTTGAACGCGGAGGTGCCGTAGTTCGGCACTAGATCGGAATCGCTGCGAGTATGACTCCATCAACCGCGTTCTAGCAACGCTTCCGCTTGGCGATCTTCAAAGGTATGAAGATGCTCTTACCCCTCTCTCGTTGCTGGTCTCTCCATAGGAAGATCTGAATATGCGTAGGAAAATTTTGAATTTATGCTACGTGACCCAACAGTGGCATCCGAGCCAGGTTTTCTATGCGTAGATTCTATGCACGAGTAGAACACAAAAGTTGTGGGCGATGATTTGTCAATTTGCTTGCCGCTACTAGTCTTATTCTTTTCCGGCGGTATTGTGGGATGAAGCGGCCCGGACCGACTTTACACGTACGCTTACGTTAGACTGGTTCCACCGACAGACATGCACACCGTGCATAAAGGTGGCTATAGCGGGTGGCTGTCTCTCCTACTCTAGTCGGATTGGATTTGATGAAAAGGGTCCTTATGAAGGGTAAATAGCTTTGGCATATCATCGTTGTGGCTGTCACGTAGGTAAGAAGGCGTTCTTGCTAGAAACCCAAATCAGCCACGTAAAACTTGCAACAACAATTAGAGGACGTCTAACTTGTTTTTGCACGGTTTGACATGTGATGTGATATGGCCAAAGTTGTGATGTTGCATGTATGATGTATGAGATGATCATGTTATTGTAATAAGTTTCACGACTTGCATGTCGATGAGTATGACAACCGGCAGGAGCCATAGGAGTTGTCTTAATTTATTGTATGAGATGCAACGCCATGTGCTTACTACTTTTACTTCATTGCTAACGGTTAGCTATAGTAGTAGTGATAGTAGTAGTTGGCGTGACGACTTCACGGAGACACGATGATGGAGATCATGGTGTCACGCCGGTGACGATGATGATCATGCGATGCCTGAAGATGGAGATCGAAAGAGCAAAGATGATAATGGCCATATCATGTCACTATATGATTGCATTGTGATGTTTATCATGTTTTACATCTTATTGCTTAGAACGACGGTAGCATAATAAGAAGATCCCTCTTAAAATTTCGAGAACGTATTCCCCTAAGTGTGCACCATTGCGAAGGTTCGTTGTCTCGAAGCACCACGTGATGATCGGGTGTGATAGATTCTAACATTCGCATACAACGGGTGTAAGCCAGATTTAGACACGCAAAACACCTAGGTTGACTCGACGAGCTTAGCATGTACAGACATGACCTCGAATACAAGAGACCGAAAGGTCGAACATGAGTCGTATGGTTGAATACGATCAGCATGAAGTTGCTCACCATGGTGACTAGTCCGTCTCACGTGATGATCGGACACGGGTTAGTCAACATGGATCATGTATCACTTAGATGACTAGAGGGATGTCGATTTAAGTGGGAGTTCATACTTAATTTGATTAAATGAACTTAATTGTCATGAACTTAGTCTAAAAGTTGTCTTTATAAATATTGTAGATGGCCAACGTCAACCTCAATTTCAACGCATTCCTAGAGAAAAACAAGCTGAAAGATGATGATAGCAACTATGCGGACTGGGTTCGCAACTTGAAGCTCATCCTTGAAGCAGCTAAAAAGGCTTATGTCCTTGATGCGCCGCTAGGTGACCCTCCCGCTCCCGCAGCAGCCCAGGATATTCTGAACGTCTGGCAAACGCGGAGTGATGACTACTCTCTGGTTAGGTGTGGCATGTTATACAGTTTAGAAACGGGGCTCCACAGGCGTTTTGAGCAACACAGAGCATATGAGATGTTCCAGGAGCTGAAGCTAGTTTTTCAAGCTCATGCCCGTGTCGAGAGATATGAAGTCTCCGACAAGTCCTTTAGCTGTAAGATGGAGGAGAACAGTTCTGTCAGTGAGCACATACTCAAAATGTCTGGGTTACACGGTCGTCTGACTTCACTTGGAGTCAAACTTCCGGATGATGCTATAATTGACAGAATCCTCCAGTCTCTCCCACCAAGCTAGAAAGGCTTTGTGCTTAACTACAACATGCAAGGGATGGAAAAGACCATTCCCAAGTTATACTCGATGCTCAAGTCTGCAGAAGTAGAAATCAAGAAAGAGCATCAAGTGTTGATGGTCAACAAGACCACTAGTTTCAAGAAAGACAAGGGTAAGAAGAACTTCAAGAAAGACGGCAAAGTTGTTGTCGCGCCCGGTAAGCCAGATGCCGGGAAGAAGAAAAAGAATGGGCCCAAGCCTGAGACTGAGTGCTTCTATTGCAAGGGAAAGGGTCACTGGAAGCGGAACTGCCCCAAATACTTAGCGGACAAGAAGGCCGGCAACATTAAAGGTATATGTGATATACATGTTATTGATGTGTACCTTACCAGCGCTCGTAGTAGCTCCTGGGTATTTGATACTGGTGTTGTTGCTCACATTTGCAACTCAAAGCAGGAACTGCGGAATAAGCGGAGACTGGCCAAGGACGAGATGACGATGCGCGTCCGGAATGGTTCAAAGGTCGATGTGATCGTCGTCGGCACGCTACCTCTACATCTACCGTCGGGATTAGTCTTAAACCTAAATAATTGTTATTTAGTACCAGCTTTAAGCATGAACATTGTATCAGGGTCTTGCCTAATGCGAGACGACTACTCATTTAAGTCAGAGAATAATGGTTGTTCTATTTATATGAGTGATATGTTTTATGGTCATGCTCCGCTGGTGAATGGTTTATTCTTGATGAATCTCGATCGTGATGTTACACATATTCATAGTGTGAGTACCAAAAGATGTAAAGTTGATAATGATAGTCCCACATACTTGTGGCACTGCCGCCTTGGTCATATCGGCGTTAAGCGCATGAAGAAGCTCCATACTGATGGACTATTAGAGTCTCTTGACTTTAAATTATTTGACACATGCGAACCGTGCCTCATGGGCAAGATGACTAAGACTCCATTCTCAGGAATAATGGAGAGAGCAACCGACTTATTGGAAATAATACATACTGATGTGTGTGGTCCAATGAATGTTGAAGCCCGCGGTGGCTATCGTTATGTTCTCACTCTCACCGATGATTTGAGTAGGTGTGGGTATTGCTACTTGATGAAGCACAAATCTAAGACATTTGAAAAGTTCAAGGAATTTCAGAGTGAAGTCGAGAATCAACGTGACAGAAAAATTAAGTGTCTACGATCTGATCGTGGAGGAGAATATTTGAGTCACGAGTTTGGCACACACCTAAGAAAGTGTGGAATCGTTTCACAACTGACGCCGCCTGGCACACCGCAACGCAACGGAGTGTCTGAACGTCGTAATCGCACTTTTATTAGATATGGTACGATCTATGATGTCTCTTACCGACCTACCGCTATCATTTTGGGGATACGCATTAGAAACTGCAGCATTCACTTTAAATAGGGCACCGTCTAAATCTGTTGAGACGACACCGTATGAACTATGGTTTGGCAAGAAACCTAAGTTGTCGTTTCTTAAAGTTTGGGGCTGCGATGCTTAGGTGCCGTCCGTTCGGTACTAGATCGTGGGACTGATCGCGGGATTGTTCGCGGGGCGGATCGAGGGACGTGAGGACGTTCCACTACATCAACCGCGTTCTCTAAACGCTTCTGCTGTACGATCTACAAGGGTACGTAGATCACTCATCCCCTCTCGTAGATGGACATCACCATGATAGGTCTTCATGCGCGTAGGAAATTTTTTGTTTCCCATGCGACGTTCCCCAACAGTGGCATCATGAGCTAGGTTCATGCGTAGATGTCTTCTCGAGTAGAACACAAAAGGTTTTGTGGGCGGTGATGTGCGTTTTGCTGCCCTCCTTAGTCTTTTCTTGATTCCGCGGTATTGTTGGATTGAAGCGGCTTGGACCGACATTACTCGTACGCTTACGAGAGACTGGTTTCATCGTTACGAGTAACCCCCTTTGCTCAAAGATGACTGGCAAGTGACGGTTTCTCCAACTTTAGTTGAATCGGATTTAACCGAGGAGGTCCTTGGATGAGGTTAAATAGCAACTCATATATCTCCGTTGTGGTGTTTGCGTAAGTAAGATGCGATCCTACTAGATACCCTTGGTCACCACGTAAAACATGCAACAACAAAATTAGAGGACGTCTAACTTGTTTTTGCAGGGTATGATTGTGATGTGATATGGCCAATGATGTGATGTGATATATTGGATGTATGAGATGATCATGTTGTAATAGAAATATCGACTTGCACGTCGATGGTACGGCAACCGGCAGGAGCCATAGGGTTGTCTTTATACTAACATATTTGTGCTTGCAGATGCGTTTACTATTTTGCTAGGATGTAGCCTTAGTAGTAATAGCATAAGTAGCACGACAACCCCGATGGCAACACGTTGATGGATGATGATGGTGTGGCGCCGGTGACAAGAAGATCGTGCCGGTGCTTTGGTGATGGAGATCAAGAAGCACGTGATGATGGCCATATCATGTCACTTATGAATTGCATGTGATGTTAATCCTTTTATGCACCTTATTTTGCTTAGAACGTCGGTAGCATTATAAGGTGATCTCTCACTAAAATTTCAAGACGAAATTGTGTTCTCCCCGACTGTGCACCGTTGCTACAGTTCGTCGTTTCGAGACACCACGTGATGATCGGGTGTGATAGACTCAACGTTCACATACAACGGGTGCAAAACAGTTGCGCACGCGGAACACTCGGGTTAAGCTTGACGAGCCTAGCATGTGCAGACATGGCCTCGGAACACATGAGACCGAAAGGTCGATCATGAATCATATAGCTAATATGATTAGCATAGGGATGCTTACCACTGAAACTACTCTCGACTCACGTGATGATCGGACTTGGGATAGTGTAAGTGGATCATGAACCACTCAAATGACTAGAGAGATGTACTTTTTGAGTGGGAGTTTAGCATATAATTTGATTAAGTTGAACTCTAATTATCTTGAACATAGTCTAAGTCCACTTTGAATGTATTTGTGTTGTAGATCATGGCTCACGCAAGTGTCATCCTGAATTTTAATACGTTCCTAGAGAAAGCTAAGTTGAAAGATGATGGAAGCAACTTTGTAGACTGGGCTCGTAATCTTAAGCTAATCTTACAAGCTGGAAAGAAGGATTATGTCCTTAATGCTGCGCTGGGAGATGAACCACCCGCTACGGCTGATCAGGATGTTAAGAACGCTTGGTTAGCACGTAAGGAGGACTACTCAATAGTTCAATGTGCAGTCTTGTATGGCTTAGAACCGGGACTTCAACGTCGCTTTGAGCGTCATGGAGCATTTGAGATGTTCCAGGAGTTGAAGTTCATCTTTCAGAAGAACGCCCGGATCGAGAGGTATGAGACCTCCGATAAATTCTATGCTTGCAAGATGGAGGAAAACTCGTCTGTCAGTGAACATGTGCTCAAAATGTCTGGGTACTCAAACCGTCTAGCTGAACTGGGGATTGAACTCCCGCAAGAAGCTTAACTGACAGAATCCTTCAATCACTGCCGCCAAGCTATAAAGGCTTTGTGTTGAACTACAACATGCAAGGGATGAACAAGTCTCCCAGCGAGTTGTTTGCGATGCTGAAAGTCGCAGAGTCTGAACTCCGTAAAGAGCATCAAGTGTTGATGGTGAGCAAGACCACTAGTTTCAAGAGAAACGGCAAAGGCAAGAAGGGCAATTCGAAGAAGAGCGGCAAGCCTGTTGCCAATCCGCCGAAGAAACCCAAGGCTGGACCTAAGCCTGAAACAGAGTGCTTCTATTGCAAGGGTATGGGTCACTGGAAGCGCAATTGCCCCAAGTATCTGGCAGATAAGAAGGCGGGCAAAGAAAAATCAGGTATATTTGATATACATGTTATTGATGTGTACTTAACCGGCTCTCGTAGTAGTGCCTGGGTATTCGATACCGGTTCTGTTGCTCACATTTGCAACTCGAAGCAGGAACTGCGGAATAGACGAAGGCTAGCAAAAGACGAAGTGACGATGCGCGTAGGAAACGGTTCCAAGGTTGATGCAATCGCCGTCGGCACAGTGTCACTTCAACTACCATCGGGATTAGTGATGAACTTAAATCATTGTTATTTAGTGCCTGCGTTGAGCATGAACATTATATCTGGATCTTGTTTATTGCGAGACGGTTACTCTTTTAAGTCTGAGAATAATGGTTGTTCTATTTCTATGAGTAACATCTTTTATGGTCATGCACCAAATGTGAGAGGATTGTTCATATTGAATCTTGATAGAGATACGCATATACATAACATTGAGACCAAAAGAGTTAGAGTAAACAATGATAGCGTCATATTTTTGTGGCACTGCCGCTTGGGTCATATTGGTGTAAAGCGCATGAAGAAACTCCATGCTGATGGACTTTTGGAGTCACTTGACTTTGATTCACTTGACACGTGCGAACCATGCCTCATGGGCAAGATGACTAAGACTCCGTTCTCCGGAACAATGGAGCGTGCAAGTGACTTGTTGGAAATCATACATACCGATGTGTGTGGTCCAATGAGCGTGGAGGCACGCGGCGGATATCGTTATTTTCTCACCTTCACTGACGATCTAAGTAGATATGGTTATGTCTACTTGATGAAGCACAAGTCTGAAACATTTGAAAAGTTCAAGCAATTTCAGAGTGAAGTGGAAAATCATCGTAACAAGAAGATCAAGTTCCTACGGTCTGATCGTGGGGGTGAATATCTGAGTTTCGAGTTTGGTACTCACTTAAGACAATGTGGAATTGTTTCGCAGTTAACACCGCCTGGAACACCACAGCGTAATGGTGTGTCCGAACGTCGTAATCGTACTTTATTAGAAATGGTGCGATCTATGATGTCTCTTACTGATTTGCCGTTATCGTTTTGGGGTTATGCATTAGAAACAGCTGCATTCACTTTAAATAGGGCACCATCGAAATCCGTTGAGACGACACCATACGAACTGTGGTATGGCAAAAGGCCAAAGTTGTCGTTTCTTAAAGTTTGGGGATGTGATGCTTATGTCAAAAAGCTTCAGCCTGAAAAGCTGGAACCCAAAGCGGAAAAGTGCGTCTTCATAGGTTACCCAAAAGAGACAGTTGGGTACACCTTCTATCTCAAATCCGAGGGCAAAGTGTTTGTTGCTAAGAACGGAACTTTTCTCGAGAAGGAGTTTCTCTCGAGAGAATTGAGTGGGAGGAAGATAGAACTTGACGAGGTTGTCGAACCTCTCATCCCTCTGGATGGTGGCGCAGGGCAAGGGGAAACCTCTGTCATTGCGACGCCGGTTGAGGAGGAAGTTAATGATGATGATCATGAAACTCCAGTTCAAGTTTCTGTTGAACCACGCAGGTCGACGAGATCACGCGCTGCTCCAGAGTGGTACGGTAACCCCGTCTTATCAATCATGTTGTTAGACAACAATGAACCTGCAAATTATGAAGAAGCAATGGTGGGCCCAGATTCCAACAAATGGCTAGAAGCCATGAAATCCGAGATAGGATCCATGTATGAGAACAAAGTGTGGACTTTGGAGATGCTGCCTGAGGGCCGCAAGGCTATTCAGAACAAATGGATCTTTAAGAAGAAGACGGACGCTGACGGTAATGTGAACGTTTATAAAGCTCGACTTGTGGCAAAGGGTTTTTCACAAGTTCCAGGAATTGACTACGATGAGACTTTCTCTCCCGTAGCGATGCTTAAGTCCGTCAGAATCATGTTAGCAATAGCTGCATTTTTCGATTATGAAATCTGGCAGATGGATGTCAAAACGGCGTTCCTTAACGGTTTCCTTAAGGAAGAGTTGTATATGATGCAACCCGAAGGTTTTGTCGATCCTAAAAATGCTGACAAGGTGTGCAAGCTCCAGCGATCCATTTATGGACTGGTGCAAGCATCTCGGAGTTGGAACAAACGCTTTGATGAGGTGATCAAAGCATTTGGGTTTATACAAGTGGTTGGAGAATCTTGTATTTACAAGAAAGTGAGTGGGAGCTCTGTGGCGTTTCTAATATTATATGTGGATAACATATTACTGATTGGAAACAACGTAGAGCTTTTGGAGAGCATAAAAGGTTACTTAAATAAAAGTTTCTCTATGAAGGACCTAGGAGAAGCTGCCTTACATTCTAGGCATTAAGATCTATAGGGATAGATCAAAACGCCTGATAGGACTTTCACAAAGCACATACCTTGATAAAGTTTTGAAGAGGTTCAAAATGGAACAGTCCAAGAAAGGGTTCTTGCAAGTGTTACAAGGTACGAGATTGAGTAAGACTCAGTGCCCAGCAACTGATGAAGATAGAGAGCATATGCGCTCCGTCCCCTATGCTTCAGCCATAGGCTCTATCATGTATGCAATGCTGTGCAGTAGACCGGATGTTAGCCTGGCCATAAGTATGGCAGGTAGGTTCCAGAGTAATCCAGGAGTGGATCACTGGACGGCGGTCAAGAATATCCTGAAGTACCTGAAAAGGACTAAGGAGATGTTTCTCGTGTATGGAGGTGACGAAGAGCTCGCCGTAAAGGGTTACGTCGATGCAAGCTTTGACACAGATCCGGACGACTCTAAGTCACAAACCGGATACGTATTTATTCTTAATGGGGGTGCAGTAAGCTGGTGCAGTTCCAAGCAAAGCGTCGTAGCAGATTCTACATGTGAAGCGGAGTACATGGCTGCCTCGGAGGCGGCTAAGGAGGGTGTCTGGATGAAGCAGTTCATGACGGATCTTGGAGTGATGCCAAGTGCACTGGATCCAATAACCTTGTTCTGTGACAACACTGGTGCCATTGCCTTAGCAAAGGAACCAAGGTTTCACAAGAAGACCAGACACATCAAACGACGCTTCAACCTCATCCGCGACTACGTCGAGGAGGAGGACGTAAATATATGCAAAGTGCACACGGATCTGAATGTAGCAGACCCGCTGACTAAGCCTCTTCCACGGCCAAAACATGATCGACACCAGAACTGTATGGGTGTTAGATTTATTACAATGTAATTCACATGGTGATGTGAGGGCTAGATTATTGACTCTAGTGCAAGTGGGAGACTGTTGGAATTATGCCCTAGAGGCAATAATAAATGTATAGTTATTATTATAATTCCTGTATCAAGATAATAGTTTATTATCCATGCTATAATTGTATTGAATGAAGACTCATTTACATGTGTGGATACATAGACAAAACACCGTCCCTAGCATGCCTCTAGTTGGCTAGCCAGTTGATCAATGATAGTCAGTGTCTTCTGATTATGAACAAGGTGTTGTTGCTTGATAACTGGATCACGTCATTGGGAGAATCACGTGATGGACTAGACCCAAACTAATAGACGTAGCATGTTGATCGTGTCATTTTGTTGCTACTGTTTTCTGCGTGTCAAGTATTTATTCCTATGACCATGAGATCATATAACTCACTGACACCGGAGGAATGCTTTGTGTGTATCAAACGTCGCAACGTAACTGGGTGACTATAAAGATGCTCTACAGGTATCTCCGAAGGTGTTAGTTGAGTTAGTATGGATCAAGACTGGGATTTGTCACTCCGTGTGACGGAGAGGTATCTCGGGGCCCACTCGGTAATACAACATCACACATAAGCCTTGCAAGCAATGTAACTTAGTGTAAGTTGCGGGATCTTGTATTACGGAACGAGTAAAGAGACTTGCCGGTAAACGAGATTGAAATAGGTATGCGGATACTGACGATCGAATCTCGGGCAAGTAAACATACCGAAGGACAAAGGGAATGACATACGGGATTATACGAATCCTTGGCACTGAGGTTCAAACGATAAGATCTTCGTAGAATATGTAGGATCCAATATGGGCATCCAGGTCCCGCTGTTGGATATTGACCGAGGAGTCTCTCGGGTCATGTCTACATAGTTATCGAACCCGCAGGGTCTGCACACTTAAGGTTCGACGTTGTTTTATGCGTATTTGAGTTATATGGTTGGTTACCGAATGTTGTTCGGAGTCCCGGATGAGATCACGGACGTCACGAGGGTTTCCGGAATGGTCCGGAAACGAAGATTGATATATAGGATGACCTCATTTGATTACCGGAAGGTTTCGGAGTTACCGGGAATGTACCGGGAATGACGAATGGGTTCCGGGAGTTCACCGGAGGGGGGCAACCCACTCCGGGGAAGCCCATAGGCATTTGGGGGGGTCGCACCAGCCCTTAGTGGGCTGGTGGGACAGCCCACCAATCCCCTATGCGCCAAGAGAGAAAAAATCAAAGGAAAGAAAAAAAAGGAAGAAGTGGGAAAGGGGAAGGACTCCCTCCCACCAAACCAAGTAGGACTCGGTTTGGGGGGGGGGGAGAGTCCTCCTCCCTGGCTCGGCCGACCCCTTGGGGATCCCTTGGACCCCAAGGCAAGGTCCCCATCCCTCCTCCTATATATATGGGGCTTTTAGGGCAGATTTGAGACGACTTTCTCACGGCTGCCCGACCACATACCTCCATAGTTTTTCCTCCAGATCGCGTTTCTGCGGAGCTCGGGCGGAACCCTGCTGAGACGAGATCATCACCAACCTCCGGAGCGCCGTCACGCTGCCGGAGAACTCTTCTACCTCTCCGTCTCTCTTGCTGGATCAAGAAGGCCGAGATCATCGTCGAGCTGTACGTGTGCTGAACGCGGAGGTGCCGTCCGTTCGGTACTAGATCGTGGGACTGATCGCGGGATTGTTCGCGGGGCGGATCGAGGGACGTGAGGACGTTCCACTACATCAACCGCGTTCTCTAAACGCTTCTGCTGTACGATCTACAAGGGTACGTAGATCACTCATCCCCTCTCGTAGATGGACATCACCATGATAGGTCTTCGTGCGCGTAGGAATTTTTTTGTTTCCCATGCGACGTTCCCCAACAAGCACAGCGCGGGAAGTTGTTCCTGTGGCGCCTACATCAACTGAAGAGGAAGTTAATGATGATGATCATGAAGCTTCGGATCAAGTTACTACTGAACCACGAAGGTCCACAAGGGCACGCTCCGCACCAGAGTGGTACGGCAACCCTGTGATGGAAATCATGTTGTTAGACAACGGTGAACCTTCGAACTATGAAGAAGCGATGGCGGGCCCGGATTCCAAAAAATGGCTTGAAGCTGTGAAATCCGAGATAGGATCCATGTATGAGAACAAAGTATGGACTTTGGTGGACTTGCCCGATGACCGGCGAGCCATAGAAAATAAATGGATCTTCAAGAAGAAGACTGATGAAAACGGTAATGTAACCGTTTACAAAGCTCGACTTGTCGCAAAGGGTTTTCGACAAATTCAAGGAGTTGACTACGAAGAGACTTTCTCTCCCGTAGCAAAGCTAAAATCAGTCCGAATCATGTTAGCAATTGCCGCCTTTTATGATTATGAAATTTGGCAAATGGACGTCAAAACAGCGTTCCTTAACGGGAACCTTAAGGAAGAGTTGTATATGATGCAACCAGAAGGTTTTGTCGACCCTAAGGGTGTTAACAAAGTGTGCAAGCTCCAGCGCTCCAGCTATGGGCTGGTGCAAGCATCTCGGAGTTGGAACATTCGCTTTAATGAGGTGATTAAAGCGTTTGGGTTTGTACAGGTTTACGGAGAAGCCTGTCTGTACAAGAAAGTGAGTGGGAGCTCTATAGCTTTCCTCATACTGTATGTGGATGACATATTATTGATGGGGAACAATACAGAAATGTTGGAGAGCATAAAGGCCTATTTGAACAAGAGTTTTTCAATGAAGGACCTTGGAGAAGTTGCATACATATTAGGCATCAAGATCTATAGAGATAGATCAAGACGCCTCATAGGTCTTTCGCAAAGTACATACCTTGACAAGATATTGAAGAAGTTCAATATGGAAAACTCAAAGAAAGGGTTCTTGACAGTTTTGCAAGGTATGAGATTGAGTAAGACTCAGTCGCCGACCACGGCAGCAGAAAGAGAGAAGATGAGTTCTGTCCCCTACGCTTCAGCCGTGGGCTCTCTAATGCATGCCATGTTGTGTACCAGACCTGATATAAACCTTGCCATAAGTTTGGTAGGAGGTACCAAAGTGATCCCGGTATGGAACACGTGACATCGGTCAAGAATATCCTTAAGTACATGAAAAGGACTAAGGAAATGTTTCTCGTTTATGGAGGTGACGAAGAGCTCGTCGTAAAGGGTTACGTCGACGCTAGCTTCGACACAGATCCGGATGACTCTAAGTCACAGACCGGATACGTATATGTGTTGAATGGTGGGGCAGTGAGCTGGTGCAGCAGCAAGCAAGAAGTCGTGGCAGCATCTACATGTGAAGCGGAGTACATAGCTGCTTCAGAAGTAGCTCATGAAGGAATTTGGATGAAGGAGCTCATTACCGACCTTGGAGTGGTTCCACGCGCGTCGGGTCCAATGACACTCTTCTGTGATAACACTGGGGCCATTGCCATAGCCAAGGAGCCCAGGTTTCACCGGAAGACGAAGCACATCAAACGCCGCTACAACTCCATCCAGGACCATGTCCAGAGTGGAGTGATAGATATTTGTAAAGTACACATGGATCTGAATGTTGAGGACCCGTTGACTAAACCTCTTCCACGAGCAAAACATGATCAACACCATAATGCTATGGGTGTTCGATACATCACAATGTAACTAGATTATTGACTCTAGTGCAAGTGGGAGACTGTTGGAAATATGCCCTAGAGGCAATAATAAAATGGTTATTATCATATTTCCTTGTTCATGATAATCGTCTATTGTTCATGCTATAATTGTATTAACAGGAAACAGTAATACACGTGTGAAAAAATAGATCACAATGTGTCCCTAGCAAGCCTCTAGTTGGCTAGCTCGTTAGTCAATAGATGATCATGGTTTCCTGATCATGGGCATTAGATGTCATTGATAACGGGATCACATCATTGGGAGAATGATGTGATGGACAAGACCCAATCCTAAGCATAGCACTAGATCGTATTGTTTGTATGCTAAAGCTTTTCTAATGTCAAGTATCTTTTCCTTCGACCGTGAGACTGTGCAACTCCCGGATAACGTAGGAGTGCTTTGGGTGTATCAAACATCACAACGTAACTGGGTGACTATAAAGGTGCACTGCGGGTACCTCCAAAAGTGTGTGTTGGTTTGGTACGAGTCAAGATCGAGATTTGTCACTCCGTGTGACGGAGAGGTATATCTGGGCCCACTCGGTAGAACATCATCATGAGCTCAATGTGACTAAGGAGTTAGTCACACGATGACGTGCTACGGAACGAGTAAAGAGACTTACCGGTAACGATATTGAACAAGGTATTGGTATACCGACGATCGAATCTTGGGCAAGTTCTATACCAACAGACAAAGGGAATTGTATACGGGATTGATTGAATCCTTGACATCGTGGTTCATCCGATGAGATCATCGTGGAGCAAGTGGGAGCCACCATGGGTATCCAGACCCCGCTGATGGTTATTGGCCAGAGAGATGTCTCGGTCATGTATGCATGTCTCCCGAACCCGTAGGGTCTAGACACTTAAGGTTCGGTGAAACTAGGGTTATAGGGAATTGTTATACGAGGTTACCGAAAGTTGTTCGGAGTCCCGGATGAGATCCCAGACGTCACGAGGAGCTCCGGAATGGTCCAGAGGTAAAGATTGATATATAGGACGGATGGTTTCGGATACCGGAAGTGTTTCGGGCATCACCGGTAACGTACCGGGACCACCGGGACCACCGGAGGTGGCCCCGGGGGTCCACCGAAGGGGGGCAACGACCCCGGGAGGTAAGGTGGGCCAAACGGGGAAGGGAACCAGCCCCTAGGTGGGCTGGTGCACCTCCCCACTCAGCCCAATGCGTGGGGGAGAGAAAAGGGGGGCAAACCCTAAGCGAGGTGGGCCTAAGGCCCACCAGGGGTGCGCCACACCCCTCCTCCCCCCTTGGCCGCCGCACCAGCCCCATCTAGGGCTGCCCCCCCCCCCCCCCAGGAGAGGGAAACCCTCAAGGGGGCGCAGCTCCTCCCTCCCCCTATATATAGTGGGCACTTTTGGCCATTGGAGATCAGACTTTTGCCTCTCTCTCGGCGCAGCCCTGCCCTTCTTCCTGCTCCTCTCTGCCGGTGCTTGGCGAAGCCCTGCCGGGAGACCTCGTCTCTCCATCAACACCACGCCGTCGTGCTGCTGGAGTTCTTCCCCAACCTCTCCCTCCTCCTTGCTGGATCAAGGTGCGGGAGACGTCACCGGGCTGCACGTGTGTTGAACGCGGAGGTGCCGTAGTTCGGCACTAGATCGGAATCGCTGCGAGTACGACTCCATCAACCGCGTTCTAGCAACGCTTCCGCTTGTCGATCTTCAAAGGTATGAAGATGCTCTTACCCCTCTCTCGTTGCTGGTCTCTCCATAGAAAGATCTGAATATGCGTAGGAAAATTTTGAATTGATGCTACGTGACCCAACACCTATTACTACACAGTCTTGTGGCTTCGTGTGCAGTAACACTATGCGTTGACAGTCAACGTCGGCCTCAAAAGGAGTACACTTTCACTAAGTCACAGTCGTCGACGCTTGTCCACTCGCGGATGCAGGCTTCCATGTCGGTCGGTGTTTGGCCTCTGATTGCCAGAATGTCTCAATAGGGCACTAATGAGACGGAGGCACTCATGAACAAGATCCACGACACCGACGAGCACTAAGATGGACATGTGGGAGGCGACGAACACCAAACGAACACAAACACACATGTTGGATACCTAGTAGACACGGACCCATCGGTAGGATGATCTGGACGATATGTGGGCGTCGGGTACAAAGCCAATGGAGAAATGGGGGGATTCAGCTTGAGGAAGGATGAATTGTTGTTTCATGCGTGGTTGGCCACAAGCATTGATTCAATTCATAGCACAAAGCAAAGGGGAAAAATCTTTTGGGACAAATGTGTATGATTGATTCCATGAGCACAAACATCATGACCCGTATCACACGGAATTGAGTCGTGAGCGCGACTCAAAGTGGCTCACTAATGAATGATACATCATTCAAGAGGCCACGAGCAACTATTGCGACTATTGCAAGCAACTGCAAGTCTGTCGCACAACACTCCAAGAGATCGTAAGTTTATTGCTGCTCTATGTGTGTTAGTTGGCTGGTTATGCTCTATGTGTTGGTCATTTGACCGAATATGCTCTATGTGTTGGTCTTTTGGCCGGATATGCAACTTGTGTTGGTCATTTGGACGAATATACAACTAGTTTAGCATGTATTTCTCTAGGCTAGTCGTGCTGAAAGGATGTGGATATCACCTAGAGAGGGGTGAATAGGCGTTTTAAAACAATTACGGTTTAGGTTTGAATAAATACGGAATAAAATTAACGTTTAATTTATGAAGCACAAAACTTAAATACACTAGTCTCAGTAAAGTACAACAAGAACTTTTGCTAAGCAAGATAAACAACTAAGTGATAGCAATATATATATATATATAACTTTAAGTGTGGCGGCTATCGCAAGCTAAGTGCATAAGTAAAGAGTTCGAGTGAAAGATAACTCAGGTACACGAAGACGACTATGTATCCCGAAGTTTACATCCTTACTGGAATTCCGTCACGACTGTCACCATGCCCAATGTAGGTGATGATGATACAACAAAATGAGGTCTTGCTTCGGCCAAAAGGATGACTATGAACCAAGGAAGGAATTGAAAGGAGAAAAAAGAGAAACGAGAAGGGGTGGTGTCCAAGATGATGGAGAGATTTGAGGATATCATGACGAAGAAGGAGATATGCGTCAAGCACAATAATGTGAAGGAGGAAAACAAGGATGAGAGGTTTGACAAATTCATCGTGTTGCAAGATAAGATGATCAAGCTTCAAGAAAGGAAGGTTGAGCTCGCGTCCGCTTCAGAAGACACCAAGATTTTTAGCATGAAGATGTCAGGCTTGGATCCCAATGCGGTCAAGATCATGCAATTTTGCCATGATGTGATATTGAAGTGCTTGACGCGCAATTTGGGCCGCACAATAAAAAACTTTGCAAGGCCAAGTAGTCTTGGGCCGCACAATGAAAAACTTTGCAAGGCCAGGTAGTCTTGAGCCGCACAATGAAAGCTTTACAAAGACAACCTTTCTAGGAGGAAAAAAATGTTTCTTTTGCACGGACAACTGGACTCGCAAGTTTTTTTTGAGATTGGTCATATGTAAAAAAATGAACATCGGATGCTTTTTGATTCTGATTGCATATGTTTGTAATTATATTTACATTTGTTAAGTTGCTATTGATTTGCATATAGATGTTAAATTGAGGCGGACGAATCCGGTGCGGACAATTGATGCATAGGGTTGAATGGCTTTCCTCCCACTTGCTGCATGCGGATGTTTTGCATGTCCATTTGAATGGACAGTGTTGGAGATGCCCTCACACGTAAACATATACTCGTATGTACGAGGCAAATCCTACATCCTATGTTATTATAACTAAGTTTATTTTTCTTTGCGAAAAAATATAACTAAGTAATTGATCCCACTAACATATTTATCTCAACATTTTTTCGCGGATGCATATTTATCTCAACATTCAATTATACCACATCAACAAGCAATTATGTATGGGAAAAGGTCATCACATCATGCAACCATGCATTCAAAAAGGCTCAAATGTTTTATTAATATTATTATGCTCCATATATTCTATGAGCGTTTTATGATTATACAACAATCATATGTATATTTTGTTCTTTATAGTTAATCCAAATATTCATATTCATGTCACCGAATACCCCCTCCGTCCGAAAATATTTGTTAGAGGAAATGAATGTATCTTGATGCGTTTTAGTTGTAGACATATTTATTTTTTATGTATTTTTACGATATGTAATTCCGAACTAAGGGAGTGTATCACAAACAATTCCGGCGCCAGGTATCATCAAGTTAAACCAAGAAGTCTACATGCGTGTGCTGCAGGGATTTTATTCCAGGGATAGGTCGAAACGCATGAGCAAGCAGCAACTACGGGTTACTTTCTCACAGTTATTTGCACACACACAAAAAAAAAACTTGCTCACAGTTGCTTGTGACTGCTTTTTCTGCCTCGCAATAATTAACCGGCTTCTTTCCGTTGACCTGACGCCTGATTCGAGAAGATCCGGCTCAGGACGTCACCCCGATCGATCCCCTCCTCCTCCTTTGACCATCTACCACCAGGAAGAAGAAGCGCAGTGCAATAGAAGTTTCCTCGCGACGATCATCATCACGCCAGAGCTCTTGTGTTTCCGTTGTCGTCTCAACGGGCCCCCTTGATCAAGATCAGTCCTCTGTCATCCATCAGTTCGACGTGAGACTTTCCTACGGATTTTAAAAAAAAAACTTTATTAAATAATAAAACTAGTTGCTCTCACTGTAGTTGGCCTTTCCTTCACGCATCGCCTCTCCAATAATTTTCCCGGAGCTGGTCAGGAATTTGAGGCCAGATGAATTCACATGCAACCAGTCGTGTCTTTGAATTTTCAATCAACGATTATGAGACCGTGAACGCATGTGAAACGGATAAAAGGCGCACAGGCAAGTGCTCTCAGGCCGCTGCCGCTGCGGTTGCACATGCTCCATTTGGAGCAGAGTTGGTGGGTGCCGTCCGCTCTACTACTAGATGGATCGCCATGATGCCAAATAAATGCTGCTCCGAATCCCATGGTCCAGCGTGATCTGCTCATGACGCGGGCCTGCAAGTTGGAGAGAGGCCCGTTCGAGCGAACGAAAAGCCCCATGCATCCTCGGCTGCCACGACAGACAAACTCGACATTCCATGTGCACGCCGAGATCGGCCACGCCATGCGTGAACTCAAGTTGTCAAGTCATTTTGCAGGCCAGCTAATCAAGGAGGATGACAGCCGCGGACAGTGGATTTCCTGATGTTGCACCGAACTCGCTTCTTCTTCTTTCCTTTATTCTTGCTCTGGTTTGAAGAAAACTTTGCATTTCCGTTATGCAATAAAAGCTAATCAAGGAGGATATATTGAGAGAGAAAAATAGAATGGGGATTATTACAGCGAGGGTAACGCCACATAGATTAGACGATGTCCCCTCTTTGCGAGGCCAAATGGAGGGCGATGACTGGATAAGACAAAGACCACGTCACACACCCCCACCTGCTGAAAATCCATCATCAGCTATGTATTTTAAGTATCATCATTAGTGCGCCTTGCATCACAGCTTTATTTATATATCAACTGCTTTTCTCTATCCATTTGGAAAGAAATCTGCTCTCTTTTGACGTCCTCACTCCATCTTCCTCTTCTCATGGGCTGCTCCACCGGATATATCAAACCAACATCTCCCCAGCTAAGCTAGCTGCATGAAAGCGTTAAGAAGCTTCTTTTGGGTGTAAAGCGCCTGCTTTTAGCCCTTGTAACTAGACCGTGATTAGGATTGATCTGAATCCGGTTCTTATCCACAGTGTTCTTACCGGATCCGTAGCTGACGAACGAAAGGGGTTCAAGGGGCGGCCGCTTTCCTGCTTTGCGTTGCTCCAACCACCCCACGTGGGCGCCGCCCTACGCGACGGCAAGTCGGCAAAACAGAATTAACGGACACGCATGATATGATTTTGTGATTCATCAACGCACTCCTGTAGCCATGTTCCTCCGTCACATACTTCTTCTGTTCCTAAATAATTATTGTTGCAGAAAAACTAGTTTTTTTTAACAACAACTATTTACTTCTTTTCAACAACAATTATTTAGAAACAAAGGAAGTAGTAGCGAGCATCTAGAGCGGAGAAGCTGACGAACAAGACGAGGACTCTACAGAAAAAGTCTGAAGTGTGGGCTGGAGCCACTACTATGCTTCGAGTTTTTTTGTTTTTTGTTTTGCCTTTAGATGTCTCTAAATTTGGATCATTGTGTGGCAAACTTGTCTCCGGTTAAGCGAGGTCGGCTGAACTGCTAGACAAGCTCGGATGCTAGCCGTTTTATTCTGCTTCTGTAGCTGGAGTGTTGATTGCAAACTCCAGGTAGCAGGTTTCCCTCTGTCTCCAGTTTCAGATATTTTCAGACATTTGTATTCCCGTTAAGAAATCAATGGAAAGGGGAAAAGCCCAGTTGGAAAGAGAAAAAAATGTTCCTCCAACGCGTGGATGGCCATGTCGATCTTGCCAACGTTGATACAGATTGGTATTTGGTAGACACTGCGAGTTTTGCCGAGGAGCTTGTAGTAGCATATGATGAGTGAGTATATGTATTGCAAGCGTGTGAGTGAGTGACATCAGTGTTGATTCAGGGGCGGAGTGGTTTAACGGGCAGCCGTTGGAGGGTTAGGTCAGGATTCAGGAATGACCGATGTATGCCGCCGTACGGATGCCCACACCATTTCCGGGTAAGCCTGACCTCACCGTCGACGGCGACCTCCGCGAAGAAGCTGCACTCAACCGGGATCAGCTCTGACTTTTTTTTTTTTTTTTGAAAAAGGGAGCAGCTCTGACTTTGTGACGGCTAGCGAGCAGAAGAGAATCGTAGAGCGAAGACTCTCGACTTGCTGAGGAAGGAAGGAAGGCAACTTGCTTTCTCCTTGGTGAGTAAGGAAAGCATAAGGCAATCCGTCGCTCCTCCCGCGGGGAATTTTGTAGGTGTAGGCAAAAAGTTTGCGCGTTCGGCGTCTCCTCCCCCCGTGTTGTGGTGGTGGTGTCAACTCGTTCAGCTTGTACGTTCAGTGGGCATGGTCTGGGGTTCTGGGCTGATGAGTTTTGTTCACGCGGTGCGGAACGGGGAGCCGTGCCGTGCCGTGCCGTCCGAGCGACTGTTGAAAAGTTTTCGAGAAAAGGGAAGAAGAGTGGCCGACGAGACGACGCAGCGTCCACAGCGCGTTACGTAGTGCTCCCTCCGTACAAAAAATATAACGGCGTTCAGATCACCACAGACACAGAGGGAGTAGAGTGGTACTCCCGCCTCCCTCCGTTCCAGTACGTTAGGTTGTCCGTCCTCAGTCCTCACGAAAAACACCAGGACGGTCGACGTGTCTCACTGAAACCGGGAGCGCTCAAGCACCAGGTTTTTTTTTTCTCTTTACCACATGAGTTTAGCTATGTGTAAGTTTATATAGCTATGTGTAGGCGGTCTCCCGCGTGCGGCATGGCACCTCGTCGCGTTGGTGGGCGCACCGTCGCGGTGCGCGCGGTCACAGTCGTCGGGCTCGTTCGGTCCTGATCCGATCTGGGACCCGCGGGCGACGGCTAGCGCGAACGGTGCGGACGGTGGTGGGAGGCTTGGCTCCGCTGATGCACGTTCTGGAGGCCTCCTGCAGCGTCTTCTCCCGCCTGTGGCTGTGGTGGTTCGGGCTGGGGTTGCGACTGGTTGGCTGCCTACCAGGATTAGGATTTGCGGGCGGCGCGAGGGGTGGTGGCGGCCGTCGTAGGTCGCTGCAGGGGTCACGGCTCGTGGAGTCGTTGGCTGTTCTGGCGGCCGACGATGGCTGATCCAGTCACTGTCCTCTGACCCCTAATCGGTGTGCTTCTCTCCTGTGGGTTCCTGGCGGTGCCGGCGTGGCCGCGGAAGAAGCTGGTGGAGGAGATTCAGATTGGGGGAAACCCCTTCGTCGGCCCTGGCCGGCCGCGTCGACGACGACGCTCAAGGGCGTCGTTTTTCTTCTTGGAGACGTCGGTCTACATCTGCTCCTCCACTTCCTACCTCACTGTCTCTCGGGTGAAAACCCTAACTCCGATGGGCAGCGGCGGCGTCCTTGACGCCGTGACCTTCCTGAAGGCGTCACCTTGAGGGCCGAGTGGTGGTGGACACTGTGTGGGTCCTTGACGGTTGCTGGTGGTCGGCACTGCTTCGGGGGAAACCCTAAGATCTGGCCTTACAGATCGGACGATGACGATACTGCGGTTCCGTTTCTCTCTTGGGAGCATCGTTTGTGGAGCAGTGTTGGATGACAGAGGATGGAGATGGAGTGGCATCGTCTTGTGCGAAGATTTGGTGGAGTTGTCAAGTCATGCCTGGCCGACAGGTGCTACGCTGAATCATGCCTGGTTAGCAGGTGCTACGCACGACGGTTCTTCAAGAATCTTCGCTTCTGGGCGGATGAGCACAGGGCGGTGGCGTTGTTTGGCGCCGTGGTGGCGTTGACGGGATGTTCGGACTGGCAAAGATGATACAAATCTCTCTCCTGAAGATGGGTCAGTGGACCGATGATGATGGCGGCTTCTAACGTGTGCATGTGGTGCGCGCTTTAAGTCTGCTGCACCAACTGTTGGTACCGATACGTTATGTGGATGGATTGGCGACAACACCGGTTTTAGATATGTGAAGTGAGAGCACTCCACATTATCGAGTCTGTAGGTGTGAATGATGGCTTCGGGTGATGTGATGCATATTTTTGTCACACCATCGTGAAATAATTAATAAAGATGGCTGTATGCATCGATTGATGCAGAGGCCGGGGGTTGAACCTCCTTTTCTAAAAAAATGTGTAAGTTGTCGCTTCAAAATTTATTCCGGGGCAATCGATTTTGTGTCACTCATTTAGACCATCTCTAGCAGACCGATCCGTGAAACTCGTTTGCAATTTTCGAAAAAACGCTTTTGCGGGCCGGTGTGCGCGGCGGCCGACCAGACCTCGCAAAACGGACCCGTATAAAAGTATATTTGCCAATATCCTTTTATGCGGATCCGTTTTGCGGGGTCTGCTCGGCCGCCATCGAGGCCAGCCCGTAAAATATGTTATTTTCATTACAGTTTCAGGCACGAAAACACATTTAGTTGTTTCTTCATTTTTTTCAGAGACATTGGATACATCATAATTCATCAAATCTTTGCTAAAACATCAAGACCAAAGAAAACAAGAACCATAATTAGGCATTTTAGAAGGTATCCAACTTTCATAAGTGCTCCCACTAGTTGGATCAACATCTTCTCCATGCATTCATTGTTGGTCTCGGGGTTCTTCATCTTGCATTCTTCATTCTTCGGCTTTGATTCTAAAGAATTAGACGTTGTTTCCCCTCTAATTTCTTTTCTAATTGCCCATGCAGCTGCATCGGCAAGCCGGCGAGCCGCTGCGCGACCATCGAGCCCGGACGACGGTCGGAAGAGTCCTTGTCAGCAAACCGACGCCGACGACTAGAGGATGAACCAGTACCTGCATGTGGCACGGGCGCTTTTGTCGGGGTTGTGCGGGGTGTTCCTCAACCAATCCATGGCTTTGGCGCAGCCGCCGGTGGCCGGAAAAGCCAAATATGGTGGCCGTGACAAAACACCCGCCGATCTGCAGCTTTCCGCCCAGCCGAGGCACGAGGGTGTGGGGGAGGTCGATCTAGGGCGTGCGGCGGCCGTCGGCGTGGTATGGCCGGAATCGAAGCCGACGCCCGGCGGCGGTGGATGGGGGAAAAGCACGAGCTGAAATGTTCCACCAACAAACCGCTCTAGATATATATAGGGCATCTACGGGGCGGGGGCGGGGGGGGGGGGGGCTACGTTTTCGTGGGTTGGACCAGCTCCTCCTCTTCCTCCTTGAAATCCTCCTTCGAATCCAAAGGTAGACCTGCGACCCTTCGGATCCGGGCATGTTCAAGAAGTCACGCGCATTGCTGGATCGTGTAGCAGTGGCGTTGTGGGGGCATGACTGATGGGCTCGAGTGGCAACGATGGAAGGGAGGAGATGGATGTGCTAGGGCTGGGGGACGCCGGCTGGTCTAAATAGTCGGTATGGTCTTGGGCGGGAGCCGGAGCGGCGCCACGCAGCGTTCACGCCACGGCGACCTGTCCAAGCGTTTGCGACGGCCAGCCCGGGCATTTGAGGTTCGTTTGAGGGGTCCGACTGGGTTGATTTTTATGACAGGTCAGTGACCGGACGGCCTGCCCAACCATTTGAGACACGTATGAGGGGTTCCACTGTAGATGTTCTTTGTATGCGTGTTATCCTCGTTTTGTTTTTGGGTTTGGTTAATTCTAGATCGGACCGAATCCCATTCGAGTGCAACATGGTCTTCTTCATTCTTCCTTTTTTTTCTTGTTTGTTTTTATGCATTTTTGTTTTCGTTCTTCTCTTCATTAGTTTGTTTTTATTTCCATTTTATGGTTTTTTTAGGATGTTGGGTGAGTGTAAATATATTCATACAAAAACTACATAATATGTCATATGTATGAAAATTGATGATTATATGATTATCCTTTGCATGTTAAAAAAAGTGCAATTTGGGTGTAAAGTTGTGTGCAAGTTTTTTTTTCAATTTCATTTATTTTTAAAGGAAATAGCAACACCGCTAACTCATTCTTTTTGTACAAAAATAGATCAATTCTTTGATATTATTTTACTCTTTATTTCATTTTCATTTTCTTGTAAGGGTTATACCAATGCTACAATTCATTCGTTCTTAGTTTTTTTCCTTTTTCGATAAACTCATTTTTATATGCTTGCTTATTTTCCAAAATTACAAGTTCATGTATATTTTGTGAAAAAAAATCACATTTTATTTTTATTTTTTTGTCAATTTCCTTCTTTTTAAATGGTAATACCAATAGCACCAATTCATTCTTTCTTATAAAAAATATATAGTTTGAGTTTTTCTCATTTCCTCTTGTGAAAGGGTAATACCAATGTTAGCATGTCACTAACTTAATACTTATTAGTAAACATTTTTTTTGTAGCATTCCATTATTATATGCTTATTGTTGCATATTATTAAAAAAATTGTGTAAATTTGTGCAAATTTTATCATTGTTTTCTTTTATTGTTTTCACTTTATTTCTACTTAAAGGGTTTCATTCTTTCTTAGAAACTTCATTATTTTGATTTTATCTTATATTTACTTATTTGCTTTCTTCTGAAAGGGTAATATCAATGCCATGAATTCATTCTTCCATTTTAAACTTTACCTTTTTAGTTTTTATTTCACGCTTTTATTTCGTTTCAGTTCTCATTTTCTTCTTTGTAGGGGTAATATCTTTATCACTAATCCTTAATTTTTAGAAAACATTATTTTGCGGAAATCTCAATGTTATATGTTTGGTTTTCCTTAATAACAATACATTTCCGATATATACAGATGTACATGTGCATATATGTATTGTATGCATGTATAAAAATAAATGTACATGTGTGATATTGGACATATAGTCACTGACCGTTGCATATGCAATTATGTGTGAGACTGCTATTTTATCGGTCACCTACAAAGGGTTGATCAACACTATACTAGAGCAGCCCGTAATCAACGTAAAAAAGAAGCCGGCTTGGAAGTACTGGACTGGACTAGCCCATGGTCCATCTCAGTAGCTGAGGCCCTTACGAGCCCGGCCCGTGTGAGTAAGGCCCAACTTTCCGAATCTTTTTTCCTTTTTCTTCCGCGACGCGGTCTTCGGTTCTGAAATCTGAACATCGTACCAACCAGCCTGTCCATTCCAAGCTGCAACCATATAAAAGCCGACTGGGCCCGTTGACTGGGCGGAGAGTCCTGGACGGGCCCGCGGGCCCTGCGGGCGGTGGGCGGGACCCACACCCGCACCAGTTCTTTTTCCTCCGCCCGAGGGAAGGAAATGACGCGGAGCGCACTACTGATTCCCCACCCGCCGTCGACTCCAGCCTAGGCGCAGCCCCCCGTCCGCCGCCAGATCTCCTCCCCGGCCCCCACCGGAGCCCTCCCCCGCCGGCGCCCGCGGGCGGAGGCAAGCAGGCGAGCGCGGCGATGGCGTCGTCGCAGGCGAATCTGGAGAAGATGCAGCTCCGCCAGAGCTACCGCAACCTCTGGCACACCGATCTCCCCAACGCCATTCAGGCCGACTTCCCATGTAAGTCAAAATCTCCGGCGCCGCCGCCACCGTCTCGATTCCTTCTGAGCTGATCCTGTCCCTGACCGGCCTTCCTCTCTCTTCTCCCCTGCAGACTGCTGCCTGTCGCTCTGGTGGTAAGCGATCCTCGACCCCGTGCCCCGTGCTTCCTATTTCAGGGTTTTTGGACCCCCCTTCCCCGCTAGATCCGCGACGAACTGCCCTTGTTTTTTCTTTTTGGCGAATTCGGTTAGGGTTTATGGGGATTTCGAGAGCGCGCGAGCTCTGTTTGTTCCGCATTGGGTTGTTTCGTAGTACGTACTAGCGATCATGGAAATGCCTAGATTCGTAGTACTAGGTATCAGTCATGTGTTATTTCGTAGTCCTAGCGACGGCCTCGGTGTCTGGTGGTAAGCCATCCCTCACCTGGACGCCGTGATTCCCATCCAATGGTTTTTGAACCACCCCTCTCTGCCTCATCCGTGACAAATCGTCCGTGGTTTCGTGAATTGGGCTGGGTTTAAGTGAATTTTGACAGAACATGGGAACTCTGTTTGTTCTCCATTCTGTTGTTGACGTTACTAGCTATCATGAAGATGCCTAGATTCGTACTTACTAGCAGTTACCAGTTGACGGCCAATTGCTTCTCAGAACCAGGCAGGACCAACTATTCTGTGACCGTTTGGCCCCCTGAAATGAAGCCAGATTTCAGGTGCTATGAATAAGCCAAAGCATGCATTTGAAAATCAGCGGTCCTCTTATCATTTCATACTGCCTGTAGTAGTGTGCTCTCAGTTCTTTTGCATTCAGAAGAATCCTAATCATTTGAAACTGCCTGTAGCAGAGTTCATCACTATTCGGAAACTAGTAAGACCTAGAATGTTACATTTGTCATGCTTTGAAACATACACGAGAGTTGCAACACCAAGGAAACTGAAGTAATTCTTGCACAGGGACTAGAGCTGAAGCATGACAGTCAGTTACCATCTCAACTGCATTAATTTTCCTCTGCAGATGCAATGCTATTTAGGGCCTGTTTGGTTTCTGTCAGCAGTGGCCCTGCCAAAGCATTGGTGAAGGCTGCACTCGCTAACAACTCGCCAATCGTTGGCGTAAAAATCAATGCGAGGCTGAACTAGGGGGGCTGGGCAGGTTGGGGCACGCCAAATAGTGCTCCCATCCAAGCACTAGCCCACAGAGTGGTCAATGCCAATAAATTGGTTGGGCGGGTCAGGGTGCCAATCTAAATGGCCCTTTACAATTTGATGGTCAATTCAACTGGATCTGCTAGTTTATGTTCAAATAAGACCCAGTAGCTGCTACTGGTCCACACTACACAAAATGAATTTTGCCTAAGGATATCGATATATGTTATTTTCTGTAGTGTTGGGTTCTTATTTATCTTCATTGTAGGGTATCTAATCAAGCAATCTTATTAGGAAGTTTATCTTCATTGTACTATCGAATCATAAAATCGTATTAGGAAGTTTTATCTTGCGGCGAACCTAGCATTTTGCAAATGCAGTGGGTTCTAATAATGAAATGCTCTAGTAGATTTCTCAATATTTACAGTAGTCCTATAGTATGTGGAACAATATAATGTGGTGGCATTGGGTTCATAGATTTAGCATTTTGGCAGCGTATAGATCTCCCCCACTTGCTAATCTGCTACATTTTTTTTTCTGTTCAGTGGGCCATGCGTGTCATACATGCTTCGCAAAAGAGCTCTCTACAATGACATGTCAAGGTAGTGTTAATTGTATTATGTTCTACTTGACACGGTTGGAGGCGTGACTTTTTTTTACAACCCCCCTGATCCCCTCCGTGTTTCTGTGTGCTTTAGGTATACGTGCTGTGCTGGCTATATGCCATGTAGTGGCAAGTGTGGCGAAAGCAGATGCCCAGAGTTCTGTCTTGCAACTGAGGTACGTGGCCCATTTTGTGTGCTTTTGCCCTGCAATTTCCTCTCAATATACCTCTCTTAGCTAATAATTTTGATGCGGTTGGATCCCATATTGACGTTTCAGTTCCCTCTTACTGTACTGTCCTAGCTGATGATTTTGATGTGGTTGGATTCCATATTGACATATCTAATAGTTTTCATGTGGATCTGCTAATTGATAAATTCTTCCATTGGTTATTTGATTATCAGTATTCTATACCGATTGTGTGGAGCTTTTATTTTTCTAGGCTCAACTAACTTAGTTATTTAGTTGCATGTCTGGTAGTTTCAAACGCCGTGCAGTATGCCTATCTCTCCCGTCTCATTGTATTTCTTTTGGCATGAAAGAACAATGAGTATCAATTGTGCTTGAGATGGGCTAAAAAGCTAGCTTTGATTGATTTGATCAATTAGCTCGAGATGAGCCATAAGCTAGCTTTCGTTTACTTGATCAACCAGACCACTGTTATCGAACAGAACAATAAACATTTGATCTTGAATGATGTGAAGTTCAACTTTGCATGGTTAAACTTCTAATGATGCCCACGTTCTTTGGTCAGTGCTGACTGTCATTATCTCCTGTGCTGGAGTGGTGGTGCCTCCTTTAAAACTTTAGCAGGATAGTTTTTGTTGTAGTGTGTCGCCGGCGATGCTGAACTCGCTGTCCCCTTTCCCGTTTCCTTTGTTCTTGTACTGGGTTGGAACTGATGTATTTCCGTCATGCATTTAGTGGAAAGGGGCGATGCCCTGTTAAAAACAAATCTTCTAATGATGCTGCTGCACTTCCGATTTAGGTTATATTTGGGTTCATTGAATTTATATGATCTTTTCAGGTGTTTCTGTGCTTTGGTAATTCAGTTGCTTCAACCCGCTTCTTGCTTCAAGACGAATTCAACATACAGACAACCAAGTGTGATAACTGCATCATTGTACTGTCACTGCCCTCCTATGTTACAGATTTCTGTCTATGGTTCCTATGTAGAAATCTCTACTAACTACCACTTTTTACTACAGGGTTTCATGTTCTGTCTTCAACAAGTTGCTTGCATCTTCTCAATAGTTGCTGCTATTGTCGGTAGTGAGGAACTTTCAGAGGCTTCCCAGATCCTTTCCTGCCTGTCTGATATGGTGTACTGCTCGTAAGGCTCTTATACCTCTGATCTTTTCTCTTCTCCACAATAAGACTTCAATATTTAATAATCTTTTGCCACCATTCTTGCAGGGTTTGCGCCTGCATGCAGGTAAATATACCTCCATATCTGTTCACAGCCTAATGAATCGCACTGCTTAACCCATATGTATCCATTTTATGACATTGAACTGCAAATGCAGACACAGCACAAGGTTGAAATGGACAAGAGGGATGGCAAGTTTGGGCCACAGCCCATGCAAGTGCCTCCAATGCAGCAGATGTCACGCATCGATCAGCCTGTCCCTCCACCCGCTGGCTATGCACCACAGCCAGCATACGGCCAGCCTTATGGTGCCTACCCACCTCCTCCAGCTCAAGGTTACCCACCGCCGCCAGCTCAAGGCTACCCACCGGCAGGTTACCCGCCAGCAGGTTACCCCCAGGCCCAGGGCAGTTCATACCCTCCACCCGGTGCGTATCCCCCACCTGGTTCCTACCCCCCTCCGCAGGGCTACTACGGAAAGTAAAGTACGTGCAACAATCGGGGTGATATTCCTTGGTGAGGCAACAGAAGTATCGTGAACATGTAAACAGTAGGATTTATTGTAGTGATATATAGGTGATGTTAAGGTACTCGTCGGTATTGGTCCGGGTGCTGAATTGGGAACCGCATTTGGGTCTCCTCTGGGTGGTGAACCGTCTCTGGATTTCTTCTTGGTGGTCATTGGTCAACTATGAACTGCATTACATCTGCAGTTCCTCTGACTGTTAAAACTGAACTATGCTCTTCCATTCCGAGTATGTTGTTCTCTGAATAAATATGAGTGGTGGTGTTACTAAGCTGTGCTCCAGTGTTTGAAGGTTCCATCTAAATTTGATGATGTCGTTGGTGGTGCATATTTTTTTTGTTTGCTTGTTTCTAGTAGGCGGTCAGCAATTCGAGCTTGAACGATTGTGTTACCTGGGCTTTACCCTTTTGGCCTACAGTTTGCATAACTACAATCTGCAAGATAGCTGCTCATAGATGATGAGGACGCACAATATATATGTGTATGTGGTTGAGACCTTACAGAAGGCTTCGTCATTCGCTGGAAAAGTCTTGGGACTTTGTCTTGTGGTGGTGGTTAGAGGCCCAGTTATCCAATTAATTTTCAGTCGTCCAATTCAAGTTTGGTGTACCTAATTTGATATACAACAAGGTCCACACAGCACTAGAGATTCCGTTCCATGCATCAAGACGCGTACGTACACCGTTGAATGTTATCACCGATTATATGCAACATCTTTCGAAACAAATCAGCTACCCATGGACAGCACATACATAGAGAGACTTTGATAAAAGCAGAGGTGCGCATCTCCTTTTCTTTGGTCATTCGAGACTTCGTAGAAGGCATGGATTCTGGAAACATATGTACGTTTCACCAACAACAAAAAACCACAAGATTTTTTTTCCTTTTGAGTATATATATCAGCTCAACAATTGCAACGCATATGCAAAGTGGTCAGACTAGTAGCGTGTACGTATGTCATTAAGGTGTCACCTCTGACTAATAACTAGATATACAATTGAATCGAGATCTTCTTATTTCTCCCTGTGTGGCGTGTCACCGAGATCTTCCGTGTGATTAGGCGTCAGGTATATGCATGTATATATATACTTCGCACTTTTGCAGCTCCCACCTAGCTACCTGCACATACATACCAAAGCCAAAACACAAGAAATTAGAACATGACACGGCAGAGGCCAGAGGTTGCACTCTTAACCGATGGATCAGAAGTTGAGTTGACTGAGAAATCATGGATCCGATTTTAATTCAGATGATGATGTTGGTTGGCTCACCTTTTACGCTTTGATTTGAGGGTGGATGTCTGTGAGTTGTTGTGCCAGTTGCGCTTCCTCTGGTTGATGAACCAGTTGTTGATTTGCTTCAGCTGCAGTCCAGTCTCTTCAACGAGCTTGGCCTTATCATCTTCCTGTGCCAACAAAACAAAACGCATTCCACACAACTATTATTGACTTCCTCAAACACTTATAGAGTACAACATAAAAAAATAGAACAAAGTAGATATCATGCAATTCGGGTATGATAATTTAGACATAACACCAGACTAGGAATGGAATTGTATGAAGCATGGACGCCATGCATCCAAGCTGTCTGATGGAACAAGTTTTGGTGCAAGCTTGATCATCAATCAAACAAGTTGGACAACAGCTAAGGATGCATGGCAACTGCTTAGCTAGCCAGCAGCAGCAGTAGATGGCTGGTTGCATTCTTGCATGCATGCATGATAGGTACGGTGCACTCACCGTGGGGTAGGGCCACTTGGCGTGTTCCTGCCACCATTGCTTCAGTATGGTGGTGGTGTCCCCAGGCAACTTCCCGGCCCTCCTCTTCCGGAGTATCTCTTCCCTCACGTCTCCAATCCTTGACTTGAAACCCTGCAACCACGAAGAGTTTTTACACTGATATGATCAAGCTTTCATGGCACTCCCAATGTTCGATCGACATGGCATCATGATTTAGGTTTTGACATTGTCTCCACTTCATAATTTTGACCCCTTACTTTTTTATGAATGCGTGAGTAATGTTTTAAACGGTGCCCAATATTATGAAAGTATTTTCAAGAAAAAAATGGTGCCGATATCTTCCCTTGAGAAAAAATAATAATCTTCACTTGAGAAATCCAGATATTTTTTTACATATCCAAACATTCGTAAAGGAAAATGATTGCATGCATTTCTACTAAGACATACTTGATCTATTTTTGGATGGTGGTAATAGCATTCAAATTTTGAAGCAAACTCAGTTTCTAGCACATATATAATTCACAATACCTGTTTGAGTTCAATTTTGAGCTCCTGCCTGACCCTCTCCATAAGGGAACGCTCCGTGTCCGTGGGCACCAGAGGGCCAAAGCCCATCATGTCGTGTCCATTCGAGCTCATATCCAGCGGCGCTGCCTCCATGATCATCAGCGGCCCCTCATCCTCGTCCTCGGACATTGTCGCCCCCGTCCCTTCCTCCAAGGACGCACCTGATCCATACATCCACATGGCAAAGGTTAACATTGAAACTCAGATAGGACCGTATGAGTCTACTGATGCAAAGCCCGGAGCATGATCTTCCTTTTAGGAAACACACACACACACACACAATGTAATCGGGATAAACTGACAAGCTATAGCTAATTAATTAAACTTGATGAGAGACCATAGCCAATTAAGTGGACGTCGATGCATCAAATCGTTATCGCGACACATGAACCGAATCAAGCTAGACAACCGTACCAGCCATGAGCATGGGCTACATGGAGCACGAAAGCTAAGTGCCAAATTAAAGGCTTGCTGATTTGACACATGATCTTATACGCGCTTGGAATTTTGCAGATGGTCGCTATGTGCAAACAGTTCAACGTACAACGCTAGGAAGATTGATGAGAAAAAAAATGCAAAATTAATCAAGCGGAGTAGAAACACATGCATGCATGATGCATCATGCATGTGGAGGCACTGCATGCTTCCCATGCAACTTCAGGTTTTACGTGAAGCGCCGGAGATGGAAGAAGCAAGAAAGAGCCGAGCCGACATGAATATATGGTGGCAAAACCTGAGCGTGACTTAAGTTAGAGACAAAATGTAGTACTAGCAACACTTTTGTCAAACCATTAATTATTAAAAGTTTGCATGAATGCTAAGCTATGTGTAACAGCTATCTCAGCGCATATCTTTCTCCATGCTAGCTAGTTAGTTTTTTATATGAGATACCGCACTTGTGATCAAAAGAGCTAGTGCAACGAATATAATTGAAGGGCAATCCACATATTTCTCATAATGACGACGCGACCGCGAAGGGTATGGTCATGTCATGTCATGGGACACCTTTTGTCTTCAGTATCATGTGATACTCAAGTAAGAACCCATTCATAGCCAGCTAGTTAGACAAGAGTCACCTGTTCCATCGACAGTCTTTTGGGCAAAGAGATTACTTCGCTTTTGTGTTTGCTCATAGCAAGGTATCAACTTTTGTTCATTGGGATTGAGACACGGTGCAAAAATGGAGTATACGGTTGAGCTCAATTGGGTGGGAAGTGAACGTACATTTCCACCACCCATAGTTTTTAAGTTCACATTGCTTGAATTTGGGTGTCTACTTCTACCTTGTAAGCTGAATACACAGTTTTTCGTACATGTTACAGTAAAAGCTAGTAATATGGAGTATATGTCATGAAATTGCAATCCTTACACTGAAGGAGTAAAATGGAGGGCCTTGGGATCAGGATTTTCAGTTCCGGTCGGAAAATATGGAAACTGGTCTTTCCGATAGGGAGCAGAAAGAAAATACCAGCCAGAATTTTATGGTTTTGATAAACTTTCCTCAAATGATTTTGGGCGAAAACAACCAATTTTTTTCTGATATTTCCGGATTTTTCATAAACCGATTATTCCAGTCCCTAGCAAAAAAAAAAAAGTACTACAAAAAACCTTGCTTCGGATTATGTCTAAACGTCATGAACAATATTGCCCTTCTTACACACCGAGGAGCTAGCGTGAGCAAGGGTGCGAAGAGAAAATTTGACATTGTTACCTTCCATGTTATAAGTTCAATATTTTTTAACTAGTTACTAGATTTCATTTACCCCATATTAACGTAGATACCGTGACCCTGGTTTTCCTCTTATAGAAAAACTAGCATGTGTAATTTTGCTCCCTGATCATGGAGAACTCACCGTTGGCATGGAAGGAGGAGGAAGGGATTTGAGGGGGGGGGGATGAAACAAAGGATCTTGACGCGTGACTTGCACCCTCAATGCTAATCGGTAGTCGAGTGGGTATCAATACCCCTCGAGGTTAGAATGGACATCTGATCGGGGTTAGGACAAGATCATTGGTGGTTCATGGAGGATAATTTAATGGTCAGATGAGGCATAAGAGATTGAGTGATGGTAGAGGGGGTGCAGAAACGGGATGGCGCGGTGAGGAAGATTAGGCGGGCAGGACCTCAAGATTACGGGTGACCCGGTAGCTTCAGTGATGTCCATCTTGTTAACTTTACCTAGCATGCTTAAACACAAGGCTTGTGCCATTCTATATCTAGAAGAAATTATGCCCAAAGAATAGGAATTCAAAATTTGCTAGGGCGTTAGCCGACCGGGCCACCCGGCTTTTCAACTCGGGCCTTCGTACTAGGGTGCAACCAAGCCCTGGTATACCACGGCCCAAATGTATTCTCCCTCACCTGCAACCTAATTTCATAGTAGTGATACAAAGTATAATAAAGTTTGTTTATGTTTGGTATGTGCCCAACCGACGCACCTGACCGAAGAGGGGAAGTCTTAGAAGGAAAGGCATATAAGAGCTTTGAGATTTTCGACGTGAAGAGGACATGACAACAACTACAGTTTTTTTTCCTTTTACCTTTGAGACATGACAACAACTGCATACTAAATTCACTAACTAACAAGCAAAGGGTGTTCCTTATAAAAAATAATTCAAGCAAAGGGTGTATAAAATTGCACCAAAGCATGACCTGATGATAGCACTTTCTTTTTAGTCCAAAAGTGAAACAAGGATGGAAAGAGAGGAATATTAAATTATTAATACAGTACATGGATATGTGTTGTATAGAAATGAAATTTGCAGGTAGGTAGCTAGAGAATCCTCTTTACCAGTTAGGTCCTGCAGGGACTGCTCGATCTCCCGGCACGCCATGACGGCCTCCACGGCGTGCACCCGGACGTGCTGCTGCAGCTGCTCCCTGAACGAGCACAGCAGCATCAGGTACTGCGCCTGCACACACGTACACAGACACAACACCCAGCGTCAACGACGACGTGCATGCACGCACATGAAGATGAGCACGACGCGATCCATGGAGGAAGAAGTGGTAGGTAGCTAGGTGGCGCGTACGAGGAAGGAGTCGAGCTCCTGCTTGTCGTGCGGGGAGAGGAAGGGGCGGTGGTGGGCGGCGTAGGAGTGGAGGAGGCCGTTGGACTGCGCGAGCTGCGCGTCGATGAGCGGGAGGTGGTCGATGGGGGTGGCCACGCGCAGGCACCCGACGTGCGCCGCCACCAGCTGCTCGCACAGCGGGTGCACCGCCATCTCCCCCTTGAGCAGCTGCCGCTCCTCCGCCTCGGCCGCCGACGCCGCCGCGACTGCCACCGCCGCCGCGGATGACGAGGAGCACTCTCCTCCGCCGCCACCACCGCCCCCGAAGCTCATCTCCATGCCTCCTCCGTGGTCACCGACGCCTTGCATCGATCGCATGCACCGGTCGATCTCCTGTTGGCCGGCCGGCTAGATTAGAGTTAGACAGAGGGTCGCCAGAGAGGAGCTTTTCTTGGTCCGGTAGGTGTATGCGTGCGCGTGTGACGGTGGCGTCGGGTATGTATAGGCAGCTGCTGCAGGTAGCAGAGAGGGAGAGTGAGAGCTAACAAGCGCGCTAATTAAGCTAGCTAGCAGCAGCTGTACACGGATGGAGAGGGAGGAGAGGGGGATTTAATGAGGAGTTGGTTAGCAAGGACACAAATGAGATGGTGAGGGGTCTTTTCGAGGCTTCCTAAGGTGTGGGTAACCGCAAATGAAAGTGAGCCCGCCCGTATCACCTCAACCAAGTACCCCCCCTCCCCCCCTCCTCCTAGCTAAACTAGCATGCAAGGACACCAATAAATTTATACTCTATTTTAGCACGATGAGAGAGAGAGAGAGAGACAGAGAGAGAGAGAGAGTTTGGGGTTTAAGAGAGAGAGAGAGAAGATAGTAGGGGAAAAGGTAAGGTGATGATAAGGCTGGTAAGAGAGATGTGATAGAAGGTGGGGAAGGAGGGTGAGGGTTTGGAATAAAGAAAGGTGCCTACCAAATTGCACCATTGTGGTCTCTCCCTTGTGTTCCAAGGGGGGAGAACCCACACCCAAGAACAACCTCAAGCAGCAACTTAATTGCATCTATTGGTTCGCATGGATCATGTGTCCATTTGTTTTTCAACAGTTTTCCTTGAAGCATACTCCACCAGGGTGTATGTGTACACACCCTAGCTACTTTACTTTAGACTATATATGGAATACAGACAATTACCACTCTAGTACCACCTGCTGATGATGATGTAAACAACATTCTAGAAAACACGCAGTAATTTCATTTTCTAACTTCCCAGGTTAGATATTACAAAATTTGGTGAAACAGTATCAAGAGTACACTCCACTCTTACAGCTTGACTGTGACTTTGAGATGACTTTAAATAGTTAGAAAATATTGACATATTTGACCAAGAATATATCGACCCATTTGAGACTAAAAACTGGATAAAACTTTTAAACTCAATATATTTATAGAAGACATTCCATATTTTCTTAGTTTTACTTGTTTACTACTTCCTTCGTCCCATAATATAAGAGCGTTTTTAACACTATATACTAGTGTAGAAACGCTCTTACATTACGTGAAGGAGGGAATAATATTCATAGTAAATATTATCCAAATTAAATTGCACAATGGAGTACGTGGACATGACGGAATATAGCCTGAAAATGATTAGTTAGCTCAGTATGTACGTAGTGCTTGCTGCGGCACGTGGAGTGTGAATATCTTTTGATTTCCCTATGCAACCATTTGGAGATAGTAGCAAAATTAGAATCAGTTTGGATAACGGTCTAAAAATAGGATTTGCGAGGAATGAATTGTAGCATGTAATCCCTATTGGGGTTGTTGTAACCTCATGTAGTTGTGTCTCCCATTTACTTTATATTTCTCTATTAACTTCACTTCACAATACTATGGCGCTATGTACATCAGCTGATGTAGAGGTTGGGGTTTACTCTCTCATTTTCACGAAAAAAAGGGTTAGCTAATTTATTTTTATCAAATAAAATATCATTTTGACATACACAAAGCCTCTAAGTGTTATATCACAAACCCCTTTTCCCCTAAAGACGAACATTGAAGTAATCTCTTTGTTTGAATATATTAGTTGTACTCCCATAAAAAATCAAAGTAATCTCTGTAGTAGTTGCAATCAAACATAAAATCCATGCACCCATAAAAAATGACGGATCAATTAATGCACCTCAGTTTTACCCTATTATGGCTGTGTGCGTCACTCGACGTAGAGGTCGGAGTTTTCCCTCTCGTTCATGAAATTTTATTTAGCTAATTCCTTTACATAATGTATCATTTTAATTTAGTATAGGCAAAGCATCACACCTGCTGGCCTCCAACCTCCAAGACAACAGAATCCCCTTTTTCCCAGAAGAGGAGTACCAAGCAATCTCTTTGTTAATTTAAACACCAAAATTGAAGTTGCAATCACGCATAGAATCCATGCACCCATCTAAAATAACCTGGTTAATTTGTTAATTGATTAATTAGCCAGTCCCGGTCTCCCTCTAATTTGGTACGTGCATAATTAGGGTTAGGAGTTGGTTTCAAGAGAAAGGAAGGAAATACTTTCGGTAGTGTTTGGGCGTATCGGTTGGCCTCTCTCTCTACCAACCTTGCGGTTGGCGCCGGGAATGGCCGGCCAGCTTCTTCTGCCGGCCGGCTGCTGTTGGCCGTCTCCCCCATTATTGGATTTCCACTGTTGCTTCAGATGGTGCTTAATTAGCGCTTAAGCACCCGCGTTAGCAGCGAGATCAGCGACGCTCATCAAGCAATCGTATAGGGTTTAGCGGCGGGCGGAGGATTAGTCGATGGCATTAGTTAGCCGAGCGTCTGGCAGCTGTTTGTACATGGACTAGACAACACGGTGTGGCCCATGGCTGTTCTCTGTAGCTTTGTCGATCGTCGTCATATCTTAACAGACGGATAATGACGTATATGCTGCCTGCTGTTTAGGGTTTCTGTAATAATTTTAATATGGGGCGTCTGGTACGGCGTAGCTCCGTCTCCTTACGCGTGCTACTGCCATGATTGTCAACTTTCATTTTCTATTGATCCATCGACCAGCTAGCATGGTGGCAGCATTTCAGGGGTGCACTTTTTGTATGATATGGTATTGGTTGGTTTGTGTGCGGGCTGCTCTTTGTGAGGATAGAAGCTAGTGTTATTATTTGATTCTGTGACAATACCGAGCTAATCTATTATCCTCATGAATAAATCGCAAATGAAACAACAATCATCATGTTTGCTTTGAACAACAAAGCGAAGGGGACTATTTTGTTTTTAAAGAGACACTAAAGGTCACCAGATGTCTGTAAGGATTCAAGAGGGCCAACAGATCTGGGGACATAAACTCTTATGGACCCTTTGCAGGCGCTGGATCGACACGCCATCGCTGCCATAGCCTCATCCATATCGTTGGAGAAAAAAAACTTCTTTGATGGACACTGCCCCGCCTCTTCTTCGACAAGAATCAATTTTTTTGTTGACCGGAACAGCAGTAGCTCCGCCTTTTTAATATATTAAAGGGAAAATTGTACAAGACTGCTGGAGATAGCAACCGGAGAAAATAAGTTAAAACACAATAAGAAGAAAAGAAGCTGAAGCCAAGGGGCATTCAGCTTCACACAGAGAAGAACTACTCCCCTGCCTCCCTAATTAAGGAGGCCTATCGCATCTGTAGCAAGAAGCAACACGGTAACATTGGAGTTCGTTGATGCTTTGAAGACTCTATTGTTTCTCTCAATCCAAATGTTCCAAGCAATGCACACTGCCGTCGTGCATTCGTCTGTAGCATTTCCTTTCTTCTTCAGACTACGTATTTTGCTCCATCATGCCGAGATGGAAGCCACTCCCATGGCCGCCTGAGCAGCAGATGGAAAGATGCTGCTGGCCTTGTTCCATACTTCTTTCGCAAAAGAGCAATCAAGGATGAGGTGCTTGGCAGATTCAAAAGTCTGATCACAACCCGACAATAAATAGTCAATCAAGAGATATGCACCAGCAAACAACATTATACTTAAATAGTGTATTAAGCGGCAAATGGCACAGAAGAGTTTAGACGATAGATTCAAAGATCATTGTGATCCCAGTTGCGAGCAAAGAAAATGCAGACATATGAAGAATACTTTCTCCATGCGGGTTTACTTGATCCAAAACTAAGATACAGTTACTATGTTATTTCCTCCTTAATTGTATAAATTTTCCCACTTAAAGTTCCACGTAGAGCTACATTACTCTCTTTCATCATCATACGATGGATTTACAAGGTGAAAATGAATAAATGAAGTCATGGAAGTGCAGAGAATGAGCCCTCTACTTTTGAAAAATGATACTCTCTCTGTAAAGAAATAAAAAAAAAATGTTTAGATCATTATTTTAATAATCTAAATGTTGTTATATTTCTTTACTGATAGAGTATTTTTTAGAGGGGGTCTAATAAACCTGGATAGAGGTATAATCACAACAATCGATGATCATGCTTGATACAAAAAAATGTTAGTGCGGTGGTTATTATGATGATCAGATCGATATTGCGACTCTGCTAGAGTTATGAGGTTGTGGCTCGCGTATGAGCAGAGGTAGCCAGAGCGGCGGCTCTGGACGTGTTGGTGCGGCTGAAGCATTGTGTCCTCTGAACGACAAGGCTTTGACCTCGTTTTCCTTATAAACCAGGCCGCTATGTTTGGTATTCGATCAAATTTCTCTTGTAAACCAGATTAAGTTTTCTTCTAAAATATATTTAGATAGGGAATCTACCCCTTGATCTCTGTTACAAATCAACCGACTGATTTCCACATGAAATCAACCGGGTTGGCAGCCGTACGATCAAACGCTCCCATGACAACACCACACAACGACTCCATGGAAGCGCTGCACAACATCGACCGGCACGACGACAATTCATTGCAACCCCATCGAAGCTTCACTAGCTCTGGCGACGCTTCATTGCAACTCCGACGATGTTTCACTGTAGCATGCAGCCGGTGCGGCTCGCGCAGCTCGCAAGATGGGTTCCATCGCAACACCCCTAGAACCTCCGATGAAGCTTCAGTGTAGCACCACCGTCACGCGTCGGTGCTCCGTCGCTGCAATAACCGCCTCGTCGAAGCTCCATCGCAGCACCCGGGCCGCCGATGAAGCTTCCGTGCATCGCGGCCACCGACGCATGGTGTTGTTGGAAATATGTCCTAGAGTCAATAATAAATTGGTTATTATTATATTTTCTTATTCATGATAATCGTTTATTATCCATGCTGGAATTGTATTGATTGAAAACTCAAATACATGTGTGGATACATAGGCAACACACTGTCCCTAGTGAGCATCTAGTTGACTAGCTCGTTGATCAAAGATGGCCAAGGTTTCCTGACCATAGACAAGTGTTGTCACTTGATAACGGGATCACATCATTAGGAGAATGATGTGATGGACAAGACCCAAACTATAAACGTAGCATATGATCGTGTCAGTTTATTTCTACTGTTTTGTGCATGTCAATGTATCTGTTCCTATGACCATGAGATTATGCAACTTCCGGCACCGGAGGAATACTTGTATCAAACGTCGCAACGTTACTCGGTGACTATAAAAGTGCTCTACAGATATATCCAAAGGTGTCTGTTGGGTTGGCATGGATCAAGACTAGGATTTGTCACTCCATGTGACGGAGAGGTATCTCGGGGCCCACTCGGTAACACAACATCACAACAAGCCTTGCAAGCAATGTGACTAAGGAGTTAGTTATGGGATCTTGTATTACAGAACGAGTAAAGAGACTTGCCGGTAACGGGATTGAACTAGGTATGGAGATACAGACGATCGAATCTCGGGCAAGTAACATACCGAAGGATAAAGGGAACAACATACGGGATTAACTGAATCCTTGACATAAGAGGTTCAACTGATAGAGATCTTCGTAGAATATGTGGGAGCCAATATGGACATCTAGGTCCCGCTATTGGTTATTGAACGGAGAGTGTCTCAGGTCATGTCTGCATAGTTCTCGAACCCGCAGGGTCTGCACACTTAAGGTTCGGTGATGTTTCGGTATAGTTGAGTTATAGGTGTTGGTGACCGAAGGTAGTTCAGAGTCCCGGATGAGATCCCGGACGTCACGAGGAGCTCCGGAATGGTCTGGAGGTAAATATTGATATATAAGAAGTCCTGTTTTGGTCACCGGAAAAGTTCCAGGCTCATAGGTAGTGTACCGGGAGTGCCGGGAGGGGTGCCGGGGACCATCGGGAGGGGTGTCACGCCCCAAGGGGCCTTATGGGCTGTGGGAAGAGATAAACCAGCCCCTAGTGGGCTGGAATAAGTTCCCACTAAGGCCCATAAGGTTTGAGAAGGAAAAAACACAAGGTGGAAAGAGTTTTCAAGTGGGAAGGAGAAATCCTACTCCAAATAGGATTGAAGGACTCCTCCTCCTCTCCTTCTTGCGCAAGGGAAGAAAGGGCTGCCCTAGGGAGCAGCCCTCTCCCTCCTCTCCTCCTATATATACTAAGGATTTTGAGGGTTTTAGAGACAACAGAAAACAACCACGTGCTGCCCTCTCTCTCTAGATCTGTTTCTCCTCTAGTTTCAGCGGTGCTTAGGCGAAGCCCTGCTGGAATAGCACCACCACCACCGCCACCACGCCGCCGTGCTGGAGAACTCATCTACCTCTCCGTCCCTCTTGCTGGATCAAGAAGGTGCAGATCGTCATCGAGCTGTACATGTGCTGAACGCGGAGGTGCCGTCCGTTCGGCACTAGATCTGGAAGGATCGTGATGGGATCGCGGGACGGATCGTGATGAGATCCCAGGACGGGCTGCGATTTGAATCACGAAGATGTTCCACTACATCAACCGCGTTATATACGCTTCCGCTTAGCGGTCTACAAGGGTATGTAGATTCACTCTTCCCTCTCGTAGATGATCATCACCATGGATAGGTATTGCGTGTGCGTAGGAATTTTTTTGTTTCCCATGCAACGTTCACCAACAGGTGCTCCATTGCATCGCGGCGGGGTGCTGCAGCGAAGCACGCGATGGCGGTGTCGAATTATTGTGGAAGCTATTACACGTTGAGCGACTGCACCGAGCTGTACGTGCAGGACCTGTCCAAGAACCGGCTCACCGGCGGCATCCCCGACGAGGTCTTCGAACTCCAGAAGCTCAGCAAGCTGCTCTTGCTCGGCAATCCGCTGTGGGGGTTGCTTCCTCCGAGCGTCGCCGACTGCGTGTCGCTGGTCCGGCTCCGGCTCGGTGAGAACCAGCTCGCCGGCGAGATACCCAGGGAGATTGGCAAGCTGTAGAACCTGGTGTTCCCGGACCTATACTCGAACAGGTTCACCGGACACCTCCCCGCCGAACTCGCCAACATCATGGTGCTGGAGGAGCTCGACGTGCACAACAACAGCTTCACAGTGCCAGTGGCGGACCCAAAAATTGGCAAAGACCGGGGCTAAGTTGTGATGGACAAGAAACTACCAAAAAATTACCTTCTAATCTTCTATTCATATCAGAATATATAAGTCAAACCAAACTAAAATGCATAAATGAACTTTTGACGTGAAAGTATGTCCACTTTTTAACCAAATGACACTAGAAAAGCACAAAAAATATATTGTTTCATAATTGCATAATTAGGACACATTTTAATGCCTACAAAATGAAACTTTTTCTTATCTTTAGCCCACCATTTCATCATCAATCACCGGAGAAGAACCAGAACCTACATCAAAGACAAGAAAATTAACCAAAAAGAAGTAATGGATGAATACATACATTAATTGCATTGCTAAGAAAGTAACATACCACTAGCTCCACGGGGTATTTATCCCCAATGTCATCAATAATAGCTTTGGTGGTAACTTGAGCACACACTTTGCAATCTGTTTTTGTATTTTTGGTGAGATCATTTGTCGGTTTCCAGGAGCATTGTCAAGCAATTTTGCAGCCTTTTCATCCTTCCCTTTATACCATTTCAGCATCTCAAGAAAATTACCTTGATTGTTTGAGCCACGAGACTCATCATGCCCACGAAAAGCAAGAGCTTGCAATAGCAAAAAAATTGCAATGCCTATCATAATTGTAACATGAGCTTTATATTCTTCCTCGTCCTTTTTGGTGACAGTTGCGAACACATAGTCCACACCTTGCCGCTGATTTCTAAAGGCCTCACAATATTTTCTAGCTTTATTGTGAGCACTATTCATATCCTTACCAACATGAAGATCACAAGCTTCAATTCCATTCTTCCAATAGCTAAAACCAACCTTTGTAAATGATTCCATACCAAAATTTTCTGCTCGTGGTTGCTTAAAGAGAAAACAGTGAAAACAAAATGCAGCGTCTTTTGTTACACTATATTCCAACCAATCATACCTTTTAAACCACTTATCCTGAAATCTCCGCATCTGGCTTCCAATTAATTTTGGAGGAAACTTATGACCAATTGGTTGGCATGGACCCATTACCAAATACTCTCTCCTAGCAGCATCTCTGATGTTTACATCTAGTTCCTCAATCGGTTTGCGAAGGCCCGGATCCGCCACGATGTCATCTGGATTAAGCTCAACACTAGCATTCTCTTCATCTATGCTATTGTTATCATGTTCTGGATTAATAACATTGTGAGGATCAGGATTATCTTGCTGTTGATCAGTGGTTGAACTTTGCAGGATTGTACTAGCTTCTCCATGTCCAAAAACTGTCCCACTTTCATCGCCATTTGTATTGGAATTTTCGGCAGCACCCCCACGAGGTTGGTTTGAATTGGCAAGTTGTGACAGTGACAGAAAATAGGCCGACACCGGTGTTGCTGAACATGGCTTTGATCTCTTTGTCCCCTTCATCTTTGTGTAATCAGAACAAATTAAATCAGTAAAAATTCTGAAACAGCTAGCTAACTACATAATTGTAGTCTGTACTCAGTAGTTAGGATCTGATGAACTGAACAAAACAATAAATTACCAATTAAGAAGAGCAATCTGGAGGGCACTTGGAGGCGATGAGCCGACGAAGAGAAAGAAACACAAGCGGCAAGCGCTGGTGCGACGGCGAGCGGGCAGCGTCTCGACATAGTCGAGGCGAGCGTGTCATGGTCGGGTGGCGGCCGTCGTGGGGCGGATCCCGGTAGCGTTGGGCACTCCCGTGCGCTGTGCCACAATGGATGGGCGGCGACGCGGTCTGATAGAACGATGTGCGGCGGTTCCGTCACTTGCGCCGATCGAAAGAGGAACGAGCGTGATCAGGGGCAAACCCTTTTTTCTCGAGCTAGCTAGCTAATCAATTGATCGATCAATCCAGGCTAGCGTTATGTCCCGGCTCCGTCGCTACCTTGTTGGGCTTTCAGCTTTGCATAGCCCGAGCCATTCTTGCCCAAGACACGGGCTAGACTACATGTAGCCTAATATTTCTATGAAAAATACAAAGGATAGCAAGGGACTACACGGGCCAAGACCCGGGCTGTAGCCCGGTCTGCCCTGGACGTAGGTCCGCCCCTGCACGGGGCCCATCCCTCCGCAGTTCCCGCTGTCATCAGGGAAGAAATGTGAGCAGAGGAAGGAGATAAGGTTGGGAGGAAAAGCGATGGATGGACCATGCGAGGTATCGCGTGGAAGAAGAGGCTTACATGAGTTTAAAATCATCCGGTTCATTCTAATGCTTTTCCTTTTAAAAAAGAGTTGCACTAAGGGCCCTCCACCTACACGAAATCCTGAAATCCAGGTCTGCAAGCAAAATCTGGGATCTCTCAATCCTTTCGGGGCCACTACTCGGCTCCGAGCCTCCGGTCCTTTTCTCCGGCGGTGGCTGGTGGCCGGCGGCCGGGCCCCGGTTAACTGGCTAGTTAGCAGCTAATTAATCAGTGGGTTTAGTGTGGTCACCTCTGGAATGGAGCTCGATCAAGTGGACGTGTGGGCACCGGGTTGTACATTTCACATTTGTACGCGTACTTTTGGCCACCTTGGCGATGCCCATTCGATCCGGTCGGCCGCGAGGAGATGGGGCCCGGCCGCGGCCATGGCACCATGCAAGCTGCGACGGTGAGAGGCGGCGAGCGAGGACCACACTATACTGGTCGACCGGCGTACGGTTGCGGTCAAGCGACCTTAATTCAAGTCCCACACGTTTATAATGCCCGCCCGCCCGGCCGGCAGGGACGATGGATGTAGAGTAGGAGTAGATGATTCCATTATTAACCCGGTTGTTGGTCGTGCTGATCGTTAATGCGTGTAGGCCGGTTCTAATTAGCCTCTCGCTGCTGACCGACGGATGCCCTACTCACACGAGCTTTGATAGTAGTACTAGCTGGTTTGACCTACTATTAATTAACTACTTCAAAGTTCAAACTACTGTTTGCTTGACCCGATTAATCAACCGGAATTGACAAAATAGTGCTTGTTCGGTTAATTCCTTCCCCACAGGGATTGGAGAGGATTTACGAAGATTTAATCCAAAATCATTAATTAAGGAGTATTCTTTTTAAAATCACTTTCATCTCCCTAGGTTGCGACAAGTGGTGTATTGCATGCGTGCCACTTGTCACAACTTGAGAGTTTTTTTTTCTTTTTTCGTAGATTCGTATTTTTAGAATGTTTTATCTCCTAAACCGTGCATTCAAATCTCGAACCGTTTTCACCGTTGAGCTCCTCGCGTTGAGATCTTCAAAACTAGATCCCATGTTGATAGGTTTTAATGATTTTCCTTTCACGAAAAAACCGGACAAAAAAACCTTTCCTCTCACGATAGGAAAAATCCAGAAAATGCGTTATTTTCCTTTCCGGCAGGCACGGCCGTGCCTCTCATGAAGGTAAAACCGTGCCTTTCGTGAAAATGAAACCATGCCACTCGCGAAAAAATGTTATTTTCCCTTTTCGAGTGCCTCTCACGAAGGCAAAACTGTGCCTCTCGCAGAAACAAAACCATGTCTCTCATGAAAAAAACCCAGAAGATACGATATTTTTCTCTTTCCGAGAGGCTCGGTCGTAACTCTCGCGAAGGAAAAACCGTGCCTTTCACGGAAGCAAAACCGTGCCTTTCGCGGAAGCAAAACCGTGTCTCTCGCAAAAAAATGCGTTTTTTCATTTCCGAGAGATATGGCCGTGCCTCTCACGAAGGTAAAACCGTGCCTCTTACGGAAGCAAAACCATGACTCTCGAGAAAAAATAGAAAACACATTTTTTGTGACAAAATTTATTTTTTTCCCTAAAAAAACTAAGAAAGACCGTTGAAAACCATAATACCAAAAAAAAAACAAAATAATAATAATAATCTAAAAAGCCGAAAACGCCTGTGAAAAAATAAAAAATGAAATTTGAAGGAAGCGCTCAGAGCGCGACATATAACGGTGGCTGAGAACGCGCCAAGTGGCGGCGTGTGGGAGTGCTCGCTGCGAATCTAGTGAAGAAGTGCTCGCTAACTAGTGACTCCCGATTTAATCCCCTTGAAATTTGTTGACGTGCAACTATTCCTGACTTGATGCCTCGACGGCAACGGAGCCAGAAAAGAGCTGCTCCCAATTGCTCGACAATTAGCAATTGTCTTGCAATGGCCCACCAGCGCGTGGGATCGCGACAGTTTTCGAGGGTAGAGTATTCAACCCAAATTTGTTGGTTCGCATGACGGGAAGTGAAAGAATATTCTCAAGTATTGGCAGCTGAATGTGTCTGATTCAACCACACCTCAAAGATTAGTGTCTGCAAGCAAAGCATCAGTAGCAAAGTAGTATGATAATAACGGTGCCAGAAACGATCTGTTGACAAGACAGACTATTCCTAACTGTTGTATCAATGGCGCCAGTAAGTTGCCCCTGGACGGGAAATATTCTTTCCCGGTCACGGTGCCAGAAAAAGTATTATAGCAGGTAGCAGCAGTGTAACGAGTAACAGCAGTGGCAAGGAACAACAGTACTGACATCAGTAGCAAGTAGCAACAGTAGTGACAACAGCAGCAGGACAAAGCAAGTAACAGTAGCAACAAGTGACAGTAGCAGCAACAGTAGTAACAACAGTAGCAGCAGAGCAAGTAACATCAGCAGTGGGACAAACTCGTAGGCAATGGATCGGTGATTCGTTGGATGACATTCATCATGCAACAGTTATAACACGGAGAGATATGTGGCTAACTCCCATTCTTCAATGTGATGTAGGCATGCATTCCGTGTGTAGTCATACATGCTTAGGGAAAAGAACTTGCATGACATCTATTGTCCATCCCTCCCGTGGCAGCGGGGTCCAAATGGATACTACGGGATATTAAGGTTCTCCTTTTAATAAAGAACCGGACCAACATATTAGCACTTGGTGAACACATGAACTCCTCAAACTATGGTCATCACTGGGAGTGGTTCCGGTTATTGTCACTCCGGGGTTGCCGGATCATAACACATAGTAGGTAACTACAACTTGCAAGATCGGATCTAAAACACACATATATTGGTGACAACATAATAATTTCAGATCTGAAATTATGGCGCTCGGGCCCTAGTGACAAGCATTAAGCATGGCAAAGTAGTAGCAACATCAATCTCAGAACATAGTGGATACTAGGGATCAATCCCCATCAAAACTAACTCGATTACATGATAGATCTCATCCTACTCATCATCGCCCAGCGAGCCTACGAATAGATTACTCACGAACGATGAAGAGCTTCATGGAATTGGAGAGGGAAGAAGGTTGATGATGACGATGGCGACGATCTCCTTGATCCGGAGCCCAAAACGGACTCCAGATCTGCCCTCCAGATGAAGAACAGGATGTGGCGGCGCCTTTGGATCGAAAACGCGATGAAATCTTCTCTCCTGACTTTTTCCGGGACGAAAGGGAATAAATAGCGCTGGAATTGGGGGCGACAGAGCCACGTGGGCCCCACAAGCCCTGACGGCGCGGCCTGGGGGGGTGGCCGCGGCCACAGGGCTTGTGGCCCACTGGCTCACCCCCTCCGGTGGATCTTTGCGCAGGTATTTTTCATATTTTCCAGAAACATTCTCCGTAAATCTTCAGGACGTTCCGAGAACTTTCATTTCTGCACAAAAACAACACCATGACAATTCTGCTGAAAACAGCGTCAGTCTGGGTTAGTTCCATTCAAATCATGCAAATTAGATTCCAAAACAAGGGAAAAGAGTTTGGAAAAGTAGATACGATGGAGACGTATCAACTCCCCCAAGCTTAAAACCTTGTTTGTCCTCAAGCAACTCAGTTGATAAACTGAAAGAGAAAGAAAAACTTTGACAAACTCTGTTTGATCTTGTTGTTGCAACTATGTCTAACTCATAACCAGAATTTCAGCAAGATCACAAGTTAACCACATAAGCAAGTGACACAAAGGTCTCACGGTAAACTAATATCAATGGCATAATCAGCTAACGAGCAAATAATAATGAGTTTCAGATACCACCAATTCAATCAAAGCAAACATGAAGCAATATGAAGAGGTGGTATCTCGCTAGTTCTTTCTGAGACCGCAAAACATAAATGCAGAGCACTTTCAAAGATCAAGGGCTCACTAAACATTGTAATTCATAGCAACGAAGATCCAGTCATAGTCATACTCAATATCAATCAAAAGCAAAGCATAAAAATGACAGAGGTGCTCTCTAATTGGTGCTTATATAAGAAGAGGATGACTCAACAGGAAAATAAATAGACAAGCCCTTCGCAGAGGGAAGCATTGATTTGCAAAGGTGCCAGAGCTCAAGCTTTGAAAACAAAGATAATAATTTTGGGTGGCATGCTTTCATTGTCAACGCAATGACTAAGAATTCTCAATATCTTCCACGCTACTCATGTTATAGGCGGTTCCCAAACAGAAAAGTAAAGTTTTAACTCCCCCACCACCAATCAATCACACTCCACGGCTAGCTGAATCCTCGGGTACCGTCCATACTAACATCAATCCGGGGGGAGTCTTGTTTTACAGTTATATTTCGATTTAAGCGTGGAACTGGGATTCCAATTACCGACCCCTTTCTCATGAATGACAGTGAATAAACACATGTCGAGGATAACACGCCTAACATGGAAGATACCAATAGCCCCTTGTCACCACATGAGCGGTTCAGGCATGCAAAACAGATTATTTCTCGAAGGTTTAGAGAATGGCACATGCAAATTTACTTGGAACGGCAGGTAGATACCGCAAATAGGTAGGTATGGTGGACTCTCATGGAAAAACTTTTGGTTTTATGAAAGTGGATGCGCAAGCAGTATTCCGCTTAGTACAAGTGGAGGCTAGCAAAAGACTGGGAAGCGACCAACTAGAGGGCGACAACAATCATCAAGATGCAATGAATTTGACTAACATTGAGTGCAAGCATGAGCAGAATATAAATCACCATGAACATGAACATCATAGAGGCTATGTTGATTTTGTTTCAACTACATGCATGAACATGCGCCAAGTCAGGCCACTTGAATCATTCAAAGGAGAATACCATCCTATCATACTACATCATAATCATCTCAAAATCTATGTTGGCATTCAAGACAAACCATTATAAGCTCCTAGCTAATTAAGCATGGCATCAGAATCTATGATCTCTAAGTTGCCATTGCAAACATGGTTCTCTCCCAACAAAGCTGAATCTGGGACGACAAGCTAGTCATATTTACAAAAACAAAATAGATAGAGTTCATACCAGCTTTTCCAGTCTCAGTCACTTCATCATATATCATCATTATTGCCTTTCACTTGCACGATCGAACGATGTGAACAATAATAAGCGTGCTCGTGCATTGGACTAAAGCTGGAATCTGCACGCAAACACAAAGGAGAATACAAAGTAATATGTCTCTTTGAAAGCTAAACAGGTATGCATGCAAGAGCCACTAAACATTGTAACCAATATCTTGTACCTTGACTCAAAGAAAAAGAAAACTATTTACACGGGAAAGATCCCAACAAGCAAAAGAAGAAAGGAAAATCTTTTTGTGTTTTCTCAAAAGGACACAAAACAAGAAAACAAGAAAACAAAAATAAACTAGCATGGATAATACAGTGGCAAAGTGTAAACACCGACTAACAAAGTGAAAGCATAAGCAAGAATGTAAAGTTGGTGCAAACACGTACTCCCCCAAGCTTAGGATTTTGGCCTAGCTTGGTCTACTCCCAAGGAGGGACATAACCAGCTCAGGGATACTCCGGAGCGGACTGTGGATGCCACTTCTGTGTGAGCTCCTCTTACTCCCACTGATAAACTGGCGTCTGGTACTCGACTTGCAGCTCGGGCATGGGCACCTGTGGTTGGACCAAGCCCCAATATGCGTAGATGTCCGAGGGCATAATAGTGTACCTGCCTGCATAAAGGTTGAACAAAGAAGGAGCAGGCAGAGTAATAGTCTCTCGAGTACCCTGACTAAATACCAGGTTATAAATCATCCGTCTACTAGCATCTCTATCCAGAAAATCATGGCGAACCATACTGTCATAATCCAGAAATTTCTCGCGAAGAAGCATCTCTCCTTCCTCCCCCAGTCTAACGGGTATCTCAAAGTGTCTGGCAAGACGGGTAGCATAGATACCTCCATAGACGACACCTTTGGAACGGTTTGTGTTCAACCGCTGAACTACTATAGCACCTAGGCTATAAGTCTTATCGTTATAAAGGCCTTCGCACAAAACCGCAAGGTCTGGAGAGCTAAGTGATCCAGCCTCCCCACGGCCAATCAAACATTTTCCCACAAATAATGAGAAGTACCGAAGCACAGGAAAATGTATGCTAGCAATTCTAGCGCGAGACACTCCTCTCTCCTCTCCAACAACAATAGTACCTATGAAAGCCTCTAAGTCCCATGGACGAGGATCATGAATATCCCCAACATAAGGTAATTTGCACACATTGCAAAAATCCTGTAGTGTCATGCACCGGGGGATATCGTGTAACATGAACTCAACCATAGGAGGATTCTTCCTCGGATAAAAGTTGAAGCTTTGAACGAAAATATTGGTGAGGAGGAGGTATTGTGGGCACTTATCTTCAACGAACGCGGTAAGACATGCGTTCTCCACCAAGTAATAAAAGTCTTCATAAAGCCCACGGCGCACAAAAATTCATCACTTGGCCACTTGCACGCTCGAACTTCTGTGACTCGAGGAACCACGTACTTGGGGTGGTTCTTCACATCCTCTTTGGGGTTACGGTTTGAAGAACCTCTCAAGAACTTCCTCATCTTTTCCTTTTCCTAACTCTGAATAATTCTAAAATTTTTAGAGACTTCGAAAGAAAAGTGAGTAAGGATTAACCCAACTCGTAGCAACTACTCCTACTAGTGCCTAGAGACCGTATCACGCGCTAAAACTACTTGGGACCAGCTAAAATCAACATTTCAAGCTCAAGAACAGGGTCACCAAGGTAGCAAGATACGTGAAGGGTAAAGCACTAGAGTAGAAACTAATTGGACCAATGGAGGAGCCACTTACCAAGGAGTAATTTCCCCAAAACGGTTTGGAGAATGGTGCTTTGAGCAAGGAGATCGAAAATCACAGCCAAATGAGCAAGAACATGGGTTTGAGCTACGAAACGATTTTTTCTGGAGGTAGAAGAAGAGGATGGGAGCTGGAATGAGTGGTGGGGGTCCCTGTGGGCCCCACAATCTTGGTGGCCACGACCAGGGGGGAGGCCGCGGCTACAGGGCTTGTGGCCCACTGGTGTGGCCCACATGCCAGCTCTCAGTCCCAATATTTTTCAAAAAATCCAGAAAAAATCATATTTGATTTTCAAGACCATCGGAGAACTTTTATTTTCGGGGTACTTTTCTCCGGGACGCTAAAACAGAAAACAGGAAAAACTAAACTAAATCTATCATTTTTCTTCTAAGCAACATGAAGTGAAAGCTTAAAACAGAGGTATGTGACTCCTTGATTCATCCATTTCATGGTCATCGAAAGAAATCCGTCAATGGGGTTGATCAAATCCTCATGACAAAACTTTTTCGAATCGCAAAAGGAAACGGAGAATTGTCGAGTAGCCACTAAGTCACCTCAATGGGGATATGAATCTCCCCAACAAGCAAATCATACTTCATCTTAACACGAGGAATAGGGCATTCAAAGCTCCAAATAAGAATCGATGAAGTTTTTTCGATAGCATTGATGCAATGTACTTGATATCGTTTCTTTGGAAAGTGCACTGTATGCTCATTACCGTTGACATGGAAAGTGACATTGCCTTTGTTGCAATCTATAACAGCCCCTGCAGTGCTTAAAAAGGGTCTTCCGAGGATGACACCCATGGCATCGTCCTCGGGAATATCCAAGATAACAAAGTCTGTTAAGATAGTTGTGTTAGCAACCACAACAGACACATCCTCGCAAATGCCGATAGGGAAAGCAGTTGATTTGTCGGCCATTTGCAGAGAAATTTCAGTGGGTGTCAACTTATCCAGTTCAAGTCTACGATAAAGAGAGAGAGAGAGAGAGGCATAACACTAACACCGCCTCCAAGGTCACATAAGGCAGTTCTTACGTAGTTTCCTTTAATGTAGCAAGGTATAGTGGGCACTCCGGGATCACGGAGTTTCTTAGGAGTTCCACCTTTGAAAGTGTAATTGGCAAGCATGGTGGAGATCTCAAGATCTGGTATCTTGCGTTTATTAGTCACGATATCTTTCATGTACTTGGCATATGAAGACATTTTGAGCATATCAATTAACCGCATCTGCAGAAAGACGGGTCTCAACATTTCAATAAAGCGCTCAAAATCCTCATCATCCTTTTTCTTGGATGGCTTAGGAGGAAAGGGCATAGGTCTCTGAACCCATGGCTCCCTTTTTTTACCATGCTTCCTAGCAGTGAAGTCATTCTTATTGTATCTCTTAGGTTGTGGGTTATCAGGATTAACCGTAGGTTCAATCTCCACATCCTCACGATTGCTAGGTTGAGCATTATTATGAATATCGATGCCCATATTGTCACCAGGTTCATGTTCATCACCAGATTGTGTTTCTGCATCATACGTAGAAATATCATTTGGTTCTTCAGGTATGATAGTATTTGGTGAACTGACATGTAGGTTTCTATCATCCTTCTTCTTCTTAGGATGACTGGGTGTATCAACATTAATTCCTTGAGAATCTTGATCAATTCTCTTAGGATGGCCTTCAGGATACAAAGGTTCCTGAGTCATTTTGCCTCCTCTAGTAATGACTCTGACAGAGTTGTCATTTAATTCATTGAGCAAGTCATTCTGAGCTTTAAGTACTTGTTCTACCTGAGTAGTAATCGTAGAAGCATGTTTACTCAGAAGTTTCAGATCATTGACATTTTGTGTACACAAGCACTTAAATGACTAAGCATACGAGTACTTTGTTCCAATTGTCTGCTAACATAATCATTGAAACTCTGTTGTTTGGCAACAAAGTTATCAAATTCATCAAAGCATAGGCTAGCAGGTTTATCAAAAGGAATATCACTCTCATCAAACCTACGCAGAGAATTTACTTCTACTACCTGTATCGGGTTATCGAGACCATGGATCTCTTCGATAGGTGGTAGATTTTTGACATCTTCAGATTTAATGCCCTTCTCTCGCATAGATTTCTTGGCTTCTTGCATATCTTTGGGACTGAGGAATAGAATACCTCTTTCCTTAGGAGTTGGCTTAGGAGGTGGTTCGGGAATAGTCCAAGCATTATCGTTGATCAAGATGTTATTTAGTAGAATCTCAGCTTGTTCTATAGTTCGTTCCCTAAAAACACAACCGGCACAACTACCTAGGTGGTCTCTAGAAGCATCGGTAAGTCCGTTATAGAAGATATCAAGTATCTCGTTCTTCTTAAGAGGGTGATCAGGAAAAGCATTCTGTAGCTGGATGAGCCTCCCCCAAGCTTGTGGGAGACTCTCTTCTTTGAGTTGAGCAAAGTTGTATATTTCCTGCAAGACAGCTTGCTTCTTATGGGCAGGGAAATATTTCTCACAGAAGTAATAGACCATATCCTGGGGACTACTCACACATCGAGGAGCAAGAGAAGTGAACCAGGCTTTAGCGTCATCCTTTAGAGAGAAAGGAAACAACTTAAGGATATAGTAGTAGCGGATCTTCTCCTCACTAGTGAAAAGGGTGGCTATATCCTATAGTTTGGTAAGATGGGCTACGTCCGTCTCAGACTTATAACCGTGGAAAGGATCAGATTCGACTAGAGAGATTATCTCAGGGTCGCCAGAGAATTCATAATCCTCATCGGTGATAAAGATAGGTGAAGTGGCAAACTTCGGGTCATATTTCATCCTAGCTTTCAGAGATTTTTCCTTCCACTTGAGAAGTAATTTCTCAGTGTCATAGGCATCCTTACACGCAAGAAAATCCTCAGCTATCTCTCCCTCCATAACATAACCCTCAGGTATATCAGGCAATTCATATCTAGGAGAGCTAGATCTAGCAGGAGCAAAAGCAGGTTCTATGTCAATAGTATCGGCAGTTTCAGAAGCATCACGAGCATTGGCAGTAACTCTAGCAATATGAGCATCAAGGAATACCCCTAGTGGCATATCAGGCAAAGTAGTATCTCTAGCAGTATCAGGCATAGTAGCATCATAAGCATCATCAAGCACAAGCGACATATCAAGATTTCTAGCAGGAGGTGGTGTCGCAAACTTACTCATAACCGAAGGTGAATCAAGTGAAGAGCTAGATGGCAGTTCCTTACCTCCCCTCGTAGTTTAGGGCAAGACTTTGATTCTTGGATATTTCAGATTCTTCATAGTGATCAATAGATATAAATCCCAAGTGACTCAGAGAATATAGCTATCCTTCCCCGGCAACGGCGCCAAAAAATGCTCTTGACGTGCAACTATTCCTGACTTGATGCCTCCCTGACAACGGCGCCAGAAAAATGTTGTTGACGTGCAACTATTCCTGACTTGATGCCTCCACGGCAACGGAGCCAGAAAAGAGCTGCTCCCAGTTGCTCGACGATTAGCAATTGTCTTGCAATGGCCCACTAGTGCGTGGGATCCCGGCAGTTTTCGAGGGTAGAGTATTCAACCCAAATTTGTTGGTTCGCACGACGGGAAGTGAAAGAATATTCTCAAGTATTGGCAGCTGAATGTGTCAGATTCAACCACACATGAAAGATTAGTGTCTGCAAGCAAAGTATCAATAGCAAAGTGGTATGATAACAACGGTGCCAGAAACGATCTGTTGACAAGGTAGACTATTCCTAACTGTTGTATCAATGGCGCCAGTAAGTTGCCCGTGAACGGGAAATATTCTTTCCCGGTCACGGTGCCAGAAAAAGTATTATAGCAGGTAGCAGCAGTGTAACGAGTAACAACAGTGACAAGGAACAGTAGTAGTGACAACAGTAGCAAGTAGCAACAGTAGTGGGAGCAGCAGCAGGACAAAGCAAGTAACAGTAGCAGCAAGTGACAGTAGCAGCAACAGTAGTAACAACAGTAGCAGCAGTAGCAGCACAGCAAGTAACATCAGCAGTGGGACAAACTCGTAGGCAATGGATCGGTGATTCGTTGGATGACATTCATCATGCAACAGTTATAACACAGAGAGATATGTGGCTAGCTCCCGTTCGTCAATGTGATGTAGGCATGCATTCCGTGTGTAGTCATACATGCTTAGGGAAAAGAACTTGCATGACATCTATTGTCCATCGCTCCCGTGGTAGCAGGGTCCAAATGGATACTACGGGATATTAAGGTTCTCCTTTTAATAAAGAACCGGACCAACACATTAGCACTTGGTGAACGCATGAACTCCTCAAACTATGGTCATCACTGGGAGTGGTTCCGGTTATTGTCACTCCAGGGTTGCCGGATTATAACACATAGTAGGTAACTACAACTTGCAAGATCGGATCTAAAACACACATATATTGGTGACAACATAATAATTTCAGATCTGAAATCATGGCACTCGGGCCCTAGTGACAAGCATTAAGCATGGCAAAGTAGTAACAACATCAATCTCAGAACATAGTGGATACTAGGGATCAATCCCCGTCAAAACTAACTCGATTACATGATAGATCTCATCCTACTCATCACCACCCAGCGAGCCTACGAATAGATTACTCACGAATGATGAAGAGCTTCATGGAATTGGAGACGGAAGAAGGTTGATGATGACGATGGTGACGATCTCCTTGATCCGGAGCCCAAAACGGACTCCAGATCTTCCCTCGAGATGAAGAACAAGATGTGGCGGCGCCTCTGGATCGAAAATGCGATGAAATCTTGTCTCCTGATTTTTTCCGGGACGAAAGGGAATAAATAGCGCTGGAATTGGGGGCGACAGAGCCACGTGGGCCCCACAAGCCCTAACGGCGCGGCCTGGGGGGTGGCCGCGGCCACAGGGCTTGTGGACCACTGGCTCACCCCCTCCGGTGGATCTTTGCGCACATATTTTTCATATTTTCCACAAATATTCTTCGTAAATTTTCAGGACGTTCCGAGAACTTTCATTTCTGCACAAAAACAACACCATGGCAATTTTGCTGAAAACAACGTCAGTCCGGGTTAGTTCCATTAAAATTATGCAAATTAGAGTCCAAAACAAGGGCAAAAGAGTTTGGAAAAGTAGATACGATGGAGACGTATCAAAATCCACTTCAACCGAACAAGTCCATAGAGGAGAATGGAGAGGCAGGCCGAGGGTCTCTTTTATACACATATATATTTTCATTTTACTTGTAGGGGGGAGTGTAAAGGGAATTAGGCTACAATACTACATGCAAGTGCAGCTTAGAAATATTAGTGCAATGAAAATTCATTTTTTCTTTATTAGTGCTATCCGGACGGGAAGCCATCCAACGGAGTAAAACGCATGATTACCCCCTGAACTTGCTGGCTAGGTTCAAAATGGTCAGTGTATCAATATTGTCCCAAATACTTGCTAATATGGTGTCAATACGGTCCTCAAACATGTTGCACTGGTCTTGGCATACGGTCACACATACGCTTCACGTATACAACAACGTACTAGGCGTGAAACGTCAACATTTTACGCGGGTGTTACCTGTTGGCGTGAAGGATTATTTTTAAAAACAGATTGTAGAGCGTGGGAGGGGATAGCTCTAGTTCTTCTTCAAACAAAGGTGCAGTCTTTATTATCTATGATTTCAATCCATGTCGTCACCGGCTGGTGTCAACGGACCACCGTCGTCCCGACTATTCTGTGCCACCAGCAAGACAGAGAAAGAACGCATGCATGCACCCTCAAACTGCTCACGGTTACCGTATTGCAAATCTTCACCACGCATGCACGCACCCTCAAACTGCTCACTGTCACCCTTGCTAACCCGTTTGATGCGAGCGCTCTCCTCGGCAAAGTGTTTTGGTGCGGTTGCGAGTCCATCTTCTTCATGGTGTGCAACATCTTCACCAATATCGACTGCATCTTCCTCCCCAAAAACCAGATGCACTCCCTTCCTTACTACGAGGAGTGAAGTTGAAGACGGTGGTGAAGGGGCGCGGCCAAGGTGGAAGAAAGGTAAAGATGAAGATGTTCAAGAAGGGATGCAAGCCCGGAGTGAAGTTGTTCGTCAAGCTCGTCATGTTTTAGTTTTATCATTTTTATTTTGTTGCTTTTCTATATCGTATGTATCGAGTCGTGTCCCTGGACTTATCTATGTAGGGTACCCATATATGTAAGGGTACGGTGGTTTGCATCTTATTTATGTAAGTTATTATGTGTGTTCAAAAATTTCCGTGTCCAAAGAGATCATTTATGTAAGGGTATTGTGGTTTTTATTACAGAAAGGCTGAGTAGAGAGTTGCATTTCATTGATCAAAGTTTCTGAATTTCTCTTTTCTCACCTTTTTCAACATTTTCATACAATTTCAAGCTTACAAATTCCTTCCAAATTCATGCCTTTCCATACAATTTCAACATTACGCCCAATGCAATTATCATACCTACAAATGACCAAATGTAATTGCAAATGGGTATTTATGCTTGATCTTCGAGCCTCCTAATCTTCTGGTTCAAACTCCTAAGCTCAACATCTACCTCTCTGTCATTCTCCTAAGTTCAAACTCCTAAACTCCTAAACTCCTAAACTCCTAATCTTCGGTGTCTGCGCATGTTCATTGCCGGAGACACGTGCTTGGACGGGATTGGATGGATATCTACCGCGTGTTCAATCCCTCGTTCTCCCGTTTTCTGCCATTAAGAATGCTCGTGAGCCGAGAAAACCACTCCAACGTCCCGCATTGACGCATGGCCTCGCCGGAATCCACTATTTAAGGGCGGCCACATCCACCTATCTCCACAATAGAACACATCCGCTCCACATCCTCCTTCTTTCCTTCATATCCGCCATGACCGCCAGCGGAATTCACTATGGGATAGTCTGACGCCACAGATGAAGCGCGGGGTGGCCATCCTTGCCGCCACCTCGCAGAGCCGCCGTGGCAGGAGGATCAAGGCAGGCTTGTTGGCTAGCTTGCCCGAGGTATTCGACAATGAGGGCGACACCATGATGGAGACGAGCTCCGACGGCTCCGCCCCGGCTCCCATGGCTCCGTTTAGCGTGATTCCAACACAGAAAAATTCAATAAATATAGAAACCCTTAGAAATAAACCTAGAACTTCCGTTTCGCCGATGCAAGCCTGTGTACTGAAGAAAATGTAGTCAAAGTCCTATTCCGGCACCCCGTCGGAGGGGGCAATCATCAGAGGAGTCCATCTTCATCTCGAAGGTGTCCATGACAAGGAGGGAGTAGTTCACCCTCGTGGCCGAGGATAAGTACCAGTAGTTGTTTGTTTGTTTTATCTCTCTCTCTCTCTCTCTCTCTCTCTCTCTCTCTCTCGTATTCTTGAGATGTCACGATCTTGATGTATTATGGGGTTTGTTAATATAGTTGGATCATATGGGGTTTGTCCCTTGCTATCTTGATATGATGAATTGAATCTTTCCCTTTGAGATTTTTTTTATGTTGGATTGAATATTGGGTTTGATCACTTGATGTATGTCTTGCATGTGGATACTCTGGTGACAATGTGGTGTTCTATTGAGTCAGTCCATATATGTTTGATACTCAACTTGCGAATTCCTGTGGAGAAAATGGGTAATCTATGCATATGGGTTGACACACATTCTGGTCCTACTTTCTTCCATAGAAATCTTAGGGTACTTTTTGAAGTTCTTTGTGTTGGATTGAATATGATGAATCTGTTTTTTACGCATGTTGAATAATTAACCCACAGATACTTGAGGTGACATTGGAGTATCTAGGTGACATTAGGGTTGATTGATGTGTATCACAGGTGTTATTCGAGTACGAATTCTAGAGCTGTCCGTGACACTTATAGGAAAAGCTCAATAGATTGATAGGAAAGAATATCTTTGAGGTGATTCTATTACCTACGAAAATTTCATCTTATGTTCTCCGCTAGATATGAACTTTGGAGTGATTCTTTGTCGCATGTTGAGGAATGATCATATGATTCTATTATGTTAGCATTGTTGCGAGATTGTACTAGTAAAAGTATGAACCGTAGGACTTATTTACAAGCATTGCAATACCATTTATGATCACTTTTACAACTTTTTATGTTGTTGATTTTATATTTTCAGATTACAAAAACCAATATCTACTATCAATACTACATTTGTATCACCATCTCTTCTCCGAACTAGTGCACCTATACAATTTACGTTAAGGGGAACAAGGGATTTCTTGTATTTGATTGCAGTGTAGTTTGATAGAGACCGTATTCATCCTACACCTCCCATAGATTGATAAACCTTAGGTCATCCACTCGACGGAAATTTGTTGCTGTCCTACAAAATTATGCACTTGGAGGCCTAACAACATATATAAGAATGAAGTTGCGTAGTAGACATTAGCAGCACATCTTCTCCCTCGGCCTGGCAACCGTCGAGCATGCCATGAGCTCCCGTGAGGCTCTCGGTTCTCCGATGCCGGAGTTCCCAGGCACCCCAGATGTAGAATTAGTCCTTGATGGCCCTGACAAGCCATTTGAGCATGTCCCCATGGTCGATAGGAAGAGGAAGAGGTCTAGCTTGGCGGAGGAGGATATTAGTGTCTTCACCAACATGACTGAGGCCATGAAGGAGGTGGCAACCGCCATCAGGGAGAGCAAGTCCTTTGACGTCCAGCCAGAAGTGTACAACGCCTTCATGGAGCAAGGTGGCTTCGATGACGAGGCTCTCATGGCATCTCTGAGCCACCCGCTGGATAACAAGGCCAAGTGTTTTGAGTTTGTTGCCATGGCCGGCGCCCACAAGGTGCTTTGTCTCACGAGCCGGATTGTCAGACACTACTACTAGAGCTTGCTGCTTGTTATGGTTTGCATGATCCTGGACAGCGATGGCGACGGCGATTGCGATGATGAGGTACATTTTGTGTAGCTAGGGCTTAAAAACTGTTTGATGGTCACTATATTTTGTTGAGGTGGTATATACTAACCCCTCATGATGATCGTGAACTTGCGGTGGTAGGATGACCCCTCTTTTGGATGATCTGGTAAGATGACACCATAGTAGTTCTAGGTTGAACTTGCTATGCCATATGATCATGCATGCTTACTACTTATGCTCCATTGCTTGCTCCTTGATTGCTCAATTGCTTGCTGCTAGTTTGCTCCTTTTCTTGTTGCTTCAATTGTTGTTATTGTGCACTCTTAGGACGAATGGTATGCGGTGTTCGACGGACGGCACCAAGGGTTTACAGTTCATGGGAAGCTTGCGATGAACAAGTTTTAGCGTACAACAACAACAGCCAGACATGGTTTAAGACTAGGTAGGTGACAGAAGATGCTTACGCCAAGTATGTGCAACAGTAGACATGCAAGGTAGAAATTAGCAATGTTGAACTTGGCAAGGCGGCGCCACACGCTCAGGTGAAGAACTTCATCCTCATCGTACACAGGATATAAGGTTTGCACACCTAGCACCGTGTGTGCAACCAAACATCATGCTCGTGTGTGAGTTCACATAATGCACTCAACCAAACACCGTGGACACAAAGATCTCCTAATATGATAAAACTAGATGCGGATAATCAAACAATGTGCATATGTCAACTTTTCGTTTGTTTTCCTTCAACCACCCTCCGTTGAGCGAGGCTGAGCTAGCCAGGCCCGGCTCATACGACTACCAAAAAACGTCAACCCGAATAGAAGAAGTTGCCATACCCCCACCCCCCCACAACCAACATAAAGGGACCACACTCACAAGATATAACCTTCAATGAAGGAACAACATCACATCACCACTCAGCCCGGTGTATCTAAACAGAACGCGAGTGCTTAAAAAAAATCTAAACTCAATGTGAGTATAAGGAGTAGTTTTGAAGGAGTGGCCACTTGGTGGATTGGTGGGGAAAGCACTACATAATATTGATGAAATGTTATTTTGTAAAATAATAGAAATATTTCATCATTATCTAAATTTTGAACCTATGATTTTTTTTATATGTATATATTGTAAAACAATCATCTTGAAATAACCACGAAATTTTTGCAATACCTATTTGAATCTTTAAATATTCAAAAGGCTTTTGATGCTAACATGAATCATAAATTAAAAGTGAGATAAAAATTATTGATATTCTCCCATTCTCGTTTTTGTTTGGTAATTCCACAATTTTATGGCAAATCAATCCTCAAAATGTTAAATTGTTACCATCGCAGAATTTAAATTTATAATACATGAAAGATATAGTACTAAAAATATTTTTACCATAAATCTAAATGGTCAAATTAAATAATGGGGAATACTTTGAATATGGAAAATATTTTTGAATACCCATAATTTTGCACCAATATTGATTTTACATGTTTAAATATTTAATGGGAAATAATCATGAAATTTTTGTAATACCTACAAAGCACGAATATACAATGTTTTGATGTTTGGTTAGGATCCTGAATTTAAATTTGCGAGGCCAATTTTTCATTTTTTCGCCCCCACTACTTGCAATTACATCAGAAAAACTCGTGGTAGTTGAAATATTAAAATATGTTATTTTCACCATTGAAGAGTACAGAAAATGTTAATAACAAAATATACAACATTAAAGAACAATTTTATTTGTTCGTTTAAAAAGTCTAATGAAATACAAGGTTACGTATTGATGATTCCTATTCTTGATGATGTTTTTACATAAAAACATTAATACTAGTAAACTAGCAAAAAAAATAAAAAAAAACATGGGAATATTTCTGAATTTGAGAAATCAGGGAAAAAGACTTGAGTGAAAGTAAATTTTCCTATTAAAATATGAAACTTGAATTTATATCTCTATATTGAAATAATAATTATTTTCTCAATTACTATCCTATTGCACAATTAAATGTAATTTTTATTTTTTTCAAAGATGTTAAAATTGTTAACAATATGAAATACTAAAGATGATTTATGTGCCGGTCTTAAAAAATGATGAAATAAAAGTTTTTTATCCATTAGTTTTTTATGATGCACACACACGCACACACACACACACACACACACACACACACACACACACACACACACACACACACACACACACACATATATATATATATATATATATATATATATATATATATATATATATATATATATATATATATATATATATATATATATATATATATATATATATATAATGCTAAGATATTTAAATTATGAAAATTTTAATGTACGTGGGATTCGTCCAAATCCAAAATGTTGAGCTGGTGAATATTGTGTTGATTTCTTAATACCGACGAATCTATTTTGAAAAAACCTTGAAATCTATGTAATACATAAATGGAATCTCGAATATGCAAAATGGTTCACTTGTTTGAAGTCTGATAAAATCTATATGTTTTAGAGCAATCACTTGTTTATTTTTTTCCCATTTACTTGTCATTTCTTAAAAAAATAACAATGTAAGAACTTGTTTTTTGAAGATGTTAAATTCTTAAACTTTTAGAATATTATTTTTGGTACATTTATTAAAATGCTAGCTGGAATAACATATTTGTATTAATATTATTTAAGATTATGTATTGTTCTATTGATGATTTTTTTGGAAATGCTGCATAATTTAATCTGAAAAAGCATATAGATTTGAGACTATGCAAATTTTGAAATATAATAATTTCTTAATTTGTGTCCATGAGCAAGAATATAATGGTATGTCTTTAACATTGGTCGTTGAAATATTATTACCTTGGACTAAGAATTTTTGTTGATCACATCTATTCAATTTCTTAACCATAAGTGTTAGTATTTGTTGGCCTCACTGTAGTGATTAATGGTGCTGCAAATAAAATGGCATAGGAATGTTACACCTAACAAGTCTCTGAACTGGCAATCTGAGTAGTGTCCGAACCGGACGAAAAGCATTGCCTGCCCTACAAGTACAAGTGTGCGACAGTAAGAGTTCAGCCAATGAGAGAGACGAAAGCACTGTGTGCCTTCGCATTGCAAAAGCATTAAGCAGCGGTCGTCGTCCTTTGCAGCACAGAACGCGACTCGACGCCGCCACTGTTTCCTCAGGTAGCGTAGTACTGCCTAGCTACCGTCCTACTGTCCTATGTGACAGCGTGAGAGGAGCCCCGGTCGATCGGACGACTGGACGGACGTCCTCCGTATCCCAACGAAATCCATCCGCCGGGCCGGCAAGTGCGTACGATCAACTAACAGCGACAATGATATTATCCCCCGGCTGCGGCGGGGGCACGCGCGGCTTGGCTACCCTACGTACCCTACGGCGGAAGCGGAACGGAATGGCCGCCGGCGCGGTGGTTGGTCTGGCAGCGCACCGCACCGCACCGCGCGGGCTCCGGCACGGTGGTTAGGAGGTGCCTGGAACACTACTGTATGAAATCCATTCGTGGAGTTCCGCGACAGCGACGCCGCAGCTGCAGCCGCAGCCATGGCCACCCGCCGCCGTCTGTCGAGGGAGTATAGTGTTCCGTCGGTGCCCATCCGCCCGCTGCCGCCACCCGACCCCTCGCCCGGCCGGAGCTGTCTAACAGAACAAACAGCTCCATCACATTAGATGGCACAATGATCGCTCATATCCGTTGCTACTACTACACTCCCAAAGAGTGGGACGCGGGCGTACTGGCTAGTAACAAACGCATTTCCGACGTGGACATACGGACCTGCTCTACAGGATTCCAACCAGGCTAATACGTACGTGCATGATGCATGTGACGATGATGGATAAGGCGCGGTACAAGTGTTGCAATCCCATGGCTGTCGATGGAGCAACCGACTCGTGCGTTCCCGCCCGAAAGGCGCGTGTGCATGCATGCATGCGTACACGCGGCCTCCACGTCGAGAGCATCTCTACTAGCTGATTGGAGAAGCAGTCAGGCAGCCATACCAATCATATGCTCGAAGATACTACTATAGTACAGTACTATCTTAGAACGATGCTTTCGGGCCGATAATTATGGATGGCCTCTTGCTAATCATCATCCATTCCATGGACGGAACCCTCCTCGTAATCTGTGGCTGCAGATTCGTGTCGGGCTCCGGCCGGTCGGCAAGGGAATCACTGTCTTTTGTGTGGTCTGGGTTCTGAACCTGCTTTAGAAAATGAACTGAAACGCAAAGCAGTCGTTTGTGAGACGTTGCTGCAGCCCTACTTCCATTGCGTTGACCACTAACCCTAGCCTTACGCATGATTTCAGCAATCATACCTGGCTGTTAGACTAACCTAACCCACACGGTCATCCTCCTGTCTGTCATGTTCTCTGCACTGCAGCGACACTTTCAGAAAATGCAGAAAATGTTTCTGGTCCAAGGCGTGTTCTATCTGCATAATAGACGAGCAAAGCAGATCACATACGTACTTGCTAATTGCATTGTATATCAAGTTATCAACAGCTAGGCAGAGAAAGTTTCATGCATCGATACGTTACTTTAAACAACAGCTGAGAGGTGCAGCACTTCACCCAAACTCTCAACTCAAATATGCCACCACTGCATCTACAGAGAGAGATATAAATGGCGACACGAGTGGAATTGTCGGGCCCGGTCGCCACATCGAATTAGTTAGAGTGTACGCTTCCAATCCACACGCGCCAAAATTTACAAAAGGCATCAGAAAAGGCAGTAGCTAGACTTCGGGGCAAGAAGCGTTGCACTTTGGATTGCATTTGCATGGCATCATATTCATGGCCAGGAAGTCGGAAAGGCGCATCATATTCACATCACGCGTTTCTTTTCAAGCCATGGAAATGGACAGTGCGGAGTATGGTAGTAGGAGGACCTGACGAAGCTTTACGGAAAGCCTAGTGCTTGTGCATCTTCAAAGCGAAACCCAAAGAGAATGGAGAGGGACGCGGCGTATACCGACCTCCATCTCCATTTGGTAGGGCCACTGTGCTTGCATGCTAGCTCATGATGTGGTGCTAGTTAGCTGCCTAGATTGCTGTGGTACTGCAGGGTTCCTTCACCTAATGATCAGGTGATCATAGCCCAGTAGGAAAGTGCGCTTGCTTGCTTGCTTTGACGAATTGCACGATGTTGTGTTGAGTGTGGACTCTTGAAACCTATATGGAACAAACTTCATGTCAAAGGTTGCAGGGCAACATTATCAAGCGAATGCACACGTAGGCATGCAACTCACTGCACATAAATTTACAGACTCGATGCAGTAATATATATGGTATGCACGCGAATAATTTTAATTATTTAGCTATATACCGTCTGAACTCTTTAGCAAGCCCGGGTCCTTTAGTTTACGGATCAGTTTAGCAACTTGCGTGTGGACGGACGTATATAGCACTGCATTGGAAGTATGTGTCGACAAGACGACGACGAGGAGCAGCAGAAAATGGCATAGGAGAAAAATTATTCGGTTGGTGAGAGTGTGTGTGAGAGAGGCGTTGGTTGGGAGCATAGAAGAAGAGATAGAAGGGCGCTAAATTGCCAATCCCCATCGCCTGGTTGGTCCACCTACAGCCATTATCCACCCACAGTTCCTTCGTTTTCTTTAATTCACTAACATTTCCTTCGTTTTTTAGGGTGGAAATCAAGTTTTATTCATCAAAACCATATGGATACAGTATTGGTCATGAGATTGACCAAACCAAACATGGCCTTACGGACCTAATGATAATGAAAACTTAACAAGACTATGTTATTCACAAATAACAACATGACTTAAAAAATGAAAATACCTTGAAATAAGGGTTAACTGGATAGATGCCACTACAATTTCCGGCTATTTGAGAAACGCCACTGCAACTTTCATCTTTCGAAAAATGCCATTGCAACTCTGTGTACATTTGACAGATGCCATTATGCCCACTTCCACGCATATACTGGTCAATATATCAACGTATTACTGCCGTATGTACGTATAAATGGTGGGACCCACCCGAATCAGGCTTAAAAAATCATGAAATAAATTGTGGCAGAATAAAATTGAAATGCTGTTGTAAATAAAATTGGAATGCTGCTGTAAATAATTTGAAATGCAGAAAATAATTGACACGTAAATAAACATTCAAATGGCTCCATTAAAAGGGTTGCATAACAGATATAAAGGATTAAGCCTTAGGCACACATGCGTACATAAATACTCCGGGTTCAAACATTCAACAGTTCTACAGGTTCAAATGGCCATCGCAAAACATCACAAATGTTCGACATGCTTACAAGACCATTAACTAGCCCCCAAGCCAGTACATAAGGCTTCGCTTGGTTCCAAGTGATGGCTTCAGAACAGCCTCACTTATGGATGGTACAACAACTTCTGGTTTCTTTTTCTTGCCATTTTTCGTTGGAGTCTTTTTCTTCACGGGCAACTTCTTCTTTTCTTTACCTTTAGCTTGTTTATTCATTTGAGTCGTCTTCCTCGCTGGTGTGGACTTCTTTCCCGTTGTCGCCTTCTTCGCGGGTGTGGCCTTCTTTTCCGGTGCCGCCTTCTTCGCGGGTGTGGCCTTCTTTTCCGGTGCCGCCTTCTTTGCGGGTGTCGTCTTCTTCACCGGAGACTTGGTTTGGGTTGGTGTAGTCCTATTCCTATAGATACATGGAGAATCATATTATTGGAAAAATCTTAGGCAACATCCATTAGCTACTGTTAGAATTAAGAAGAGTTACCTCTTGTAATTAGCTATAGGCTCGTCGTCATGCACATCTTGCTCCTCAGCTACAGTAGCAGGTCGCTTCCTGCAATGTATCCCATAGAAAATTAAGAAATGTGCATTATAACTAGTTAGGAAAGAAACATGTTACTATACCTTTTACTAGGCGTGTGGTGCTCTTGTGGCTGCTCTGGTTGTTCCTCATCAACATAATCAGGATATCTTGGAGGAGGGATTGTGCAAGTTTTTTCAAAGTGGCCAGGTTGCTTACATTTCTTGCACTTAACCACCTTCCTGCCAGGTTCAAGGGACCCTCTAATTCTCTGTACTCTAGGCCTGCCAGGAGGCCTTTTCTCTTGTATAGGTGGGTTTACCGTGAAGCCAAGATCCACTTGCACCCATTGTGTCTTATCTGTCATTGTTGGCATCGGCGATGCATATGCAGCCCGAAATCTGGCCACGTTGTAGTAGTCATCAATGAAGGATTGAATTTCTACCCCTCTAACTCTCATTGAGCAGATGAATGCTAATGCATGAATACAAGGCTTCCCTGAAACTTGATATACCCGACATGTGCAAGCTCTTTTCTCCAAGTCTACAGTGTGCCTTTGGTCATAGGTTTTCACATTATAAAGGGTAACCTCTGCTTGAGTATCAGTATTCCATGAGATTTTGTGTAGTCCAATTGTTTTGCTAAGGGCATTGAGCTTTTTAAGGACAGCCGGCAGTATTTTGGCCGCCATCTGCCTAGAAATCTGCCTCCTCACATTGAACTTCACCATAATGAGCTCTCTTATCTTATCCAACAGCTCACACAGATTCAGCCCTTTAAAATCTTTGATCTACTTGTTAAAACTTTCGGAAATGTTGTTAGTGAGAAAATCAACCTTGCTAGCTTCCCCGAAGGCACATCTATACCATAGCCTATTATGGCGATTCTCAAGATATTCAATAGCCTTTGGATCTGCCTCATATATCTTCTCCATGTGATACCTAAACTTTTGCTCGGTGAATCCCCTTGCAGCTGGGTACAAATGGTCTGTGTACACTTTACCATGGTATTTCTTCAAGAAGTTTTGATACAGATGTCTCATGCACTCTCTATATTCACATTCAGCGAATATGTTGTCAACATCAGTTTCTAACCCTTTGCAAGCATCACTAGAAATGACAAGCCCTGGTGGAGATCCTACAGCCCTACGCAACTGCTGCATAAACCATGTCCAATTCTCTTTTGTTTCTAAATCAAACACAGCATATGCTACGTAGTACAACCAGTTGTGTCCATCTATTGCGGTTGCTGATGCTAGCTGACCAACATACTTTCCATTTAGTGCGGTTGCATCTACTCCTATGTATGGTCTACAACCAGCTAAAAAACCATCTATGCAGGGCTTAAAAGCTACGAAGACTCTACTGAAATGATACTTATCATTGATCTTAGCTAATTCAATTTCAACTATGCTTCCAGGACTCTTCCTCTCGATTTCTGCTTTCCAACTAAACAACAGCTGAAAAGAATCCTCGTATTTACCATTGATCTTGTCCAAAGCTAGACGCATACCTGACCAAGCCTTACTATACTTCAACTTGAAGTTATATTGATCATGCAGCTTCACCATAGCTTGTTTTGCGCCCGCTCCAGGGTTTTTCTTCACCCCAATCTCCGAGCTTCTCTGCAACCCAATCTTGGGATGCCATTTTTCTATCTTCTAGCTTTGTTGTTGGACAGTCATGCTCGAAAGGCATCTTTTTTATCTGCAAAATGATGTCATGCTCGTATAAGAAAACAAATGGCAGAATTAATAGATCAATTATAAACAACAAACTCTAGACGTGTATTAGCATACCATGATAACCTTTTCATCACGCAACCTAGACACGTGAATGCGCCATGGACAAGTATCATATGCGCAGTTAGCGATGAATCTACTTTGGTCAGTCCTCACATTAGCAAACTCAAAATCTGCTAGAACAGCATGATGCCTTATAGCTTTACGAAAGGCCACAATGTCAGGGAATAGAGCCCCTACTCTAATGTCAGGTTTTTCAGGATCATGCGCAATTCTGTATTGCAGGGGATCAAAGTCAGCAATTTCTGCCTCCTCTTGGATATGTTGCATTACCACTGCCTCATCCATGTTATCATCTCCTTCATCAATAATCGTTGGGGCTTCGGGTTGCGCTGTGATAGTAATAGGCACGGTAACATCATACATATTCTCATCATCAACTCCAATATACTCCTCTTCATTATCAAATGGGTCAGCTAAAGAATATTCAGATTCTTGGTCACCATCTACATCATTTGTTTGGCGCTCAACATCCACATGATTTGGCTGGCTTGAACTAGCAAGCTGGGATGTGGAACACTCAATCCCTTGAACAAGCAAAGGAAGCAAAGGACCAGCAGAAACGCCACCCATAGTTAGCATTCGTGCATCATTGGCTAGGTAATCTCCCCAATCTATGTCAAATTCTTTGCTCCCGTTGCACCTACCAAAAATTGGCAGAAACGGCAGTCAAGAACCAACACCAACGACTACTGCTATACTATGACAAGGAATTTCATTCCGGACAAAGAACCACCAACAAAATATTATTCAGATACTTACAAGGAGAGATGATTTGGGGCTGCAGTCATGCTTGCCATCGGGTGAGCTTCCTCCATCTGATTGGAAAGGAGAGTCGGGGATGCACGAAGCAGGTCCTGGATGCCCCCAAGCTGCAGCCTGTCCGCTGCCGCCATGTTTATTGCCTTCAGCCGCCGAGGGGAAGGAGGTTTGGGGGAAGCTTCCGTCCGGTCTGAGGGCAGGGAAAGGAAGGCAGGAATCAGGTCCTCGCTCCCGCCATGCTCGCCGCCTTCCACCGGCACCAGCGCCTCCATGCTCGCCGCCTTCCGTCTGCAAGGAGAGTGACGAAGCTGGGGAGGGACTGCGTTGTCGCCAAGGAGGTGAGGGACAGCGGGAAGAAGGTGCTCTTCTCCGCCGGGGTCGCCGGCATCCGCCGCCGCCATGCCCATGCTCGTCACTGGCCGCCGCCATGATCTAGGTTTAGCTCTGGATGCAGCGGGTATGCAGCGGGGGTCTGGAATCTGGATGCAACCGGTCTTCCAAAAAAAAGATTCATGCGGGGGTCTGGTGGAAGGATGCAGCGGGTGGAAGGATGCAACGAGTCAACCGTTCTTCCAAAAAAAAGATTCATGTGGGTCCCACCATTTATACGTACATACGGCAGGAATACGTTGGTATATTGGCTGGTATATGCGTGGAAGTGGGCATAATGGCATCTGTCAAATGTACACAGAGTTGCAATGGCATTTTTCGAAAGATGAAAGTTGCAGTGGCGTTTCTCAAATAGCCGGAAATTGTAGTGGCATCTGTCCAATTAACCCTTGAAATAAAGACGCTCTAAAAGTGACCCACATTTCCTTCGTGCCCCCTCCGTGTGAATGTGGGAAGAAAAAATAGGCCACGACCCATAGTAGTCCAGAGCGAAGAGCGCAATTGCATATATCCATCCTTTTTTTGTGTCATCTTATGATTGTCCTCCCATTCTTGAGGTCCGTTTGCTTTGGTTAGTTTGTACAGTGATAAAACGCACTGTTCGCACCAATTGCTTGTGTCTCATTGGTCTACAAAAGCAGTCTTGACACCGCATGAGTTTCCTGTTGGCCAAACGATGGATTTGCAACTGTTTATCGAAAACCATATTTCATGGCGATGATGCTATAGCTAGTTATTTAGCCGATCTCTTAAAAATGGTTAGAAGATTAGAACTTTGGTTTATACCGCTAAGCGGCATCTAGCTGAAGTCCTAAAACCGTTAGGTGCGCAATTTGTTTACTCCTCAGCCTGTGCACGCATAAAAATACTTGGTCACGAGGCAGCCGAGTAAAAGCCAACACCTCTTTTTGGCCCCCATCCCCACTACCAGGGACTATCCACCGCCTCCACCACTACCTCTCCGCCTCCCTTGGCCTTCGCCACCCTTCTGCTCGCGTCACAGTCCGTCACCAACAGTCGTCGGAGTTGAGCTGAAACGCCGTTGCCACCTCATCGATCGATTCAACGGAAATCACCTCAGATCTTCTTCCTCGTTGGCTAGGTGACATCTCTCCCTACTTACGCATCTTTGTCGGTCATCTCGAGGCCTCGCCGCGTGCTAGTCCCGACGGAACGTCTCGGGCCAACCGTTACACCTCCACCGCCTTGCAAATGTTCGATAGTTTGCGTAGGTGAGCTTGTTTTGGTTTTTTTGTCTCATTTTTGAATTCAACTTAATTGTTTCAATTGAAGAGGCTAAGAGATATGATCTTCTAGGACTTTGTTATCCATGGAGGAAGAATATGATGATGACTTCGAAATTTTCATTGGCATGCTTTTTGACGATGACATCCGGTGGCTGAGGAGAGGATATCAGTTTAAACCGATACAACTCGAAAAAGACGCAGACAAAGATCTTAGTTTGGTGGCCAAGCGGTAGGAAAATGATTTGGTTGGATAAAGAGAGAGGTGTTGCTGGGGGCGTAGAAGACGAAGTGGAAGAAGGATGCCAAATTGCCAATCCTCATCGCGTGGTTGGTCCACCTACACCAATTATGTGCTAGCCTGGCTTATTAGGGATGATAGACTACTCATATCAATAAGGAATTCCTTTTTTCCGCTAGCCCATTCGAACAGAACTCTCAGGTTAAGCGTGCTTGGCTTGGAGTAGTTCTAGGATGGGTGACCGACCTGGTATGTGGGGCCAGTCTAGATCCCGCCAGGAGTAAGGACCACCGGCGGGTGTGTGCAGGGCGTTACAAGTTTGGTATCAGAGCCGACCCGCGCGGTTACACGGATGTTTGCGGACAGATGTGCGGTCATGTTATTCATGACGTTTGTGACCCGTCGTGGCACACGACATGGTACATGTACTGGACTGGATGCACAGACGTTTGTACCAAGAGGGAACGCTCTTGTGGCCCAACGAGGACGTCGGTTCCTCTGAGTGGTGGTGTATGTGATAGCCTGGCTTATTAGGGATGATAGACTACTCATATCAATAAGGAATTCCTTCTTTTTCGGGAGCACATTCGAACAGAACTCCCAGGTTAAGCGTGGCTTGGAGTAGTTCCCGGATGGGTGACCGACCGAGAACTTGACACTGGGTGCGCATGAGTGAGGACAAAGTGCGCAGAAAAGAGCGTGGAGTAGTTCTAGGATGGGTGACTGTAACGCCTCGGACACACCCGCCGGCGGTCGTTACTCCTGGCCACAGGAGCGTTCCCTCTTGGTACAAACGTCTATGCATCCAGTCTAGTACATGTACCATGCCGTGTGCCACGACGGGTCACAAACGTCATGAACAACATGATGGCACACCTGTCCGCAAACATCCGTGTAACCGCGAGGGTCGGCTCTGATACCAAACTTGTAACGCCCCGGACACACCCGTCGGCGGTCGTTACTCCTGGTGGGATCTAGATCTAGACTGGCCCCACATATCAATACTAGTCTTTTCTGCGCACTTTGTCCTCACTCATGCGCACCCGGTGTTGAACGTTGAGCATCAAAGGTCTATGGAGATAGATCGAAAGCGCTTAATGAAAGTTTCAATAAGATGCATGCCTTGACAAGTTTTTGAAGGAGTTCAAAATAGATCAGCAAAGAAGGAGTTCTTGGTTGCGTTGTAAGGTGTAAATTTGAGTAAGACTCAAAACCCGACCACGGCAGAATAAAGAGAATAGACGAAGGTCGTCTTCTATGCCTTAGCCGTACAATCTAAAATATGCCATGCTGTGTACCGCACTTGATGTGTGCCTTGACTCAAAGTCTGCTGAGAGGTACAGAGAGTGATCCATGATTGAATCACTAGCAGCGGCCAAAATTTATCCTTAGTAACTAATGGACTAAGGAATTTTTCTCGATTATGGAGGTGGTTAAAGAGTTCGTCGTAAAAGGTTACGTCGATGCAAGCTTTGACACTAATCCGAATAACTATGAGTAGTGAAATGGATTCATATAGTAGAGTAGATATTTGGAGCATTTCCGAATAGCACGTAGTAGCAGCATCTATAAGATGACATAAAGATTTGTAAAGAACACACGGATCTGAAAGTTTCAGAACCGTTGACTAAAACCTCTCTCACGAGCAAGACGTGATCAGACCCCAGAACTATATGGGTGTAGGATTCGTTGGAATCACATGGTGATGTGAACTAGATTATTGACTCTAGTGCAAGTGGGAGACTGTTGGAAATATGCCCTAGAGGCAATAATAAATTATTATTATTATATTTCTTAGTTCATGATAATCGTTTATTATCCATGCTATAATTGTATTGATTGGAAACACAATACTTGTGTGGATACATAGACAAAACACTGTCCCTAGTAAGCCTCTAGTTGACTAGCTCGTTGATCAAAGATGGTCAAGGTTTCCTGGCCATAGGCAAGTGTTGTCACTTGATAACGGGATCACATCATTAGGAGAATCATGTGATGGACTAGACCCAAACTAATAGACGTAGCATGTTGATCGTGTCATTTTTTTGCTACTGTTTTCTGCGTGTCAAGTATTTGTTCCTATGACCATGAGATCATATAACTCACGGACACCGGAGGAATGCTTTGTGTGTATCAAACATCGCAACGTAACTGGGTGACTATAAAGATGCTCTACAGGTATCTCCGAAGGTGTTCGTTGAGTTAGTATGGATCGAGACTGGGATTTGTCACTCCGTGTGACGGAGAGGTATCTCGGGGCCCACTCGGTAATACAACATCACACACAAGCCTTGCAAGCAATGTGACTTAGTGTAAGTTACGGGATCTTGTATTACGGAACGAGTAAAGAGACTTGCCGGTAAACGAGATTGAAATAGGTATGCGGATACTGACGATCGAATCTCGGGCAAGTAACATACCGAAGGACAAAGGGAATGACATACGGGATTATATGAATCCTTGGCACTGAGGTTCAAACTATAAGATCTTCGTAGAATATGTAGGATCCAATATGGGCATCCAGGTCCCGCTATTGGATATTGACCGAGGAGTCACTCGGGTCATGTCTACATAGTTCTCGAACCCGCAGGGTCTGCACACTTAAGGTTCGACGTTGTTTTATGCATATTTGAGTTATATGGTTGGTTACCGAATGTTGTTCGGAGTCCCGGATGAGATCACGGACGTCACGAGGGTTTCCGGAATGGTCCGGAAACGAAGATTGATATATAGGATGACCTCATTTGATTACCGGAAGGTTTTCGGAGTTACCGGGAATGTACCGGGAATGACGAATGGGTTCCGGGAGTTCACCGGGGGGGCACCCACCCCGGGGAAGCCCATAGGTGTTTGGGGTGCCGCACCAGCCCTTAGTGGGCTGGTGAGACAGCCCAAGAGAGGCCTATGCGCATAGGAAATAAAATCAAAGAGGAAAGGAAAAAAAAAGAAGGAGGTGGGAAAGGGAAGAAGGACTCCACCTTCCAAACCAAGTAGATTTCGGTTTGGGAGGGGGAGACCTTCCCCCTTGGCTCGGCCGACTCCCTTGGGAGTCCTTGGACCCCAAGGCAAGTCTCCCCCCTCCTCCTCCTATATATAGTGGGGTTTTAGGGCTGATTTGAGACAACTTTGCCACGGCAGCCCGACCACATATCTCCACGGTTTCACCTCTAGATCGCGTCTCTGCGGAGCTCGGGCAAAGCCCTGCTGAGACAAGATCATCACCAACCTCCGGAGCGCCGTCACGCTGCCGGAGAACTCTTCTACCTCTCCGTCTCTCTTGCTGGATCAAGAAGGCCGAGATCATCGTCGAGCTGTACGTGTGCTGAACGCGGAGGTGCCGTCCGTTCGGCACTAGATCGTGGGACTGATCGCGGGATAGTTCGCGGGGCGGATCGAGGGACGTGAGGACGTTCCACTACATCAACCGCGTTCACTAACGCTTCTGCTGTACGGTCTACAAGGGTACGTAGATCACACATCCCCTCTCGTAGATGGACATCACCATGATAGGTCTTCGTGCGCGTAGGAAAATTTTTGTTTCCCATGCGACGTTCCCCAACACCCGGGACCAACTTCCCGGTCGGTCACCCATCCTAGAACTACTCCAAGCCAAGCACGCTTAACGTGGGAGTAATGTTCGAATGGGCTCCCGGAAAAGAAGGAATTCCTTATTGATATGAGTAGTATATCATCCCTAATAAGCCAGGCTATCACAGTGACCGACCGGGAAGTTGATCCCGGGTGCGCATGAGTGAGGACAAAGTGCGCAGAAAAGAGCGGGTGTGTCCAGGGCATTACAAATTATCCACTCACTGATTCACGTGACCTTTGTTTTGAGAATTGTTGACCCACATTTCCCATAAGAGAGTACTCCTTCACTATGGCTCTTGGCTTCAACATTACTCTACATACACCCTCTTTTGGGAAGAAGAATAAGGGCTTGACACTCACGACGACCCATAGCAGCGGTCCAGAGAGAAGACCAACTCATGCGTTTATCCGTCCTTTTCTTCATGCTATCATGTGATTTTTCCTCCCATTCATGTTGATGGTTTGTTCGCCTAGGTTAGAGCTAGATCCGCTAAAGGGCTTTAGAGGAGTAAACTTTCATTCTTTGTCCTCCAACCAATCCCTTATTTTTTTATTCAATGAATTGTTCTTGAGCATAATTCATGAGCTTGGGTGGGTGAAATTCAATTGTAGAAGCAGACAACATAATTCCACAGTTATTTTTGGATCCAGAGGTGTTTTTAGGGAAATTTTCCTTATCCAGTTCATCAATAGGTTCTTATCCATCTTCCTCCATGTAATCCTTATATGTAAGTTTAGTATCACCATCCACTTTATCTTTTGCACTGATGTCCAAATCAGAATCTTCATCATCACCATCAGATCCCTCTCCCACTTCCTCAAATCCTTCAACATTCAAGAAAAGCAGATACAATTCCTTTTTCATTTCAACCAGTCTCTCATATGGATTTTTTGTAGGATCTGTGCAAGCAACCTTAATCCTGATAACCTCATAAAAGCTTTTGAAGATCCCATTCCAGTCCACGTCTATTAGGATACCAAAGCAAAGAAGCTACTTGAGCAAAAACTTTCCATGCACACCATTTGGGGGAATCCCCTTAAATTGAACCCAAGATTCGGTTAGTTCTCCATAGGAGTCGAGAATACCTTTCCACTCAGAAATCATGACAGAAACATCATCAATAGGCAAGTCAAAGGCAGAAAATTCAATCAGATCTTCCACTTTTTTAAGGGGGAAATCTGAGGAGAATATTTTTCTCTTCCAGTTCTCTAATCTGCCACAGCCAATCTTTTCCTTTGCAGAAGATTCCATTCGGTTGGGTAAGTAACTCGGAAACAGAAACTTCCCCCTTCATAACTTTCAGTACTTCACAGTTCTTATAGTTTAACCATCTAGATTCAGCAGCAACAACAGAGATGTCAATATGGTAAAAACCTAACCCTGTTGCTGCACTAAAAAAAACTCTGCTCTAGGTTCCAGACGAGCTGGAGAAACAATCAGCAATACCAATAATACACTCGTATCTTAGAGCGATGCTTTCGTGTCGACAATTATGACCTTGCTAATCATCATCCATGAACGGAATCCTGCTCCGGATCCGTGACTGCATATTAGCGTCGGGCTCCGGCCGGTCGGCAACAGAGGCCCTCGGGCCGGGTAATCTCCATGGACGACCAGCAGCTGGCAATAATCACCGTCTTTTTGTGGTCTGGGTTCTGAACCTGCATGCTCATTTGTGAGAACGTTGCTAGTATAGTTTCGTTACTTTTTTTTCGAATGAGTACAGTTTCGTTACGTTGACCAATATCCATGCATACCTGATTTCAGCAATCATATATACCTGCCAATAGTGACCGATATTAGTAGTTTCTTTTTCTAAAAACTTGGTCAAACTTAAACAAGTTTGACCTGAGGCAAAGCTAACCTTCAAATATTTTGGAACGCATGAAGTACTTCGGAAAATGTTTTTTGTCCAAGACCTGTTTTGCGTAACGGAGGAGCTAGCAAGAGCAGATAGCATACGTACTCCTCGTAGTCAATAGCATCTTACTCGCTTCGTTTTTAAATATAAGACATTTAAAAAAATACTATAAACTGGATACGAAGCAAAATAAGTGAATCTACATTCTAAAATATAATTACATATATCTATATATAGTCCAAAGTGTAATCTTTAAAAAAAACAAAAAACTGAGGGAGTATATCAACAGTTCGGTAGCACGAGTTTCGTGCGTCAACATCAAAGAATACTCGTGGAGAGGTGCACCATTTCACCCAAACTCTCACTCATATATGCCACCACCACAACAACAGGGAGATAGATAAAGGATGGCATGAGTAGACCATTCTGGTCCGGTCGCCACATCGAATTAGTTTGAGTGTACACTTCCACACGCGCCAAAATTTAAAAAGCAACACAAAAGGTGGTAGCTAGACTTTGGAACAATGCATAGCATTACACTTTGGAATTCACTAGTGGTTGGGGCGTCACCTGATGACGCTGCTTAAGAGGAAGTTGTGCGTACATTTTCAATTAAAGAAAATACATAGAGTCCTTGCTCTTGTCTGCAAAAATCCCCACCTTCAATAAAAATAAAAATAAAAAGGGAAACTCTTACCTTCCATCGGCGGATCCAAATAAACTGTCCACCACTTCCTCGTCCCGCGCGTCAATCGATTTCTGAAACTGGGCAGTTGTTTCAGAGAAACTGTCCCGTCCGTGCTCCGCCCCGACGACCTCGCGTTGCCGGCCTGCTGTGGCTCGCCGCCCCTCCGCCGTCGGCTGCTGCAGCCCCGCCGCCCCCTCTGCTGCCGGCCTGCTGCGGCCCTGCCACCCCCTCCGCCACCGGTCCCGCACGCCCCGTCGTGGTGCGCCGCCGCCGGCCGATCCTGCCGCCACCGGAGCCCCAGCCACCGGCGCCGAAGCCCCCAGCCATCGCCGACGCGTTCCTGCCGCCGGCCGACTCGCGTCGGCCCTGCCTCCCCGCGCCAGACCGGATCCCGGCTGGGGTAGTGCTTCTGCAACAAGCAAATTATTTCTGAAACTCGACCGTTGTTTCAGGAATTAACGGATCCAAAGTTTATTTTTTGCAACAAAGCGAAAGTTTCTGCAACTCGAGCATCGTTTCAGGAATTGCGTCCAGAGCGGATCAGACGCAGCGGATCGGACGGCTACACGCGCGAGATCGAACGGCTGTTCAGGTGGTGGATATTTACCGGTAAATGCATAGCAGTCCCCACCATAGCCTAGCAGCGAGCGCCACTTTATATAACCCTCCATTTAAAGAATACCGGAGGTCTTCACTTCCATCTAAAAGGGCAAAATACATTTAAAAATAATTCTTACATTTATCTATAAAGATTTCTCACCACGGTCAACCAGCTTGCGTCAGGCATAGCTGGTTGGCCACACTTGAGACCACTCTTAATGGGTTTAATAATTTGCAAGGCATCATTCATGGCATGCAGTGGCGGAGCTCCATGGGGGCAACCTGGGTCATCCCCCTTGCTCATATGAAAAAATGCATATATATTTTAGTGTTTAGGTATAATTTTTTAGTAAAAAACAATGAAAAGCAAGTATATATATTTGCCCCCCCCCCCCCCCCCCCCCCATGTTTTCGTCTGAAGCTCCGCCACACCGCCACTGATGGCATGGCATGTGTGCAAGCTAGGAACTCAGAAGCACCATCGTGTTCAGTGTTCACATCATCACACGCTTCTTTTCAAGTCCCGAAAATGGACAGTGCGGCGTTGTATAGTACGCATTACGGCGGAGGCTTCACGGAAAGCCCGAAGAGACAATGGAGAGGGACGCGGCGTATACCGACCTCCATCACCATTTTAGTAGGGCGACTGTGCTTGCTAACTAGCTCATGATGCGGTGCTAGCTAGCTGCCTAGATTGCTGTGGTGCTGCAGGGTTACTTGCAGGTTCCTTCACCGAAATGATCAGACGATCATGGCACGGTAGGAAAGAGATCTTGCTTGCTTCCTTTGACGAATTGCATCAAATATGTTGTTTGGAGTTGACAAATTGCACCATGCATTTTGCGTGCAGTGTGGACTCTAGAAACCTATTACTGCTAGTACATCATATATAGTACAAACTTCATGTAAAAGATTGCGGGGTGATTCATCCACCGAGTGCACGTAGACATGAAACTAGCTGTCCTTTAGTTTACAGATAAGTTCAGCAACTTGTGTGTGGACGGACGTATATGTATGCATGGGAAGTATATCTCGACGATGACGAGCAGTCGAAAATGGCGTAGGAGGAAAATGAATGATTCGGTTGGTGAGAGAGAGAGGCGTTGGTTGAGGGCGTAGAAGAAGAGGAAGAAGGGTGCCAAATTGCCAATCCCCATCGTCTGTTTGGTCCACCTACAGCCATTATCCACACACGTTTCCCATATTTTTCCCTTCAGTTCCGTATGGCTGTGGGCTTCAATGTTACTACTCTGCTCTACACACACACCCTTGGAAGAAGAATCAGGCCTCGCCACAGCCCATGGAGGTACAGAGAGAAGACCAACCGCTGCATATTCCATCCTTTTCTTCCTGTCATCTTGTGATTGTCCTGCCGTTCATGATGTTGCAGCTTGCTTTGGTTAGTTGTTTCAGTGATAAGACGTACCGTTCGCGCCTATTGCTTGTGTCTTACTTAGCATAGAAAAGCAGAATTGATATTGTATGAGTTCCTTGTTGACCAAACGATGGCTTTCCAACTGTTCATCGAAAACCATGTTTCAAGGAGATTGAAGATGCTACAGTCAGTTGGTTAGCGTGTTTCATAGCGGCCATGTATGTTTGATTTGATGAGGGGTCACCACGAAAGATGGTAAGAGTCAGGAGAGTTAAAAGAAAGAGGAAAGGAACAGAGTTTCCATCACACTTTTTTAACACAAATTCAAATTCACTTTATTAAGTAGGCAGACTGCCTCATTAAAAACCTTCCAATCCCCTTAGGATACATCCTATATTACATCTTGTCTAATGAAACTAGGTGGATTTCAATCCTAGAAGATCTTCGATTGAGATATGAAAGCATGCCTAGCTAAATTGTGTGCCGCAGAGTTTGCTTCTCGCTCGCAGTGTTGAACGGAAACTGAACCAATGCTATGCGCCTTCACAAAGCAATCCACAAGAATCGTTGTGAAGGGACTCCAAACTTCGACCACCCCATTGTAGGCCTGGACAAGCTCTAGTGAATCTGTTTCAATGATCACGGAGGAACACTCAAGTTGCTCAATTAGAGCCAACCCTTTTTGTAGAGCAATTGCCTCTGCTATAGCTGCATCAAGAATATGAGTTAAAGGCCATCCCCCTCCTGCCACCGTAGCACCTCGATGGTCGCGGAGAACAGCAGTTGTCGCCCCTGTTCCATTTGGAAAGAAAGAGACATCGATGTTGAGTTTGTAGGTATTGAAGGCCGGCTTTTTCCATGAGATTACATGTGGGTTAGGCCGCCCCGCAGCTCCTTGGAAGTTTGTCGCTAGCCCCAGAATTGCAAACGCAGAGCGCTTTGAGCTATCAATAGAGGTGCGCTTTACTGCTTCTCGTCTCTGCCACCATATGTACCAAGAGCCAACAGTGATCGCCTCTTTGAAACCTAGACTTCCCAGGGCGGGAATATCCGGGTTGTGATGACGCAAAATTTCCTTAAGAATAACCGAGCCCGATCTATCGATCCATAGCACTGACTCAATAGCATCAAGAAGTCCCAGCGAGCTCCACACTTGCGTTGCTCTCGAATAGCTGAACATTAAGTGATTTATATCTTCTGGACCACTTTGACATACAGGGCATTGCGCAGAAGTTTTGATGTGTATGTTTGCCAAAATCGTTAACCCAGGGATAGTACCGTGTAGAGCTTTCCATGGAAAGATCTTAATCTTCGATGGTACACTTAGCCGCCACAAGATTTCCCAAACCGGGTTACACTCTGTTGTACCCTGTCCACTATAGGCTTCCAGTTTCGGTCCAAACTTATAATCCCCTTGGGCATAATATGCAGAGCGCATCGAGAAAGCATACGGGTTAGATGTCATGCCACAAATTCCTAGGTCATGTGTGCATTTAAAGGGATCCTCGGGATTCTTGCAGCATCTATTGGACTGAAAATTTCACTGATGCGCTGAACATTCCATGAGCGGGACTCGGCAATGATCAGCTCATCCACGGTATTAAGTTCACAGGTCCCCCTAGGAGTTATGACTCTCCTAGAGGGGCTACCCAGGATCCAAGGTTCAGACCATATATCAATTTTCGAGCCCGATCCCACACGCCAAATATAGCACCTCTTGAAGGTATTTAGTCCCGCAACGATGCTCTGCCATGTAAAAGATGAACCGCCTTTAGGACCCATGTTGAGAATATCACGGTGCGGGTAATACCTTGCCTTCAGGACTTGCGCACAAAGCGAGTCTGGTTTGGAGACCAACCTCCACACTTGCTTAGCCAACATAGCAAGGTTGAAAGAATGCAAATCACGAAATCCCATGCCACCATTTTTCTTAGAATGCACATTTTCCACCAGGCCATCCAATGCATACGCTTCTTTTCTTCCGAGTAGCCCCACCAGGAACTAGACATAGCATCAGTCATATCTTTGCACATTTTTTTAGGGATTTGAAAAACTAACATTGCATACATCGGAATGGCTTGGATCACAGCTTTTAGCAGTATTTCCTTTCCCCCCGAGTGAGAGCAGCTTCTCATTCCAGTTTTCTAACCTTTTAATGATTCTTTCCATAAGGTGGATAAAGTCGTCACTTCCGTCTAGCCTAACCATAGCAGGTAGGCCTAGATATTTATCAGATAGAGCTTCGGACATGGTATTCAACTCGATGCATATGCCAGCTTATGTTTCCACAGGAACATTCGGGCTGAAGAAAATACTACACTTTGCCTCACTTACCAGTTGTCCCGAGCTTGTACAGTATCGATCAAGAGTCTGTCTCAATGGGGTTGCATTAGTTAGATTTGTCTTCATAAGGATCAGGGAATCATCAATTAAAAGTAAATGGAAGACTAATGGTGCATTTCTGCAGACCCTAACTCCTTCAATGCCACGAACCTCCTCCACATGAGCCAGAAGACTTGAGATCCCCTCTGCACAAATAAGAAACAAATAGGGAGACAATGGATCCCCAAGCCACGACTCGGAATAAAGTCGCCCGTCTCTTGATTATTAAACCTGACTTTGTACTTGACAGATCTCGCACAGGCCATTAGAAGATCAACGAATTTTTTATCAAACCCCAGCCGGATCATCATACTCTAAAGAAAGTTCCATTCCACCCTGTCATATGCTTTGTGCATATCAAGTTTTATCGTGCAGTAACCCCACTTCCCCCTCTTCTTGTTTTTAATGGTGTGAATGCTTTCGTAGGCCAAGAGGATGTTATCTGTGATCAACGTGCCAGGGACGAAAGCACTTTGCACTGGGGAGATAACCTCATCCAGGACCTGTTTCAGTCTAAAAGCAATCATCTTGGAAATAACTTTCTAAAGAACATTGCAAAGACTTATAGGTCGAAATTGTATAATGAGTTTCGGGTCATTCACCTTTGGAATCTGTCAGATGGAAGCGTTCCTACTCCTCGAGAGGAGCCGCGGTGTTTATTTATATTGCGCAAAACCCTTGCCTTGGTTTACAAGAAAGGAATACAGATATAATTCGGTTTAAGGAAGAGATAGATATAGATTGAGATTACAACAATAATATATCTCTAAGTCTGACACCCTCCCTTAATCTCAACTATCCTATATTAAGATTCCTCTTGAACTCCTCGAATGGTTTAACTGGCAAGGCTTTAGTGAACCCATCTGCGACTTGATCTCTGGAGGGAATAAACCGTATGTTCAACTTCTTCTCTGCAACCCTTTCTCTGACAAAATGAAAGTCAATTTCTATGTGCTTTGTTCTGCCATGAAACACTGGATTTGCAGAGAGATATGTGGCTCCTAGATTGTCACACCATAAACATGACACACGATGTTGTTTAACTCCTAGTTCTTTTAACAATGATTCAAGTCAAATAATCTCAGCAGTTGCATTTGCTAATGACTTATATTCGGCTTTAGTACTTGACCTGGACACTGTGGCTTGTTTTCTCGCACTCCAAGATATAAGATTAGAACCAAAGAACACTGCAAAACCTCATGTTGATCTTCTATCATCACTGCATCCTGCCCAGTCAGCATCAGAGAAGGCACTAACAAGAGTAGATTTGGAGTATTTTACCTGAAGACCCAAGCTCACATAATGTCTTATGTATCGTACAATTCTTTTGACTGCAGTCCAATGTATACTAGTAGGTGCATGAAGATACTGGAAAACCTTATTAACAGCAAACGAAATATCAGGTCTTGTCAGTGTCAAGTACTGCAGTGCTCCTACTGCACTCCTATATTTTGTGATCTCTTCTTCTTTCAGTGGCTCACCTTCAAAAGCTGATAGTTTCTCTGAAGATGATAAATGTGTGGATGAAGTCTTACAGTCCTTCATTCCCATTCGAACCAGAAGTTCAGTGGCATATTGCTCTTGATTTAACACTATGCCATCTTGAATTTTCTTAACTTCAATGCCTAAGAAGAAATGTAGATCACCAAGATCCTTTAATGCAAACTCTGAACTTAAATCATGTAGGAGAGCATTGGTGGCACTTTGTGAGGAGCTTGCAACTATGATATCATCAACATATACTAGCACAAATATAGTTGTGTTTGCCTTGTTGTTAATAAACAGAGAAGTATCAGCTTTGGATGCAACAAAATCTAAACGTTTCAACTGTGAACTTAACCTTGAGTACCACACCCTTGGTGCTTGCTTCAGACCATAGAGTGCTTTGTCAAGCCTGCACACATAATGAGGTACCTTTTTGTCAACATACCCAGGTGGTTGTCTTATGTAAACCTCCTCTTCCAGAACACCATGCAAAAACGCATTCTGAACATCTAGCTGTCTCAGGCTCCATCCCCTGGATACAGATATAGCTAACACAAGTCTAATAGTTGCAGCTTTAACCACAGAACTAAAAGTATCCTCATAGTCCAAACCATATCACTGTTTAAAACCTTTTGCAACTAGACGAGCTTTATACCTGTCAATGGAGCCATATGCTTTCCTTTTTATTCTGTAAACCCATTTGCAATCAATGACATTTTTACCTCTCTTTTCTGGCACAAGATGCCAAGTCTTGTTTCTCATGAGCGCTGAGTGCTCTTCATCCATTGCATGTTTCCATTTTGGATCTCTCAGTGCATCATCCAAATTTGTTGGTTCCCCTGCTACACATAACATGCCATATGGAATAGTGACATCAGTTCGAACCTTTGGATTTTTTATACCTCTTTGTGACCGATTCGTGACACGAGAAGTTGCAACCGACTGGGTTTTGCTTCTTCGTATTTGCGTTGGTTGAGGCACAGGAGATGACGCAGCCGTCTCGTTTGCAGAGGATCCCGAGCCCCTGTCGAGATCGCCATTCGCAGGAGATCCGGAGGATATCTGTGTTGCCTGCGGTGTGGCTGATGTCCCTGAAGAAATTGCCGCAGAAGATTCGTCACTGCCAACTGCTGTATGCATGCGCGCAGGGGACAGAGATCCTGACACGGGTCCCACCAAATCTGTCGTCGTTGTCGCGCCTGGCGCGGTCGGCCCGCTCATGGGACGTGCTCTCGTACCTGGCGCGGTCGGCCCGCACGTGCGACGCGATGTGCTCCCGCCTGACGTGGAGCTCGCTGATTGGTGTGGGGCGATGGAGGCGCGGACTAGCATACGGGATCGCGCGTGCACAGGAGTTCCAGGTGCTGCCGCCGCCGCCAGATCTTCCTCGTGTTCTGCGCCGCCTTCGTCTTCTTCTGCTGCATGCAATATGGGTGGTAAATCTGCAAAATTTTGATCATTTGCTTCACCGTTTTCTGCCCCGATTGCTGCTGTAGAATCCTGCACACATGGAGATAATTCTCTGGTAATACAATCATCAGTTGGGTTAGTACAATTGTCGCCCCCATGATCGGAAGTTTGGAGATGTGGTGGAAGGAGAAGAATGGCTTGTTTGAGAAGTGCTCCGGCGTTGGGATGGAGAGTTTCAAAGGGAAAAAGTGACTCATCGAAGACCACATCTCGTGAGATATAGACTCGGCCAGCAGAAACATCTAGGCATTTGACTCCTTTATGAATGGGACTATAGCCAAGAAAGACACGTTTTTTTGAACGAAACGCAAGTTTCCGTGTGTTGTATGGCCTAAGATTGGGCCAACAAGCGCCACCAAAGACACGAAGTGACTTGTAGTCAGGGGAAATGCCAAAAAGGCGAGTGATGGGTGTCTCAAAGTTGATGACTTTGCTAGGTAGCAGATTTATCAGGTAGGTGGCGGTTAGAAAAGCTTCATCCCAGAATTTTAGTGGCATAGATGAGTTTGCAAGAAGAGCTAGTCCTACCTCGACAACATGGCGATGCTTTCTCTCGGCTGAGCCATTCTGTTGATGTGCATGGGGACATGCAACATGATGTGATATACCAAGCTCTTGGAAAAAAAGATTTAATTTTCTGTATTCACCTCCCCAATCTGTTTGCATGGCAATGATTTTGGTATTTAGCTTGCGCTCAACAAGCTTTTGAAAGTTCTTAAAGACATGAAATACTTCAGATCGTTTCTTGAGGAGATAGATCCATGTGAATTTGCTAAAATCATCAATAAAGCTAACATAATATGAGTGTCTGCCGACAGAGGTGGGGGCTGGCCCCCACACATCTGAAAGCACAAGTTGTAGAGGAGCAGTGGAAATACTAGTAGAAATAGGGTATGGTAGCTGATGACTTTTAGCTTCCTGACATGGATCACAAACAGACTCAACACTAGACTCATGAGAATAAGGAAGATTGTTCTTGTTAAGAACAAATTTGACAATAACTAAGGAGGGATGACCCAGTCTACTATGCCAGGCTTGACAGCATCAAGAGCTTGTTTATTGGATGGTGTTGATGAAGATATGAGTGCATAGAGACCTCCCACGCATTTTCCCCTAAGAAGTATTTTCCTCGTGTCCAGGTCCTTTACCAAAAAGAAATAAGGATAGAACTCAATGAGAACACGATTATCAAGGGTAAACCTATGAACAGAAAGAAGATTTTTTGATGTTGTGGGCACATATAGGACTTTGTTAAGATGTAGGTTTTTCATGGGGGTTTTAACAATTGAACTTCCAACGTGAGTGATTTTCATACCAGATCCGCTTGCGGTGTGGACTTGATCATGGCCACGGTATTTGTCTCTGATCGTGAGCTTGTCCAACTCGCCTGTGATGTGGTTGGTGGCGCCGGAGTCGGCATACCAGTTGGTGTCGATGCCGTAGGAGTCAAAGGCAATATTGGCCTCCTTGTCCTCATATTCATCTTCCTCATAGCGATCCCAGCATTCACGGGCACCCCCGCGATGATGCTTGAGACAGATCTGGCACTCGGGGTAGTCTCGGTGCGGTGGACGTTGTTGTTGTTGCTGAGACCGACCGCATCTCCTGCCGTTGCCGTTTGGAGAGGATGACGAGGGTGAGCGTCTCCCTCGACCACGGCCTCTGCTGCCGCGCCCGCGTCCTCTGCCACGGGACTGGCCACGCCCCCTGTACGCCATATTTGCAGAGGTGTTGTAGACAATTTCGGCTCCATCGCCGAGCATCTCCACCCTTTGATCGAAGGCGGATATTTGAGCGAAGAGCTCGTCGACGGTGATGGAGGATTTGACAGCGCCGATCGCCGCCACAACCGAGTCGTAGTCGCGATCTAGACTAGCAAGGACATAGTCCACCATCTCTGGATCAGAGACAGGCCGGCCTGCAGCAGCAAGTTCATCGCCTAGGCTCTTCATCCTGGCGATGTAGGAGGTGCTCGACATGGAGCCCTTCTTGGTGGTGGAGATGGCAATTCTCAAATTTGTAATTCGAGATTGGGACTGTGAAGCAAACATGGTGGTGATGGCAGTCCACAAATCAAAGGTATTTTCTTTACTCACAACTTGGGCGAGGATTTCCTTTGATAAGGAGTTGAGGAGATGGCTGAGAACTTGTTGGTCTCTGGACAGCCACGGTGCATAAAGTGGATTAGGCACCGTAATCATTGTCTTGTCCGTCTGCTGCTGCTCCACTGTTTCTGCGGGCGCTGCATCGGATCCATCCAGGAGGCCGGTGACCTGCGCTCCTCGCAGGCCTGGCATTACCTAGGCTTTCCATAGGAGGAAATTCCCCTTGGTTAGCTTCTCGCCGGGCGGCGCTCCAAGGTTCAGGGCGACGGTGGCCGAAGAAGAGGACATGGCGATCGGTGTTGTCGATCGATGGGTTTCTGGTGTGGCTAGATAGATGGGAAGAGGTTGGCTCTGTATACCATGTCAGATGGAAGCGTTCCTACTCCTCGAGAGGAGCCGCGGTGTTTATTTAAATTGGGCAAAACCCTTGCCTTGATTTACAAGAAAGGAATGCAGATAGAATTCGGTTTAAGGAAAAGATAGAGATAGATTGAGATTTACAACAATAATATATCTAGTCTAACAGAATCAACACGATTACCGTAACGTTCCAGCCAGGCGAAATTGATTTCTGATTTATAGCTGTAAGGACTTCAGTTATTAACTCATTTTCAATCAGATTCCAACACTTCTTAAAGAAGATAGTTTCCATCACACATTTGGTTGGACAACCGGTTCGTTTCTCAGTCCAAGGGGAAAAGGATCATTTTTTTTTCTCAAAACCATGCAGGTGTGTTGTCGGTATCCATTACACTAGAGAGATCGAACAGCACAACACAAAGATGACACCACGGATACAACGCCAAAGGGGTCATATTATGTACTACTTCCGTTCCTAAATATTTGTTTTTTTTAATATTCAACTACGGACTATATATGAAGCAAAATGAGTAAATCTACACTTTAAATTATGTCTATATACCTTTTTTATAAAGGACTTTTATTACTTAGAAAGTTTTAAGCATTACACCTGACCTCTACATAGCTAAGATGCACACAGTCACTGTCTAAAAGTATAAAAAATATATAACAGCAACAGACGTAGTACAATCATGTTGATGTAAATCCTCATCGCCTATAGACGACCTATTCGGAGATCACGCGGCCATCCATTTGAGATAAAAATATCCCTCGCCACTTTCTCCATTCGCACAGAAGCCTCCGTAAAAAGGTCTCGAAACTCTGTTTGTTGTAATGTGGACCACAAACGGAGAATACATGTGCATCGAAGAGAACCTGCAAACGAGATGATTTTTTATCGTTGAAAACCTTGTCATTTCTACTCAGCCATAGCGACCATATAACGGCAAGCGCTCCTACCCTTAAAATGCTTCTAAACTTATTATCAATCCCAAATAATGAATTACCAAAAACATTGGCAACTGAAGTTGATGGATACAAGTTGGAAGTCAACTGGATAGCTGACCAAATAGACCGTGCAACCTGGCAGACGAAGAATAAGTGTTTTATTGTCTCTTTCTGAGGACAAAATACACACTTCATGTTGTCATGACAGTTCCGTTTGATGAGGTTATCATTAGTTAAAATGACACCTTTGCGAAGATACCACGCGAATATTTTTAATTTCAGTGGAACCTTCATGTGCCATATTTTTTTATTATCATCGACTAGCACAGTAGCCTGTACCAACGCCCTATACATGAAGTCCATTGAGAATTTCTCATTCCCACATAGATTCCAACGAAACTCATCGAAACCTTGCGACAGCCAAACCGATGCCAGGTGTCCCAACAAGGTGTTCCAAAACTGTAATCTCATACCAAAAGTCCCATCTGAACGTCACAACTGATGGCGAATCTTGCATAACAGAAGCAAGCTAGCACCTTTGTGTTGTACAATATTATATAGAGCCGGATATTGTTCTGAAAGGATGGTATTCCCTCACCACTTGTCTTCCCAGAATCAAATTTCTGATCCATCCTTAATCTTAAATACCTCAAAGTGAAAGAAGTGTTTCTTAGTCGCCATTAGGCCAGCCCAAAAATGTGAGTCATCAGGTTTCCATAGGACCTGTGATAATGATTTGGTGCCAATGTATTTTCACTTAAGGAGTGTTTGCCAGACACCGTCCTCCATAAGTAGCTTTAAAAGCCACTTACCCAAGAGGGTTGAGTTCTTAACCTGTAGGTCATGGATCCCCAGTCCTCCCTGGTCTTTTGGTCGGCAGACGACATTCCATTTAGCCACTCGATATTTCTTTTTCTCACTGTCCCCTTGCCAAAAGAATCTCGATCGGAAATAATCCAATACTTGTAGGACTCCTTTGGGTAGTTGGAAGAAATATATCATATACAGTATCATGTTAGTTAATACTGAATTAATGAGAATCAGTCTTCCTTACAGGGATAGCAATTTTTCTTTCCAACTCGCGAGTCTTTTTTGTAGACGTTCTTCGACGTGCTTTCATTCGGCATTCGTTAATCTCCTATAATGTATTGGTATGCCTAAATACTTAATAGAAAATTGACCTTGCTCACATCCGAATAACTTGGCATGTTGAGCAGTTGCGTCCTTAGCTTCGCCAAAAACAGAACAATTCACTTTTGTGGAAATTAATTTTCAATCCTGATAGCTGTTCAAATGCTGATAATATTAATTTCAGATTCCTGCTTTATCTAGATCATGATCCATAAAAAGAATTGTATCGCCTGCATATTGAAGGATTGATAATCCCCTATCAACCAAATGTAGGACCACCCCCTCAATCTAACCATCTTGTTTAGCCCGATCAATCATAATTGCCAACATATTCGCCACTAAATTGAATAATAGCGAGGATATAGAGTCCATAGTGAAATCTTTAAAAAGACATATATTTAGGAACGGAAAGAGTAAAATACAGTATCACATTGAGTCGAGCACTAACACGACCCGCCTTGATTGTTAGTCGAGCCATGAGCCATTAACGTGACTCGCCTTGGTTGTTAGTCGAGTGACAACACGGTTCGTGTTTGTACATGAGTTTCTTGTGTCGTCATCGTGAAAGAAAGAAAGGAGGAAAGAAAGTCTTGCGCCCCCATGAGTTTCTTGCTGACAAGCGAGGAGACGACACGATCGATTGATGATTTCAGTCTCGCAACTGTTTGTCGAAAACCATGTTTCACAATGGCGCGGTCACGGCTGCCTAATTTAGTTAGCTAGCATCTTTCAATCGAAGAGGCCATATTGATTTTCATTTTTAGGATAATATAAATGGGCCACATATTCGATGAACAGTCAGTGTGACAAGAGACAAGTGTCCGTGTGCTACTTCTTCAGTGGCTCAACCCAATCATACACCACATTTCCTCTAATTGGCCATGCAACGTTGTTGTTAGCCGTGCACTGTGCTCCAACTTGCGACTAGTGCAGATGCACAGCTGCTAGCCAGGAGGAGAAGCTCAGAACAGATGGATAGATACATAGATACTGGTGTTCACGGGTAAGACAGATGGAAGGATACATAGATGCTGGTGTTCACGGGTAAGGGAGAACCCCATCTTATTCGCCTCTTGGAGAGGGAAAGGCCGTCATGCACTCTCCGATGGCGACGTCCAACCAAAAACCAATCACTCTCACATTCACGGACGAAACAGTGACTAGGCGGTAGCCGAAAAATCGGTTGATCAGCTTGCGGATTTCCACCAAAACTGACGAAATTTCACCTGCTCACTGCACAGAGGACATGGCCAAATTCTGAATTCCTCCAGAGGCCTTGACACAGGCCGCTGAGGTTCACTTCTCAATTTTATGACGTCCGAATTGAGCTACAGCTTGTACATTTTCAGTCAAGACAGGAAACGACACGCTCAGTTGCTAAAACAGGAACAACTCCCAACTAAAGAACATAAGGAATGAAATAAAAGGGCTTCATGAGTAAGTCGATTTCAAGGAACAGTTTGGTTCCCAGGTCATCAGTTCCAATGGGAACATAAACAGGAGGGGAGTAAATAATCTTCTGCTGGACGCGGCAGTTCCATGTTTCTGTGACATGAACATTTGCCACCTTCGCACCTACAGCAACAAATATGTACCGCTTTCAGCCCCGACATAGGGGACCGGGTCCGCGCAAGCCAGTCAATCATCCTCTACCTTGCAATCTCTAAAATGGTGCTGGCTTCAGCAGCAGATGGACCGGACGAGGTCGTGTGGTACAAGTGGAATGGAGTGGTGCTGATGATCATCAGCACTCGCCGCAATAACCTTACAAGCTCGACGAAACTACATTTCGTCGAGTCACCGGATGTAGCTCCTAACAAATGATGTCGCTCCAATGCTACTTAAGCTGTCAGAACTCTGTAACACAAGGGAAGACGGTTAGAGGAACGTCACCTCAAGTGGTGGGACTATTTATACAGCAAACTGTATTTTCAAGATTAACATGTTACCTGGGACTTGGGAGACGGAAACACGTTCCAAAACCGGAGGGTCTCGTCACCAGCACCAGTAACAATTGTCTGTTTAAGTTGATATTGAGAAGGAAAAAAACAATGAGAACAAATTGCACTAGACACTTCAAACAGAAAACAGAACTGAAAAATAGTCAGGTCCATAGTGATCAAAGAAAGAGTATTTCACCTGTCCATCAGGGGAGATGGCTAAATATAATACTCTGAATGTATGTCCTGTTAAAGTGGCAAGCTATACAAATAGAGAGAATGGACTCAGTTAATAACAAACAAGAAGAGTATGGTATAACTGAGCTACACGGTAAGCTTGTGGCATACCTTTGACATCGTTGGATACCGCCAAACTATTATCTGATTCTGGGAGTATCCATGGGTGCTAACAAGCTCATTCACATTCTTTGACCAAACAAGATTACACACCTGTTAAGACATTTAGCATCATCAGTACATGTAAAGAGCAGCATGTTTAACTCTTACCCCTTCCACAATTCTATATAAGCAATCCCATTACTTCAGAACACATGATATTTGTGCAGGTCTGTAACATTAACAACTAAAAGATCAATTTTGTCTACAGCTACAAAAACATAGCAATTAAAATGTCCATAGAATATTTCCAAAAGTTTCCACGATACCATTTTTATATGAATTTTGCAGCTTTTAGCAGGATGGAACTCTTAAGGACTTTGGTTGCACTATATTAGAGTTGTATAGGTGATCTAAAACTTCAAGTTTTTGTACAACAGAGCTCGGCCGGTCTAGATCTCTGATTTTTGCAGGGAAACTAGTGAATTGGTATGACTGAACTATTCAATCAGTAATGGTGCTAAAAGGTTCCAAGAGTTGTCCGGGTTAAGAGTAGATATGATTACACTTGAAACTTGAAGTGCAAATAAGAAATCAATTTAATTCAAAAATACAAACAAGGGCTGAATGTAGCTGATAGATCAACTAGATATCTAGAAAATTACCTGACTCCCTGTATCCATGGAACTCAAGTGTGTATTTGTGGTTGTATTCCAAAAGCGTATGCATCTATCTGCAGTTCCTCCGCCAGATGCAAGAAGGCCATGTAGATGAGGTGACCAGGCAATAGCTTTCACAGCTGCTGTGTGCTCAGTATACTTCAGCACTGGCTGTACCGAATGTTGATTCCAAACAAAAAGCTGGTAAAAGAAAGAAAGAAAATAGTATGAGCAGAAGAAAACAAGATCTTGAAACCATGTGCCATGCACTTCACTGTGATGGAAACTTATGGAGACAAATCTTACTTTGTTGTCATTTCCACCAGACGCAAGCTGACGGTTATCATAAGACCACTTGAGCCCACAGACCTGAGAAATTTAGAAATTTGTGAGTAAATTATAAATTATCTGAAATTGCAAAATGGAACACCAATAGGATAATTCAAACATAGGACAGACAGGTTAAGCATTGTAATGATGTGCGTACATGACATGCCATATTATATGAATAGTCAGGGGAATGTTACCTCAGATTTATGCCCAGTGAGCTTGCTAACATAGTCCTCCGGAGCACGGAGATCATGGTGAAGGATGTTCTTGTCGCGACTACCAGAAGAAAGCAATGAAGAGTTCCACGCAAGAGCACCTACTCGCATGCGATGGCTTTCCATGGTTCTCATTCTTTTACACCGTGTTGCATCCCATATCTAAATAAGATAACATACAAGATGATAATCAGCAATTCAGAATTTACAGACACCCTTGAATGTCAAATTGTTATAACAATACCAAACGCCAACAGGATTACTCATTTTTACCAACCGAAATATGAACTAAACTGGACCGATTTTACTTGTCGAACACATCAATAAATATGATGTTTACAGTAATGCAGGTTATTTACAAAACTTTGTTGTTTCCCTCATCAATTGGCGGTATATGTGCAGCAAGACTTGACATATTGGTCATGAATTTTTCTATTCCCTCTGTTCACTTATATGAAGGGGAGCCTTGATGCAGTGGTAAAGCTGCTGCCTTGTAACAATGAGGTCACGGGTTCAAGTCCGGGAAAAGCCTCTTGCAGAAATGCAGGAAAAGGCTGCATACAACAGACCCAAAGTGGTCGGACCCTTCCCCGGACCTGCGCAAGCGGGAGATACATGCACCGGGCTGCCCTCTGTTCACTTATATAAGACGTTTTAGTTCAGACAGTGTACTGAACAGTGCAAACTCAGCTGTCTGAAACGCCTTATAAAAGAGTAGAAGAAATTGGTGAAATATTATTATCAACTGAGTAACCCAATGATGAAAGTATCAAAATGCAAGGCCTGCTGGTGAATTGTGGTAGTATTGCAAATTCCCGAAACTCTCTCAATCTTACATTGTTGTCGTTGCCACAATGCAAGGCTTACTACTGTTTTATTTTGTGTTTGGATTGAAGCTTTATTAGGTACGTAACACATAAGGATTGAAGCATCATCCTGAAATTTTGATGGACCATGAACATGCCATTTGATCAATTTCAGATTGGATCAAGATGAAAACCTGAACGGTGCCTTGGTTAGTCCCTACAGCCAGGTGTGTGCCACGCTGCGCCCAACTGACGGAACAAACGGTGTCGTCCGCCCCCAAATCGCAGAGCTTGGTGACCTGCGGAGCGATGAACTTGTTTATTAGGATCTCTCGCTCTTCAATTCTCAGAAAAGAAATCGTGCGAGGATGACATTGGTACCTTGCTGCTGCATGCATTCCACAGGTAGACGCAATTCCCCAATCCGACGGAGAGGACATTGTGCGAGGACCAATCCACGAGGTTGAGGTAGAAGTCGTCCTGCAATGCGGGCGCGTCCAGCACCTAGCGGCAACAGACAGGAGAAGGAATCACATTCCCGTAAGATTCTCTCTTGGTACTAGATGAAATTTACGAGGAAAGATGGAATCTTTGGCGACCATGGAGGGAATCCCCCGAAGAAGAAGGCATGAAAGAGAAATCGGAGGTGAGGAAGCAACGAACCTTGTAGGGCGACCTGGGGATCTTCCTGGGGCCGGAGCCCTTGGGGGAGAAGAGGCCGGGGAAGAGCAGGTCCTGGTCGTCCCCGGCGGCGAAGAGCGCGCGCTTGGCGTTGCGCGGCACCTCGGCCTTGAAGCGGAATATGTTGCCGCCGGCGGGGGAGCCGACGGGGGAGGAGGAGGAGGAGGCCGCGGCGGAGGAGGCGAGGCGGTCGGGCGTGTCGGGCCCGAAGAGCGCGGCGCGGAGGAGCGCGCAGTAGGGCGAGGGGGCGGCAGATCCGGCGGAGGAGGAGGAGGCGGTGGCGGAGGGGGCGGGTGCGGGGGCGAGGTCGAAGAGCGCGAGGTTGGATCCAGTGCGGCTGGGGATGAAGCGGTCGCTGTAGACGGTGCGGGAGGCCGGCGTGGCGGGGGCCGAGGAGGACGCCGGCCCGCGCGGCGGGGCCGAGGAGGCGGAGGAGGGCGGCCAGGGAGCCGCCGCCGCTCCGGTGGCGTGGCGCGAGGTGGGCGTGGAGGACGGCGTCGGCGGCTTCGAGTTGCCGTCCGCCGGCTGCCCCTGCTGGTGGTGGTGCTGGTCCATGGCGAGGCGAATTGGGGATCGGGGGGATGGGGGGTGGGGGTGGGGGTGGGGTGTGATGGCTTCTCGCGCCGCTTGCTGTTTCCTGCTGTTGCTATTGTTGATGGCGTCGCTCGTCTCGCTCGCGCGCTTTCTCTCTCCTTCCCACGCGATCGACGATGCTAATTTTGGATTAGTTTATTTACTTTTGCTCGGCTTTGTTTGTTTGCTTGTTTACTCGGTGCTCTCGCTGGCCGTGGGCCACCCGGGAAATTTTGTTCTCTAGTCCGGTCTAGCACATATCGCAACCGTTTTTGTTCTCTTCTCTATTTAATTAATTACTTACTCTGTTCCAAAATAACTGTCTCAACTTTGTACTAGTTTTAGTATAAAATGTACTAAGCTTAAGACACTTATTCTGAGACGGAGGGAATACTATATTAAAAAAAAGTGGCTAGGGGTACTTGTTTTGTTTCGGTGGCGGCTTTATTTTTGGGTGGAAAAAACGTGTGCCGGTCCGGGTGGGAAACGGCGTGGAGCCAAGTGGCGCAACGCAAACACGACGCCTTGTTCGGGTCGAAAAGGGGCAAACCGAACGGACGCTCTCTTTTTTTCTTTTTCCTTTTTCTCCAACATATACTGTATTTATCATTATTATTATCTGAATGAACGAGTGGAGGTTCTGCAGAGCATGCAAGATCTCAACATGGTTGCATTGCAGCCTTGCAAGCATGCCCGTCCGTCCGTCCGTCCACGCTAGCTAGCAGACGAGACGATGGTGTTGGTGGTGCGTGGGGGCGACGATGGGCGAACCCTCCGATCTCGATCCGTTCCAGAATTAGCTGCATCCTCATCATTCATTCATGCATTCATCCATTCATTCATTCGGTGGTACAGTACAATGTGCAACGGGGCCGTGTGGTTCACTTAATTGCTCGTGCTAGGTAGCGCAGCGTGGTCACATTCAGAGGGAAAAGAGGAGAAGGAGATCTGCATCTGGCTTCCTCCACACGGTTCCTTTCTTCTGCTCTGCTTTCAGCGCAGCACAGGAGGTGTGGTGTGGATCCCGACATTCTATTCTTACTCTATTGTTACTTACTAATCCACGGCCTAGAATAAAATCATTCCACCCCGTATAGGCGTATACTGTATGATGAATGACATGTTTTACACCCTGCGCAATAATTACTCTCCACTTGACGATGTACCACTACATCAACCGCGTTCTTGAACGCTTCCGCTTAGCGATCTACAAGGTTATGTAGATTCAATCTCTCGTCTCGTAGATGATCATCTCCATGGATAGATCGTGTTTGTGCGTAGGAATTTTTTTTGTTTTTCATGTAATGTTTCCCAACACGCGGAGAGGCAAGCCAAGATGCTTGAGTTGGAGGAGGCGAAGCTAGCCAAGATGCCCGAGATCGAGGCCACGAATGCCAAGACAAAGGCGAAAGAAGTGACCCTCGCAAGCATGAAGACAGACGTACAGATCATGAAGATTGATTTTAACACCGTGTCACCCAAGAAAGATGCTATGGTTCGAGAAGATGCAGGCCAAACTGTTCAAGTTCGATCAGATGTGATCTGCGACGGAGATCACAATCCCTTTTTTATATGCCGGCAAGTGTGGTGGCATGACAACGGGCCAACATGGCGTGGTCGATTTTCCGTCCCTTTTGGTGTGCTTTCATGTGTGTCGGCCACTGGCAACTGTGTCAGGATGAACTGCGTGATGGTTTTCTGTAGGCCCGCAATTTATGTTGCCCGCTGGCATGATGTCGGGATAAACTCTTGGGCGTTTGCATAATCTGCGGTCGGAGGCCTTTTCTAAATGTGCGGACAATAACGGGTCGTCCATATTGGGCGTACGGTCGACCCAAAAAGAAAAACGGACAGATGCAGAGCTGGCATCCGACTCAAACAAACAAAAACCGGACAAAATCGTCGCCCGTTTTGATTAGCCGGTTGGAGTTAGTGTGAGGCTTTTGTTACTACTGCCTATTTCTTCTTGGGGGTTCATAAACATTGGGATCGCACCCGGAGGAAGTCCTGGAGAGGGAGGGGGCACTGCCTAAATGTGTCGTAGAATCATCTCAAAGTAGGCCCTGATTGCCAGCTCGTCGAGGATATAAGAATTGCCTCCAGACTTAGCCAAAGACATACAATCCAAAGTTATTCAAATCTTTGCGATAGGTTTTTTTTTGTACCAAAGTACGTTTGTTAAAAGTTAGAACATTCTAAGGCCATGTATGAAGAAAAAAAAGGATTTTTCATAGAAATTTTGGAGGATTGGATCCTAAGGATTTTTCCCCCATATTAACCCTTTGGATCACATGATTGGTATTTACAAAATACTTATGGAATCCCAACACAAAAAAAACCATATGGAATCCATTCCAATGCCACTCACCCCGTACGAATTTAAACAATTCATTTCTTTTATCGGCCTCTTCATAGGAATTTTAGCTTTTTTTTTTCTCAGACTCTACATAGGTATTAAAATTTTATTTATTTCTCGGCCTCTACATAGGAATTTTAACATTTTATTTATTTCTCAGCCTCTGCATAGGAATTTTGACATGATCTCTAGCATCTTTTGTTTTTTCCTTTAGTCCTTCATTGGTTTGTATGAATTTCACATGAATTCTATAGGACGGGATTTTTGTAGGAAAATTTCCTTCAGAGCCCTTTGGTTCATACGAATGAATTCTCGTTCACATCCTTCACATTTGAAAGGAAAATAAACATGAGTCTAGATTCAGTGAAAAAATTTCTATGATGTGAACCAAATGGCATGTCTTTTCTTAATCATACTCATAAAATTTAAGATATATGTCATCTCATTGCCTATAGGTTTTCTATTCCTTTGATAATCCTATCATATGAACCAAAGAAGGCCTTATAAAGTCCAATGCAGCTTCACTCTATCTCTTTCCTCTCAATTTTCCAAAATTCATGTGTTTATTTCCTCTGCACCACCTAAAAGCACTCATTTGCAGGGATTTCGTGTTCCAAAATCGTATTAGAACTTTGTGATACATGACCTATCAATCCCTATGGTTCTCTATTCCTGCAATTCAAAGAGACCCTGACACCAAACCAAAAGTGTGCTCGGCGGGCTCATCTCTACTACCCCTATATAGAAGCAACAGTCAGCAAAGTACTACTCCCTCCGTTTCCTAAATATAAGTCTTTGTAGAGGTTTCACTAGTGAACTATATAAGGATGTATATAGACATACTTTAGAGTGTACATTCAATCATTTTGCTTCGTATGTAGACCACTAGTGAAATTGCTTAAAAGACTTATATTTAGGAACGGAGGGAGTATGTCAGTATTGATCGATGCCACAAACAGACACATACAAAAAGATGATTGCAACGTGTTTTGGACGATTGACACTACAAGTACGTAGTGCTAAATTGACGGAACGGTCTGTTTTGCTCGAAGAGAAAAATCAAAAGCTCATGAATCGGGTATGAGTGATATGAACGTGAGAAGGCTATGGTGGTTCGACCATGGCCGGACATCTCTGAATTGGCGTTGTCTGGTGGTGATGGGGGGGCCAGAGACGTGATGAGTCCGAGCTGGATTGATCGATTAGTTGGGATCTGGATCCATTCTGATTGGTCGAATGGGGGTAGCCACGTCGTTCACCAGGCGGGCAGTGTGCTTGGGTGCATGCATGGTTCCACGGTTTGTCGGTGGTAATTTTAATCACGAGGCATGAAGAGGAAGAAGGGTGCGCCTTGGACACCCATGCATGTTGAGGTCAATACGCGTAAATATTCGTTGCCGTATTATCTTATCATTAGCCGATCAATCAACACTTACATGTAGCTGATCGACGACCAACAAAACCCGTATCCATTCATCATTTCGAAATAAATGTCTTAACTTTATACTAACTTTAATATAAAATTATACTTTTTTTAAATTGGATATAGCTTTAATATAAAATTATAAGTATTAGGCTTGAGATATTTATTTTAAAACGAAGGAAGTGTTTAGTCAGCATCAAGGCACGTGCCTCGTCCCGGCCGATCAGGGGATGTTGGCTCCCATCCCATTCCCATGCATGTTCGGACGCGTGCCGCAGCGCGATGTTCGCCGGTCCTTCTTCTCCCCGGCCCCGATCTTTTCTTTCTTTTGTTGCTGTTTATGGCCGAGGGTTTGTCATCCCGATCTAGATCGACGGAACACACAGCCGTGGCGATGGATGGAATCATCACCAGTGGAATCGCGTAGAACGTGGGCGTGGCGACGGGGGGATCATGTATCCCTCGTCAACTTGTCTTGCGTGTATCCACAAAGAAGAAAACCCTTGTCTTGCGTGCGTGTACGGAGATCTCATCTGGATCGGAGACGCGCACACACACAGCAGCAGCAGCAGCAGCACCGCCGGCAAGGGTCACTGGCCAGCGTGGCCGCGGCAGCGGCTCTGAATTTGAAAGATGGTAAAACTCGGTGGGTGACGACCACCATCATTCCTGACCACTGATGAAAAGTAAATCGCGGGCAAGCTCGGTTGCCCCGCCCACATGCCCTTGCGTGAAGTGAATCAATGCACCGGCGAGCAAACAGCAAAGGGCAGGAGACCTCAAACCCCACCTGGGAGTGGGACTCGGACAGCAAGGAACGGCATTCTGGGCTCCGATTCACCATTGATCATTCATAGGTGCGCACGGCTGGCTGGCAATGATCGATGAGCTCACCAACCGCCTCAGATTCCACCAAGATGAGACAGTGCTATTATCGATCGCCCATTCGGCATTCACGGAAATGAATTCAATTTTTGTACCCATTTCTATATTTACGATCGAACGGACATTTCCGCTCTTTTATATTCGATTCGGATCTCTATTCAACGCGTCTTCGAACCTCTAAAGGACGAGACGTACACCAAGCCCAGTCACGCCACTAACTGCCATATCGTATGCATTCAAGATACTAAGCTTGACGACGTTGATCAATTCATTACTTCCTTTCTAGGCGGGAATCGCCTCCGTAATTTTGCTCAGCGTCCGGCAATGGGCACACACGGTGGCATCCTAATGCTTTGGGGTGAGGCCACGATCAAGTTATCAACTATCCACACAACTGAGTTTTGCCTTTCTGCGGACGTTCACATCATTGCTTGTGCAACCTCCTTCAAGATTACAAGCGTGTATGGCCCCACTGCCTCAGCCAGAAAGAATGACTTCTTCGCTGAACTACTCGCCCATAAACCCGTTGTCATTGTCAAGTTGATCGTGATGGGTGATTTCAACCAAATCTACACGGCGAGTGATAAAGACAAACACAACGTCAACTTGAGCCGTATTAACCGCTTTCGGGCTGCTCTCAGCTAGTGGTGAGTCTCACAAAAATCCACCTTCAAAACCGCGACGGTGCCTGGACACCCTTCTGGGACTCCCCTTGGCTAAATGGGAGTAAGCCCAAAAACATCGCCCCTCTGATCTTCGAGGCATCTTCGCGGAATACATGGAAGGTTCAGGAGGCCTTGAATAATGTCGCGTGGATTAGCAAGATCAACCTTGACATAATGCTCTCGCTGGACCATCTTAGGCAATTTCTCTTGTTTTGGACCGCCCTTCACAGAATTCAGCTAAACACGCACATCGAGGACTCCATCCTGTGAAAGCATACCGCCTCAGGAGAATACTCTACTTATTCCGCGTATGATGCACAATTTCTGTCCATCACCCATACTGACATGTGCAAAGTTGTTTGAAAGACTTGGGCACCCCCGAACGTTAAGTTTCTCGCATGGTTGGCAATCCAGAACCAGACTTGGTCGGCCGACAAGTTGGCCAAGAGGAGATGGCCAAACTGTGGACCTTGCCCGCTTTGTACAAGGGAGCAAGAAAACGTCGAACACCTTTTCTTCAAATACTGGTACACTCTCACGCTATGGAGATTGGTAAAAGACTGGCTTCAACTCGTTAGCTTGGACACCTCTCCTTGGCCTACCTACAGGACCACTAAAGACTGGTGATACGACATGGCATCCTCCCACGGGATTCACAAAAGGGCGATGGCCTCCCTTACTATGTTAGTGAGCAAGACAATTTGGGATGAGAGAAATGCAAGGGTCTTCCGTTCCACAAACAAACCATCGTTCATCCTCTTTCGCGCCATACAATCGGTGGCAAAACTTTGTAACTGCGGGAGCAAAGCATTTGAGACGCATTCTGTCGGAAGAGTAGAGCTTTTTTGTTGGGTGGTGCCTCCCCCCCCCCCCCCCCCCCCTCCCCCCCCCCCCCCCCCCCCTTTCCTTTTTGCTGGTTGGGGGGGGGGGGGCGTTGCTGCTATCTTTTCGGCAAACCGTGTCAAACTCCTCCTTCCTTAATGGAAAGGGCAAAGCTTTTGTTCCCGTTTCAAAAATATATAAAATAAGGAGAATAGCGTCTTGGGTCTCTGTTACGGTGTTACCAACGAGCTAGGATATCTCTCCATTCCATAACCAGATCCGATATGTGGCTTAATTCGAAATACCACGAAGGAGAAAGAGGAATTGGGGAGGAGGAAGAGAGCTACAAGCAAACGGCATCAGCCGTGTCAATTGGCCGCCTTTACATGTGCCGTTGCTGCCTCTATTTAACAGCTGCAGTCATCCACTCCTTTCCCTGCGAAGCGAGTAGATGGATGTCTCGTTCTCCTCTCGGGCCTAGCGTCAGCCGCAGAGCTTGGATGGTTGACGAGGTCTTGGCCGACCTGGCCTTGATCACGTGTAGTATCACCAGTGATGCTATCAGTCTCGGCCTCGGCCTCGGCCTCCATGAAGGCCAGGTTTTTGAAAAATTCAAAACTAAAAAAATTCTGTTTCCAAAAAACACTGAAATTGTCTGTACGAGTAAACAAGGATGTGACGTGTAATTTTTTAGGATGGAATATGTTGAAATGCGATCTGTACAAAAAGACAAATTCATGGTTTGAAAGGATGAATAATATCATGTGTTAAAAAGCCTCGGATTTTTTCCTTTGCACGACCCCATATCAACGTATTTCATCCTGAATTTTTTTACACTTTCAGAATTTTTTGAAATGTAAATATATGAATTTTCATGAAACTTGGATTTTGCATTTGGAGGCCTCCACGGAGCTCGGCCTCCAAAAGCAATTCCCGCAATCAAACAATAAAGAAAAACAATTGTACCTCAGACCAACTAGGTTAACCGTTGTCCCTTGCAGTACCAAACCAAGAATAAAAATATACTCCCTCTGTAACTAAATAACTGTAGTTGGGATAATAAGGCCGGCGGTCAGTTAGGAAAGATCAAAGATAGGCAGATGCTAATTCCTCAAAAATGGATAAGTTAGGTAGATGCTAAATCACACGTTAGCTTTACTAGAAAGGATGCCCTGGGCTGGGCTGAAGCCTGGAGCAACATACTCATTATAATGCATTGTAGCTTCATCATGGACGGACCAGGGACTGAGAACAAAGTGACACCCAGGAATCTGATAAAGATGGCATAGCCACCCCTAACCTTATTGAAACCAATCATCATGAAATGTAGTTTCATAGCATATATATTTGATATTGTCGATGTTGGTATTTTTAAATATAAATTTAGTTAAACTTTGCAAAGTTTGACTTGACCAAATCTAATACGCGAAGTAAAAAGGACGGGAGGGAGTAATATCTAAGTGTTGCATATACCAGAGACAGGTGAATCAGAGGGATAAAAATTCCTTGCAATCAAACATGTGAATAAATTAACTATATAGGGAGGTTGCTAAAAACCCTACCAGAGACAGCTTTACATAAACTCTACGATCAACGTGGACTAAAACCAGTCTTATTCACAAAATAAAAAAGAAAAGCATTTCAGCAGTACTACAAATTTCAAGTCATCACAACTTTGCTGAACATGAACAGCACAGTGTATCAGCAATATTTTCACAAAATGAAGTGGAGTCAGCAGAGAAGGTTGGTAGAATGATAAAGATCATGTAGCCACCAAGTATGTGAAACGCAAGCATTACATTTGACCAATGTTTGGTGAAACAAAACATCACCGTGGACGGGGACAAACCAAAATCAAACACTGAAGTCCAAGACTGCAGCTCAGTAGCAGACTAACGCTAAATGCTGAGCACCGCTTAGTCATCAGCCCCATTAGGCGATCACCATGACATGCAAATAAACTGATTACCTCGAATGCATATATAGTAGCTTCATGATCCACCGACTGACTGAAACAAGGCGACAGCGGTCTCCAATGTGTTTGCCTTATTTTCTTTCCTACACCAGGTCCACCAGGATAAATATAGCATAACCAACATGACGCTACTTAATAAGCTATAATCCTATATTATCCTTGTTGATATGATATTTCTCCTACATGAATGGTTATAGGTATTGTCAAAGTGGAGCATCAGAGATATACTCTTAACAACAACCGGAAAACATCATACTCCTGCTCTACAAATATCCCCTGTGAAAAGGTACTCCCTCTGTTAAACTTTTATAAGACGTTTTAGATCACTAAACTAGTGATCTAAAACGTCTTATAAAAGTTTAACAGAGGGAGTACATGTTAGGAGGATGTGCAGACAGAGGTTTTTCTCATACAAACATAAGACAGACAGGTTTACACAACTCTACTACAAAGCCATTGCAACTGTGCTGGACAGAACAATGTGCATGATTTTTAAGATAGATTGATAAGATGCAGCCCAAAAGTATCTGTTACACGATCATATTACTTCTGGCAAATATATGGCATGTTTGGTCTATAGAAACATAATGGAAACAGTGAAGGGGACAAGACCTTACAACTGAGTCTCACCAGCTCAATAATGCTAAACGTCTAGCACCAGCTAGACAGCCTTCAGGCCCTGTTGATGATAGCATACGCTATCTTCACGGGTCTTCCGCGCAGTTCAGATTGATTCATCCCGACAGCTTTCTCAAGCGATTCATCGTCCTCGAAATCAACATGGCAGAAGCCACGAGAATCTCCTGTTCTCTTGTCGATGGCAAATCTTATTGATGCAATCCTTGACGATTTGAAGAAATCTCTCAAATCCTTCTCACTGATGTTCCATGAGAGATTGCCGACATAAGCCGAGAGGCAGCCATCGGGCTTCTCAGGATCAGACTGGAACTCTGTCTTCTTTTGCCTCTTCGAGCTAGCAGTAATCCTGCATCTTTCAACCCTCATAAACCTGTTACCACTGTACATGCAGTATATGTGTCAGTAACAAGGGGATTCACCTGTACGCTGACATGAGTTAGAGACAAATGAATACACAGGCTCCAACTTACATTTTGTATCCATCAAGCTCCAGAGATTTCAGGGCAACTTCATCTGACTGAAATGACATAATAGAGTAGAGTGAACCAGACTTGTTTAAACAAACTAATAAGCCAACTAGTTATATGTTTCTGAATTCTAAAACTTCTTCAGTTTTCATTAGTAGTTCTCACAGAGATTTCATGGCAAATTCATTTCATCCGAGTGAAATGACATAATGGAATGAATTAGCTCTGTTCAAACAAACTAAGCCAACTAGTGATATGTTCCAACTTCTAAAATTTCTTCAGTTTTCTTAGTAGTTCTTGCATAGAGCAGCAATAGAGAATTCGCTCCACAAGTCCATAAGAGGATAAGGGAATAGCAGTTGTATGATGTAAGGAATTCCAAAATTTTAAATGTCTATCAGTCTGCCAACTGGTCATACTATATGGTGATGAATCATGCAAAGCGAGCCCGCAACCAAAATTGAGGATCAGTGATGGAACACTGACCAAACACATACACCACTGTAATGTACATAGCCCATTCAACAAACAGAAAGAATCAGGTGACAGTGTGACATACACAAAATGGTTAGGAGGGTGGTGCCAACAAGTGCAATATCCAATTTTTCTTGCAACATGCTGATTCAGGTACAAGCAGAACCGAGCTACTGTCAGTCTCTTAACCTCTCTGGTAGTCGGAGCAAATACAGAGGAGCATACGGATGCTAAATCATTACCACGGCATATAACAAACAAAGCGAAACAAGATAGCAGAACAAGCTCAGGGGTAACCTCGAAGGTGACGAAGGCGAGGCCGCGGAAGTTGCCGGAGTCCGGGAAGCGGGAGAGCTGGAGGGAGCGGATGGGGCCGAACCGGTCGAACAGCTCCCGGATCTCTTCCTCGGTGGTCGTGTACGGCATGCCGCTCGCCACCACCTTACCGCACTCATAGCTCTCGGCGCCCTCCCCGACCTCCGCCGCCGCTACGGCAGGCTCCTCAGGCGTCTCTTGCTCCTGCACCTGCTCGACCGCCCGCTCGTCGGCCGCGGCGGCGATAGGCTGGCCCCACTTGTCCTTCTTGGGCTTCTTCCGCTTCTTGCTCTTCTCGGGGTTGGCTTGCGCTCGCGGGATCTGGTCCTCGGCCGCCATGGCTTAAAACCCTAATCTTTCCGGCTTTGCCTTCGCGCCGCCGCCGCCGCCGAAACAGGTGCTTTTGCTGGACAGGGTAGTCCGCGGCAGCAGGGCAGGAGATGAAATCTCCACCGTCTATTGCGTTTAAGCTGTCAACTAAAATAATCCCTAACATATTCCGCTTGCTCTCTCGAAAAAATAGAACATATTCGGCTGGCCTTCCGTTAAACTTTCTCATGTTTGACAAAAAAAGTATTACCACGGTTCTGTCACAATATAACATCTTAACAGTTTACTTAAGCTGCATCGTACCATAATATATAACGTTTTAGCGGCTCACTTCTTCCGTCTCATAATATAAGGGCGCGACCAATGCATAGGCTCAGAGTGGTGTCTCGTATGCCATGTAGAATCGAACGTCAGAAAAAATAGGTTCCGATAAAGAAACGGGATCATTTGCAGGAGGCGGGTATTTGAAGAGAAAAAGTGTGATCCAATGTAAAAAGATGAAAAAGTCAGAGTAAAAATTAAAGATGCATGTGTAATAGAGTTTTTATTTTTTATTCTTTGATGATGCACACTAGTGATAGCTTGCATTGAAGACTAAAAATAAAAATAGATGCCTCAAACTACTTTTTACCATGAGGCATATGTATCCATATGTCACAATTATACATGCCCGAAGAGCGTCTTTTACACTACACTAGTGTAAAAAACACTCTTATATTATGAAACAAAGGGAGTTTAATACTCCCTCCGTTCTTAAATATAAGTATTTCTAAAGATTTCACTAGTAAACTACATACGAATGTATATAGACATATTTTAGAATGTAGATTCATTCATTTTGCTTCGTATGTATACCTCTAGTAAAATATCTTAAAAGACTTATATTTAGGAACAGAGGGAGTATTTACGTAATCACTATCATTATCATTGGATCCATCATGCACTATATTTCGTATTGCACCTATTTGATATTGTAGATGTTGATATCTTTTAATATAAATTTTGTCAGGCATTACAAATTTTGACCTAAAACTAAACTAATAAATATGCAAAGAGTATATATTATGAAAATTCTGCATGCGGTTGCTAGTAAAGAAACAACTATTGACACTACAAATAGACCACAAAGAAGGACACTACAAAAACATACTCCCCCCTTTTTAAATATAAGTATTTTTAATGATTTCATTAAAAAACTACATACAAAGCAAAATGAATGAATCTACATTCTAAAGTATGTTTATATACATCTGTTTGTAGTCTCCTAGTGAAACCCCTCAAATGACTTATATTTAGAAACGAAGAGAGTATAACTTCAAAAAAATTAAATTGGGCCACACTAGGAGTCAACGAGGCAATAGGAGCGCCAGATCTAACTTGTCACATGATCTCACTAGATGTGATATCTCGACTGTCTGACATTGTAGCATAGAAGCTCCGTGCTCAATAGTTTCTTGAATGTTATAGGTGCAACATGTTTTTCTCCAGGCATATAAAATATTATAACATTCCCAAAAATACTCTTATAGTCAAATATTCCATTAACCATTTTCCTTTTTACTCTCTCAGACCTCAGGTGTGATTAGGGCCAGGTTCAACAGGCATCACATGGGCATGAGGAGGATTGCCTGTTCGAGAAGAAAGAATTCTCCAATTAGATGGGCATGCCTATGCCTCACTTATACTTCATCTATCTTTAAATATAAATCTTTTTAAAAGTTCTACTAGAAAATAACATACGAATGTATATAGACATACTTTAGAGTGTAGATTCATTCAATTTAATTCGTGTGTACTTCTTTAGTAAAATCTTTGAAATGATATATTTAAAAACATAGGAAGTAGTAAGGTGGAAGGCAGCCTCGCGTACAAGCAGCCGGTGTTGGGTCGGCCCAGTAGGAATGTGGGTTCTCCATACCGATGACACGTTGAGGCCATGCTGACATCATGCTAATTTATTTTTCTTCTTTTTATATTTTAAAACTTAAATTTAATTTAAAAAATGAAACCATGAACTTGAAAAATGTTAACACTGTAGAAAAATGTAGTCCAACTAAATTTTTTGATAGCTTTCGAAAACAGTGATTCTGATATTAAAAATGTTCCCACACTTCAAAAAGCTGTATGTGAAATTTTGAAAACTGTATGTTTTTGAAAAACGTGTATACAATGTAACAACAGTTTGCATAATATAAAATACTACTCCCTCCGTTCTTAAATATAAGACCTTTTAGAGATTTCACTATAGACTTCATACAGAGCAAAATGAGTGAATTTACATTCCAAAATATGACTATATACATCCGTATGTAATTTATAGTGAGATATCTAAAAGGTCTTATATTTAGGAACGGAGGGAGTTTTTCTTACCATTAAAGCATGCACATTCTTGCGTTTCACAAAAAATTTATGACATTTTAAAAAGTGTATACAACGTAAAAAATATTTACACAGTTTTACAAAATTGTTTACTACCATAAAACATGTTCAACGTGTATTTGTAAAAATGTTGACCATATATTAAAAAAAGTGATCAAACATTAATAAATAAAAATGCACATCATGTATTTTTAAAATATTCAATGTTTATCAAAAACATATTTCACGTGTACATTAGAAATGTATATTTTGTACTGTAAACCCTTACAAAATATTTATATAATGTAAAATTATCTTCGTGTATGTGTCGAAAAAAATGTTATTACCTACAAAAATGACAAGGTTTATTTGAAAAAAATGACCATACTTTCAAAAAGTTTTGAAGACATGTGTTAAAAGGGAAAAATAAAAATAAACCGATGATAAAAAATCAAAGAAAAATGAATAAAACTATTAAAACCCAAAAATAGATACAAAGAAAACCAAGAAAAGGAAATGAAAACCGAAAAAACCAATACAAAAGAATGGAAACAATGAAACCCGAGAAGGAAACAAATAAAAATGAAGAAAACTAGTTGTAGATGCTGTTAGTGCTCTGACGCAAAAATATTGCCGCGGGCACGGGAAAAATTCTACACTATGAAACTTTTTTTACTTTACATAAAAATATGAATTTTATTAACTCAGAATGAAGCATCAAAGTAATACAAACTCAATGAGCACACAACCAACCTTTGCATGACTAGTATACATCCAATCAAAACTAACACACACATGAATAATCACACTAACAAAGAGCAAAGTCGTACAAGACCGCATGTGTTCCTAGCAGATGAAAGAGAAAACAATCTTGGTAGGTCTCAGTCGACTGAGACTTCGTTAAGTCTCGGTCGATGCTATATCGGTAACATATTACTCCCTCCGTTCCTAAATATAAGACCTTTTAGAGATTGCATTATAAACTACATACGGATGTACATAGACATATTCTAGAGTGTAGATTCACTCATTTTGCTTCGTATGTAGCTTTTTAATAAAATCTCTAAAAGGTCTTATATTTTGAAACGGAGGGAGTACATTAAGATCAATGCATTTTTTTATTTTTTTTCCCTCTTGCATGTTTGTCATTTGATTGAGACTTGGTTTAATCTCAGTTGACTGAGACATAGCCACACTCAAAAGAAAATGAAAAACGAAACTCTAAAGCGATCAAAACAATTATTGAGGACATGATTGCTGACGATTCATTTGCTCATAGTTCCTTTTTATTGCTTTGCAATGACTTATATTATATAGTTCGTCAAGCAGTTCATTGCTATTTGTTAGTGTCGTTAGAGCTTTCTTAGGTTCGGTGTAAGAGCATCTGCAACTGGACGTGTCAAACGTTCTCTCACACGCGCCCGGTCATCACTATATATCTGGGCAGTCCGCGAGCCCTCGTATTGAAAACAAATATAGAAAGGATATGATGGCTCACGAACGCGCCCGGGCACATCAGGAAGTGACCCCATTCGAACCATTTGTTTTCTTTATTCATTCTTTTTTTTCTTTCTCTTTCTCTCCAGCAATTATGTGCAGGTTACTGAATATGAGGAAAAAAATCACGGGTCATGTTTATAGTAGGAACTGAGACCAAGCAACCAGCTGTGTGGTGGTTAGTCATGTCACGAGATCAACTAGAGAATTTTTTTTGTTTGAACAGTCGAGGTCAACTAGAGACTTAGTACATCATTTGAAGGCTCGTCACTCAGTCTATTGTTATTGGGTTAGTCCAGCCATGCATGGTTCCACTTGCACTTCAAATTAAGCAAGCGAGAGGTTAGTGGCTCCGAAGATATCTTTGGCATGCTGTCGTAATCCACTGCAAGATCGAATGAGTCCAGCGAACAATGGCTGGATTTATACGCAGTGTATATGTGAACCGAAGACTTGACATCCAGTGGCCTCGGCGGTGCTGATGCAGGCATGCAGCTGGCCACGAGCGGCGGCACCAGCCCGGCGACGTGAAGGCCGTGAGCGCCAGCCGCTTGTCGTCGAGGCAGTGGCTGTTTCTCTATGGCGACCACCATATTCTTCACGACGTAGGGGCAAGGACCGCTCTCGTCTTAAAATATAAAGTCCTAAAACAACTCGGAAAAATGTTGATTGATTGCATGGTTGTACCAATTATCGAGCTACTGATCGCAGAATTCTAGAGCACTTAGTTCTGTTTATTATTATTATATACTACTCCCTCCGTTCCTAAATATAAGTCTTTGTAGAGATTTCACTAATGGACTATATACGGATGTATATAGACATATTTTAGAGTATAGATTCAATCATTTTGCTCTGTATATAGACCCTTAGTAAAATCGTTTAAAAGACTTATATTTAAGAATGAAGGAAGTATATAACATCAATCCACTGGCAAAGTGAAAGAATCAGTGTGATGAGTTTGGAGCTTACTTCAAACGCCTCCTTAGTGGCGGACCTAGGAACATTTCGAAGCCTGGGTAAGCTGGTAAACCACAAGCTTGAGTGTTTAGGATATATTTCCTGTTAATCGACTTAAACTCACCCCAGACATAGAGTGGTGCCATCATACGAATTAACCCCTGCTCGCAGGTATAGGTACATTTGGTATTTATACGTTCCAGCATTTATGCATCATAAGAATCTGGTCAGAACTACATTAGGAAAACAGGACCCCTCGCGTCGCCCCCGCCCTGGGCGAAACGGGGGCTCTCCAGCCCTAGGCGCCGCCGTCACCCTCTCATCCTCCTTCCTCGCCGCCGTCGGGTGAAATCCGCGTGGCAGACGGCGGCGGCGAGGGGACTCCCTCTCCCGTCTCCCCTTCCTCCGCGGGCGGCGGATCTAGGCGGTTGACAGCGGTGTCGTGTGGCGGTCGCGGTCGGGTGCGAGGGGGCAGGCCTCGGTGAGCGGTGGCGGGGAGCGGGGCGCATGACGGCGGCCCTCGGCACGAGGTGGCGAGCGTTGGGCTAGTGGCGGGGCTCCGGCGTGTGCAGGCGGTGGTGGTCCCTGTGCGCGGTTGGCGGCTCCCTCTTTGACCCGGACGACGCGGGGGGTGGCGGCGGCTGCGGCGGCGGTCCTTACTGGATGCTGGTGGTCATGGTGTTGCTTGTCCACGATCCTGATCTACTTCGATCTGCAGCGGATCCGGCCCCTGATGGCTTCTCGCTGTTCTTGGATGCTGGCCTTACAGATCCGACGGTTGGAAGGGTTCCGGGGGAGTCCCTTGGCGGGTGCGGCGGCCACTGACAGCGCCTTTGGGTGTTGTTCCCCTTGTTGGAGGCTTCAGAGAGGATCCCCTTCCTTCCACGCCTCCCAGGAGCTCAGGTGAAAACCTCGGATCCCCTTGTTCCAAGCGACGATGACACCGCGGTGGCGTGTTCCTTCCTGAAGGCGTTGCTCGGGGGCTGCTCAAGCGGCGGTGGAGATGGCGACGGTTCAATGTCGGCGCATTTTGGCCAGCTGCGACGTCGACGACGCTCGTCTGGTGGAGCAACAACGTTGTTGTTTGCGTCATCATGCTCGGGATGCTTCGGGGGAAACCCTAGATCTCGGTCTTCCTGGATCGGACGATGATGGCGTTTTATCGCCTTCCCTCCCGGGGGCATCGTTTTGGAGCAAGTGCTGGCTGGAGGAATGGTGGAGCGGTGCTTCATCTCACACATTGATGGCGACGGATATCGGCGGCATGGCGTTGTGGGGACTCAACGTCCGATGCGTGGAGACGGACTCGCATAGGAGGAGGTAGCTGTGTGGCATCATGGTAACTCGATGGCAGAGTGGCTACACAAGGTAGAAGCCTCAATATCTGTTCTGAAGACGGACCGGTGGAAGATGGCGGCGACTGCACACGAGTGTGTCAGATCGGTTTTGTGCCCTAGACCCAGTATGTGCCAGATGGCTAGACCGGCTCGGCTGGGGTTTCCGGCTTTTGATGTTAGGCTTAGGTAAGTGGTCTGGGTATGTGGCCCAGCTAGCACCCCTTCATCATATGGATAGGAGTAGCGACAGATGTTGCGAAGATGGCGGATTCAGACATATTGTTGTAACACTTTGTAAGGTCCTCAAGAATAATCAATAAAATGGTCGCATGCATCTCCTAGATGCACAAGAGGCCGGGGGCCCATTAGCTCCGGTTCTGGAACCGGGACTAAAGGGTCGAGACTAAAGGCCCAAACATTTAGTCCAGGTTAGCTTACGAACCGGGGCCAAAGGAGCTCCACGTGGCCGTTGCGGGGAGCCCAGCCAGGAGGAACTTTAGTCCTGGTTGGTCACACCAACCGGGACCAAACGGCATCCACGCGTAAGCATCTGGCCGGAGCTGGGGTTTTTGTTTTTTCTGAATGGAGGGGGTGGTGGGGGGTTTTGGAGGGTTAATTTAGTGGTTTTATATTGTGTTAGCTAGCCAATAGAGAAAAGTGCCATCTCTTTCTCCGTGCTTGATCGATGCTAGCTACTATACATATAGAAAGAACTTGGCGCTAGCTAATAAGAAATAAAGAAAACCATTTATAACCCCTAACATCTTTTACAATCCCTAACATCATCTATAAAATAAAATGTGTGATCTATAGAAATAAAAAAGGGGATTTTTTTTCTAATCCATATCTCTCTCATTCCTTTCTTACGATTTATTGGCAATTGCTAGAATTATCTATGATCTTTTTTGGATATCCTTTTTTTGTTTAGACTTTTTTTTTGTTTACGAGATGTTTAGAATTCCTTATTTATATCTCATGCAAAAGAAGAGAATCCAAGGCAAAGGCGAGAACAATAAAATTCAAATTTCTTTCGAGGGATTGCGGGTCTTCTTAATCGTCTATTCGGCACAAGAAAAAGGCTTTTTCAATTAAGATCCAATGACAAATCCGAATGATATTCTCCGTATTTGGGTATGATGTGGTCAAGAAAGAATCCCGCCAATTCCTCTTGAATTGCTCGTATGCGATCATATGATATGAGTTCATCCCGCATCTTCTAGATCTAATTTAAAGAAGGGGGCCTATACATACATATATATGAATAAAACTCAACACAATTGATGGTAATATATAAAATAAATTTGTGAATATTATTTACGTACTTCAAATAGTTCCTTAGAGAAGCCCAGCTTAGAGGTCGAGTGGCGAATGAACTCACATACGTAGTATCTACATAAAACAGTCCCTTCTTTCAGGTACATACACTTTACAAGAATAGAGTTCAATCAAACTGATAAGCAAGCATGGTAATGATACATTAATGAAAATTTGAATCAATTAGAGATGCGCGGAACTAGCTAGTACTACTTACTTTGGGATGTGTAAATCGCAATTCTTTGTCTAGACCGGGAACCTTATTGGCGAACTTCTTCCAAACCCTGCGAGACAAAGAAAATGATTACTTGATATTAGGAAATTAACGAAAGTTGCATGCCGATATGGTCCCGGTATTGACTGAACTTACTTCTTGAGCATTGCAGTCATGTTTGCATAATCCTCTTCGGCTTTACGTCTCGAGTCTAAGACAGTTACTAATGCACTGCCAACGTCAATGGATAGCAGAATAAAGTGGTATCTGCGCACGCATATATAACTCATCAATTACATTACTTAACCTCGAGTAAGCAAAACTAAGTATACACAGAAGACAACAAAACTCACTTAAAGTTGTAAGGAAAGATTATTTCCCTTTTGTTTGATGTATAAGGAACGACTTTAGCAAGTTCTCCTCCGTCTCTTTGATTGAGTTTCGTACCGTCAATTCATTTACGGCATCTAGGCTAATGAACCCAACATCGAAGATTCCTGCTTTTTTAATTCGACGATCTTCAATCTGCATAATATATATAATGAGGATAATTATATATACATGCAATGAACGAGCTGAGTTAGAGACTTAACTATAGAAGTAATACTTACAGACAGTAGGAAGTCATGAGTTGTTTGTCGAGGGCCAGTTGATTGTATAACTGAAATAACTCCTCAAATTGAATAGAAATCATGGGAAGTTCAATGAATTCGTGCTCTGGTTTCACTCCCACATACATAGCGTCTTTCCCAGACTGATCCATGCAGGTTTTCATGTACCACTCATGCAATTTGTACATCATCGTTGTTAGAGGAGGATGACCAGGTTTGACGAGAGGCTTCCCGTGCACGTATTTATATTGTTCTTTTGTTACCTTGAGCGGGGGGCACGATTGCTTCTCCTGTTGGCCGAGCTGGGGAATTGTTTTCCCACTACTTCGTTCTTCTAAGTACCTTGCATCACTGGAAGTAGTTCCCGACCGCCGCGCTTGTGCATATATCTTTTTATGAGTGCAGTCATAGTTGGAATCCGACGGAGGTGGTGGTGGTCGCTTCAGTTGATTGATAGTGCGCTCCACTTTCACCGGATCTACCTTCTCCTTCTGAGGTGGAGTTTTCTTTGCAAAATGGGCCATCAATTCGGCACGACATATGTGCTCGTTTTCCCGCTTGGTCCTCTCATATGGTAACTTCTTCAGAGGCGTGAGAGATGGATCGTATCTGAATTGCCTCCCGCCTCTGCTTGTATTGCTAGCCGCCAGAGAGAAGGAGGCGTATCTCTTTCGCTTGAGAGAACGAGGCGGACTGCTCTGACGCGCCGGAGGATCCGGAGCGGCGGCGTTTGTCTTCCGACGTTGCCGATGAGGCGAAGGAGGAGGCGGACTGCTTTGACGCGCTGGAGTAGGCGAAGGAGGAGGCGAAGTGCCCTCACATGTCGGAGGAGCCGGAGAAGGAGGCGGAGTGCCCTGATCACTCGCCGGAGGAGGAGGAGGGGGAGTGCCGTGACTCGTAGGAGGAGGAGAAGAAGGCGGAGGCGTCCAGTTTGGAAGCTTGATTAACTCCTTCTGCCATAGACATGTACTCCTCAGAGCACGAAGCAGCTGATTCTCCCCTTCATCTGTAGGGTGGTCAAGCTCGAGCTCCTCAAATCCCTCCATTACTTGATCCACCATCACAACAGCATAACCATGTGGAATCGGAAGGCAGTGAAAAGTTCCATTGGGTTCAGGAGGTGCAACAGAGCCGACAACCGCCTTGAAAGTGAGGTTCTGACATTTCATCATAAGCTCGCAGTGTTGAGCCTCCGTGATAGTATCCACGGGGTAGCTAGGAGCCGTGAAGTCATGCTGAATGGGCTCCGTGGAAGCCACGCTGCTTCTCCGCTGAGATGGCGGGGTACCTTCTGGGGTAACTTCGTGCCGCTGAGATGGTTGGCCGGTAGCTCGCTGGCTCTCAAGTTCCTCAAGCTTTTGTAGTCTTGCTTGGATCTTCTGCATGTCGCTGAGCTCCGCTTTCCTCTTTCTCTCCCGGCTTATGTAACCGTCTGCGTTGGGAAAGCCAACCTTCCATGAAACGGAGCCTGGTGTGCCTCGTGTTCGTCCAGGGTGCTCAGCATTCCCTAGGGCATCAGTCGGCTCGTCCTTCTCTCTGTCGGGAATGAACGTCCCTTCCTGCGTTGCGGCGATATACTTCTGAAGCTTGATGGTGGGTATTGCAAGTTGCTAGTGTGTCTAACGACACTTCCCTGTTTCAGGGTCCAAACTTCCCCTAACCCCTAAGAACCAAGTCCTCGAACGGTCTGGCCAGTTCAATGTCTATGGTTCGACCCCTTTAGCAATCAGGTCATTCTCAGCTTTGTGTCAGAACGGCCGGGCTTTGAGGTAGCCACCTGACCCCGAGGTGTGGGATTTCAATGGCATTGAGAGAAGTGTATTTTTTATTGTATAGAAAAGACTTTTTCTCACTTTTATTTGTCCTTTTCATTACTTTTTAATACAAGTGTCTTTTTATTGTGTAGAAATGACGTTTCTTATTTTTGTCAGTCTATTTGTTTGTCTTTTTGGTAATAATTGAAAGTTTGCTTGCTTGGCTAGTTTAAAGTCACGATATTTCCGTTATAGTTATATTTATAGTTCAAAATAATTTAATAAAATAATTGGAGACGTGCATAGCCATCACCATAGATAGCAAATTATTGTCAGAAAAGCATACCCATTATCCGGGCTGTCGAAAGAAAAGAATAAACATTCAGTATCGCAAATTCATCCGCAAGTCAGTACAGTACAGAAGATACTCCAAGTCCAAGCAAGAAGAAGAATAATGACACGCTCCTAAAGAAAATTCTAACCGAGCATGCGTGCACGGCACACCAAGTTTTTCTTCCTTTTCTGAAACAGATACACATAGCTCATGTTGATGCAGACGGAGAAGAAGCCGGTTTGCGCCGGCCGTGGCCGTCGCCGACGAACCTCTTCCAGTACCAGTGGCGCTCCCAGACGGAGCCCATGGACTCGAGGGGGACGCCCTTGGTCTCCGGCAAGAAGACCAAGACGAAGGCCGTGAGCGCCACCACCCAGGCCGCGTAGTAGGCGAATGTGGCGTACTTGAGCCGGCACAGCAGGGCGAGGAACGTCTGCGTCTGCAGGAAGGTGAGCCCCAGCGTGGTCGACACGCTCACCGACTGCCCCGCCGACCGTATCTCCATCGGGAAGATCTCTCCGGGGATGATCCAGATGAGCGGCGCCCACGACATGCCGAACCCGGCGCCCTGCACGCAGGTGAGCACCAGCAGCGCCACCCCGTAAGCCCGCGGTATCGGGCCATTGGCGGCTTGTGCTCCCATGATCCACGCGTTCGCGACCTGGCATACGACCATGATCACCGCGCCCACCATGACGAGCACCTTACGGCCGTAGCGGTCGATCACCAGCGTGGAGAGGATGAGCGAGCCGAACTTGACCGCGGCGAGGATGACCGCGCCCATCAACGCCGCGTTGCTCCCGAAGCCGGCGATGCGGAACACCAGCGGCGAGAAGAAGGTCAGCACCATCATGCCGCTGAGCTGGTGGCACAGCGGCACCACGACGGAGAAGGTCAGGTGCGGCCGGTACTGCCGATCGGCGAACAGCTTCCGGAACGCGCCTTCCTCGCTGCTGCGCGATGCCTCCACGGCGCGCGTGATGTCCTTGAGCTCGGCGTCCACGTTCGCGCTGGCCCCGCGCACCCGGAGGAGCGCCGACCTGGCGAGGTCTGCCTTCCCGCGCATGATGAAGCTGCTGGGCGTGTCGGTGAGGAAGAGAGCGCCGACAAAGATGACGATGGCCGGCGCGCCGGCGAGGCCGAGCGAGAGCCTCCAGCCCCACTCGAGGCGCGCGGTGCCGTAGTTGACGAGGTTGGCGATGAGGATCCCGAGGGCGAGGAAGAACTGGAAGGCGACGCCGAGGGAGCCGCGCCACCGCGCGGGGGCCATCTCGGCGAGGTACAGCGGGGTGGCCTGGTTGGTGAACCCGACGCCGAAGCCGAGCAGCATGCGTCCGACGATGAGCATGGCGAGGTTCATCGCCGCGCCGGTCATGGCGCCGCCCGCGAAGAACAGAGCCCCGCCCAGAAGCATCACGCCACGCCGGCCCAGCGACCTGGTGACGCGGCCAGCGGCGAAGGACGACACGAGGCCGGCGATGTACAGGGACGAGGTGAAGGAGGTCAGCGCGTGGCTGTCGAAGATGCAGTACTGGCTCCGCTTCGCGTCCGCCATCCTCCTGAGCACCTTGGGGAAGAAGGCCTGCAAGAAGGGCTTCATCTGCGAGACGCCGCCTGAATTTCACAGTATATCATCTCAGAAACGAAACGGGAGCACCGCGCAAAATCATAAGATGTGGGTGAATCTGACCTGAGATGCCGATGTCGTAGCCGAAGATTAGGCCGCCGGAGGCCGCCACAAGGCAGGTGATGACTACGGTGAACGTGAGCTCGCCGCCGTAAGCCAAAGGGGAGCCATGGCCAGACTCAACGGCGCCTGCCGCCATCGCTTTCGCTCCTCTGTCGTGTGTGTGTGTGGAGTGTTGACAACCTCGCAAAGGTTTCTCGTGCTAGCTAGTGTACTGTATTATAGTGTCACTGGTCAAAAGTTATCGAGAAGGAGAGCTGACTGGCAGCAACGGTACCGAGGAAGGGTGGACAGCTCTCAAGGGCCGGCATCCTCTGTATTTATGGATTGGTCAACTTTGGGCAGGCCAGCGTATATTTAGCATTCATGTTTGTTTTTTATGTTTTTTGTTTTGTTTGGAGTTTGTTTTTAAGTTGGCATTCATGTATTATATATCGCACTATCAATGTAGTGTATTTTTGTTGCATTTAAAACAATTCTTATTTACTAATATACTTCGTCCGTCCAGAATTATTTGACGAATTTTTTTATAAAAACGAATGTATCTAAAACTAAAATACATCTAGATGCATCCATTCCTGTGATAAGTATTTTCGAATGGAGGGGAGGGGATATCTTTTTTGAGAGAAAAATTATGAGATGCTTATTGCTCCCTTCGGATCTATGGCCCTATATTTGGATCAAGATATGATCACTCTATCTTTTCTCACTAAATAGGACGTCGGATAAAAAAAAAGGATTCCCCGTTTTGTATTATAAAGCAATCAACCGAAACATCCATCGATACAAAAGAAGCAGCACAGTCACGCCAAAAAAAAAATGAAAAAAAAACAAAAGAAACAAATGACGACACCGACAGATCGACAAAACCGGAGAAGCCTAGCGACCGCTGCGCCCACGAGGGATCTCCCACCAAGCTCCAAAACTCCAAAGCGTCGATGTCGGCCTGCTATGACCCAGATGGGCCCCGCAGGGTCCAGATTCGGGCCGGGTGCGCGTCTCCGACCACTACGCCGCGTCGTCGCCAAGGAGCAACGCCGCCACCTCACCCGCCATCGGTCACCGCCGCCAGGTCACAGGACCGCCACCGTCCCCAGCCCCGGGAAGGGGAAAATGCTCTTGCGGGTAGAGGAGATCCCGCCGCCTCCGACACCACCCGGGCTAGGGTCGGGGCACCCGCCGACGGCGGCGGGGTGGGGGGGAGGGGGTGGATCGGGCCGATGGAGGAGGAGCTCGGTCTGCCCCGGCCGCCTCCCGGGGAGGCGACGCTAGGTCGGGATCTGGCGAGGGGAGCAAATAGGGCGTCAGATCACGTGAATTTTCTCAAGTCGAGCTCATATGAGCTTGAGTGTACAAAAAAAAATCCACAACAATCAAACAAAAATAAATGAAACCTGGTTTCTTTTGTGGCCAATATTAACAAACATTCTATTTTCTTACGAAGTTTCATCATGTACTGACATTCGTGGAAGTCGTGGCAGAAAAATTTAGTGCTCCAACAATGCTATTCTTAACGGCCAAAAAAACATGCTATTTTCGGAAGCATTTTAAAATGCTAATTTTAATTCCTTTTGCCGTGACTTGGACGAATGTCATTTCGAGAGGAAAATTTCAAGCACTCGAAACATTGTCAGTGTTTGGCACACAAAAAACAGATTTCTTTCCATTTGTTTTGCATTTTTTTGATTTTCTTCTTCTGATTTTTCTGTTTATGGCGAGCTCATGTGAGCTCGAGCTGAGCTGAAATGTGGTCATTAGATTTTTACCTGCATATCAACGTTATGATACAGTCCGAGATGGAGCAATGGAAGTGTCGTCCTTATTGCATGACAAGGTACAACAACCATCTCTCATCATGGTTAGGGCTAACTGACTCAAGATTATTAGGTGAGCAACTAACAAACCTATACTTAGATGTAAATGTGATACTAAGCACGATTCCTATCACTATCCTTGAATCTTCATTAAAAATAAGAAAGCTAACTTCCGCTGCATAGAAGTCGTATTGTTTGACGGGTCTTAAAACGGCCAGTACCGCATAGTACGGAAGTACCATACGGTTGGCGCATATACAAAATTATTTCAATTTAAAACTCTCAAAACAACCATGAGGCATTTTTGTAACCCCGATCGAACAACCCAGTTGTGAAGTGGTTAGCCATGCCACTGGGTCAACTAGGGGACTAATAAAGGTGACTAGTATACGATTCATTTGCTTCGTAGTTTGAACTATGTGTATGTAGTATGTATTTCATCTTGCATGGTTCCACATGCACTTAGGCCTGTGTCAATGCTAGCTTTATATATTTTTTCCTTTTCTTATACGTCTTTTTGTACGGGTACGTTCTTTTTGTATGTCATCATGCGGTAAGCGTGATCACCCAAGTACATAAACCTTGATGGTCAATCGGAGACTTTGGATCAATCACTCGCACCAATCCTTCACTACATAGGTGTAGCAGATTAACAAACGATAAAGAGCTTTCGTTTCAAGAGTAGATCTTTTTTTATGTTAGCGGTTTTATGTGGTAGCCATTTGTTTTTGAGCAATTGTAACATTACCCCATACTATTTTAGACGTCTATGCTTTTTGATCCAAGCACCACATGATCTCTTATCATCTAAGAAGTAACTTACTAAACAGGCAGTAATATTTTCATTTTTGCAGGGCTCCTATATACTACTATGAAAATATACTGTTAAGAACTATTGATAATATACTTTCAAAAACAGTATGTAATGTAACTTGTATAAATATCAAAATGTTTGCACGGTTACAAAATCACTAGTTTGACATGCCAACACTAGTGGAAAACGGGCCTTTGGCCGGGACCCTTTAGTCCCGGCCTGCCTCTGGGCCGGGACTAAAGGCCCGGCCACGTCGCCCCAAATCGCAATGCCTCCCTCGAGGCTTTAGTCCCGGCCCGTAAGGAGCCTTTAGTCCCGGTTTGTGTCCCAAACCGGGACTAAAGGGCTACGCGGTGTGCAGCCCGCATGTGTGTCACCTTTAGTCCCGGTTTATGTCTCAAACCGGGACTAAAGTCCTCTGCCTATATATAGCACGGCCCCCCTCTCCCCTCTTCCTTGCATTTTTCTTGGATGGAGGATTGTGGGTGTGTACTAGCTCTTCACTTTTTTTGATGCACTAGAGGTGTTTGTTGAAATGTGTGTTAGAGCGATGCCGCTTCAGTTCACCGAACACAACTACGATATGAGATGCCCGAGCCACGCTTAAACCTCTTCCTCTTTATTTCTACTTATTCTAAAAGGTTAGCAACTATATTTCCTCGTTTAGACCGTGCGGTACTAATTTTTAGGATCGTGATTGTATTTGATATACTGTCGTATAACACAGATGAGCCATCCATGGATGTACGGTGATCGACGCACAACCGCTTACAGAGAAAGCGTGCATTCTTTTCGAGATGCAGCCGATGCGAACAAGCATGGTAGTGGCTATATGTTTTGTCCATGTGTTGAATGTCGGAATGAGAAGAATTACACTTCCTCAAGAGTCATTCAGAGCTACCTGCTTCGGTCCGGTTTTATGTCAAGCTATAATGTTTGGACCAAGCACGGAGAAAGAGGGGTTATGATGGAAGACGACGATGAAGAAGAAGAGAACGATGATGACAACTATCGATCTATGGTCCCTGAGTATGCTGATACCGCAATGGAAGACAATGAAGAAGAAGATCAGGATGAAGAACGGGAACCAGATGAGACCGCTGATGATCTTGGCCGGGTCATTTCTGATGCACGGCGAGGTTGCGACACAGAAAAGGAGAGGTTGCAGTTCGAGCAGATGTTACAGGACCACAACAAATTGTTGTACCCAACTTGTGAAGATGGCCAGAAGAAGCTGGGTAGCACACTGGAATTGCTGAAGTGGAAGCCAGAGACCGGTGTGACTGACTCGTCATTCGAAAAGTTGCTGGTACTGATGAAGAAGATGCTTCCAAGAAAGAACGAATTTCCCGCCAGCACGTACGAAGCAAAGAAGCTTGTCTGCCCTCTAGGATTAGACGTGCAGAAGAGACATGCATGCCCTAATGACTGCATCCTCTACCGCGGTGAGAAGTACGAGAATATGGATAAATGCCTGGTATGCACTGCATTGCGGTATAAGATCAGAAAAGATGACCCTGGTAATATTGAGGGTGAGCCACCCAGGAAGAGGGTTCCTACCAAGGTGATGTGGTATGCTCCTATAATACCACGGTTGAAACGTCTGTTTAGAAATAAAGATCATGCGAAGTTGTTGCGATGGCACATGGAAGATCGTATGAAAGACGATAAGTTGAGGCACACCGCTGATGGTCGGCAGTGGAGAAAAATCGAGAGAGAGTTCCCGAGATTTGCAGCTGACGCAAGGAACTTATGGTTAGGTCTGAGTACAAATGGCATGAATCCTTTTGGGGAGTAGAGTTGCAGTAACAACACCTGGCCTGTTACTCTATGTATCTACAACCTTCCTCCTTGGTTGTGCATGAAGCGGAAGTTCATTATGATGCCAGTGCTTATCTAAGGTCCAAAGCAACCCGGCAACGATATTGATGTGTACCTAAGCCATTAGTTGATGAACTTTTACAGCTGTGGGCCGAACCAGGTGTACGTGTGTGGGACGAGCACAAACAAGAGGAATTTGACCTTCGAGCGTTGCTTTTCGTAACCATCAATGATTGGCCTGGTCTTAGTAACATTTCAGGACAGTCAAACAAGGGATACAATGCATGCACGCACTGTTTGGATGAGACAGAAAGTATATATCTGGAGAAATGTAGGAAGAATGTGTACCCGTACAATCATCATTTTCTTCCGCCCAAGCATCCCTTAAAGAAAAAAGGCAAGCATTTCAATGGCAAGGTAGAACCCCGGGGGAAGCCTCTCATCCGTACTGGTGCTGAAGTATTTGATATGGTCAAAGATTTAAAAGTAATCTTTGGAAAGGGTCCTGGCAGCCAACCTGTTCCTAACGGCCCTGATAAGCGCGTACCCGTGTGGAAGAAGAAATCTATATTTTGGGAGCTACCCTACTGGGAAGTCCATGAGGTCCGCTCGGCAATCGACGTGATGCACCTGACGAAGAATCTCTGCGTGAATATTCTAGGCTTCCTGGGCTTGTATGGGAAGTCAAAAGATACACCGGAAGCACGGGAGGACCAAGAAAGTCATAAAGGAAGAGATGACATGCATCCAGGGCAGTTTCAAGGGTGTGCCAGCTACGCTCTTACTAAGGAAGAGAAGGAAATCTTCTTTGAAGTCCTTTTCAGTATCAAGGTCCCGACTGGCTTCTCGTCGAATATAAAGGGAATCGTAAATATGAAAGACAAAAAATTACAAAACCTAAAGTCTCATGACTGCCACGTGCTTATGACGCAATTGCTTCCGGTTGCATTGAGGGGAATTCTACCGGAAAATGTTCGCCTGGCAATTGTGAAGGTATGTGCATTCCTCAATGCAATTTCTCAGAAGGTAATCGATCGAGAAAGTCTATCAGGGTTACACATTGATGTGGTCCAATGTCTGGTCAGCTTTGAGTTGTTGTTCCCGCCATCCTTCTTCAATATAATGACACACCTCCTAGTTCACCTAGTCGAAGAGATTAGAATTCTCGGTCCTGTGTTTCTACACAATATGTTCCCCTTCGAGATGTTCATGGGAGTCTTAAAGAAATATGTTCGTAACCGTGCTAGGCCAGAAGGAAGCATCTCGAAGGGCTATGGAACGGAGGAGGTCATTGAGTTTTGTGTGGACTTTCTTCCTGACCTTAAGCCGATTGGTGTTCCTGAATCTCGGTATGAGGGCAGGCTGACAGGAAAAGGCACACTAGGAAGGAAAGAAAAAGTATGTATGGACGGGCATTCTTTCTCTCAAGCACACTACACAGTTCTACACAATTCCACCGTGGTGGCTCCGTATATCGTGAGACACAAGAATATTCTACGCTCCGAAAACCCGGGGAAGGCTGACTCTTGGATTACAGGGGAACACGAGAAGACTTTCGGCAGTTGGTTGCAGACACATCTCATGAATGACGACACCGTTGGAGATCAGCTGTACTGTTTGGCCAGGCCACCATCTTCGACTATATGTACTTTCCAAGGGTATGAGATAAATGGGAATGCATTTTACACGGTTGCCCAAGATAAAAAGAGCACCAACCAAAATAGTGGTGTCCGCTTTGATGCAACAGACAAGAATGGGCACTGTTTGGAAACATATTACGGGTACATAGAGGAGATATGAGAACTTGACTCTGGATCTACTTTTATGATCCCTTTGTTTCGATGCAAATGGGTGAAGCTGACAGGAGGCGGGGTAGTTGTAGACCAAAAGTACGGCATGACAACAGTGGATCTCAACAATCTTGCGTACATGGACGAACCATTTGTCCTAGCCAATGATGTCGCTCAGGTTTTCTATGTGAAGGACATGTCTACAAAAACGAGAAAAAGAAATCAGCAAAAGAAGATATCGTCCGATGAGCCAAAACGCCGCATAGTTCTTTCAGGGAAAAGAAACACCCCTTTGTAACACATGCATGTGGGTGAAATGATGATAGCATGCCAACTTTCAACATTTTCAGAGTTCATTTGTAGTGCTTTTCAATTTCAAACACTTTTCAATTGAAAATAACAAAATAGTTAATAGTTTGGATAGTCAAAATAATTACTTTTGAAAATAGAAAATAGTTTTGCATTATTTATTCAATTTCAAACACTTTTCATTATCATAGTTTTGTCAAATTCTCAAATATGCAAAAAGAATTTTAATAAACATAGTTTTTAATTGAAAATAACAAAATAGTTAATAGTTTGGATAGTCAAAATAATTACTTTTGAAAATAGAAAATAGTTTTGAATTATTTATTCAATTTCAAACACTTTTCATTATCATAGTTTTGTCAAATTATCAAATATGCAAAAAGAATTTTAATAAACATAGTTTTTAATTGAAAATAACAAAATAGTTAATAGTTTGGATAGTCAAAATAATTACTTTTGAAAATAGAAAGTAGTTTTGAATTATTTATTCAATTTCCAACACTTCTCATTATCATAGTTTTGTCAAATTCTCAAATATGCAAAAAGAATTTTAATAAACATAGTTTTTAATTGAAAATAACAAAATAGTTAATTTTGATAATAGAAAAAAATTGAAACTATATGAGAATTTGTAAAGAAAATTAAACCTAAATTCAAAGTGACCTCACTTTGAATTGAGGTTTAATTTTCTCCACAATTTCAAATATAGTTTCAATTTTTAAATTTAGAGTGAGTTTAGGCCCGAAAGCCTGCTTTAGAGAGGAGCTCGATGGAGTAGCTGCGACGGGGCTTATAAACAAGTGTTAGTCCCCCTCGCTGGGCGAGGTGGGACTAAACTTATCGTGCAATCGAGGAGAGGCTTTAGTCCCGGGTGGAGCCACGACCCGGGACTAAAGCCCCTCGCCTGCCGCCTGCCGAGGAGGGGCTTTAGTCCCGGTGCGTGGCTCCAACCGGGACTAAAGACCCCCTTTAGTCCCGGTTGGAGCTCCGCACCGGGACTAAAGGCCCCTGCTTCCCGCCTTCTGGTCTGCCCGAAAAGGGGCCTTTAGTCCCGGGTCGTGGCTCCACCCGGGACTAAAGGGGGTCTTTAGTCCCGGTTCGAGCCACAAACCGGGACTAAAGATCCACCTATATAAGTGGGAGTTAGAAAAATTCCTACCCAAATCGTTCGTTTCTCTTCTTCTTCCTCTCGTTCTCCTGCCCGGCGCGGCACACCGACGACCTCGACGAAGCTGTCAGGCTGCCCGCCGTCCTCCTCGCCGCCGCGTGCCGTCCTCCTCGCCGCCGCGTGCCGTCCTCCTCGTCGTCGCCGTCGTCCTCCTCGCCGCCACCGTCCTCCTCGCCGCGCGCCGTCCTCCTCGCCGCGCGCCGCCCTCCTCGCCGCGCGCCGCCCTCCACCTCGTCGCGCGCCGTCGACACCTCCGGCCGGTAAGCCCCCCGCCCCCTCCTCCCCAACACTCCGGCCAGTAGAAGAAAAGAAGAAAAAGGAGAAGAAAAAGGAGAAGAAAAGAAGAAAAAGGAGAAGAAAGGAAGAAAAAGGAGAAGAAAAGAAGAAAAAGGAGAAGAAAAGAAGAAAAAGGAGAAGAAAAGAAGAAAAAGGGAAGAAAGGAAGAAAAAGGAGAAGAAAGGAAGAAAAAGGGAAGGAGAAGAAAAGAATAAAAAGGAGAAGAAAAGAAGAAAAAGGAGAAGAAAAGAAGAAAAATGAGAAGAAAAGAAGAAAATGGGAAGAAAGGAAAAAAAGGAGAAGAAAGGAATAAAAAGGAGAAGAAAGGAATAAAAAGGAGAAGAAAAGAAGAAAAAGGAGAAGAAAAGAAGAAAAAGGGATGAAAAGAAGAAAAAGAAAAATATTTTTTTGTCATTTAATTCCTATTGTTATTAGGTTTGTGCTAGATTATTAGGGTTAGTAATATTTAGAATTAGGTTAGGGTTACAAGAAGAAGAAATATGAACAAAAATAAGAAAATAAGATTAGGAAAAAGGAAAATAAGAAGAGGAGGAGAAGAAAAGAAGAAAAAGGAGAATAAGAAGAGGAGGAGAGGAGAAGAAGAGGAAAAATAGAAGAAGAGGAGAAGTAGAAGAATAGAAAAAATTAGAAGAGGAGGAGAGGAGAAGTAGAAGAAGAGAAGAGGAGAAGTAGAAGTAGAAGAAGAAGTAGAAGAAGAGGAAAAATAGAAGAAGAGGAAAAATTAGGTTAGGGTTACAAGAAGAAGAAATATATTTTTTTGTCATTTAATTTTGCTATTGTATAGTGTATATGCTTAAGTGTTAATAGTGTTTCTTAGATTATTGCTTAACTTTGCTATTGTATATGCTTAAGTGTTAATAGTTTAATTTTGCTATTGTATATGCTTAAGTGTTAATAGTTTATTTTTAGCAAGAAAATTAATAAAACTAGTTTATTTTTTTAGTTCATTTTACGATGCCTATCCCGCATCCTCGTCGTCAACTCGGCGGAGGACACCTGCTTGATCAGAGGGGCCCTGTCCGGGACTGGGCTCCGCCCGGCTGGTATTGGCAGGTGCTACCTTCCGGGGGGCGTAGGTTGGTGAGGAGCCAGCCCGTTGTTGACCCGATCCTTGTTTGGTGGCGGTCGCGTGGGCCAGTGACGGTGCCGAGGCTTCCGGACACCGCGGAGGTGGTACGTCACCGTGTCAGCGAGGAGGATGAGCACGTCCGTCGCTACATGGTTGCGTTGGAGGGCAGGTTCGAGCATACCTGGCAGGTTCTTCGGGGATCTCACTGGAGCTATGATCCTGTGATGGTTCCTTCTCTTTGGGTGTCCACCGCCCGCGACGATACCCGTCGGGCGCTACGGTTCTAGATGTATCAGTGATGCTATATGTATGATAGTATTCGAGGAGTATTAGTGATAATATTCGACGATGTACTAACAAAAGAGATGATGTATTTGCTTATAATTGAATGCATGCTAATTTGAATACTACTTTATTTTACGATTTGGTTTTGCTTATTGAATGCTCAAATTGGAAAAGTACTCCTACTTTAAATACTATGCAGAAATTTAGGAGTCCCGGGTGGAGCCACGACCCGGGACTAAAGTTGTTTTGGAATGGAGTTCGTGATAGAATAATGTGACATATAGAAGGGTAGATGAGATCAGGAAAAATAGGATCATTTTCTACACATCTAGAATGTCGCCATTTTGTTAAATCCTTAAAGGTTAAGAGAATACGTTAGACATATTTTAGAGTTTAGGTTCTAGCCAAGACCCGGGACTAAACGACACTTCGAAGTTTCCAACCCCTCTTATATAGTTTGTTAGTTTATTAGTTAATCAAATGTCTGTTTTTTTGCAGAACTATGGATCCACATATCAGGAACCTCGAAGAGGAAGAACTTCTTGAAGATATAATCAAAGACGGCCCCGACGTTGAACCAGCTGAATTTCCGTTGTCATATCTAAACCCCTCCGGATATGGAATGGAGGTCGACCGACACGAAGATGAAGCCGATGGGGCAGGAGATAGGTCCAATGACGGAGAAGGTGATAGCTCCACTGATGGAGAAGCCGGTGAAGAAATAATAAAGTCCGGCGAGGTATACATATGAAGTTCGACAATCACTTGTAATATGTGAAAAATATTGGAGATAGCTCTATATTGTATACATATACATTCATTTGACGAATGTTTCTCCCTCTTAGGCCTCCACATCGAGCAAAGCTACGAAACGAGGCCCGACTAGAAAGTTGGATGCACGGACGCATTACACCTTTGAGGTGATATTGCCTACGGGCGAACCCAAGTTCCTAAGAATGCTGCTGACACATTCAAGAAGCAATGCGGAGTTCTCGTTAGGGATCACGTCCCGATCAGCGTTCGGGAGTGGAACAAGCGCAAAGGGGCAGCCGATAGTGACTATGTCGCCGAAAGGTACAAAGATAATCTTTGGAATGATCTCATGTTACATTTCAACCTGCGAGAATGTGAGAATGAAGACGTCGCAGACAAACTGAGGGCCAAAGTCAAGCAGTGGACTCTAAAGAAGATGGCCGAACTGTTACGTAGCTGGAAGAAGAAGCTATGGAAAAAATATCTGAAGACAAAGAAAGTGCCAGTATTCGATTGGTATCTAGCCAAGCAGGCGAATCACTGGAAGGCATTTCAAGAGTACAAGGAGTCAGAAGATTCCCATGCATTATCAGAAAAGAACAAGATAAATGCCGACAAGAAGAAATATCACCACAAGCTGGGGCCAGGGGGCTATGAGACTGCCATCCCAAAGTGGGATAAGAAAGAGCAAGATCGGCTAGCTAAAGGCATCGTACCTGAACCACTCCGTGATGAGTGGGAATTGAGAGCAAGAAATTGGTTCCTTGCGCATGGTGGTTCGTACGACGAAGAAACATGGGACCTCGTCTGCAGTGACGGTCTTAGGATGCCCAGGGAGAATTGGAAAAGGACAGTGAAAGAAATTAAGGAGGGAAAAAGAAAGTTCACTGCAGCTAGAGAGAAAGATTTGCTCACACTGGTCCTCGGCAATGACGAACATGGAGGACGAACGCGAGGCTTCGGTCCTTCTTACCCGTGGTGGCTTGGGTTTGCCAGAGACCAAGACACTTACAGAAGCCGAGAGAGAGCAAAGAAGCGGCAGCAGGATGAGGAGAATGACAAAGGACGATTTAGTGTAGCAAAGACACTTTCCGAGGACGGAAGCTATAGTTGACAAAGGACGATTTAGCGTAGCTAGGGGCCATTACTGATGTTCGTCCATGTAATCGAATAGATGGGCTCTAGTCCCGATAATTCAGATCTCCATATAATTGTATATATATGCTCGCTTGTAAGATAAGTTAATCTTATATATATATGCATAATTATTTCTATTTAGAATTATATGAAAACTAATTCCCGAACACCAAACGAGGCATCACGTTAATCTCCCGAACACCTAAACCCTAAAACCCCAAAACCCAAAAATAAACAAAGTATGAAACTCTTTAGTCCCGGTCCGTGTAACGAACCGGGACTAAAGGGCCTGCCCGTGAGGGCGCTACGAGGCGCCCACGTGGAGCACCTTTAGTCCCGGCTTGGCACAGGGCCGGGACTAAAGGTTAGGCCTTTAGTCCCGCCCCTTTAGTCCCGGTTGGTGAACCGGGACTAAAGCCCCTTACGGGCCGGGGCTAAAGGCCCCTCCCCACTAGTGCAATATAATTGCTACATACAGTTTTAAATCATGCATTTCTTTTTTAATCAGATTTTAGTTTCTTCAAGACAAATCAAAAATTCATTGACAACAATCTGTTCCACATGCAAAATTAATTTTTATTTATTTATTTTTCAAAGATTTTAAGGTGCACACAATTTGAGTCACACATACATACCTTTTTAATATACTAGAACATTTTTCAAATGTATATGCACTATGGGAAGTAAAAGCTACTTAGTGCAAGTACAATAGCAAGCTTATAGCCCACTTACATGACACTTTTGCCTACGTGAAGCAGAGAAACATGAAAAATTAAGGGACTCGGGTGTCATGCAAGAGCATATCTATAGGCGTGCTCTTTGACAAATACAATAAATGTAAAGAAAGAGGTAGAGAGAAAATGAAAAACAATACAAGTCTTATAGTCAATCTTATAGCTAACCTTATTTTATGAGTGGCTATAAATGATGACCATAGATTACTAGCGACATCATATAACCAGCAGTTGGTTATACTATTAGCCATGCCCTTAGAATGTTTCATCTTCAAAATATCTTGAATTAATAAATGTAATTTCCTTGATTTCATGAGGGATGGTTATGTCACGCCTAAGATGCGACCCTATCGTCAATTTGGCACGAAGGCCTCGTCAGGAATAGAAGCGCATCTCGTCGTGTCGCAAGAATGGATATCGTTACAAGTACATGTACTGAAAAGAAGAGATATATATATATATAGAATTGGCTTACACTCGCCACAAGCTACATCAGAGTCACAGCAGTACAATACATAATCATCATGAAGAAGAGCAGGGTCCGACTACGGACGAAAACAAACGAGAAAAGAAGAACGACGTCCATCCTTGCTATGCCAGGCTGCCGGCCTGGAACCCATCCTAGATCGATGAAGAAGAAGAAGAAGAAGCAACTCCAAATGAACAATCAACGCGCTCGCGTCAAGTAACCTTTACCTGTACCTGCAACTGGTGTTGCAGTAATCCGTGAGCCACAGGGGACTCGGCAATCTCATTTCCAAACGTATCAAGACTAGCAAAGCTTATTAGGTGAGGTATGGTTAAGTGGTGAGGTTGCAGCAGCGGCTAAGCATATATTTGCTGGCTAAACTTACGAGTACAAGAAATAAGATGTGGGAAGATCTACGCACAGCAGACGTGACTACTGATGATCAAATGAATGATCCTGAACACCTACCTACGTCAGACATAACCCCACCGTGTCCTCGATCGAAGAAGGAACTCACGAAAGAGACAGTCATGGCTACGCACACAGTTGGCATATTTTAATTAAGTTAACTTCAAGTTATCTAGAACCAGTGTTAAACAAAGTTTCCACGTTGCCACATAACCGCGAGCGCGGCTTTCCGAAAATATTTAACCCTGCAGGGGTGCTCCAACTAGTTCATCACAAATTTTCACAAGCCGCATAGAAATCCTCAATCACGACACTCGCGATCTCGTCGGATTCCTTAGTGGAAAACCTCAACTTTGAGATTACCCAAAGCATCACCGGAATCCCGATGCACAAGATATTTCGTCAAAGGTAAAACTAATCCAGCAAGGCCGCCCGACGTGTCGACGATCCCGATAGGAGCCGCGTATCTCGTTCTCAGGACACGACGGATGGAAAAGCATACAGGTGCCAAACCTCGAGTTGCCCCGTGGTGGCCCTGCAGTCTGTCCAGTTTGGACCAACACTCATGAGGAGCACTCGCCCGGGGGTTGATTAAATTATCCTCGGGGTTCGGAAAGTCCCTATGCAATTTTATTAGGTGATTAGGCAAATGTAGTACCAAACTTGGGCCTTGCCAGACCAGCTTTAATCTAAAACGAATTATCAAGGGGTCCCCATAACAACCCCATAACAGCCCCGGGCCAGTGCTCCTCATGAGTTTCGGCTACCGGTGAAACTAAGGGGGGCAAAGGTGGAACAAAACACCAGGCTAGAAAGGCCGAGCCTTCCACCTTTTACCAAGTATATAGGTGCATTAAATTAAATATCATTTAATAGGGTGATATAACAAGGAACCCATGTTAACACATGGAAGCAACTGCACCTGCAACTAGCAACGCTAACACAGGGTTAAGCAAGCAGTAACATAGCCAATCAGTGGTTTGCTAGGTTGAACAGGTTGAAGGTTTACATGGCATTGTTGAGAGGCTGATAGCTAACATGTGGTAGGCAACGAGACATAACGATAGAAACGGTAACTAGCATGGCAATGATAGTAATGGTATCTGGGGAAATGGTCATCTTGCCTGAGAACCCGCTTGGAAGAAGAATGACTCCGTGAAGCAGACGAACCGACATGGTCGAACGAATCCTCACTTTCCGACACGCTTGCGGAACTCTATCGAGGCGAAGCAAACCAGAAACACAAATCAACACACGATATTCACCACATGATGCATAACACATATGATGCATGAACAACTGAATACATGCATGAACAACTGAACAGGTTGAAGGTTATCATGGCATTGTTGAGAGGCTGATATTTAACATGTGGTAGGCAACGAGACATGATCGATAGAAACGGTAAAACTAGCTTGGCAATGATAGTAATGGTATCTGGGGAAATGGTCATCTTGCCTGAGATCCCGCTTGGAAGAAGAATGCCGCCGTAAAGCAGACGAACCGACGTAGTCGAACGGGCCCTCACAATCCGGCACGCTGCGGAACTCTAACGAGACGAAGCAAACCGGAAACACAAATCACCACACGGAAATCACCACATGATGCACAACACATATGATGCATGAGCAGCTGAATACATGCAAGTCACGACATGACAATTCACAGAAACAAACACTACACATTAAGTGAAGTTCAATATGCAACAAGTTGCATATTGACGAAACTCCACGTTTAATTATTTAGTTCTATCCCGATTAGGTACTCGGCAATATTAAATGTGGTTAAACATGGCAAGAGGTGAAGCGTAATTAATCTACCTATCTAGGCATTTTAAATGAGGTCGGAAATGACACATAGCATCTCCGAAACGACCTCACATGTTAATTTACAATTCTGTCCAGATCTAAACTAACACATTTAATTGGTTGTTAAACAGCAAAACAAATAGGTTCACGTGATTCTACGCGTCGTGACAAGCAATTTACACATAGAGATCATCTGCAACGGAGCTACGGTTCAAAAGATACAAGCACCGCAAGATATGATGGCATGAATGCAATATGTGTGCAACGACGGTCACGAGCACTTCAAAACATACAAACAGCAAGAGAAAATGAAATTTCACGAGATTCTAAGCAAGTTTCATGTAGGACACGATCAAATCGGAGCTACGGTTCAACAACTACAAGCAAAACAAGAAATCACTACAATCTGCCAAAATCAGCCACATAGCATTTTCTACGCCCCACAACTACGAGCTACAAAATCCCAATAGGCTCAGGCAAGGCATGAGACGATAGAGGGCAAGAAGCAATACAACAAACAACTAAGAACAACTAGCATGACATCATGGATCACTAGGGAAAGAAGTCACAAAATGGCATCCCACACACTATTTCAGACTTGTGAAAATTACACCTCATGAAAGTGCAGTTTTCGATCTGAAGCCATATTGACAGCAGCAAAACCAATAGCTACATGACTCCAAATTACATGAAAATTCACAGCATGCTAGAGAAACACAAGGGCTACAACTAACTCCATTGCACCAACCTCAAAAGAGCTACAGATCACAAGATAGAAGCAAAACAAAACAGCAACAAAATATAACAGATTCCAGACTTAGAAATATTTCAGCACCTTCAAATCAGCATTATTTCTAGCAACTTGAGAGCAAGCAAACCACACCTAAACATGCATTTCTATTGCAACCAAGAATACCAGGAGCTAGAGTAAACATTCAAGAACAACTCTCTAGTTGACAACTTAATCAAACGAAGCACGGAATAAATACTACGGAAAAGACAAGAGGGCAACATGGTAAAATATCGCGTGAACTAACTTCCTCAAAAGCTAAAACTAATTGCATAGAAAAATCCAATGGATTTTTCTACCCCGAAAACATATAAAACATGTGGGGTTGCAACACGAAAATATTGCCACACGTAAATGCGAGAAAATAACCTATACACGGAAAAATAAACTAGCAGCAAACCCTACACGCAAAAATACGAGTGATCGCTCTAAAAGACATAGAAAAATGGTTCCTAAAACATGGACATTTATACTACGGCATCCGAGCAACCCGGACACGCGCGAAAAACAACTACGGAACGAATCCTATTCGAACAACACGTAAATCTATGCATATGACGTCTCAAACTATGCCAAACAATTATGCAAGTTGTGAAATCGTGTTCTACACGCAAAACTACACCAAAACCATATACAATACGCCTCGATCCTACTAACGGAATAAAATTTACGGATGTTTTAATATTCGTCTATTTTTCTGGAATTTTATTAAATAATATCTAAATTATCTAACCGGGCCTAATCTATTTCTCATGGGCTACAGAGGGGGCACAGGTTAACTATTTAGCGCCTAGTGCACAATATAGGTGACACAGGGGGGATCTCACCTTGGAGGCCAAGGCCCAGGAGAGGAGGAGGTTGCAGGCCGAGGTGGGCTTTGGAGGTGGAGCTGGGCCGAACCGGGGAGGAGGCTAGCCTCGCTGCGGGGGCGCTCTAGGCTGCAGCGCACCGGCTGGCGCGGCCTGCTGGCGCTGGCGAGCGGGAGGCGAGGCGGTTCCCCGTCGGGATCGTCCCGAGCGGGAACCAGAGGCGGCGGCGGTGACCTAGGGCGAGGCGAAGGCACAGAGCAGCGAGGGAGCCCGACGGGCGACGGGATTCGGCCCGAGGCGGCGGCAGGAGAGAGACCCGGCGATGGGGCGGCCGGATTTGGACGGGAGGAGGAGCACCTCGTCTGTGCTTCGGCGAGCTCGCGCCGACGGGACCGAGCACCGGCTGGGTTGTTGCACAGGGACGACAACGGACGCGGCTGCTGCGGCGCAGCCGCGACGAGGAGCTGGCGGCGGGGCAGGGCACGGGGACGGGGACGGGAGCTCGGCCCCTGCTGGCAGCGCCTGATGCTGCGGGGAGCTCGGGCCCTGATGGGCTCGGGCGGGCCCAACGCGGGCTCCGCGGGCCGACGACTGCTAGTGGGAGACAGGGGAGAGAGGAGCTGCTGCTGGGGTTGGTGGGGCGCGGAAAACGAGGTAGATGGCTAGGGTTTGCTGTCTAAATGAGTGGGGAGGTCTAAAGTATAGGATGTGTCTATTTATAGACAAATGGGGGGGCTAGGTTACCCGGAATTTCGTTCCGGATCCAACCGTACGATCAGATTCGAACGATTCCGAACGCGGGAACGGTTAAGTTGCCGTGTAGGGTGGTTACCGGAGACGAGAGGGAAAACGGGCGACACGACAACGATTTAAAACACTGGAACGCGTCCGACGGTAGACCGAATACGGTGCCGCTACGGTCAACCGTCGGGTACCAGATGGACTCCGATTGCGACGAAACTTAACAGGCGGCCTACCTATATTAAATTAAGACAGCACGTCAAATCTCAACCCAATCAGAGAAAGTTTTCAACACACTTTTAAAACAGGGTTTCGACGATGCTGCGGGCACGTGCGTGTGTGGTCGGGCTGAGAACGGACAACGACGAGAACAGACAACTAACAACGGATGCAAGTTTTGAAAACTGGCAGCAATGGAACGCCGATGCAATGCTGATGATGTGCATGATGCGATGATGATGCGACAAAAAAAATAAAGGACACGACGAAAACGGAATAGAAGGGGAATCTTGTGGAACGTCGGCATCGGGCTATCATAGCTTAGGAAATACAATAATGTGCATTATTAGTTTTCTTTTTATGACACAATGCATTAATGAGAGGGTCAGATTTTCACAATAAAAATCATCGAATAATGAATGGCCATGATTTGCTCCAACTCTTACCGTTCTAGAGGTAAGAAGGACCATTGTAAAACTGCTCTTGTTTTCTTTTCTGAATCTGGATGTTGGTCTCTGTTTTGTTATGTTAGCTTTGACATTTGAACCCTAACCTTTTTGTATCGTATGGGAAAAAATGAAAAAAAAATCACTTGCCGTTGTTGGACACCGGAATATCACTGGGTAAAAATCTGTTTTGGATCATCTTCTCTGCTACTAAATGGGAATGCATACGTCATCGTCCCCATGCAACCATTAGTACGTCAACAATTTGGAAATTGAGCATTGAGCCAATTTGGAATTCAAAGCATTTATGCAATTAGTTGGGTAGACAATTAATTACATGAGGAATTAATTAGGTTCATTTAAATAGGGGATTGTTTATGGGAAATCAATTTGAAAATCGATACATTAATATAATTAATAAATTTAGGCAAGTAGTTAATTAGCTAGTCCTACAAATAATTGGAAGTAGGGTTTTTTTAACCGTGTTTTCCCAAATAGTCTGCGCGGTCCACTTTTGTAGATATTCTTTCCAAAACCAGCCATAATCTACCTCTTTGCATATCACCAGTCTTCATGCTCAGTAAATAATATGAATATCACATCAAGTGTATCCATCAAGAAATTCAAAAAAGTCAGGTGGCTGGATGCGCGTCGGGTTGAGATCGTGCATGGTTCTTTGTAACACCTAACATACATTTCTAGCCTCAACAAAGACTTTGGTATCCTTGCTAAGGATAGAAGCGCATATTGGTTGCCTCAACATATGACTTTATAAACAAAGATAGAACATCATAACAAGAATAATTATACAAGATATACGAGTATAATACAAGTGAACAAAAGGACGAACATATACCAACATGATAATATAGTTGTACTCACATGACCCAACATTACAAGATTCATGTGGCGAAAGAAACATGGGTCTTAGTACGGACAAGAACCAGACTTACCTAAAGAGGCTAGAACATAGCACATGTTCCATAACCAACATGTTCCAAGCTGTCGATCGGGATCTTTATCATATGCATCTGGTTCATCGTGATCGGATTTATATCTATAATTTTTGGCCTCGTAAAGGAGAAAGTATCGCTCAATATTGGGAGAGGCTTAAGTTTATGATGCACACATGCCCCAAGCATGAGCACTCAAGGAAAAATAATACTTCAAAACTTTTATGCTCTGCTTTCTTAAGATGATCAATCGATGCTTGATTCTTCTTCTACTAGTTCCTTCATGGATAAGACTATTGCCTTCAAATGGGATCTTTTAGAAAGAATTAAACATAACTCTGAAAATTGGGAACTCGACAAAGGTAAAGAGTTAGGTATAAAGCTTGAGTTGGATTGTGTTAAATCTCTTATGCAAACTGATACTTTTCATAAGTTTAGCAATAAATATTGGCTTGACTCTAATATAGTATCTTCTTTGTGTGAATCATTTGCTGCTCATGTTGATCTTCCTAAGGAGAACTGGTTTAAATTTCATCCACCTATTGAAGAATTGCTAGAGGAACATGTTAAAATTAAAGACGAAACAATTGTTTATCATGTTGATCCACTTGTGTCTGCTGCTTACGTTGAGAAACCACCTTTTCTTGTTAGGATTAAGACACATGCTAAAGCTTCAATTGTGGTTAATGAAGGCAATATTAGGACACCCAAACCTTCTGAATAAATAAATGTAGAACCTAATATTGCTATGGTTAAATATCTCTTGGTTGATAATATTGATGGGCAGGTTATTTAGTTTTGTGATGAAGCCACTAGAATTGCAAAACCTGCTAGAAACAAACATGATAAGTTAGATAAAAATAAACGAGTTGTTGGCATGCATGTTGTCTCTGATAAGATTGAAGATCATTGCTATCATGGTTTGTGTGATATGGATGCTAATATTAGTGTTATACCCTTTACTTGGTATCAAGAAATTATGAATGATATAGCACCCTCTGAGTTTAAAGACATTGATGTCAGTATTAAACTAGCAAATAGATACACTATTTCACCACTTGGGATTGTTAGAGATGTTGAAGTCTTGTGTAAAAAAAGTCAAGTACCCCACTCATTTCTTAGTACTTGGTTCACTATCAGAAATGTTTTGGCCCATTATATTTGGTAGACCTTTCTTGAATACCGTTAATGCTAAAATTAGTTGTGTTACATAAAAGGTTAAAGTAAGTTTGGTGATGTGACTCGTGAATTTAATTTCTCTAAGTTTGGTAGACAACAACATGAGAAAGAGTTACCTAGTAAAGATAAAATTATTGGTCTTGCTTCTATTGACTTGCCTCCTATTGATCCTTTGGAACAACATTTGCTAGACCATGAAAATGATTTGCATATGAATGAGATAAATGAAATAGCTGAGATATTCTTTAAGCAAGCAGCTATCCTTAAACACAATTTGCATGTTGACATTTTAGGAGATCCTCCCCCACCTAAGGGAGATCTGGTGTTTGAATTAAATAAATTATTGTTACTTTGAAATGTGCTTATCTTGATGAAAAGAAGATATGTATGATGGTATTATTAGTGCTAACCTTTCAAAGCATGAGGAAAAGAGATTACTTAAAACTCCAAAGAAGCACCAAGCTGCTATTGGATATACTCTTGATGATCTTAAGGGCATTAGTGCCACTCTATGTCAGCACAAGATTAATATGGAAGTGAATGCTAAACCCATTGTTGATCATCAATGTCGCTTGAATCCTAAATTGAAAGAAGTGGTAAGAACATAAATACTAAAGCTTCTAGAGGAAGGTATAATTCATCATATCGCCCATAGTAGATGGGTAAGTCATGTTCATCATATTCTCGAGAAAGGAGGTACAACCGTTGTTCCTAATGATAAAAATGAACTTATCCCACAAACAATTGTAACTGATTGTATGGAGCTTGAATGAGAGGGAACTGAGGAAGTCATCACGGGAGAGGAACCTATAGACTCTATGGAAGTGCATCCCCCTGCCTCGGAATGTGGCATGCTATGAGGCATCTTCACCTCTCTGAACCCATGTCCACCAATGGGAAGGAGAGCTTAGCTGGCTCAAGAAGCACAAAGTGAATCCACTTTGAGGAGACCCCCTCGATAGGTTACATGCAAATAACTTCCACAGTTTGATTCATAACTATGGAGTTGAGAATATTTCCCGCTCACATATATCGTCTAATTGGGACATCTCTCGTCCAAGTGAAAGTGGTGCAGGGAAAAGCTTTTGGTGGCCATAAAATAAACATATGATGGTGGAGGTGCAAAAGAACACCGCAATGATTCAGCGGCTCCTCCATGAAATGAGAGAGCTGAGAGTTGTACTAATCCCATGGGGGTAATAACTTCACATAAAAAGTATGCTTGATAAAAGTTGTTGGGAGTTAACAAACATAGTGTTAGTCATTGATATAATTCATGAAAAATTATTAAAGAGGAGAGGAGATTCACATACGAATACGCTATCTTAGACATCTTTTATAATTGTGAGCCCCATCAAATATTCTATATGATCAAATAGTTGATGTTGGAAAGGAGGACAATGTAATGAGTTATGTTTGTTTACATTCACGTAGAAGTTATATTATCATGGATCCTCTAACATGTGGTGCTTCTCTAGGACCGTTTGCTAGCCCAAAAATTCACACTAAGTAGAGATACTACTTGTGCATCCATAACCCTTAAACCCAGTTTCTTGCGACGGAAGTCCACCATACCTACATATGGATTTAATAATATCCCTAAAGTAAGTTGTCATCAGTGCAAAAAGCAATAAAAATTGCTCCTAAATATGTATGATCTTTTATTGTAAGGGAAAATAAGCTTTGTATGATCTTGTGATGGCATAGAAATAAAAGCAACATACTGGATAATAAAGGTTGGTATCATTAGGGGCAATATAAAGTGATGTTCCTTTACATTAAGAGTTTGCACATTACAAATTAAAAAGCGCATGACAACTTCTGCTTCCCTCTTCGAAGGACCTATCTTTTACTTTTGTGTATTTACTTTTATGCAAGAGTCAATAATGTTTATCCACATTCCAACCTATCAATTCTTTAGTGGCAAGCATCATATCTTGGGGAAAGATCCAGGTCTATATATCCGGTTGAAAGTAGGTGATCATGAGTCATTATTGTTGAGATTATCCTCGAGGTAAATAAGTTGGGAGGTGAAAACAATAAAGCCCTTATCATCCTATGTGTCCGAAGGAAAAGTTTGCTCCAAAAATATGCATTGAGTGTCAGCAATCATAAAAGACTAAATGATGGTTGAGTATGTGAACTTGCTAAATTGAAAGCTCTTACATAGACTCTTCTCTGAAATATGATGAATTGTAATTATCTCAGTGACTAAGAACATAGTTTGTTGGTTGTCTATAAAGTTTATGCTCCATACTTCAATATTTGTGGATATATTGTTACTTGTTTATGAGGGGTTATTTGATGAAAACTTGTTACTATGTTAATATTCATGATGCTCTCATGTCCGTATTTTGTTTTTATCGACACCTCTCTCCCTAATTATTTGGTCATTATTATCGAGTTTGACTTTCGCTTGAGGTCAAGCGAGGTCTAAGCTTGGAGGAGTTGATACATCCATTTTGCATCATGATTTCTTAATGATATTTATATTTTTTTGGGTCATTAGTACACTTTATGATACAATTCTAATGCCTTTTCTCTCTTAATTTGCACGATCTATACAAGGAGGGGAATTGCCGGAAACTGGAATTATGGTCCTGAAAGCCATGGGAAAAGCTGGAAATTTTCCGGACTCCGAATGACGTGAAACTCCATGAGGATTTTTTATGGATTATATAAGAATTTTTGGAGCAAAGAAGTACTAGATGGGGCATCTGTTGGAGCGAAGCCAACAGGGCGCACCCACCCCCTAGGCGCGCCCTAATGACTTGGTGGTCCCATAGGCGTCCTAAACCCCCCCCCCCCTCTTCTACTATATGATGGGTTTTGCCCTAGAGAAAAATCAAGAAGATACTTTCGGGACGAAGAGCCGCCGTCTCGAGGTGGAAACTTGGGCAGAGGCCCTTTTCCTCTCCGATAGAGTGATTCCGCTCGGGAAACTTCTCCCAAAAGGGGGAAATCGAAGTCGTGATCATCACCAATGCTTCCTCCTTCGTGAAAGGGTCAATCTTAGTCAACATATTCACCATCACCATCTCATCTCAAACTCTAGTTCATATCTTGTATGGAATCTTTGTCTCAAAACCTCAGATTGATACATGTGGGTTACTAGTAGTGTTGATTACATCTTGTAGTTGATGCATGTTGATTTACTTGGTGGAAGATAATATGTTCAGATCCTTTATCATATTCATTGTACCTATGATCTTGAACATGGTGATGACTTGTCAGTAGTTTATTTTTTTCTCGAGGACATGGGAAAAGTCTTGTTATAAGTAATTGTGTGAAGTTGGTATTCGTTCGATATTTTGATGATATGTATGTTGTTGCTTCATTTAGTGGTGTCATGTGAACATCGACTACATGAAACTTCACCATTTGAACCTAAGGGAAGTCATTGTGAAGTAATAAGTAGATGATGGGTTGCTAGAGTGACATAAGCTTAAACCCTAGTTTATGCGTTATTTCGTAAGGGGTTGATTTGGATCCACATGTTTCATGCTATGGTTAGATTTATCTTAATTCTTATTTCGTAGTTGTGGATGCTTGCGAGAGGGGGTAATCATAAGTAGGTTGCTTGTTCATGTAAGAACGGCATCTAAACACCAGTCCACCCATATATTAAATTATCAAAGTAACAAATGCAAATCAACTCAACTCAACATGATGAACATGAATAGACGACAACTTCCACGTATCCTCGAGAGTGCTTTACTTTATATAAGGGAACTTTCAGGCTTGTCCTTTGCTATAAAAATGATTGGGCCACCTTTTGCACACTTTCTACTATTGTTACTTGTTACGAATTATCTTGCTACAAAACTATCTATCATTGTTACTCACAACACTAGCAGAGAATACCTTGCTGAAAACCGTTTGTCATTTCCTTTTGCTCCTTATTGGGTTCGACACTCTTACTTATCGAAAGGACTACGATTGATCCCTATACTTGTGGTTCATCAGATACAGTCATGATACACATATGTTCGAGTAAGTTTTAGTCATTAGTTCAAGTTGTCTACGCCTGGCATTATAATTTCCAGGTCGTATGTAATCGTAGACACGACTTTATGAAAGATTTAATCCTGCAAGAGTGCTTCCAACTTCACATTATAAGTTTCCATGAATATCTCGTTCCTCCAAGTGTAGAGCCCATGAGAACCAACAGTTAGATACGATACGTTCCAGGAGTCCGGGGTTAACAAGTTCATCTAGCTAATGCCAAACTAAACTAGAAGACCTCCCGGTGGGTTGACATATGGATCAGAGTGGAACGTATCGCAGCCAAATGGGAAAAGCTTTAGATAGCCAATCCCCGAATTTCCCCATGGTGCCACCGACAGCTGCTCGTTGTGGACCAACAATTTTCTCGGGCGTTGGCTCTAGTTTTTATTAAGAAACCTCGGGTTCATGACTACCTATGCAAGGCTTATGTTGGCAAATTGCAGTACCAATGTTGGTCCTCTGAAAGAGTTGAACGCTAGATAAAGGAATTCAAAGGGGGTCATAATACCCCAAGTAATATAATAGCCAGAACTAGGAAAACTTGGGTTGACCAGAGTGGAACTAATCAACGGAGCATTGGCCTTGGTATTCCACCCTTAGTCAAGTATATAGTCAAGTTTAACAATTGAGCAATAAAATAATGATATCCCAAAGGTGTCTATGTTATCACATGGAAAAATCTACACGTGCAACTAGCAAGCTATAAGAAGGGCTGAGAAAGCGATATCATAGCCAATCAATAGGTTTGCTAGGTAGTGGAGGTTTGAGGTTGCATAATGGCATTTGGGAGGCTTGAAACAATCGGGTAGGTAGCAAGAGAAAAAGATGGCGTCGAGACATCTAGAAAGCGAAGCGTGTAATGGTATTAAAGATAATGACCATTCTTGCATGTTATGCCGTTGGGAAAAAGATCATTAAGGAAAACTTTGGAAATGTAGTCGGACAAATCCTTGCACTCCGTATCGCTTTCGTACCCTACCGATATGAAGCAAATCTAGAAAGAGGCAAACTATATGGTAAGCAAGCATGTCATGACATAAAGCACAATCATTAACAAACGCGACATGACAAAGGCAAGTTAAGTATACACATTAAATGAAGCTCGACGAAACTTCATGTTTTGTTATTAGGTTTGATCACGTTTAGTTACAAATATTAAATGTTTTTAACATGGCATAGAGATGAATAGTAAGTAAACTATCCTATCTGGCCATTTCAAATGAGGCGGAAAGCAATATAACACAATTCCCGAAAAGCCTCATATGAAATTAATAACTTAATTATTGTTCTGCCCTAAACAATATAATGTTGTTAAACAGGAAAAGCAACTAGACCACTCCAATCTATGCATTTTTATGGTCCAATTACATATATAATTTTTTAATTCTGAGTTTTGGTTAATTAGTTATGATTAAATTAAATTAGCAACCTATTTAAACTTAATTCAAACATCGAGTTAAATATTTCTGGGAAAGATATTATCTTCGCGGACGCCGGACCAAGCCAGTTGGAACCGACATTGCTGTCATCATGCCATGTTTCATGATGGAACATCAATTCCAGCCGTTGCGGGGGGTCTCACTAACTTCGACACCGCTATCCATAGTCTCAGGTTTGGGAACACTACGAATTAGATTTGGGAATTTGCGAATCAAGAATGAGGATTTCAAAACAGTGGAACGACGTTTTTTGATACTTCACCTAACAAATAATTACAGAGTCCATTCTACAAAATAACCTGTCCCTGGCCCGCGTGACTGTTTTGTGCTAAAAAAAACTGCCTGGTCAGCGCCTCATGTACGGATGTGGCACGCTATTAACCAGTGTTTGTTGAAATATATTATCCACATTTCTTCATCAATTCGGACTTTTGAATGAATTCGTGGGAGCATGAATTCAATATGACATGAGAGCCAAGAGGTCTAAAATTCATGCCCCTCCCAACACAGTATTTTAAAAAAAATCAAAATTGCAAAAACGTGAGGGGGCGTGTCGAAATAAATTGTTTGTCTATCTTGATCAGTTCGGAATTCTGAAGGAAATTAACTAGAGCTTTGGGATCGGATATATTGTTTGTTTCCAGAGTATAGTGTGACTAAAGTGCATCCACAGAAGTGTTCTTTGACTAGCACTGGCAGTGTCGTTTACTACTAACATTAACTTGTCTGAATTATTTATGCTGCACGTCCCCAATGTTGCCATGTGGTTCATCAGCAAAGCAATGCTGCAGTTGCAGGATTGCAGGAAGCCAGGATCTGCTCCAACTCCAAGAACGCCTACCTGCATGGGCAATTGGGCATGAACACATAGCATCAGCTTTTTTTGTGCTCCTGTGCGTGGCAAACCTTCATCAGTATACTGTTGGATAACAAGCAAAAGCATCACTGGGTGGAGCTGTGGCGACGGCAACGGCGCAGTGCTGGCCGTTGAGAGCTAGCGCGGGCCCTGGGGAGGGAGGGGGGGAGAGAAAAGGAAGGTGCAAACGGCGGCTGCGCGCGGCGCGCCCCTACAATTGGCAACAACAATGGCGTTAAGCTTGCCATGTTTACACCGACGTAGCCGTTGGTGCTGCCATTTCCAGCGCTCCCTCCATGCACGACGCGTACATAAGCTCTGCGCACACAAGATCTCCCCGAAATCTTCCACAGATCCCACGAACTCGCACCAGGATCTAGCGCTAGATCATCATGTCGAGCACCGGCGACGTGGAGGCGGAAATGCACGAGGAAGACCACGAAGCCGACGGCAGTAACCCGAGGAGGTGCGCGGCGTGCAAGTACCTGCGCCGGCGGTGCGCCCACGACTGCGTGCTCGCCCCCTACTTCCCGGCGTCGCACCCCCACCGGTACGCCTCCGTCCACCGGGTCTTCGGCGCCAGCAACGTCGCGAGGTTGCTCCAGGTACGCGATTTCTAGTGATCATTCCGGCCGCCATTGACAAACCATCAGCCAGTTTGTAGGTTGGAGCTCGTACCTAAGTTATTTGCATGGTTCGACATTTAAATTGAGGTGCCATTTTTGTAGAGCTTGCCAGTGGATGAGAGAGCTCAGGCGGCGGAGACGATGGCGATGGAGGCGCGGTGGCGGGTGGAGGACCCGGTGTACGGATGCAGCGGGGTCATCAGCCAGCTGCAGGAGGAGATCCTGGCCACGCAGTGCGAGCTCGCCAGGACGCGGGCGCAGCTCGCCATCGTCCTCGCGCACGGTGCGCGCCTGCAGGGTTCTACGGTTGCTCTTCCTCCGCCGCAGCCGCAGCCGGAGAGAGACGACGGCCACCGCGTCCCCGTGGCGCAGAGGCAAGCGCAGGGAGAGGCGGTGCCGTTGCTCGACCCGGACGAGTTCCTGGACCTCGATGGGTTTTGAGCTTTGATCGATCGAGCGCGTACGAGCATGCGATGCACGCTGGGGAAATGTCAGCGCGATGGGCTTTTTACCACTGATGGAGTTAATAATTGATGAATGAAAAATGTCGTATTGTGATGATTTATCCTCAGCCTTTTGTTCTTCTTGGGTAGAGAATCTCTTGCTAGTTTGAGAAATTTGAAAGGCGCGTGTGTCGGTGGCATTGAATAGAAATGTGCACATATTTGAAACGCGCATCTATTGGTGACAATTGAGTAGGAATGAACTGGATCATGGTTTTCGATCCTGTTTTCCATATAAACCGGCTCATTTCTTCAACGCCTCATTTCATGAACGGCCTGAAGATAAACCCCAGACGTGCATCCATCGTCATCATAGAAGAAAAAGAAAACAGGATTTGTTATCAAAAAGGGGAGTGGACTGAAAGAAGCATCACCATGGCTTTGAGCTTAGGTCCGGCAACAACAGCTTGGCTAGCAGAGCACGCCGAGGTCAGGAAACAAACCAGCCAAAATGGCAGACACTCCGGCTGCCATGGATAGAGAAAAGAAGATCAGAAGGGGGGAGGAAAGCAGCAAAGATGATATAGATGCCAAGCAATGGATCTATGCACGCTGCGGCGAGAGAGGGAACAGAGCAAGAGACTGTAGGACGGAACTGGCAGGACACCAGGCTTTGTAAACATACCTGTGGCTGTAGGATACAGATTAGGAAATTGACAAAAACATGGCACATGGCAAAATGTTATGATGCAGCCAACAGTCAACTTCTTTATCATTTAGAATCAACTAATAACACACACGACAATCGACTTCATACGGAAATTAGTCCACGAAACAAGCACTCCAGCAGTTCAGGAATCACCATTATGCGACCCAATTACAACCAACACGGATCTTAAGCCCAGATTGGTCCAAAATGACTGAATACTTCTCAAGGGACCCTTCTTGGGTCTAACTCCATATATGCTGAGGCATTCATCTTAGATCTACTACCAGGAACTATGCGGAGGATGTGCAGAGCATGGATCATTACGCTTGCCAATCCTTCCTCTCAGACCAATGCGGGATACTGCTTTGCCTGCACCCGAACACGCCTCTTGTATTCAACTAGATCCTGCAATCATATACCGGCAAGGTGTGTTACTACAAGACCATATGTGAACTAGTTTTAGGAAGCGCAGTCGGACTACCAGTACACATTAGCTGGACCCTGGCTGGTCACTTTTGACTAACCTGGATATACAGGTGGTAACCATCAGTCTGGGCAGGGTCAGCAGGATTCGGCAGATCAAGCAGGTCCTGAATTCCAACAAGGATTTGCTTCACAGTAATAGCAGGTCTCCAGCCCTGAGAGGAAGCAATCAAACGGTTAAACCAAGCTATCAAATCTTGCACTAAAAAAAACTAACATAGGTGGTTGGCAGGCTTACACTGTCCTCATTGAGGATTGAAAGGCAGACTGTTCCTGAGGGATAGACATTCGGGTGGAAGAAATTTGTGGGGAACTTGCACTTGGGAGGCTTGCTAGGGTAATCCTCAGAGAAATGAAGGGTGAGAGGGTAGTTTCCACCTTCCCAATCAGTCTGCACAACAAGAGATGGGAACGATTAAAGCTGAGCCAAGTTATGACCAACAGTTTACAATTCTACCATAAACAGAGAAGCGACAAATTCAGAACATGGCTGTAAGGCTATGAGAATATGCAATAATTCAATAACACAACGTAAACCAAAGTACTAAGCCACCAACTGCATCCAACACAGGATGAGGTTAAGGAAAAAATAACTTTGATCATTAACAAAGAATATACATATTTTTACCCGGTCAATTTATATTCATTGTTGACACTAGACACCTCACATGGTTGCCACCAGAGAACAAGCAGGCGGATAGAATTAAGTGGCTAGCAGGAATCCAGGGTTTGAAGATTTTGTAACCATATGGTACAGTGACTGGAGATATCCTAAAACAACAGGACACCTATGCAGCGACTTAGCTGGGTAGAAAACTGAACTAGCACAAAATCAGTGGGTAATTCAGGTGAAGTTCAGGGTACAGTCAATTTAACACCATCTCAAACTTCCATTTCTGCAATGAACACTCCTTTTAAAGCATATATCCTAACTGTGTACAAAGTTGTGCCTAAACTCCAGGTTGAAGATTTTGAAAGCATACAGTAGGGCTATTGCAGGCATGCTAACACTACTTCACGGGGGGGCTGATAGTGACTTCAGTTAGGTAAGTCGATGACAGAGGTTGCAGAAGTCCCCTTGCAATTGAAGTTGTGCGTACTACAAATATAGGAAAAAAATCTACCTGCCGATCAACATTTACTTGATGATTACCAATGTCTATACAGTAGTTGCAGGAAGCCTGGAACGAAAACTACTTCCATGTACTAAGATAACACTGTAGAGGTTTATAGATAAACCAGTAGCAGCTAGTACATACACTGTAGATAGCAACAGTTAGACCAGCACTAAAATGGTAACAATCCTCGGGCATACTAAAACTAAAAGCATGAAGAAACCACCACCACAGGAATGCAATTGAAGTGCCTAAGAAACTAAACAAACACTAATCTGCGAGAAGGAAATGAAACCAAAAAGGTCTGTATCCCTCTCCAGTTGAGGAGTCACGCCGCGGCACGCTCTAGTAACTCGATCCATGGGACGAGATCTGATCAGGCAAGGTGCGGGCAGCTAACGGGAAACAACCAGAGCTAAGCACCGTGATCTAGTCTAGGATCAAGCGAGAGGACCGTATCAATCAATCACTCGGCGCAGAGCGGAGAGGCGGAGGCGGGGGCGGGGCGGAGCTTACCCCTTGCTTGCCGGGGATGGTGCAGTGCCAGACCATGAGGTTGACCGTGCCGTCGCCCAGCGTCTCCGGCTTGGCGACGAAGCCCTGCGGAAACAGATCAGGAACACCAACCGGTCGAAACAACGGGTGAGGCGAGGCGGGGAGCGAAATCGAGAGAGGGAGGGAGGGGGGGGCGTACGTGGGGGTGGTTCTTCCGCCATGCCTTGCGCTCCTCCGCGAGGCGGCCGCGCGCGATCCCCCCGGACGACATGGCTACGGCGACGGCGACGGCGGCGGCGGAAGACGACGGTGGGTGTGGGGTTTGGGGTCGGCCGAAGTCAAGCGTGACGGATGGGAGCGGGCGGTCGTCCCCCGTATTTATTTCGTCTCACCCTCCGGTGGGCCCGGGCCTGTCAGCGGGCGGGGCACGCGAGGCGGCGTGGGCCATGACGCTGCGACGTCGGGGCCCGCCCCGTTTCGTTTCCGTAGGTTGTACGCGACGAATTTATTTCCCTTTTACTAGTACTTTTTTTTGTTCCTCCGTGAAGGAGATGTTTTTGGGGCATTGGATTCGCGACGGCCGACGGCGACGGATCACGGACGCGGTCGGTCGCGCACCCGGGGGGTCAACGTTTGGTTGGGAGTGCGGTACAGCTGGGCGAGATGGGAGGGGCCCGCCCGACGTGAAAGAAAGAAAGAAAAGGCCGGAGGGGATGAGATCGGCGGGCTCGCGTGGGTCGCCGGCCCTCGTTTTCCGCGAACGGGCCCCCACGGGAACGGGATTCTGTCCTTCGGCCTCCGTCCGTGCGCGCGGTTGCGGGAGGATGAGGAAGCGAAATTGAGTTCGACCTCTTCGGGGCTTTTTCGCTGTTTAATTCTTAATCTGAAACTATAATATAGTATGGAATGAACTTTGTACGAAATTATTTCATGATCCGATCTTTCTAGAAACATCAAAACCTGTGACGTTGTTGCTGCATGTAAAAAACGTCAATCAACTATGACGTTTATGCTCCATATTTACACGTCTAACCAGCTCGCGTTGTAATCCACATAGAAACGCCAGCGGCTATGGCGTTGCTACCCAAACGCCAGTGGCTCTCGCGTTGCCACCCATCAGGCCTCTTGGATTCACGCTGCATCGTCCCGTCCGTTTCGCTCCATTTGGAGGCAGCTAGATAGCTATGCTCACTGTTGCTGTTGTCTTTAGATGCGAGCGAATGCATGGCCTTTTTTCTTAATCTTAGTCGACTAAGGTGGTGTTTCTTTATCTAGGAATTAGACTAAAAAGTCCCTTTTAATTCCTAGGTAAAGAAACATGAGGGACTTTTTTTAAGGAACTAGAAAAAGTCTCTATTAAAGGGATTTTTTTTTAGTCTCTGGAACTAAAAAAGGTCTAGTTCCATGAAAAGAAACACCACCTAACATTGTGTGCAGCGCACTAGCCAGACAGCTGCAGCTGTGTACAGTGCGTGCATGTCGAGAATTGTTGGCTGATTGTCGCTTTTCACCGCTTCGACCGGATTACTGCATGCATGTCCATTTCTGCTTCCATCGTTTTTGACTGCATGGATGTCCATTTCTGCTCTGCCTCCTGTTAATTGCAGCAGCCTCTCTTAATGGACCATAATGGGGAGTAACATATAGTAATATCATGCATATGATATTATTGCATGATATTATCGTCATAATGCATAGTATCATAAACTAGTATCATAGATAACTTTATTTATGAACATACATGGCACATAGTAGCATAGCATTTAACATGTTACGGTATCTATCTATGTTACTCTAACCTTCTCTCTTCTTTAATTATCTGACACATCAGCATGTTTGCTAGTCCCAAGTACATGTTACTACCTAAGTTACTCCCACTATGGCCAGCCTTACTAAATCTCAAACGCTAGGTACGTTGGCGTTGGAGTAAGCAGTGGAAACACCATTATTTGTGGCGTTTCTTGCTTTGTCAGAGACACGAGCTAGTTAGGCGTTTGAGTGTGGAGCAGAAACGTCAGGCTAGACTGACGTTTCTACATGCATCAGTAACGTCATGGGATGTGGTGTTTCTAAAAAGGTCAGATCGTGAAATAATTTCAGATGAAGTTCATTATGTGCTATACTTTACCAATAGGAGTCGCGTACCTCGTTCTCAGGACACGACGGATGAGCGATGGTTACCACACCAAACGCCGAGTTGCCCCGGGTAGTGTTAATAAGCTGCTCTATTTTGGACCAACACTCATGAGGAGCACTGGTCCGGGGGTTGATTAAATTATCCTCGGGGCCCGGGAAGTCCCTATGCAATTTTATTAGGTGATTAGGCAAATGTAGTACCAAAGTTGGGCATTACCAGACCAGCTTTTATCTAAAACGAATTATCAAGGGGGTCCCCATAACAACCCCGATCGTGTTAGGAGCGCTCATTTATGGAACATAACACCGGTAGCCGGAAACTAAGGGGGCAAAGGTGGAACAAAACACCAGGGTAGAAAAGGGCCGAGCCTTCCACCTTTTACCAAGTATATAGGTCCATTAAATTAAATAGCATTAATATGGTGGTATAAGAAGGAACCCATGTTAACACATGGAAGCAACTGCACCTGCAACTAGCAACGCTATCAACAGGGTTAAGCAAGCAGTAACATAGCCAATCAGTGGTTTGCTAGGTTGAACATGTTGAAGGTTTACATGGCATTGTTGAGAGGCTGATAGCTAACATGTGGTAGGCAACGAGACATAATGATAGAAACGGTAACTAGCATGGCAATGATAGTAATGGTATCTGGGGGAAAATGGTCATCTTGCCTGAGAACCCGCTTGGAAGAAGAATGACTCCGTGAAGCAGACGAACCGACATGGTCGAACGGATCCTCACTTTCCGACACGCTTGTGGAACTCTATCGAGGCGAAGCAAACCAGAAACACAAATCAACACACGATATTCACCACATGATGCATAACACATATGATGCATGAACAGCTGAATACATGCAAGACACGGCAAGACAATTCACACAATCAAATACTACACATTAAGTGAAGTCCAATATGCAACAAACTCCACATATGAATTATTTAGTTCACTCCCGGTTATTTACACGGCAATATTAATGTTGTCAAACATGCAAGAGGTGAAGCGGAAATTAAACTACATATCTAGACATTTTAAATGAGGTCGGAAATGTCATATAGCACCTCCGAAACGACCTCACAAGTTAATTTACAATTCTGTCCAGATCTGAACTAATGCATTTAATTGATTGTTAAACAGAAAAACAAATAGGTTCACGTGATTCTATGCGTCATTTCAAGCAACCTACACATAAAGAATATCTCCAACGGAGCTACGGTTCAAAAGATACAAGCACCGCAAGATAAGATGGCATGAATGCAATATGTGTGCAACGACGCCTACGAGTACTTCAAAACATACAACCAACAAGAGGAAATGAAACTACACGAGATTCTAAGCAAGTTCCATATAGGACACGATCAAATCGGAGCTACGGATCAAAAACTACGAGCAAAACAAGAAATCACTACAATCTGCCAAAATCAGCCACATAGCATTTTCTACACCCCACAACCACAACTACGGCTAATCAACTCCGATATGCTCCAGCAAGGCATGACACGGAAGAGGGCAAGAAGAACTACTACAAACAACTAACAACAACTAGCATGGCAGCAAGGAGCACTAGGGAAAGAAGACACAAAATGGCATCTCACACACTATTTCAGACTTAGTGAAAATTACACCTCATCAAAGTGCAGTTTTCGATCTGAAGCAATATTGACAGCAGCAAAACCTATAGCTACAGGACTCCAAATGACATGAAAATTTACAGCATGCTAGATAAACACAAGGGGTACAACTAACTCCATTGGACCAACCCCAAAAAAGCTACAGTTCACAAGATACAAGCAAGACAAGACAGCAACAAAATATAACAGAACTCAGACTTAGAAATATTTCAGCACGTCCAAAACAGCATTATTTCTAGCAACTTGAGGGCAATCAAAACACCCCTAAACATGCATTTCTATTGCAACTAAAAATACCAAGGGCTAGTCTAAACATCTAAGAAGAACTCCCTAGTTGACAACTAATTCAAACGAGGCACGGAATAAATCCTACGAATTAAACAAAAGGGCATCGCGACAAAATATCGCGCGAACTAACTTACTTAAAAGCTAAAACTAATTGCACAGATTTTCTGCCCCGGAAACATATAATATATGTGGGGTTGCAACACAAAATAAAGCCACACATAAATGCGAGAAAAATAACCTATACACGGGAAAATAATCTACCGGCAATCCCTACACGCAAAAATACAAATGACCGCTCTAAAATACATGGAAAAATAGTCCCTAAAACATAGGAATTTTATCTAAGGCATACGGGCTATCCGGACACCGCGAAAAATATTACGGGACGCAAACAAAATAGGACAGCACGCTAAACTAGGTGTTAGGCACTCTAAACGACGTCAAACAAACATGCAAGTAGCGCCAACGTATTTTACGCGCAAAACTACGCCAAAACAATATAAAATACGCCTCGTTCCGACTTACGGGTAAAAAGATGCGGACGTTTTAAATATCTAATAAATCCGGAAATTAACTAATTCGAAAAACCCTAAAAAATACTATCGGGCCGAATCCTTGCACTGGACCTAAACGGGCACGGAGCGCAATATAGAACAATGCGCGTGTGGCGCAATATAGAGGCTGAGGGTCTCACCTTGGGCTTGGGTCAACGACCCAGGTAGGAGGCCGAGGTGGGGCTGAGGCTTGGTCGGCGGGGCGCTCCTCGGCCAGGGAGACGCGGGCCGAGGGAGGGAGGCGCTGGCTTGGGCGGTCAACGCGCTGGGGCTGGGCTCCCGAAGGAGGCGCGCGGGACCTCCTTGCGCTGGCCCACACGGGCGAGGTGGTCAACGGGGCGCTGAACGAGGAGCTCCCTCGTCTCGGTCCAGATCGGGACCGAGGCGAGGCGGCGGAGGCTGGGGCGAGCGCCGGCGGGCAGGGCCGGGCGAGGTCCTGCGACGACGGGGGCGGCCGGATCCGGACTGGACCGGACCGGGGCGAGGCGCTGAGCGGCGGCGGCGGCCACCGGCGAGGAGATGGCGGGATCCAGGAGCTCCAGCGAGGTCCGACGGCCGGGTGCGGGCGACGGCTCGTCGACGGGGCAGCAAAGCTCCTACGGCGGCGATGGTCCGGCGACGGGGCCGCTCCGACGTGGGCTGTCCGATGCAAGAGGCACGGGAGGCGGCGCTCGGGAGCGGGTGCGGCGGCGCGGTTGCCTGGCTAGCTCGGGCACCGGATGGGCTCGGGCGGGCCCAATGCGGGCTGGAGCGGGCCGGCGGCGGCTGGAAGAAGAGAGGAGGTGGGAGGAAGCTGCGGGCACGGAAAACGAGGGGGTTTTAGGGTTTCCTAAAAATTAGGGGAGGCCTATTTATAACAAATGAGGGGCTAGGTTTATCCGAATCCGGCCTCGTTTTCGCCCACACGATCGTAACCGAACGCACTCGAACGCGGGGTCAGCTAAATGACCGCGTAGAGTAGGCTAGCCGGGGAAGAGAGGGAAATGGTGCGGTGCGGCGCGGCGACGAATTTTAAAACACCGACAAACGTCCGACGGTAGACCGAATACGGTCGACCGTTCGGGTACCAGACGGACTCCGATCGTGACGAAATTCGACAGGTGGCCTAGCCATATCTAATTACGACCGCATGCCAAGTTTCACCCCGATCAGAGAAAGTTTTACGCGCACTTTTAAAACAGGGTTCGAACGATGACGCGGGCGCGTGCGTGTGTGGTCGGGCTCAGAACGGACAACGACTAGAACCGACAACTAACAACGGATGCAAGTTTTGAAAACTGGCAGCAACGGAGATGCCGATGCAATGCAGGTGATGTGAATGATGCGATGATGATGCGACAAAATAAAATAGACACGCGACGAAAACGGAAAGGAAAGGGAATCTTCTGGAACGTCGGCATCGGGCTGTCACATCTACGGGCACATAATTCCTATTTGCAACAATAAGAACATAATTAATCCTTCCCGTAGGTTTCTTAATTGTAGAACCCACTAGATGCAAATTTAAAGAGCAATCATCGAATTCACGGAATCCTAGCACATCACATAAAGTTTTTGGAATCGTGGAAACGCTAGCTCCCAAATCACACAAAGTATGGCACTCAAAATCTTTAATTTTCATTTTAATAGTAGGTTCCCACTCATCATAAAGCTTTTTCTAGGTATAGAAACTTCCAACTCAAGTTTTTCTTCAAAAGATTTCATCATAGCATCCACAATATGTTTAGTAAAAGGTTTATTTTGATTATAAGCATGCGGAGAATTCAACATGAATTGCAACAAGGAAACACAATCAATCAAAGAACAACTATCATAGTTAAAGTCCTTGAAATCCAAAAGAGTGGGTTAATTGCTATTTAAAGTTTTGACCTCTTCAATCCCACCTTTATCAATCTTAGCATTAAGATCTATAAACTCTGAATCATTGGGACGCCTTTTAACTAAAGTTGACTCATCTCAAGATTTATACTAGAAAACAAAGATTCAATAGGAGTCACATCAATCACTTTAAGATCTTCATCATTATTATCACGAGAAAACACCTTTTCAAGCCATTCACGCTTAGCACGTATTCTAGCGGTTCTTTCCTTACACTCATCAATAAAAATTCTCATAGATTTTAAAGACTCATTAATATCATGCTTGGGTGGAATAGATCTAATTTTCAAAGAATCAATCTCAAGAGAAATTCTATCAACGTTCCTAGCCAAATCATCAATCTTGAACAATTTCTCTTCAATCATAGCATTGAAACCTTTTTGAGACCTAATGAATTCTTTAATATTATTCTCAAGATCAGAGGACATCTTATTATAATTTTCATAATAATTGTTGTAGGAATTACCATACTTGTTAGAGGAATTACTAGGAAACGGCCTATGATTGAAATTACCTCTATACGCCTTATTGCCATAATTGTTCCTACCAACAAAATTCACATCCATAGATTCATTATTATTTCCAATCAAAGAAGACAAAGGCATATAATTGGGATCAATAGGAGCACTCTTACTACCAAAAATTGTCATCACTTCATGCATCTTTCCACTCAAAGTATTTATTTCTTCAATAGCGTGCACTTTTTTACTAGTAGGAGATCTTTCAGTATGCCACTGAGAGTAATTTGCCATAATATTATCTAGGAGTTTATTAGCTTCTGCTAATGTGATTTCCATAAAAGTACCACCCGCGGCGGAATCTAAAAGATTTCTAGAAGGAAAATTCAATCCCGCATAAAAAAATTGTATAATCATCCATAAACTCAAACTATGCGCGTGGCAATTCCTAATCATTAGTTTCATCCTCTCCCAAGATTGTAAAACATGGTCCTACGGCAACAGACAACAGCGCTAGAAATTGGCACGTTGACGGAGACTGGGCTTGCGTTGGTTTTTCCCTTGAAGAGGAAAGGGTGATGCAGCACGGGAGCAGTAAGTATTTCCCTCAGTTTGAGAACCAAGGTATCAATCCAGTAGGAGAATCTCGTCAAGTCGAGAGTACCTGCGCAAACACAAAAGAGCTTGCACCCAACGCTATAAAGGGGTTGTCAGTCCCTTCAAGATTGATTGCAAGGTGAGATCTGAAGGCGGAAAGTGCAACGAAGTAAAAGAGTAAGGCTGAAAATATGGTGTGAAGTAGACCCGGGGGCCATAGTGTTCACTAGAGACTACTCTCAAAATAGCAAATATTACTGTGGGTGAACAAATTACTGTCGAGCAATTGATAGAACCGTGCAAAGTCATGACGATATCTAAATGATCATACATATAGGCATCACGTCCGAGACAAGTAGACCGATACTTTCTGCATCTACTACTATTACTCCACACATCGAGCGCTATCCAGCATGCATCTAGTGTATTGAGTTCATGACGAACAGAGTAACGCCTTAAGCAAGATGACTTGATGTAGAGGGATAAACTCAAACTAATGATGAAAACCCCATCTTTTTACCCTTGATGGCAACAACACGATGCGTGCCTCGCTACCCCTTCTGTCACTGGGTGAGGTCACCGCACGGTATGAACCCAAAACCAAGCACTTCTCCCATTGCAAGAGTCATAGATCAAGTTGGCCAAACAAAACCCACAACTCGAAGAGAATTACAAGGATATGAAATCATGCATATAAGAGATCAGAAGAAACTCAAATAAGATTCATAGATAATCTGATCATAAATCCACAATTCATCGGATCTCGACAAACACACCGCAAAAGAAGATTACATCGGATAGATCTCCATGAAGATCATGGAGAACTTTGTATTGAAGATCCAGGAGAGAGAAGAAGCCATCTAGCTACTAGTTATGGACCCGTAGGTCTATGGTGAACTACTCACGCATCATCGGAGAGGTCATGGTGTTGATGAAGAAGCCATCCGTATCCGAATCCCCCCTCTGGCAGGGCATCAGAACGTGCCCCATATGGGATCTTGCGGAGACCAAAGCTTGCGGCGGCGAAAAAGTATTTTCGTTGATCTCCTCATTTTTTTGGGATTTTAGGGGATATATAGGCGAAAGACCTAGGGCAGGGGAGGCCCATGGAGCCCACAAGCCTGGGAGGCGCGGGTCCCCCTGGTCGCGCCATGAGGGCTTGTGGGGTCCCTGGTGACCCTCTTCCTTGGTTCTCTAGTCTCCCGATCGTCTTCTGTTTCGGAAAAAATCTTTTCGGAAGTTTTATTCCGTTTGGACTCCGTTCAAAATTCTCCTCTGAAAAGGGTCAAAAACACGGAAAAAATAGGAACTGGCACTTGGCACTGAGTTAATAAGTTAGTCCCAAAAAAGATATAAAAGGCATACAAAACATCCAAAGTTTGACAAGATAATAGCATGAAACCATCAAAAATTATAGATACGTTGGAGACGTATCACATGCTCATGATCAAGTTGCTTAAAATTCGTTATATCATTTCTAAGGGAGATAATCTTAGCGGGCGAAAAGTACTTGGAAATAAAAGCATCTTTACACTTATTCCAGAATCAATACTATTTTTAGGTAAAGATGAAAACCAAGTTTTAGCACGATCTCGTAGTGAGAAAGGAAATAGCTTCAATTTCACAATTTCATTATCCACATGTTTCTTCTTTTTGCACATCACACAACTCAATGAAAGTATTTCGATGGGATGCGACATCTTCACTAGGAAGGCCAGAAAATTATTCTTTCATAACAAGATTGAGCAAAGCGGCATTAATTTCACGAGATTCCGCACTAATGGCAGGAGCAATCACAGTACTAACAAAATCATTATTAGTAGTAGTGGAAAAATCACAAAACTTGGTATTCTCTTGAGTCATTGTGACAAAGCAAAATGAAAAGACAAACGGGGGAAGGGTGAATAAAAAGGAAAATTATTTTGGTATTTTCTGAAAATCGTTTTAGAAGTGCGGGAGAGGAAAACGAGAGGCAAATGGCAAATAAAGTAAATGCAAGAGATCAGTTTGTGATGGGTACTTGGTAGGCTTGATCTTGCTATGTATCCTCCCTGGCAACGGCGTCAGAAATCCTTCTTGCTACCTCTTGAGCTTGCGTTGGTTTTACCTTGAAGAGGAAAGAGTGATGCATGAAGTAGATAAGTATTTCCATCGGTTTGTTGCTAACCAAGGTATCAATCCAATAGGAGGAACAAGCAAGGCCCTAATCTTAGTACCTACACAAACAATCAAACACTTGCACCCAACGCTAAAAAGGGGTTGTCAATCGCTTCACATTTATTTGCAAGGATGAGATATGATAGAGATAGATATAAAATATTGTTAGAACTAAAAGTAAAACAAAATTAAATAAATGGCAGCAATATATTTTTGGTATTTTTGGTTTATAGATCTGAAAGTATAATATGGAAAATAGCCCCAGGGGCCATAGGTTTCACTAGAGGCTTATCTCATGAAGGAAAATAATACGGTGGGTGAACAAAATACTGTTGAGCAATTGATAGAAAAGCGAATAATTATGAAGATATCCAAGGTAATGATTATGCATATAGGCAACACGTCCGTCTCAAGTAGACCGAAATGATTCTGCATCTACTACTATTACTCCACACATCGAGCGACTCGTGCCTACATCTAGAGTATTAAGTTCATGAAGAACAGAGTAACTCATTAAGCAAGATGACATGATGTAGAGGGATACTCAAGCAATATGATGAAAACCCCATCTTTTTTCCTCGATGGCAACAATACAATACGTGCCTCGCTACCCCTACTTTGTCACTGGGTGAGGACACCGCAAGATTGAACCCAAAACTAAGCCTTCTCCCATTGCAAGAATTACCAATCTAGTTGGCCAAACCAAAGCAATAACTCAAAGAGACTTGCTAAGATATGAAATCATGCATATAAGAATTCAGAGAAGATTCAAATAATATTCATAGATAATCTGAACATAAAACCACAATTCATCGGATCTCGACAAACACACCGCAAAAGAGTATTACATCGGATAGATCTCCATGACGATCATGAAGAACATGGTATTGAAGAACAAAGAGAGAGAAGAAGCCATCTAGGTACTAGCTATGGACTCGTAGGTCTATGGTGAACTTCTCACGCATCATCGGAGGGGCAATGGAGTTGATGTAGATGCCCTCCGTGATCGATTCCCTCTCCGGCACATTACCGGAAAAGGCTCCCAGATTGGATCTCACGAGAACAGAGGCTCCGAGCGGCGGAAAAATATTTTTTGGTCTCGTTCTGGCATTAGGGGAATATTTGAGAATTTATAAGACGAAGATTAGGGTTAGGAGACCTGCACGGGGCCCACAAGCCAGGGGGCGCGACCTGCAGGCTTGTCGTCTCCCGGCAGGTCTCCTGCCCCCTTCTCCACGTCTGGCAGGTTTATTCTCGGCCAAGAAAAATCATTCCGGAGATTTTATTCCGTTTGGACTCCGTTTAATATTCCTTATCTGCAATACTCAAAAACATGGAAAAAACCATTGTTGAGGAAATAGTAAACTGGTAACTGCTCGGTTGGCTGGTGAGTAGGGGATTAATGGGCTAATCGGCAAGTTAATCGGCCAATTAATCCATTAATCGGGCGATTTATCATTTAATCGGCTACTCGGTGACTTTGCAAGTAGGGATTAATCGGCTAGTTAACGCACATTCTTAGAGCATATATCTCCATATGTGGTTTTGGTAATTGATGACAATTCCTATGGACTAATGGTTGCCTTAAGTTATATTTATAGGATTTGTCCATAGGCACTTCTCGAAGTCCGTCTGTTGGGTTCAAGGAGTTTATATGATGACCAAGGTGGTATTCAAGGTATTATCCAAAGAATGGTCATAGAGACACAAGGTTGATCAAGATCGTCACACAAAGAGTAAATCAAGATGATCAACACACAAAGCTTACAGGATGTACCGAGAGGGATCAAGTGATCCCACGGTATGGTAAGCATTGTCCATTACGTGTTTGTGTACTAACCCATGGTCTTTGTGAGAGTTCTATGTGGCGGTTAGGTGTGCTTCCATGGGCTTGCGTCAAAAGGAAGATCTCATACAACCCATGAAGGATGACGTCAAGTGGTGATCGTCATCAAGATTGAGGTGTGCAAGTTCAAGTGGATCAGCACGAATGTATCATGCTTGATGCTTACCGTCCATTGTGGTGGCAATGGACTTGTGAAGATATGCTGAAGAGCGGCTCACACATAGTGTATATGGGGGAGCTATCAACTAGTCTTCATCAAGCCAATGCAATCAAGAAAGGTGGTCCATCTTGAGGAAGCCAAGATCATCGTCATCTAGCTCAATAGGACGAGGTGCAAGGTATAGGTCTGCCCTTGATAGGTTTTCTGTTTTAGGATAGATTGTCGTACTGTCAAGGGGGGCTCTCAAGTGAGTAGCTTGATCGTATCCTTCGTTGAGAGCTCAAACCATTTGCATCCTTGCATCATACTTCTTGGTTCTTGTTTGGTGTTTCTCTTTGTGAGTTTTAGAGCTTATGTTCATCTTCATGACAAGCTTGAGTTCATCGAAAATGGATTCCATATGCATCTTCTATGATGTTTTCGATGTTGGCAGTTTTTATCGGTCTTATTCGAAGAAGGGTTCTCACCATTTTCTTATGGGACTTTTCTAACTTGCTTCTTATTTATATTTCTATAAATATTGTGTTAGCCTATGTCGTTAGATTTCCAACAAACTTGGTTTCATTGAATTTGGACTCCTTATGCGAAAGTTACAGCAGTTTCACTATCCAGCGGTAGTACCGCTCGTGGTGCCAGCGTTAGTACCGCCCCCGGAGAGGTAGTACCGCCCCCGGAGCGGTAGTAATTTTTACTACCGCTCCCTAACGGTAGTACCGCTCCAGGAGCGGTAGTACCGCTCCGTCGGACTGTTTTTTGCATACTTTTTGGCCTCAGCATGGTTGGTGAACCTACCGAGCGGTAGTACCGCACCATGAGCGGTAGTACCACTTTGTGCGGGCTGTTAGGCTTAACGGTTAGATTTTTCCCCACCTATAAAAGGGGGTCTTCTTCCCCATTGAACCTTATCTCTTTAGCTCGTTTTCTTCCCCCATTGTTGACCTTCTTCGAGCTTGCTAACTCTCAATCCCTCCAATGATTCTTGCTAGTTCTTGAGGGAGAAGAGAGAAGAGATCTAGATCCACATTTCCACCAATCACTTTCTCCTCTAAGTGAGGAGAATCCCTTGGGTCTATATCTTGGAGTTCTTCGTGTTCTTCTTCGTTCTTCCTCTCATTTTCCTCCCTAGCATTAGTTGCTTTGGTGGGATTTGGGAGAGAAGGACTTGGGCTCTCCGTGTGCCCTTGCCGTTGCATTAGTTGCATCGTTTGAGTTCTCCACGGTGATACGTGGAAGTGAAGTTTGAGAAGCTTATTACCTTTAGTACTTAGTACCCTAGATATTGTTCTTCGTGGATGCTTTGGCTTCCTAGAAGCTTGGTGGTGTCTCGGAGCTCAATCATTGTCGTGTAAAGCTCCGGGCAAGCGTCGAGGTCTCCAATTAGGTTGTGGAGATTGCCTCGAGCAATTTGTACGGGTATCGGTGACCGCCCCCAAGGTTTGCCATTTGTACGGGTTCGGTGACCGCCCTCAAGGGTCCCTTAGTGGAATCACATCATCTTGCATTGTGCGAGAGCGTGAGGAGATTACAGTGGCCTTAGTGGCATCTTGGTGAGCATTGTGCCTCCACACCGCTCCAACGGAGATTAGCATCCGCAATGGTGTGAACTTCGGGATACATCATCGTCTCCGCGTGCCTCGGTTATCTCTTACCCGAACCCTTTACTTATGAACTTTACTTTGTGATAGCCATATTGTTTATTGCCATATATCTTGCTATCACTTAGTTGTTTATCTTGCTTAGCATAAGTTGTTGGTGCACATAGGTGAGCCTAGTTGTTGTAGGTTTTGTGCTTGACAAATTAAACGTTAGTTTTATTCCGCATTTGTTCAAGCCTAAACCGTAATTATTTTAAAACGCTTATTCACCCCCCCCCCCTCTAGGCGACATCCACGTCCTTTCAATTGGTATCAGAGCTAGGTCTCTGTTTATTAGGTTTAACCACCTAGAGAGTAAGGATGTCGACTAGGGGTTTAGGATTCACTAACACTCGTAGTTTCGATGGCACAAATTTTGATGTTTGGATAATTCGCATGCTTAATCACTTTCGGGTCTTGGACCCAAATTTAGAGCGAATTGTAGATATGGGTTTTTTATCCTCCAAAGGATTCTCAAAATATATCTTTAGAGGATGATAAAAACTCTTATCTCAATGCTCAAGCTTCTAATGTGCTCTTTGATGCTTTGAGCAATGTAGTTATATTTCCACTCATGCCATTCCGGGATGCTCATGAGTTGTGGACAAAGCTTCAAGATAAATATGGTATGTCCAAGATTTGTGGGAATGATTGTTCTCCCTCCACCTCCAGTCGTGTGGTCTTATCAACTTCATCTACTTCACCTACATGTGGATTGCCACAAGGTAATGATATGGTGAGTAGTGGTGATCATTGCAACGATGATAGTGGGTTTATTGTTGATGATCCTTCATCACTATATTATTGCAATGCTTCATCTTTGGGCATTAACACTTCGAGCACTCTAAATATTTTACATGCTTGTGTTGATAGTCCTTGCATATTATGTAAAAACTGCTTGACTAAATCTCATGATGATATGCTTCCTATATCTTGTTGCCATGATCAAAATGTATATATTTGCTCGAGTCGTTGTGCTAACAATGTAGAGGAAATTCATCACTCCATGGAACAATATGTGGCCTTGAATGATGCTTCAAGTGATCCTACATCATCATCTATTGTGACTCACTTTTGCCTTATGGCTAAGGCTTCAAAGGTATCTCCTACTTTGAATCCCAATATATCTCATGATGATGATGATGATAATGGGGATGAGAATAATGATGAAGAGAGTGATAATATTGCATCCTTAAAAATTAAGGGTGAAATGATTTTTAAATCTCTTTATAAGAATAAACTTGCTTGTTCCAACTTCTTGGAAATCATGTCTATTGCCATTGAGGGCAAGAAATACATTGAGGAGTTGGAAGCTCATCTCGAGGAGCATGAGGCCACCATTGAGACAATGGAAGGTCATGAGCGTGAATACGCTAACGAGATCGCGGAGCTATCTCAAGCTCTTGAAAATGAACAAACTGTTGGAGAACGTCGCATGGGAAACAAAAAATTTCCTACGCGCACGAAGACCTATCATGGTGATGTCCATCTACGAGAGGGGATGAGTGATCTACGTACCCTTGTAGACCGTACAGCAGAAGCGTTAGTGAACGCGGTTGATGTAGTGGAACGTCCTCACGTCCCTCGATCCGCCCCGCGAACAATCCCGCGATCAGTCCCACGATCTAGTACAGAACGGACGGCACCTCCGCGTTCAGCACACGTACAGCTCGACGATGATCTCGGCCTTCTTGATCCAGCAAGAGAGACAAAGAGGTAGAAGAGTTCTCCAGCAGCGTGACGGCGCTCCAGAGGTTGGTGATGATCTCGTCTCAGCAGGGCTCCGCCCGAGCTCCGCAGAAACGCGATCTAGAGGAAAAACCGTGGAGGTATGTGGTCGGTCTGCCGTGGAAAAGTCGTCTCAAATCAGCCCTAAAACCTCCGTATATATAGGTGGGAGAGAGGGGAACTTGCCTTGGGGCTCAAGGAGCCCCAAGGGGGTCGGCCGAGCCAAGGGGGGAAGGTCTCCCCCCCCCCCCAAACCGAGTTGGACTTGGTTTGGTGGGTGGGAGTCCTTCCTTCCCTTCCCACCTCCTCTTTTTTTTCTCTTTGATTTTTCTTCCAATGCGCATAGGGCCCTTTTGGGCTATCCCACCAGCCCACTAAGGGCTGGTGTGCCACCCTCAAGTCCTATGGGCTTCCCCGGGGTGGGTTGCCCCCCCCCCCCCCCGGTGAACTCCCGGAACCCATTCGTCATTCCCGGTACATTCCCGGTAACTCCGAAAATGTTCCGGTAATCAAATGAGGTCATCCTATATATCAATCTTCGTTTCCAGACCATTCCAGAAACCCTCGTGACGTCCGTGATCTCATCCGGGACTCCGAACAACATTCGGTAACCAACCATATAACTCAAATACGCATAAAACAACGTCGAACCTTAAGTGTGCAGACCCTGCGGGTTCGAGAACTATGTAGACATGACCCGAGAGACTCCTCGGTCAATATCCAATAGCGGGACCTGGGTGCCCATATTGGATCCTACATATTCTACGAAGAACTTATCGTTTGAACCTCAATGACAAGGATTCATATAATCCCGTATGTCATTCCCTTTGTCCTTCGGTATGTTACTTGCCCGAGATTCGATCGTTAGTATCCGCATACCTATTTCAATCTCGTTTACCGGCAAGTCTCTTTACTCGTTCCGTAATACAAGATCCGTAACTTACACTAAGTCACATTGCTTGCAAGGCTTGTGTGTGATGTTGTATTACCGAGTGGGCCCCGAGATACCTCTCCGTCACACGGAGTGACAAATCCCAGTCTTGATCCATACCAACTCAACTAATACCTTCGGAGATACCTGTAGAGCATCTTTATAGTCACCCAGTTACGTTGCGACGTTTGATACACACAAAGTATTCCTCCGGTGTCAGTGAGTCATATGATCTCATGGTCATAGGAACAAATACTTGACACGCAGAAAACGGTAGCAACAAAATGACACGATCAACATGCTACGTCTATTAGTTTGGGTCTAGTCCATCACGTGATTCTCCTAATGACGTGATCCAGTTATCAAGCAACAACACCTTGTTCATAATCCGAAGACACTGACTATCGTTGATCAACTGGCTAGCCAACTAGAGGCTTGCTAGGGACAGTGTTTTGTCTATGTATCCACACATGTAAATGAGTCTTCATTCAATACAATTATAGCATGGATAATAAACAATTATCTTGATACAGGAATTATAATAATAACTATATTTATTATTGCATTTAGGGCATAATTTCAACAGTCTCCCACTTGCACTAGAGTCAATAATCTAGCCCTCACATCATCATGCGAATTACATTGTAATAAATCTAACACCCATACAGTTCTGGTGTTGATCATGCTTTGGTCGTGGAAGAGGTTTAGTCAGCGGGTCTGCTTCATTCAGATCCGTGTGCACTTTGCATATATTTATGTCCTCTCCTTCGACGTAGTCGCGGATGAGGTTGAAGCGTCGTTTGATGTGTCTGGACTTCTTGTGAAACCGTGGTTCCTTTGCTAAGGCAATGGCACCCGTGTTGTCATAGAACAAGGTTATTGGATTCAGTGCGCTTGGCACCACTCCAAGATCCGTCATGAACTGCTTCATCCAGACACCCTCCTTAGCCGCCTCCGAGGCAGCCATGTACTCCGCTTCACATGTAGAATCTGCTACGACGCTTTGCTTGGAACTACACCAGCTTACCGCACCCCCATTAAGAATAAATACGTATCCGGTTTGCGACTTAGAGTCGTCCGGATCTGTGTCAAAGCTTGCATCGACGTAACCTTTTACGGTGAGCTCTTCGTCACCTCCATACACGAGAAACATCTCCTTAGTACTTTTCAGGTACTTCAGGATATTCTTGACCATTGTCAAGTGATCCACTCCTGGATTACTCTGCAACCTACCTGCCATACTTATGGCCAGGCTAACATCCGGTCTAGTGCACATCATTGCATACATGATAGAACCTATGGCTGAAGCATAGGGGACGGAGCGCATATGCTCTCTATCTTCATCAGTTGCTGGGCACTGAGTCTTACTCAATCTCGTACCTTGTAAAACTGGCAAGAACCCTTTCTTGGACTGTTCCATTTTGAACCTCTTCAAAACTTTATCAAGGTATGTGCTTTGTGAAAGTCCTATCAGGCGTTTTGATCTATCCCTGTAGATCTTAATGCCTAGAATGTAAGCAGCTTCTCCTAGGTCCTTCATAGAGAAACTTTTATTCAAGTAACCTTTTATGCTCTCCAAAAGCTCGACGTTGTTTCCAATCAGTAATATGTCATCCACATATAATATTAGAAACGCCACAGAGCTCCCACTCACTTTCTTGTAAATACAAGATTCTCCAACCACTTGTATAAACCCAAATGCTTTGATCACCTCATCAAAGCATTTGTTCCAACTCCGAGATGCTTGCACCAGTCCATAAATGGATCGCTGGAGCTTGCACACCTTGTTAGCATTCTTAGGATCGACAAAACCTTCGGGTTGCATCATATACAACTCTTCCTTAAGGAAACCGTTAAGGAACGCCGTTTTGACATCCATCTGCCAGATTTCATAATCGAAAAATGCAGCTATTGCTAACATGATTCTGACGGACTTAAGCATCGCTACGGGTGAGAAAGTCTCATCGTAGTCAACTGCTGGAACTTGTGAGAAACCCTTTGCCACAAGTCGAGCTTTATGAACGGTCACATTGCCGTCAGCGTCCGTCTTCTTCTTAAAGATCCATTTGTTCTGAATAGCCTTGCGGCCGTCAGGTAGTATCTCCAAAGTCCACACTTTGTTCTCATACATGGATCCTATCTCGGATTTCATGGCTTCTAGCCATTTGTTGGAATCTGGGCCCACCATTGCTTCTTCATAATTTGCAGGTTCATTGTTGTCTAACAACATGATTGATAAGACGGGATTACCGTACCACTCTAGAGCAGCACGTGATCTCGTCGACCTGCGTGGTTCAACAGAAACTTGAACTGGAGTTTCATGATCATCATCATTAACTTCCTCCTCAACCGGCGTCGCAACGACAGAGGTTTCCCCTTGCCCTGCGCCACCATCCAGAGGGATGAGAGGTTCGACAACCTCGTCAAGTTATATCTTCCTCCCACTCAATTCTCTCGAGAGAAACTCCTTCTCGAGAAAAGTTCCGTTCTTAGCAACAAACACTTTGCCCTCGGATTTGAGATAGAAGGTGTACCCAACTGTCTCTTTTGGGTAACCTATGAAGACGCACTTTTCCGCTTTGGGTTCCAGCTTTTCAGGCTGAAGCTTTTTGACATAAGCATCACATCCCCAAACTTTAAGAAACGACAACTTTGGCCTTTTGCCATACCACAGTTCGTATGGTGTCGTCTCAACGGATTTTGATGGTGCCCTATTTAAAGTGAATGCAGCTGTTTCTAATGCATAACCCCAAAATGATAACGGCAAATCAGTAAGAGACATCATAGATCGCACCATCTCTAATAAAGTACGATTACGACGTTCGGACACACCATTACGCTGTGGTGTTCCAGGCGGTGTCAACTGTGAAACAATTCCACATTGTCTTAAGTGAGCACCAAACTCGAAACTCAGATATTCACCCCCACGATCAGACCATAGGAACTTGATCTTTTTGTTACGATGATTTTCGACTTCACTCTGAAATTGCTTGAACTTTTCAAATGTTTCAGACTTGTGCTTCATTAAGTAGACATAACCATATCTACTCAAATCGTCAGTGAAGGTGAGAAAATAACGATATCCGCCGCGTGCCTCTACGCTCATCGGACCACACACATCGGTATGTATGATTTCCAACAAGTCACTTGCACGCTCCATTGTTCCAGAGAACGGAGTTTTAGTCATCTTGCCCATGAGGCACGGTTCGCACGTGTCAAGTGAATCAAAGTCAAGTGACTCCAAAAGTCCATCAGCATGGAGTTTCTTCATGCGCTTTACACCAATATGACCTAAGTGGCAGTGCCACAAAAATATGGCGCTATCATTGTTAACTTTAACTCTTTTGGTCTCAATGTTATGTATGTGTGTATCACTATCAAGATTCAATATGAACAACCCTCTCACATTGGGTGCATGACCATAAAAGATGTTACTCATAGAAATAGAACAACCATTATTCTCTGACTTGAAAGAGTAACCGTCTCACAATAAACAAGATCCAGATATAATGTTCATGCTCAACGCAGGCACTAAATAACAATGATTTAAATTCATAACTAATCCTGACGGTAACTGAAGTGAGACTGTGCCGACGGCGATTGCATCAACCTTGGAACCATTTCCCACGTACATCGTCACTTCATCTTTCGCCAGCCTTCGTCTATTCCGCATTTCCTGTTTCGAGTTGCAAATATGAGCAACAGAACCGGTATCGAATACCCATGCGCTACTACGAGAGCCGGTTAAGTACACATCAATAACATGTATATCAAATATACCTGATTTTTCTTTGGCCGCCTTCTTATCAGCCAGATACTTGGGGCAATTGCGCTTCCAGTGACCCATACCCTTGCAATAGTAACACCCTGTTTCAGGCTTAGGTCCAGCTTTGGTTTTCTTCGTCGGATTGGCAACAGGCTTGCCGCTCTTCTTCGAATTACCCTTCTTGCCTTTGCCGTTTCTCTTGAAACTAGTGGTCTTATTCACCATCAACACTTGATGCTCTTTACGGAGTTCAGACTCTGCGACTTTCAGCATCGCAAACAAATCGTCGGGAGACTTGTTCATCCCTTGCATGTTGTAGTTCAACACAAAGCCCTTATAGCTTGGCGACAGTGATTGAAGGATTCTGTCAGTGATAGCTTCTTGCGGGAGTTCAATCCCCAGCTCAGCTAGACGGTTTGAGTACCCAGACATTTTGAGCACATGTTCACTGACAGACGAGTTCTCCTCCATCTTGCAAGCATAGAATTTATCGGAGGTCTCATACCTCTCGATCCGGGCGTTCTTCTGAAAGATAAACTTCAACTCCTGGAACATCTCAAATGCTCCATGATGCTCAAAGCGACGTTGAAGTCCCGGTTCTAAGCCATACAAGACTGCACATTGAACTATTGAGTAGTCCTCCTTACGTGCTAACCAAGCGTTCTTAACATCCTGATCAGCCGTAGCGGGTGGTTCATCTCCTAGCGCAGCATTAAGGACATAATCCTTCTTCCCAGCTTGTAAGATTAGCTTAAGATTACGAGCCCAGTCTACAAAGTTGCTTCCATCATCTTTCAACTTAGCTTTCTCTAGGAACGTATTAAAATTCAGGGTGACTGTCGCGTGAGCCATGATCTACAACACAAATATATTCAAAGTGGACTTAGACTATGTTCAAGATAATTAGAGTTTAACTTAATCAAAATTATACGCTAAACTCCCACTCAAAAAGTACATCTATCTAGTCATTTGAGTGGTTCATGATCCACTTACACTAGCTCAAGTCCGATCATCACGTGAGTTGAGTATAGTTTTAGTGGTAAGCATCCCTATGCTAATCATATCATCTATATGATTCATGATCGACCTTTCGGTCTCATGTGTTCCGAGGCCATGTCTGCACATGCTAGGCTCGTCAAGCTTAACCCGAGTGTTCCGCGTGCGCAACTGTTTTGCACCCGTTGTATGTGAACGTTGAGTCTATCACATCCGATCATCACGTGGTGTCTCGAAACGACGAACTGTAGCAACGGTGCACAGTCGGGGAGAACACAATTTCGTCTTGAAATTTTAGTGAGAGATCACCTCATAATGCTACCGTTGTTCTAAGCAAAATAAGGTGCAAAAAAAAGGATTAACATCACATGCAATTCATAAGTGACATGATATGGCCATCATCACGTGCTTCTTGATCTCCATCACCAAAGCACCGGCACGATCTTCTTGTCACCGGCGCCACACCATGATCTCCATCAACGTGTCGCCATCGGGGTTGTCATGCTACTCATGCTATTACTACTAAAGCTACATCCTAGCAAAATAGTAAACGCATCTGCAAGCATAAACGTTAGTATAAAGACAACCCTATGGCTCCTGCCGGTTGCCGTACCATCGACGTGCAAGTCGATATTATCTAGTACAACATGATCATCTCATACATCCAATATATCACATCACATTGTTGGCCATATCACATCACAAGCATACCCTGCAAAAACAAGTTAGACGTCCTCTAATTTTGTTGTTGCATGTTTTACGTGGTGACCACGGGTATCTAGTAGGATCGCATCTTACTTACGCAAACACCACAATGGAGATATATGAGTTGCTATTTAACCTCATCCAAGGACCTCCTCGGTCAAATCCGATTCAACTAAAGTTGGAGAAACTGACACTTGCCAGTCATCTTTGAGCAACGGGGTTACTCGTAGCGATGAAACCAGTCTCTCGTAAGCGTACGAGTAATGTCGGTCCAAGCCGCTTCAATCCAACAATACCGCGGAATCAAGAAAAGACTAAGGAGGGCAGCAAAACGCACATCACCGCCCACAAAAACTTTTGTGTTCTACTCGAGAAGACGTCTACGCATGAACCTAGCTCATGATGCCACTGTTGGAGAACGTCGCATGGGAAACAAAAATTTTCCTACGCGCACGAAGACCTATCATGGTGATGTCCATCTACGAGAGGGGATGAGTGATCTACGTACCCTTGTAGACCGTACGGCAGAAGCGTTAGTGAAAGCGGTTGATGTAGTGGAACGTCCTCACGTCCCTCGATCCGCCCCGCGAACAATCCCGCGATCAGTCCCACGATCTAGTACCGAACGGACGGCACCTCCGCGTTCAACACACGTACAGCTCGACGAAGATCTCAGCCTTCTTGATCCAGCAAGAGAGACGGAGAGGTAGAAGAGTTCTCCGGCAGCGTGACGGCGCTCCGGAGGTTGGTGATGATCTCGTCTCAGCACGGCTCCGCCCGAGCTCCGCAGAAACGCGATCTAGAGGAAAAACCGTGGAGGTATGTGGTCGGGCTGCCGTGGAAAAGTCGTCTCAAATCAGCCCTAAAACCTCCGTATATATAGGTGGGAGAGAGGGTACATTGCCTTGGGGCTCAAGGAGCCCCAAGGGGGTCGGCCAAGCCAAGGGGGGAAGGTCTCCCCCCCCCCAAACCGAGTTGGACTTGGTTTGGTGGGTGGGAGTCCTTCCTTCCCTTCCCACCTCCTCTTTTTTTTTCTCTTTGATTTTTCTTCCAATGCGCATAGGGCCCTTTTGGGCTGTCCCACCAGCCCACTAAGGGCTGGTGTGCCACCCTCAAGGCCTATGGGCTTCCCCGGGGTGGGTTGCCCCTCCCCGGTGAACTCCCGGAACCCATTCGTCATTCCCGGTACATTCCCGGTAACTCCGAAAACCTTCCGATAATCAAATGAGGTCATCCTATATATCAATCTTCGTTTCCGGACCATTCCGGAAACCCTCGTGACGTCCGTGATCTCATCCAGGACTCCGAACAACATTCGTTAACCAACCATATAACTCAAATACGCATAAAACAACGTCGAACCGTAAGTGTGTAGACCCTGCGGGTTCGAGAACTATGTAGACATGACCCGAGAGACTCCTCGGCCAATATCCAATAGCGGGACCTGGATGCCCATATTGGATCCTACATATTCTATGAAGAACTTATCGTTTGAACCTCAGTGTCAAGGATTCATATAATCCCGTATGTCATTCCCTTTGTCCTTCGGTATGTTACTTGCCCGAGATTCGATCGTTAGTATCCGCATACCTATTTCAATCTCGTTTACCGGCAAGTCTCTTTACTCGTTCCGTAATACAAGATCCCGTAACTTACACTAAGTCACATTGCTTCCAAGGCTTGTGTGTGATGTTGTATTACCGAGTGGGCCCCGAGATACCTCTCCGTCACACGGAGTGACAAATCCCAGTCTTGATCCATACCAACTCAACTAACACCTTCGGAGATACCTGTAGAGCATCTTTATAGTCACTCAGTTACGTTGCGACGTTTGATACACACAAAGTATTCCTCCGGTGTCAGTGAGTCATATGATCTCATGGTCATAGGAACAAATACTTGACACGCAGAAAACAATAGCAACAAAATGACACGATCAACATGCTACGTCTATTAGTTTGGGTCTAGTCCATCACGTGATTCTCCTAATGACGTGATCCAGTTATCAAGCAACAACACCTTGTTCATAATCAGAAGACACTGACTATCGTTGATCAACTGGCTAGCCAACTAGAGGCTTGCTAGGGACAGTGTTTTGTCTATGTATCCACACATGTAAATGAGTCTTCATTCAATACAATTATAGCATGGATAATAAACGATTATCTTGATACAGGAATTATAATAATAACTATATTTATTATTGCCTCTAGGGCATAATTCCAACACAAACCACCAAGGAATCTCTTGAGGAAACCTTTGCTATAGAATTATCTAGATTAAAGGAATCCCATGATAGAGTTCTCGTGGTGCCTAATGATTTTAGAACTAAACACGGTAAGCTTGAAGTTGCACATGCTAAACTCGTTGAGGACTATGAGCACCTCGAAAATGGCTCAAAGGCTATTAAGAGTTCGCTCATCAAACTCACCGAGTCTCATGCTCAACTTGAAGTTTCATATGCTAAAGAGCTTGCGAAGTTGCCTTCTCCTCTTATTGTTAATAATGATGCTTGTGCTACTAATTCTACTTCTTGTGAAGCATCCATTTTAAAGGAGAATGTTGAGCTAAGGGCTCAACTTGAGTTGTTATCTAGCAATTATGGGAAATTGGAAGAAAGTCATGTAATGCTCACAAGCTCTCATGATGATCTTTTAGTATCCCATAATTTGCTAAAATTAGCTCATGAGGCTATTACTACCAAGGTAACATCGAGGGAGCCTCATGTGGACATTAGCACTACTTCTAGTCAAAAAGCTATATTGCCATGTGTTAGTCCTCGTAATTCATCTACTCACAATGTTGCTACATCTTGTGATGAATTACTTTCCATGCCTTGTTGCTCTAGCAATGAAGCTTATACTTCCTCTAGTACTTGTGTTGATACTAACCATGTAGAGGAAATCAAAGAGCTCAAGGCCCAAGTCACTTCCTTGAAGAAAGACTTGGAAAAGAGTCATGAAGGAATGTCCACACTCAACAATGTCTTGTGTGGGCAAAAATCCCCAAATGACAAATATGGACTTGGATTCAACTCCAACAAGAAGAATAAGTCCAAAAGCTTCAAGAAGAAGGGCCAAGAACAAGTCAAGAATTCGGCCAAGATTATTTGCTTCAAGTGAAAAATTGAAGGGCACCATGTTAGATCTTGCCCACTAAAGAAGAAGCCCCAAAGTCACAAGCAACAAGGGAAGAGGCCACAAGTGCACTCACATACTCAACTACAAGTTGAAGAAAGGCCCCTTCCCAAGAATACCCAAGCCAACACTCCTCATGTTGAGAAATCAATAGGGAAGAAATTAAAGGGTAGATGTTGCTACTTATGTCATGAGAAGGGTCACTTCGCTTCTTCTTGCACGAGAGGTAATTTATCCAACCCAATCACTATTGATGATATCTATTCACTTGGGAAGGATAAGGTTGGCAATGTTTTTGCCAAGTTTGTTGGTAATCAAAGTGGTGTTAAGAAAAGTACCATTTGGGTTGCCAAGCCTATTGTGACTAACCTCTTAGGACCCAACGTGGTTGGGTACCAACAAGCTCAAACTTGATCAATATGTGTTTGTGGAGGACATTAGAGACTTGGATACATAATGAGGAATTAAGGGGTCTTCATCATTCATATTTTCTCAAGACAAATCATTTGGATTATCGAGTTTCTATCTTATATCCAATGTGCCTCCTTACGGTAACTTGTACTTAAACTGTTTACATTGTTAGTTGCTTGCCCCTTTGCATGTTGTGGTTTTGTACCTTGCATGTGTTTGTACATATTGTGCTTCCAACTTGCTTATGTTGACTACTCGAGTATGTGTATGTTGGTTTGCATATCATGTACATGTGAGTCTTGTATTGAGCCTTTTTGCATCTTGTTTGTATCTTTGTTGGCTCTTGTGAGAGACTAATGGATTATCCCATTGTGGGGGAGTGATGTGCTTTGCACACCTCACAATCCTATAAATGTGTATACATGGGAATACCACTTAGGATTGATATTTCAAGATTATCTAGTTTCTATGTGGTATGTCTTACTCATGAGAAATTCAAATTCTATATGGTCCATTAATGATCTCTTGTTGGTTTTAATTTTCCAATTGTTAATATTGTTGGGTTATCACATTATGGGGGAGTAATATGCTATGTGCATATTACAAGCCTAGAGAATGTGTACATTTGAGGTATTGCCACTTAGTGTTGATATTGTAAATTATCTTGTTCCTAGGTGGCATGTTTGCTCTGCAAGTGCCATTTGCTTGCGTTTTATGGGTAAAGATGATCTTGGATATATTTGCGATCTACCAATGACTATCATTTCCAAAATACTTCTTGTCCTTGACAATTGGTATTCTCATCATGTGGTAGGAATTGCTAATCGTCTTTACATTGGATTTTGTGTTTCGTTTGTCTTTCTTGCCTCTTGTGGATCTATTTTAACATGTCTAGTGTTTTTATAGATATAGAGAAAGTGATGATCCCATCTTGTGCATTTTGTATTTAAATGCAAATTCTATATAATGCACATCCCTTGGGGGAGATATCCTATTTTCTTTAGAACACTCTCTTTATTCGCCCATCATAAAATCTTTTGATCCCCATCAAGTGTGTGTTGATGGGAGGCAAGTCTTGCTCTTTATGATGCTTTGTGCCATCATGAAAATTTGTCGAGGGTTTGGTTTGTTGGAACCTAGCTCTCTTTTGGAAACTAGATACCTCGTGTTTGTTTTCCTTCAATTGGTATCTTGTTTCCTTTTATTTGGCATGTGTAAATGGATATCTCATTCCTTGAGGTATCTTTTAATTGATATCCTTCAAGTGATAGTTTTTCGTTTGGTATCTTATTATCACTTGATACCTTGTCTTTTGGTGTATTATCAACTTTGTGTTGAGTTGATTCTTGAAAGCCTTGAGCATGCATATTTACTATATATAGCTTCTTTTGCTTGCTTTCTTTCTTTGACCCAATATATAGGGGAAACTCCACCTTGTCAGAAATTGGCTAAAGTGTGCATGAAATTCAAATTCATATATATATGCACATATTTATGTGGAGTTTGTCCTATGTATTGTTGGTTTTCTAACTCTTTGGTCCCAATGAGCTTGGGCACCATTTTGTTTGTTTTGTTGTTCTAGGAACAATTGGAGATGCGTTGGATGCTCGGCTCACCTACAAGGAAGGTGTTGAGACCATGTGATTATTGGATCCAAGTTAGGATGATCAACGAATAACTATCTACTACATCAATCCATTGTTGTCTCGGTAACAAGTATCTACTTCGTGCATTCATTTCTTGCAAAGGCCCAAACCTGTCTTTTCTTTTCCAGGTTGCATCATGGCATGAATCTGTTGATTCGTTCCTGTAGTACTTGTTTCCTTTCTCAAAGCACCCAAACGATGATGTCTTATTGCTAGTTGGGATGTCTTTGATGTTCGTATGTTGGAATTTCATATTGTACAATAAGAAAATATTGGGCCATGTGCTATGCTTCCAAGCAAATATCTTATTGATATATTTATGACTTCCTTTTGGATATCTTGTTTATTCCTTCTTGTAACCATTTCGTGTGTACATCCTTCTTTGTGGATATATATCATCATGATTGTCTTCTACTTAGAATCTTTTACACATGAGAGAAGTTACATCTCTAATTGATATCCTCTTTTCTTTCACGTCCACCGTTGCATTTCCTTTTTTAGTTTTGGTGGCTTCGTGAAAGGATTTGTCTTGAGTGTGTATCTTATTTTCCTACATCTTGATGCACTCTTTGGCCGTGAAGATTATTTTTCCTCATGCTTGTCTTGATGAGGGTTTTGCCATTTCGATTGGTATTCCTCCTCTTGACAAGGTTCTTATTTCCTATCTTCACCACGGGTTGTCACAAGCATTGGTTCTTATTTTGTTTATTAGTAAGCTTGTGAACCCATTTTCTAGTATGTGTGTGTGTGGGAATGATATGTCTTGCACTTTGTTTCTCATTTCATCAAGACTATGTTGATGAGTAATGCTCATCCTTATCTTAGTCTTCTCAAGTGCTTTGCCATGACTCACACACATTATTTTGGTTGAGCCTATTCTTAAGTTGCTTCTTTTACATGTTTCTCAACCATTTGTTTTGTGCAAGTGATATGCTTATTGTCTCATCTATATTCTTGCACTCGTTGTGTGTTTTTATTAATTTTGGGGGAGCAACGATCCTATTTTGTGCACTTGTATCAAATACAAAAATCTCTTATTAGTGCACAAATCATGGGGAGCTTCTCTAGTTTTGATAAAACACTCCTTTGCCTTTATCATAGTATCTTTTATTCATGTGGTTCGAAGGACCATGTGATTGTTTGTTCCATATGGTATCTTTTGATTGCTTGCTTCTATTTTGTATGTCTTTGTGACATACGATCCTTCTTTTTGCAATCTTTGGGTCCTCAATATAGTTTGTTTTCCTCCAACTACTTATCATTGTATTTGTGTATTTCTTTGCAGTCATTTGCTGAGAAGTACACACTTTTTGGAGGACCACCTACTATATTGGCTTTCTAAACTTTTCGTCCATTTTGGCAATCGATGCCAATGGGGGAGAAGTTTAGAGAGTTTACTTTGGATATGTTTAGAGGGTTTTGCTTTTATTGCGTAAGCATTTACATCCTGCACGCATGCATTATTGCTTTGTATGTGTGCGCTTGGTTATGCTTATTTCCTTATATAAACTCTCTTGAAGTGGTTGTCATCAATTACCAAAACGGGGGAGATTGTTAGAGCATATATCTCCATATGTGGTTTTGGTAATTGATGACAGTTCCTATGGACTAATGGTTGCCTTAGGTTATATTTATAGGATTTGTCCATAGACACTTCTCGAAGTCCATCTGTTGGGTTCAAGAAGTTTATATGATGACCAAGGTGGTATTCAAGGTATTATCCACAGAATGGTCATAGAGACACAAGGTTGATCAAGATCGTCAGACAAAGAGTAAATCAAGATGATCAACACACAAACCGTACAAGATGTACCAAGAGGGATCAAGTGATCCCATGGTATGGTAAGCATTGAACATTACGTGTTTGTGTACTAACCCATGGTCTTTGTGAGAGTTCTGTGTGGGGGTTAGGTGTGCTTCCATGGGCTTGCGTCAAAAGGAAGATCTCATACAACCCATGAAGGATGACGTCAAGTGGTGATCATCATCAAGATTGCGGTGTGCAAGTTCAAGTGGATCAACACGAATATATCATGCTTGATGCTTGCCGTCCATTGTGGTGGCAATGGACTTGTGAAGATATGGTGAAGAGCGGCTCACCCATAGTGTGTATGGAGGAGCAATCAACTAGTCTTCATCAAGCCAATGCAATCAAGAAAGGTGGTCCATCTTGAGGAAGCCAAGATCATCGTCATCTAGCTCAATAAGACGAGGTGCAAGGTATAGGTTTTCCCTTGATAGGTTTTCTGTTTTAGGATAGATTGTCGTACTGTCAAGGGGGCTCTCAAGTGAGTAGCTTGATCGTATCGTTCGTTGAAAGCTCAAACCATTTGCCTCCTTGCATCATACTTCTTGGTTCTTGTTTGGTGTTTCTCTTTGTGAGTTTTAGAGCTTATGTTCATCTTCATGACAAGCTCGAGTTCATCGAAAACGGATTCCATATGCATCTTCTATGATGTTTTCGATGTTGGGAGTTTTTACCGGTCTTATTCGAAGAAGGGTTCTCACCATTTTCTTATGGGACTTTTCTAACTTGCTTCTTATTGATATTTCTATAAAAACTGTGTTAGCCCATGTCGTTATCTTTCCAACAAACTTGGTTTCGTTGAATTCGGAGTCCGTATGCGAAAGTTACAACAGTTTCACTATCCAGCGGTAGTACCGCTCGTGGTGCGAGCGGTAGTACCGCTCGTGTAGCGGTACTACCGCCCCCGGAGAGGTAGTACCACCCCCGGAGCGGTAGTAATTTTTTACTACCGCTCCAGGAGCGGTAGTACCGCTCCGTCGGACTGTTTTTTGCATACTTTTTGGCCTCGGCATGGTTGGTGAACCTACCGAGCGGTAGTACCGCTCCATGAGCTGTAGTACCACTGTGTGCGGGCTGTGAGGCTTAACGGTTAGATTTTTCCCTACCTATAAAAGGGGGTCTTCTTCCCCATTGAACCTTATCTCTTTAGCTCGTGTTCTTTCCCCATCGTTGACCTTCTTCGAGGTTGCTAACTCTCAATCCCTCCAATGATTCTTGCTAGTTCTTGAGGGAAAAGAGAGAGGAGATCTAGATCCACATTTCCACCAATCACTTTCTCCTCTAAGTGAGGGGAACCCCTTGGGTCTATATCTTGGAGTTCTTCGTGTTCTTCTTCGTTCTTCCTCTCATTTTCCTCCCTAGCATTAGTTGCTTTGGTAGGATTTGGGAGAGAAGGACTTGGGCACTCCGTGTGCCCTTGCCATTGCATTAGTTGCAGTGTTTGAGTTCTCAACGGTGATATGTTGAAGTGAAGTTTGAGAAGCTTATTACCTTTGGTACTTAGCACCTTAGATATTGTTCTTCGTGGATGCTTTGGCGTCCTAGAAGCTTGGTGGTGTCTCGGAGCTCAATCATTGTCGTGTAAAGCTCCGGGCAAGCGTCGGGGTCTCCAATTAGGTTGTGGAGATTGCCCCGTGCAATTTGTACGGGTATCGGTGACCGCCCCCAAGGGTTGCCATTTGTACGGGTTCAGTGACCGCCCTCAAGGGTCCCTTAGTGGAATCACGACATCTTGCATTGTGCGAGAGCGTGAGGAGATTACGGTGGCCTTAGTGGCATCTTGGTGAGCATTGTGCCTCCACACCGCTCCAACAGAGATTAGCATCCGCAAGGGTGTGAACTTCGGGATACATCATCGTCTCCGCGTGCCTCGGTTATCTCTTACCCGAAACCTTTACTTATGCACTTTACTTTGTGATAGCCATATTGTTTATTGTCATATATCTTGCTATCACTTAGTTGTTTATCTTGCTTAGCATAAGTTGTTCGTGCACATAGGTGAGCCTAGTTGTTGTAGGTTTTGTGCTTGACAAATTAAACGTTAGTTTTATTCCGCATTTGTTCAAGCCTAAACCGTAATTATTTTAAAGCGCCTATTCACCCCCCCCCCCTCTAGGCGACATCCACGTCCTTTCAGACACCTTCGTAGAAACCTCAACCATCTTTGATCAACGAGCTAGTCAACTAGAGGCTTACTAGGGACAGTGTTTTGTCTATGTATCCACACATGTATGTGAGTTTTCAATCAATACAATTATAGCATGTATAATAAACGATTGTCATGAACAAGGAAATGTAATAATAACCATTTTATTATTGCCTCTAGGGCATATTTCCAACACCCACCACTGGACTTGGATCTGTTGTGGTGCTATACTTGAGCGATTGCGGGCCGGTAGTTCCAGTCATGTCTTTTAGACCGGTACTACACGTGTCTAGGGCGATTTTACCATACAGGACTTAGCCACATCCTCGTATCTCTCCTTACGGTTGCACCATGGCAACCACCGCCCCAACACGCTCGAGGGTGATTCCTTTATGTTTCCAAGCGGTTGTTGGGCGGTGGTAGGGCGGTTGTTCCTATCCTCTTGGATAACCGTTACTACCGCCCGACCACCAGTTGTACCGTTGGTTAGGGCTAGTGCGAATTATATGTGTGCATCGGTTGTACCGGTGCACACAGCGGTTGTACCGCCCCATTGAGAAAACGTCTGTAACTGTTGGAAATGGGGGGCACTATATAAAGTGGTGCTTCTTCCACCTACCACTTTATATCTTACCTCTCTCTCTCTCTCTCCACCATTGATGCCCTCGAAGCTTTCTTGCCTGACCTCTCTCGCTAGCCACTCAAACTTGTTGATTCTCAATGGATTGAAGGAGGAGATCTAGATCTACACTTCCACCAAAGAAAACTTGATTCCCCCATACTTTGTTTTGTGGATTTTGTTACTCTTGGGTGTATGAGCACCCTAGACGGAAGAGGACACCTCGAAGCCATAGTCCATTATGGTGAAGTGATACGTCTCCAACGTATCTATATTTTTTTATGGTTACATGCTATTATCTTGTCAAACTTTGGATGTTTTGTATGCCTTTTATATCTTTTTTGGGACTAACTTATTAACTCAGTGTCAAGTGCCAGTTCCTGTTTTTTCTGTGTTTTTGACCCTTTTCAGAGGAGAATATTAAACGGAGTCCAAACGGAATAAAACCTCCGAAAACATTTTTTCCGGAACAGAAGATACGGAGGGAGCTTGAGAACCAATGCAGATGGCACCAGGGGAGGCCACAAGCCCCCTAGGCGCGGCTAGGGGGGTGATACGTCTCAAACGTATCTATATTTTTTGATGGTTTCACGTTGTTATCTTGTCTTCTTTGGTTGTTTTATGTACCTTTTATATCTTTTTGGGGACTAACTTATTAATTCAGTGCCAAGAGCAAGTTCCTGTTTTTTCCGTGTTTTTTACTCTTTTCAGATCTGATTTTGGAACGGAGTCCAAACGGAAGAAAAATCCCGAAATGATTTTTTCCCGAACGGAAGAAGATCAGGGGGCCTTTGGGCCAGGCCAGGTGGGCTCGAGGGAGCCCACAAGCCCCCACTCCGCCACCAGGGGGAGGCGGCGGTGGGCAGGCTTGTGGCCTCCCTGGACGCCCCCTGACCTAGGTCTTTGGCCTATAAATTCCTAAATATTCCGCAAAAAATCAGGGGAGCCTTGAAAATACTTTTCCGCCGCCGCAAGCTTCCGTTTCTGCGAGATCTCATCTGGAGACCCTTCCCGGCGCCGTGCCGGAGGGGACTTTGGAGTTGGAGGGCTTCTTCATCATCATCATCGCCCCTCCAATGACTCGTGAGTAGTTCACTTTAGACCTACGGGTCCGTAGTTAGTAGCTAGATGGCTTCTTTTCTCTCTTGGATCTTCAATACAAAGTTATCCGTGATCTTCATGGAGATCTATCCGATGTAATCTTCTTTGGCGGTGTGTTTGTCGAGATCCGATGAATTGTGGATTTGTGATCAGATTATCTATGATATATATTTGAGTCTTTGCTGATTTCTTATATGCATGATTTGATATCCTTGTAAGTCTCTTCGAGTCTTGGGTTTTGTTTGGCCAACTAGATCTATGATTCTTGCAATGGGAGAAGTGCTTGGTTTTGGGTTCTACGATGTGGTGACCTTTCCTAGTGACAGTAGGGGCAGCAAGGCACACATCAAGTAGTTGCCATCAAGGGTAAAAATATGGGGGTTTTATCATTGGTTTGAGATTATCCCTCTACATCATGTCATCTTGCTTAAGGCGTTACTCTATTCTTATGGACTTAATACACTAGATGCATGCTGGATAGCGGTCGACGTGTGGAGTAATAGTAGTAGATGCAGAAAGTATCGGTCTACTTGTTTTGGACGTGATGCCTATAGATATAATCATTTCATAGATATCGTCACGACTTTGCGCGGTTCTATCAATTGCTCGACAGTAATTTGTTCACCCACCGTCTACTTGCTTTCATGAGAGAAGCCACTAGTAAACACTATGGCCCCCGGGTCTATTCACATCCATCGTTTACACCTCCGCTTTTACTTTGCTTTGTTACTTTGTTGCTTTTAGTTCTCACTTGGCAAACAATCTATAAGGGATTGAAAACCCCTTCATAGCGTTGGGAGCAAGCTTTTGTGTTTGTGCAGGATCTTGAGATACTCCTCCACTGGATTGATACCTTGGTTCTCAAACTGAAAGAAATACTTACCACCGCTACGCTACATCACCCTTTCCGCTTCGAGGGAACACCAACGCAAGGCTCCAAGGCCACGGGGGAAATCCTTTGCGTACTTGCCTAGGAAGTCCCTTAAGGCGTAGCCGCATCAGAAGGATCAAGCCAAGTATTCTCCCGTCGACGTGCCTATTTCTGGCGCCATTGGAAGGTCTTTTGTTGCAGTAGAAGGGGCCCACGCCTAGCAGGCTTGTGGGCCCCCGATGGCTCCTCTGCCCTACTTCTTCTGCCTATAAATCCCCGAAAAATCCAAAACCACGGGAGAGATCCACGAAAATACTTTTCCGCCGCCGCAAGCTTCTGTCTCTGCAAGATCCCATCTGGGGATGTTCTGATGCCCTGCCGGAGGGGGGATTCGGACACGGAGGGCTTCTTCATCAACACCATTGCCTCTCCGATGATGCGTGAATAGTTCATCATAGACCTTCGGGTCCATAGCTAGTAGCTAGATGGCTTCTTCTCTCTCTTGGATCTTCAATACAAAGTTCTCCATGATCTTCATGGAGATCTATCCGATGTAATCTTCTTTTGCAGTGTGTTTGTCGAGATCCGATGAATTGTGGATTTATGATCAGATTATCTATGAATCTTATTTGAGTTTCTTCTGATCTCTTATATGCATGATTTCATATCCTTGTAATTCTCTTCGAGTTGTGGGTTTTGTTTGGCCAACTTGATCTATGATTCTTGCAATGGGAGAAGTGCTTGGTTTTGGGTTCATACCGTGCGGTGACCTCACCCAGTGACAGAAGGGGTAGCGAGGCACGCATCATGTTGTTGCCATCAAGGGTAAAAAAGATGGGGTTTATATCTATTGCATGAATTTATCCCTCTACATCATGTCATCTTGCTTAAGGCGTTACTCTGTTTGTCATGAACTCAATACACTAGATGCATGCTAGATAGCGGTCGATGTGTGGAGTAATAGTAGTAGATGTAGAAAGTATCGGTCTACTTGTCTCGGACGTGATGCCTATATGTATGATCATTGCCTTAGATATCGTCATGACTTTGCGCGGTTATATCAATTGCTCGACAGTAATTCGTTCACCCACCGTAATATTTGCTATTTTGAGAGAAGCCTCTAGTGAACACTATGGCCCGCGGGTCTACTTCACATCATATTTTCAGCCCTACACTTTTACTTTGTTGCACTTTCCGCCTTCAGATCTCACCTTGCAATCAATCGTGAAGGGATTGACAACCCCGTTGTAGCGTTGGGTGCAAGTTTGTTGTTTTTGCGCAGGTACATTAGTGCGTCATCTTGATACTCCTACTGGATTGATACCTTGGTTCTCAAACTGAGGGAAATACTTACTGCTACCGTGCTGCATCACCCTTTCCTCTTCAAGGGAAAAAAACCAACGCAAGCTCAACAGGTAGCATGATGCTTCATGGTTTCGTTGGGAGCCTCCAATTAAGTTGTGGGGATTGCCCCAACCTTGTTTGTAAAAGTCTGGTTGCCGCCTTCAAGGGCATCACTAGTGAAATCACGACACACCTTGCACTATGTGAGGGTGTGAGGAGAATACGATGGCCTTAGTGGCATCTTGGGGAGCATTGTGCATCCACACCACTCTAACGGAGACATACTTCCCCTCAAAAAGAAGGAACTTCGAAAACACATCCTCGTCTTCATCGATTCCACTTGTGATCACTCTCACCTTTGTGGATCAATGAAATGATCTCCGTTGAAAGTCTTCCTGCCAGAGAAAGGATCTCCGTTGAAACAATGCATCACTTGTTGGGTAACGTAGCATAAATTCAAAATTTTCCTACGCCATATTCAGATCTTCCTATGGAGAGACCAGCAACGAGAGAGGGGAGAGTGCATCTTCATACCTTTGAAGATTGCTAAGCGGAAGTGTTGCTAGAACGCGCTTGATGGAGTCATACTCGCGGTGTGATTCCGATCTAGTGCCGAACCACGACACCTCCGCGTTCAACACACGTGCAGCCCGGTGACGTCTCCCGCACCTTGATCCAGCAAGGAGGAGGGAGAGGTTGGGGAAGATCTTGATGACCCACAAGTGTAGGGGATCTATCATAGTCCTTTCGATAAGTAAGAGTGTTGAACCCAACGAGGAGCAGAAGGATCTAACAAATGGTTTTCAGCAAGGTAATCTCTGCAAGCACTGAAATTGTCGGTAACAGATAGTTGTGTGATAAGATGATTCGTAGCAAGTAGCAAGTAACAAAAGTAACAACGATGCAGCAAAGTGGCCCAATCCCTTTTGTAGCAAGGGACAAGCCTGGAGAAACTCTTATAGGAGGTAAAGCGCTCCCGAGGACACATGGGAATTTCTGTCAAGCTAGTTTTCATCATGTTCATATGATTCGCGTTGGCTACTTTGATAGTTTGATATGTGGGTCGACCGGCGCTTGGATACTTCCCTTACTTGGACAAGCATCCCACTTATGATTAACCCCTCTCGCAAGCATCCGCAACTACGAAAGAAGAATTAAGACAAAGTCTAACCATAGCATTAAACTAGTGGATCCAAATCAGCCCCTCACGAAGCAACGCATAAACTAGGGTTTAAGATTCTGTCACTCTAGCAACCCATCATCTACTTACTACTTCCCAATGCCTTCCTCTAGGCCCAAACAATGGTGAAGTGTTATGTAGTCGACGTTCACATAACACCACTAGAGGAGAAACAACATACAACACATCAAAATATCGAACGAATACCAAATTCACATGACTACTTATAGCATGACTTATCCCATGTCCTCACGAACAAAAGTGACTACTCACAAAGCATAATCATATTCATGACCAGAGAGGTAATGAGCAGCATCAAGGATCTGAACATAATACCTTCTACCAAATAATCAAACTAGCATCAACTACAAAGAGTAATCAACACTACTAGCAACCTTACAAGTACCAATCGGAGTCGTGAGACGGAGATTGGTTACAAGAGATGAACTAGGGTTTGGAGATGAGATGGTGCTCATGAAGATGTTGATGGTGATGAGTCCCCTCCGACGAGAGGAGTGTTGGTGATGACGATGGTGACGATTTCCCCCTCCGGGAGGGAAGTTTCCCCAGCAGGACGACCCTGCCGGAGCTCTAGATTGGTTCTGCTCAAGTTCCGCCTCGTGGCGGCGGCGAATCCTCCGAAAAAGCTCCACCTTGATTTTTTCCGGACAAATCCTTCATATAGCAAAAGAGGGGGGGCAGTGGGCCACCAGGGTGCCCACAAGCCCTGTTGCCACGGTCAGGGGGTAGGCAGCGACAACCAGGCTGGTGGGCCCCTGGCTGCTCCCCTGTGGCGCTTATTTCACCCAGTATTTTTTATATATTCCCAAAAAAATCCACGTTGATTTTCAGGGCATTTGGAGTTGCGCAGAATAGAGGACTCAGACTTGCTCCTTTTCTAGTCCAGAATTCCAGCTGTCAGTATTCTCCCTCTTCAAATAAACCTTGCAAAATAAGAGAGAAAAGGCATAAGTAAGGTTCCACAAAGTATAATAACAGTCCATAAAGCGATAAATATCAACATGAAAGCATGATGCAAAATGGATGTATCAAGGGGAGGGATGCGCCACCTCTTGGGTTCCCACCCTTGGGGTGGCGGCAGCCTAGATGGGAGAGGGGGCGGCGGCCAGGGCAGGAGAGGGGGTGGCGCACCCCCTTGTGGGCCTTAGGCGCCCACCAGCGCCTAGGGTTCCCCCCTTTTCCTCTCTGATGCGCCATGGGTTGGGTGTGGGGGGCGCACCAGCCCACCCAGGGGCTGGTTCCCTCCCACATTTCGCCCATATAGCCTTTGGGGGCCTGTGGCCCCTCTCGGTGGGCCTCCGGAACCCTTCCGGTGGTCCCCACACTTTGCCGGTGGTGCCCGAAACATTTCCGGCGTCCAAACCCATCCATCCTATATATCAATCTTTAACTCTGGACCATTCCGGAGCTCCTCATGACGTCCGAGATCTCATCCGAGACTCCAAATAACCTTCGGTAACCTCGTATAACAATTCCCTATAACCCTAGCATCATCGAACCTTAAGTGTGTAGACCCTATGGGTTCGGGAGGCATGCAGACATGACCGAGACACTCTCCGGCCAATAACCATCAGCGAGATCTGGATACCCATGGTGGCTCCCACATGTTCCACGATGATCTTATCGGATGAACCACGATGTCAAGGATTCAATCAATCCGGTATACAATTCCCTTTGTCTGTCGGTATAGAACTTGCCCGAGATTCGATCGTCGGTATACCCATACCTTATTCAATCTCGTTACCGGTAAGTCTCTTTACTTGTTCCGTAGCACATCATCCCGTGACTAACTCCTTAGTCACACTGAGCTCATTATGATGATGTTCTACCGAGTGGGCCCAGAGATACCTCTCCGTCACACGGAGTGACAAATCCCGATCTCGATCCGTACCAACCCAACAGACACTTTCGGAGGTATCCGTAGTGCACCTTTATAATCACCCAGTTACGGTGTGACGTTTGATACACCCAAAGCACTCCTACGGTATCCGGGAGTTGCACAATCTCACGGTCGAAGGAAAAGATACTTGACATTAGAAAAGCTTTAGCATACGAACAACACGTTCTATTGCGATGTTTAGGATTGGGTCTTGTCCATCACATCATTCCCCCAATGATGTGATCCCGTTATCAATGACATCTAATGTCCATGATCAGGAAACCATGATCATCTATTGATCAACGAGCTAGCTAACTAGAGGCTTGCTAGGGACACATTGTGATCTATTTATTTACACATGTATTACTGTTTCCTGTTAATACAATTATAGCATGAACAATAGACGATTATCATGAACAACGAAATATGATAATAACCATTTTATTATTTCCTCTAGGGCATATTTCCAACATCACTACCGAAGCCAAAGCAAATGATAGAGCGGGAAGGGCCAGACACCCATTGGCTTCCTGCCTCCGACATGATCTCTCGCGAAATAACACCAAAGCCGAGGCAATTTTATTCCGACTTGATGACATTGTCGGCATCTCAACAACGCCATGATGGATGTATATATATGTCCAAGCTTCCGTGAAGCCCCCCATCTCATGAGGCCAAGGAGATCTTCGGAGGCGAGGAGCAGCAACGAGGTCACTAACAACTCTTGTTTGCCCTTCGCGTTCTGTGGAGAATTTGAGTAAATACAATCAACAAATTACTTTTGATTAAAGTGGTGTTAGTTAGCACATGGTCGTATGCATATCACCCAACGTGGAAGGCTAGGAGGGGAGTAATGTGACAATCTATTTCCAATGACCCATCAAACAAGTCCAATTTTTCTGCACCTTATTGAGAGTGTGAGACACACAGAGTCCAAACCTTTATATTACTTGTACAAAAACAGTTTTTAGAATGTGTACAAGAGCTAAGTTTTGTACAAGATGGATTCAACTATTGTTGTGCTCATGTTTGTGTGCGGAAGCGTGACGAAAGAAGTGCTCGCCTCTATTGTTTCCAAAATGGACCAAGCCAACTCTGCAGAAGTGCTAACTCGCTAACACACGTACATTTTTTCATTTCATTTTTATTTGAAAATTGATATTTAATTACTTATTTTCATTTTCTGGAATGGTAATTTATTTTATTTCTTTTAATTCATATTGCACTTAAAAATGTGCATCTCATGTAAAGCAATTCTCAATAACTTTGTAAAATATTGATAGCATTGAAAATAAATATTAGTGATAATTCAAAATATTCCTGCATTTGAAAGTATATCTGTGATAGTTTTTAAATATGTTTCAAAAATCTAATGTACATGTTCGTGTGATTTATCAAAAAAAAATGTAACATACAAGAAAATATGTTCTTGAACTGTTAGAAACTATGTCTTACACGATGTAAAGAATCATAAATTAAAGAATGTCAACTACCAATCAAATAAACAGTTTAACATTTTTCAAAACTTTATGTGTTTATAGAAATGTGGTTTTTGAAAATGTTTATACAACGAACAGCTAATCTTTGAGAATTTTAGAAATTATATGTCGTACAATTAAAATTGTTACACTGATATTTGTAAAATGTTTTCATGTCTTAAAATAAGTGCAAAAATATATTTCAAAATATTAGTTGTATATTTGAAACTATTCATTGTTTTTAGGGCACATATAGGAAACTGTTCAGCATATATATAAAATTTAGTTAACAAAGGATCAAGTTCGACCGAGTGATGTACTGAGGCCTGGGACATCTTTGGGCCTTAAATATTTGATAAAAGGTTGTGCGCACCAAGAACTCAATGTATCGCTTCATACCTGACCGAACAAGGTCTAGCCTGTTGGAGCGACCTGCCAGTCAGTAGTTCGGGACCGGACCAACTTCTTATTTCATGTTTTTTTCATTCATTCATTTTTTATTTTGTTTTTATTTTATGTTTTACTTTATGTTTTTTCATTCAATTTTCAAATTCGAATACATTCTTTTGTTTTTATTTTCTGTTTTTTCATTCATTCATTTTTAGATATTTTAAAACTTTGTCTCAAAAAAAGATATTTTAAAACTCGAATACATATTACAAGACATAATTTACTTCAAAAAAAATGAAAACCCATAAAATCATAAAATATTAACGTAGTGTAAAAAAAATGTTAACGTAAATTTTGAAAATGCTAATATCTTTAGAAACTGTTTGTTGCATATATATAACGCTCACACATTTCGAACAGATATATATACAATTTTTACAAAATGTTTGTTCAAATGTAAATGTAATGAAGAAAAATGATTTATATGTTTTAGACACATGTACATTACATTTGAATAAAAACATGCATTTCATAAAATATATTCGTGACATTTAAAAAAAAATTGTGCAATGTTAAAAATTCTTTGCATGCGTAAAAAATTGTTAGATATCCTGAAAAATGTTTCAACCGCGATTTATTTTTTTAACACATAAACAAAAGAATGTTCGAAGCATGTGCTTGGAAAAATGTTGATCTTGTATTTAAATTTATTAAACAAATATTAGCAATGTTTTACGTGTATATGATAAATGTACGTTGTTTATTAAGAACAGTAAAATCTAATACATGTGTTTGATAAAAATGGTAATCAATTTTTTTGAAAAAAGTTAGATGTGTATAAAAAATTAGTTTTATATTTAGATGGAAAATGTGCAATAGGTATGAGAAAATATTGATCTTAGAACATTGAGTTAAAGAATGGTAATCATATGTTTGAAAATGTTAAACTTGTTTAAACCAAATATTACTGGTGTATATAAAAAATAAACAATGTGCACGAAAAAATTGACATTTGTTGAACAGAAGAAACAGTGTTAAAATGAAAGAAAAAAGGAAAATAAAAAAATAAACAAACGAAAGGAAAAAAACCCTAAGGAAAACAAGAAAAAAATCCGAAGAAAACTGGTACTAAACAGCGCATAACCAGTTGAAAACACCACAGGAAATAAACTGGCTTGAGCTACAATATTGGGCCGTCTAAATAGGATCGCGCTGTAGGCGAGCTTTATTACATCGTGACTCTGCGGTAACTAGCTTTGCCCGTTTTTCATCTGAAAAAACAGGGAGGTCCTATACGGCGCCTTCAGTGACGGTTAGGCCAACCGGCGCCTGCAGGGCTCCTCCTCATGGGCCGGCCCATATAAATTGTGTTGGTCCTATATAAACTGACAAAAAGTTCAGATTTGAAAAAAAGTTCAATGATTATAAAAAAAGTACAATGATTTTTGAAACATGTTTACGTATTTTCAGAAAGTTCATCAAATTCGAAAAAAAGTGATTGATTTTCAAAAAAAGTACATAGATTTTCAAAAAAAGTTCATAAATTTCTGAAAACAGTTCAGTGATTTTGAAAAACTTCACGAAATTTGAAATTATGTTCACTTATTTTCAGAAAAGTTCAACAATTTCAAAAAAAAGTTCATTAATTTTTCAAAAAGTTCACCGATTTCCACAAAAGTTGATCAATTTGAAAAAAAGTTCACAGGCTAATACTCAGGTAGGATTTTTAAATGGGCCGGCCCATGACGGAGCGCTGCAAACGCGGGTTAGCAAAATTTGCGTTTAACCGACGCCAACGGCGCTAAATAGGCTTTCCCAAAAAAAAATGTTCTCACCCCCCCCCCTCCCCCCACCCACACATAGAAAAACATATGTTCAGCTCCTCGACTCAAAACAAATGCATGCCTCTTCCTTTTTTTTTGCGAGAAAAATTTTCAGACTACTCATCTACAATCATGTTAATACAAAAGACCAAAAATGATAAAAGTTATATCCAAATTTAAAGATCACCTAGCGACGACTGCAAGCACTAAAGCGAGGCGAAGACGCGCCGCTGTCATCGCCCCTTCCTTGTTGGAGCTGGGCAAACGTTGTGATAGTAAACAGTCGGGAAGTCGTCGTGCTAAGGCCCCATATGATCAACACATCAGAACAGCAACCGCCGTAGATAAAGAGTGTAGATCGGAATTATCCAACCTAAAAACGCACGAACAAAGATGAACGAGAACAAATCCGAACATATCAACAAAAAACGGACCCGCCGGAGACACACCTCCACACACCCATCGATGATGCTAGACGCATCACCAGGACGGGGGCTAGGTGGGGAGACCTTTATTTCATCTTCAGGGAGCCACCACCATCTCGCCTTCTTGAACAGAACACAAACCCTAACAAAACTCGAAGAAAGATCTAAAAACGGAACCCTCCCACCGGCAAGGGCCGAGGTCCACTCCGCCTCCATGGCCCTAAGGCGGGGTATACTAGTGCCGGCGTCGGCTGGAGGTGGTGGAGCCCTAGTTTATTTTGCATTCCTTTTCCTTCTCATTGTACCTGTATCTTCTGTCATGTCATTGGTTCGATTATTATAGCTGGTTGATCGACCAAAGCTCTTCTTGGAGCATCTACCATCAAAACCTTCAAATCCGGTTCCTTAAATGCATGCGGACTCGTCCGGATGCGTTCGTGCACGCTATACGGTCACGTCTTAAATAATGTATTATACATTTAGACACCTTAAATCTTATATCTTAAATTCATACAAATTCACGCAGCTAATACGTCCTCCTACTCCATCACTACTAATATTAGATTTGAAGGCTTGCATTCATTAGGGTCATCATTACCAATATCATTAGTCATCAGTACTAATATCAGATTTTAATATCATTAGTCATGAGTACCTATATCAGTACTAATAATTCATGGCAACTACTAACATTTAAAAAAAGAGGATTTGTAGAATCTGTTGCATTCATTAGTCATCAGTACCAATATCAGATTGAATATCTGAGCTTTAATAAAATATTTTGATTTAAATAAAGGGTGAATGAGTGTAACAATATCACTCGTCAAATACATGTAATACTCAAGTTACAGTTATCTCCGTAGACTATACAAATTGTTGCCACTTTGGGGCCTAAGGTTTAGAACAATAACATGTGCATACAACTTGCACGTAAGATCAATAACACAAATAGCAAGCAGTCGGACAATCGCTCGTGCGTCGTTCGATTCCGAGGACGCGCTCATCGCACCCATCCTTTGTTGCTCCCTGACAACGACGGAGTCAAATGCTAGGTGGTTGTGGTAGAAAATGCCAAAGCGCTCTCGCTCGACATCAAGTCGTTGGAGCGAGAGGCAGTGATGCTAGCGATGGCGAAGGCGAGCAGGCACGCCAAGGAGAAGGAGCGCTTGCTTTGGAGGCTTGAGGGGTGCAGATGGACCTATCGGACGAAGCATTGGACATCAACGACGGATCCACATCCAGTTCTGACGACGATGGCTAGAGCAGCACCGCCGACCGCAAGAGGAAGGGGGCGGCTAGGAAATTGTGATTTCGTCTGCCCTTTCCCGTATAATTTAGTTATTTTGTTATGTTTAAGTACTATCCCGACAATGAAAATTGTGTTTTCGTTGTCCGGTGATTCGTGCGTGTGAAATATGGTCGATATCAGTAGGTTTGTTGATCGACCGTTGATCTACATAAGTTAAATTGTGTATTGCATGTGTTGCATCAATGATGTAGCTAGGGGTGGATAGGGTGGTCCATGGACCACCTTGGAATTTTCCCCGTAGCATATATATAAGATAAACAAATATTTTTTTTGAAAATACATAAATTACTTGAAAATTGTCATTATTGGACCACCCCTGGCTCAACAAGCTGGACACGCCACTATGTTGCATTGCTATGAAACACGGGATTTGAGATACATGACTCCGGACGCGCCAAAGTGAGGAGTGTCCAGTCAAGTTTTGCAACCACGGTTTAATTGACATGCGTTTGGTTTTTACCATACCTTGTCTTGCCACACTTCATTGTTTCTATCCTAAATTTGTGGGAGACGCTTTTTGGCTCCCGAGCTCATCTGCATCGGCTCCGACAAAAAAATCAAAAAAAAAACTAAACAAATTCATAAAATTCCAATTTTTTTGTGTGTGGTAGATAATTTGGTGCGTGAGGTCCGCTCCAGATTTGAATTTATTTGAGCATCTCACGCGCTCTCAGCAAAAAAGACAAATCTGGTTGTGTAAAAACGACAAATTTCTCTTTTTTGTCAAGAGCTGCTCAGATGTCCATATGGGTTCAAATTTAAAGCGAACCTCACGCATCAAATTATCTACCACAAAAATATAGATTTTTTTAATTTTTATAGTATTTATTTTTAAGTTTTTTGTGACCGGGAGCATATGATCGTGGGAGCAGGATCAAGTTATCGTAAATTTGTTGTTTCTTTTGACAACTTTTTATTTATTTTTAAGTTTTTTGTGACCGGGAGCATATGATCGTGGGAGCAGGATCAAGTTATCGTAAATTTGTTGTTTCTTTTGACAACTTTTTATTTATTTTTAAGTTTTTTGTGACCGGGAGCAGATGATCGTGGGAGCAGGATCAAGTTATCGTAAATTTGTTGTTTCTTTTGACAACTTTTGCCAAATTTTGACGTTTAATTTTTCAGCCACACATTTGTGGCTGCCACATTTTGGCTTCAAAGAATTAGGGATTGTTTGGTTCCAAGCCTAAGGTTGCCACGCCTAACCTTAGTCATGCCACAATAACTTAGGCATGTGTTTGGTTCATTGCCACACTTGTGGCTTGCCACACTTTTCTAGTTATATGGTCCACATGTCATACACTCAATTTTTTGCCAAATCTTGCCACACTTGTGGTGTCTATTTTGTTAGCCATACTTTTTGTGACAGCCACACTTTGACTAAGGTTAGTTGTGGCAAAGTTAGTCATGAACCAAACAGGCCCTTAGTCTTCAACCAAACAAACCATCGGTGACCACCTGTACATGCTTTTATTTATCTCTGACAGAAAAAAAAATATCTGAAAAGACTTAAACGGACGTGCTGCCATGGACGGCGTGAGGTCAGGAGGCAGGAGGAGTATGGGCACGGGAAAACTAGTAATCGTCCGCAGTAAATGTGGCACAGCGACAGTGGGCGCCAGCCAATTGAGGACGGGGGCCCCGGGCACGGCTAAAAACAACGCGCACGTCCTCTTCTGCCTGCGTGTTGTCTCGCCACTGGATATTCCGTACGGTCTTCGGTCCGAGGACACCGACGGGTATCGGAGCCTCGTACACTCCCACGCGCATCCGATTGGCCAACTGCCGCTGCCCCCTCGAGGAGCGGGACCCAGGGCGTCGACTTCCTGCTTTTACCGGGCGCGTCAGGCTCGTGCTGCCATGGCCCGCGGGCCCGCCACACTGGATTGTTTGGTGCGTGCAGCACACGTTTCCCATCTACCAGGCCTAGTTTACTTTGAAGAAAAAAAAAAACAGGCCTAGTTTACCAGTGCCCATTTTCAAGATCGCTAAAACCTTTCTTTAAAATAAAAAATCGTTAAAACCTTAGCCGTTTACAGGAACATTGTCGGAACTACTCCCTCCGTTTTCCTAAATATAAGATCTTTTAAAGATTTTACTATAAATTATATGCGGGGCAATATGAATAAATATTCATTTTAAAGTATGTCTATATACATTTAGATGTAGTTTATTTTAAGAGAGCTGCTACGCATCCATCGGTGAATATTTACTAAACATCCGTCACCTGGACAGCCGTTCGATCTCGCGCGTGGCCGTCCGATCCGCTCTTGGACTTAATTCCTGAAACGACGTTCGAGTTGCAGAAACAATCGCTTTGTTGCAAAAAATAAACTTTGGACCAATTAATTCCTGAAACAACGGTCGAGTTTCAGAAACAATTGCTTGTTTCAGAAAAAAATTTGTTCGTCTTTCTGCAAACATAGGTGCTGTTGCGGAAGAACTTTTTGCAACAAAGGTCATGTTTCAGGAAATTTTTGCAGCAGGCTGGGATGGGGCAGCGCTACGGCGGTGCGGGGCGACGGGCGGCGAGGCGTCTAGCCCCCTGGTTGCGGGAGCTCGCCGGCGTGGCCGAGAGGGGCTACGGCGGAGCCGAGAGCGGGCTGGGACGCCGCAGCACTCCGGCGGTGCGGGACGACGGGCGGCGAGGCGTCTAACCCCCTGGTTGCGAAAGCTCGCCGGCGTGGCCGAGAGGGGCTACGGCGGAGCCGAGAGCGGGCTGGGACGCCGCAGCACTCCGGCGGTGTGGGGCGACGGGTGGCGAGGCGTCTAGCCCCCTGGTTGCGGGAGCTCGCCGGCGTGGCCGAGAGGGGCTACGACGGAGCCGAGAGCGGGCTGGGACGCCGCAGCACTCCGGCGGTGTGGGGCGACGGGCGGCGGGGCGTCTAGCCCCCTGGTTGCGGGAGCTCGCCGGCGTGGCCGAGAGGGGCTACGACGGAGCCGAGAGCGAGCTGGGACGCCGCAGCACTCCGGCGGTGTGGGGCGACGGGCGGTTGGCCCCTGGCCGCGTGAGGCGAGGCGGGTGCCCCCTGGCCGCGTGAGGCGAGGCGGCTGCCCCGTGGTCGCGGGAGCTCGCCGACGGGGCCGGGAGCAGGGCGGGGAAGGCCATGGCAACGGCGGCAGCTCCGGCGAGGCTGAGCGGCAACAAGCAGGCGGCGGGCGAGGTCGCCGGAGCCGAGGCGGAGCCGCAGGGTGGAAAAGTTAGGAGCTCAGCTTCATGACCGTTTCCTGAAACAATGATCCAGTTTCAGGAAACGGTTCGTCATCAGATCGAGATCCAACGGATGAGCGCACGGCGGATGGATCGCACGGGATCAGCCGGTGGGATGTAATCTTTTCCCTTATTTTAAAATTTCTATAAGGTATTATATTTAGAAACGGAGGAAGCAATTACTTACGAAGAAAAATAATGTTCATACTAGTTAATAGGAAAGCATGACGTAATGATTTAATTTGTTGCATTGAGCAGAGGAGATTTCCTGTAGGAAGAAAAGTCGTTAACATATGCAAACTTCTGTACAAAAGGTATATATATTTAGAAAGAAATTGGGGGTGATGTTGCATTCTATTGCTCTAGTATTCTTTCACAACATGTTAGAGCGTCTCTAGCGGACCTCATATAGTGCCTCCACCCGCAAAATAACTGTTAAAATATGGATCCGCACGAAAAAAGCTGTCCGAATAGACACCGTAAACGACTCCAACCTATAATTATTTTTATAAGGGGCACGATAAACATTCGACCGAACTCGTAAAAATAAGGATTTTGGAGCCAATCCGAGAGCGCTCCGTATATGCAAAAGATCATTGTCGGGAGTCCAACTGCCATAGAAACCTTCATGACTTGCTCCCGGCCGCCTCCCTGTCCTTCCCCGGCCGCCACCCGTCCGTCCTGGACGTCGCGCGCCCTACCCATCTTGGCCAGATTCGGCAACGGCGACATGATCTAGCTAGCCAACTCCTCGATGGATTCCGCTAGCTAGCTCCTCGATGGATTCCGCCACTGGGGCTAGCTAGCTACCTTGCTCCTGGATGGATTCCGCGACAAGGGAGCTAGCTAGCTCTTGGATGGATTTCGCGGCAAATGCTTTCGTGTGATCCGTTTTGGACGCCGACGGTTCCATATTTGGGCGACCGAATTTAGTCGATCATGGACACGGGCGAGAGGAAGAAGAAAATGTTAGGAAAAAATAAGCGAATATTCAATTTTACATTTGATGTTTAAGGGGTATGTTCGGCTGCATCTCAGACCAACCCTTAAAACGCGTTTTCCCCGAACTGAAAACCATGTCTTCAGTTTCGCATTTTAAAGGGTCTGGTAGATATGCTCTTAGGGTGTGTTTGGTTTGAGAACCAAAAGTCATGAAATGTCATGGTCCCATTCCAAAGTCATGGGTTGGTTCCATCCTTGTGTTCAGTTGATGATAAAAAATGTCATGGGTTGGTTCCGTCCCGGTGTTTAGTTGGAGAGATGAAATGAGAAGAATCTGTAAATGGTGAGATTATATCTCTGAACAAATAGAGTTCTTTGCATTTGATAAGCCTATAATTTAAATTTTCAGCAACATTTTCATTCTATTTTCAACATATGCAAATAAAAATATATGATCATGAGTACATACCAAATATTTACGAAAAATAATCACGAAAATGAAAAAATAATCACGAAAATGAAAAAAATAACCACAAAAAAATAACCACGAAAACTTTTGTTCGGGTGCGGGGGTGAGCGCGGTGAGAATTGCTTGGTTATTTCTTTTTTTCCTTGCTTTAATGGACGAATAACGAGTCGGTTCCTCCAAATCGGCGGAATCACTTGGTGAAGCATCTGGAGGGAATATTCCCTGCATGCGGATGATCCAATTCCGATTCCTAACCCAACTAAACACGAAAACGGCTACTAGAGATGGAACCAACCCGTCCGAATTCACCTCATCCTGAAACCAAACACACCCTTAAGTCCGGAGTGGTATGTGCTGGGACTTGGGAGAGAGGTGGGCAGACATCGTTCGTCAACAGCGGGGCGGGTACGGGGATATGGTGCGTAAGTTTTGTATATTTGAGTGGAGGCTGTTTTGGAGGAGGAGGAACGATGGTGGGAGGTGTGTGGCACCTAATTTTTGGATAATGTGTTTTTCGATTACGTGATATATGGTGTGACGATGTGTTGCCTAATAAAGGTGTAATTAAGGTGTAATGGTGTTCTTGAGATGATACTTCTTTCTTCTCGGTTTAGAAGACATGGTTAAATTTACGTGCATTTTCATAATAAACAAGGTTTAAGACGCATTGCATTTACTCATACAACTAATTAGTAATCCGTTGTACTACTTCTATATGCATGCGAAGTGTGAATGTTATTTTTCAACCCATCTCATAGCCAATTAATAACCACCTAGCTTTGAAAGAATTGCCAAGCATGCCTTCTAAACCGTGACAGAGAAAGTATGCGATATATGGTGTGATGATTTGTTTCCGGAGAAAGTGTAATCAAGGTGGAATGATTTCTAATTAAGGTACATATCGTGGAGATAATTATTATAAATTAGTAAATGGGTGAATTTGATATGATACAACATTGAGATAATCTGATCCATGTGATTGAGATCTAATGTGTATGTCCAACTCGTTTGTTTAATAGTAGCGGAGATGAGTTTTTATTCTTATGTAGGATAGAAGTCAATCATTCATATATTAAAAAAACTTATGTTTGGATAGTTACCAAGACCTTGGTATGTCCAGTCCATCAGAATTTAAACCCTAAACTTGACACTAGTGCTTACATTTTCCTGAACTTATTTCACGCCTTGTCGCGATGTAAGCTGGGGCGGAGGGGGGGGGGGGGGGGTTGATGTTCACGTCAACTATGAAGGCGTATGTGACGACTTTATCGATCCCAAAATTATGTGTGGGTTCATTCTCTCGGAGCTACTTATAAAGACAGAGTGTGCATGCTACGTGTGTTCATAGATGTAAGTGTATACTGTGGCGTAAAATGGACAAAAGTTAAGGTAGGGTGGGCTTTGATCACTCGCAACCGACAACGCCGTTGTGCCTTGCGCCTAGCCTGCACCGGCCAAATCAATGTAGGGCGGCCACCGTGCCTTTGGGCTACTAGGTCTTTCGCCACTGGTGTATGTGCATATATATAAGCATTTGCATCTGCATTGTGTTCAAAAAAAACATTAACCTAAACTCAATGGAAAAATATTGTCCTATGAATCAAATGACATATCTTTCTCTATAACAATTGAGATACATGTTATCTCACTTTCTATGTGTTTTCTATTTCCGTGATATCATTATCCTATGAACTAAAGGGCGGCCTTAGTATTTGGTGCGTCAGGACAATTTGTTTTTCTCAAAAAGGAGGACGACCTCGGACTGTGCATCGGGACGATGTATACAATCATTTTATTAATTATTCAACAAGACCTTATGAAACAATACATTAATATGTGTGAATCCATCGTGGATAAATACTTCATCAATTCCTAAAACCATAGTTTTCTTGTATTGGCTCATTAAAACAAGTAGGCACCCCCTTTATTTCAACTACATCTAAAACACGGCCTTCCCTTTCGTTTGGAAGGTCTAATTCATATTTTGAGATTTACTTTGACATTGATGAGATTAAAACTATATTCATGTATGTTATAAAAGTTATATGTTTGAAACTCTTTTCAAGTATGATTTTTTTGTGTGCAAAAAATCCACTAATCTATTAAAGATGCTTAGAGCATCTATAGCAAACCCCATAAAAATTGACCCTTAAAAACGCATATAAGGGGAACCGTAAACTGTTTTTACGGGGCGAAATTGCCTCGAACAAATAAGACCCCCTAAATGGAACTCTATTCCACTGTATCTCATTCTTTTTTCTTTATTCCTCCTGTCCCGGCGATCCGTCTCCGGCCACGACATGCATCTCCCTAGCGCCTCGGCTCGCCCCAGCGTCGCCCGCCTAGTCCTGGCACCGCCTGTTCCGGGCCACGCATGTAGTGGAGGAGCCCTGCGCCGCCCGCCCCGACCGTGCGCTCCCTGGCCCGCCTGCCCGCCCCCGGTTTGAGCCCGACACTGCCCGCCGCCGAAGGCGCATTCCTCGACATGGCCACATGATATCCCCCACCCCTGCCTCACTCTTCTCCGGTGCCGTCCCGTCCTGATTTGGGCCGTCGGTGGCCTGCTCAACCCTGCCACTGGACGGCCACGCCTCGGTAGTGGAGGTCTAACCGGTCGCAATTCGGACCGGTGGCGACAATTTCTGTCGTGCAGCGACTTCTTCGACGTGCGGCGACGGATTCCGGTGAGTTTCAAGTACATTCCGGCCAGTTCCGCGGTGGCAGTCTACTCCGACAAGGTTTGACCAGTTTATGGGCTAAACTATATATTGCCTTTGAAACTGTACATATAAGGTTTTCGCGGATGGATTTACCAAAGTTTAAGGGCCGAACAAATTCTACTGGGTCTGCTCCGCGCCATTTTTCCGACCAACACTGTATACACCTCTTTTTTTACGGGTTTGACCAGTATACAGGATGTGCTAGAGATGCTCTTAGTGATTCAAAGGACCCATAGAAATAAGGAAATTATATCCGAGTCTTTCAGGAACCCACCAACCACCCACTACACCACAAGTTGAGGGCACCGAGGGAGTCCTGAACTAAGGGGTCCTCGTCGCTCACCTATCTTCACGGGCCGGACTCATGGGCTGCCCTATGATTATCATTGAAGGGTTAAACTACAAGGATACACCGTATCCAAGACGGAAACCTCCTATGCCATGGTGTGTATTCCAAGTCCTGGTGATGGATTCGGCATGTTTACTTCCTGATGTAACCGACTTTGTGTAAACCTAGGTACCCTGCTATCTATATAAACTAGAGTGTTTTAGCTCGTAGGGAATGTTAAGATCAGTACTCTATTGTTTAGACCACATCATATGATCTCGAGGTAGATCGACTCTGTATTTGATACTCCATCATCATTATAAACAAGAGCAGGACATTGGGTTTCACCTCCATCAAGAGGGCCCAAACCTGGGTAAACATTGTCTCCCCTGTCTCTTGTTACCCGTCCATCCAAGATCCACAATTCAGGACCCCCTACCCGAGATCTGCCGGTTTTGACACCGGCATTGGTGCTTTCATTGAGGGTTCCACTATAGGACCGCCAAAAGGATCAATGGCTCGCTTGGTCACCAGTGATGGCATCAGCACCGGGGATATCTTCATCCCCGTCTAGCTCTTTGCGTTCAGTAGCATTGTTCCGCATGTCAAGGCGGTTGGTCACCTTGGCGAGATCGTCGGATTCACCCTGGGTCAGGGAATGAAGTTCCGTGACCTAGATTATGCCGTCGATGCCCAGGGAAATCTAGTCCTCACTGGGTTCTCGGCTTCATTCGATGAGCCCGAAAACCCTGAAGCCTTGACTTCGTGTTTCCTCCCCGACATCGTGTCCGGCACAGTACCCACATAGGATCCGGTCTTGGGCACAGATCCGATCATGGTGTTCGAAGATCAGGGGTTAAACCAGGCCAAGCACACTCCCTGTGCCGATACACCAGAGATCAACTCCGCCAAAACTCCGAAGACTAGTCCGGTCGACGTCTCGCTATCAGATAAGACGCTGGCCTGGATCCAAACTATGGAAATTTCGTATGACCTGGCCTCGACCTATGTTAAGTTCGGCCACGAGCCTGGTCACATGGAATTTGATTTCCCACACACTACGCACTTGATAGCCATTATCGAAGATTTAACCGATATGCTGGATTTCTCCTTGGATGAGGCCGAAGATACATATACAGAAATTGACGCACTTGCTACTCCCACAAGTGGACGATGGACAACAACCTCCACCTACGATGTGTACATGGTGGACACCCCTAGCGATAAGTGTTGGAAATATGCCCTAGAGACAATAATAAAATAGTTATTATTATATTTCCTGTTTCAAGATATCTTTTATTATCCATGCTAGAATTGTATTGAATCGAAACGCAAATACATGTGTGGATACGTAGACAAAAACACTGTTCCTAGTAAGCCTCTAGTTGACTAGCTCGTTGATCAAAGATGGTTAAGGTTTCCTAGCCATAGACAAGTGTTGTCATTTGATAACGAGATCACATCATTAGGAGAATGATGTGATGGATAAGACCCAAACTATGAACGTAGAATGTGATCATGTTATTTTATTGCTACTATTTTCTGCATGTCAAGTATACATTCCTATGACCATGAGACCATGTAATTCAGTGACACCGGAGGAATACCTTGTGTGTACCAAACGTCGCAACGTAACTGGGTGACTATAAAGCTGCTCTACTGGTATCTCCGAAGGTGTCCGTTGAGTTAACATGGATCAAGACTTGGGATTGTCACTCCAGATGACGGAGAGGTATCTCGAGGCCCACCCGGTAATACAACATCACAAACAAGCCTTGTAAGCAATGTGACTAAGGAGTTAGTAATGAGATCTTGTATTACGGAACGAGTAAAGAGACTTGTCGGTAACGAGATTGAAATAGGTATGGAGATACCGACGATCGAATCTCGGGCAAAGTAAACATACTGAAGGACAAATGGAATGTTATACAGGATTAACTGAATCCTTGACATAGAGGTTCAACCGATAACGATCTTCATAGAATATGCAGGATCTAATATGGGCATTCAGGTCCCGCTATTGGATATTGACCGGAGAGTGTCTCGGTCATGTCTACATAGTTCTCGAACCCGCATGGTCTGCACACTTAAGGTTCGATGACGTTTCGGTATAGTTGAATTATTGATGTTGGTAAGTGTCCTCGTGAAATGACTTAGTGGTGAAGCTATCGCAACCATGTGGCAACTCGAAGGGGTTGATCGGGAATGAGAGACGAGTTTACCCAGGTTCGGCCCCTTCAATGGAGGTAAAAGCCTACGTCCTGATTGGTGTGTATTGATGATGAAATCGATTACAAGGGTGCGATTTCGCCTAACCTAGCTCTCAGTTGATTGTAACCTTCCCCTATCACCCTAGAGACTCGCCTTTATATACAGGTCGAGACTCTAGGTTTACAAGAGCCCGGGTCACATTGTAACTCGTGAATTGTCATGTTTCTAACTCGCCTTCTCTGTTAAGCAAGGAAATTCCTGGTGACCTCCTCCCTTGTGGGCCAAGACTCGCCATCCTTGCGTCCTGGGCCATCGCCGGCTCTCTTCAATGAACCGCCTTGCACTTCCTTCCTTGCATCTCAAAGCCCAGCATGAGTATGAACCTTGAGCCGCTACCAACTTGACCCAGCCTCATAGGGCGAGTTATATGACGAGATAATATCCTCAACATTAGGCCCGAGATTGACTTGAATTTATTCATGTTAATAGTCTTTTCTTGTATCTTGGCGGCTCGTGTATAACTCACGCCTTGCATTCCGAGGTAGAAATGTCGGCTTCAAAGGTCTTCATAAATCCTTACTCCGTCCACCAATGACGTCACCCGCCCCCGAAATTCAAGGGCCACCAGGGAGGGACAAGGCATGTGGCCGCACCCTATTACCTTGGGCCTCCCTCGTGTGTCTCCAGGACTCCTCCCGAGGTTACCAAGTATTCTTTTGGTCCAGAAAAAACATTAAAAAGTTTCATGACAATTGAACTTCGTTTGGTACTAAAAACCTGGAAAACAAAACACACGCAAAAAATAGCAAGTGGCATTGGGCACTGTTTAATAGGTTAGTGCTAAAAAATAATATAAATTGGTGAATTATGACCCAAAAAGTATCATAGGGTGATAATATAATAACATAGAACAATAAAACATTATAGATACCTTGGAGACATATCAAGCATCCCCAAACTTAATTCCTGCTCGTCCTCGAGTAGGTAAATGATAAAAAAAATGTGACATGCTATCCAATATGTAATATTTTTCATGTATGCTCATTAAGAAATGATGAGTTAACAAACATAAACATAGTAATAATCATAAGCACAAGCAACGAAATCATCAATCTTTCAAAGTATATGATCCTAAAAGAATGTTTACCCCCATTGATCTTTCATATTAGCAAAGCATGGCTCCATCTTCACCATATTAATACAAATGTTAAGCACCATGATGTCCAAGTCAGGCAATTGGATCATGCTTTTTAAAAGTGAGTCAACTTTTTATTTTTCACCCAATACATGAGCGTGGGCCATGGACATAGCATAAGGTGGAATAGAATATGGTGGTAGATATCAAAGGGGTAAAAGTGAAGAAGATAGTCTCACATCAACTAGGCGTACCAACTAGCTATGGAGATGCCCATCGGTAGATGCCAATGCAAGGAGTAGGGATTGCCATGCAAATGATGCACTAGAGCTATAAGTGTATGAAATCTCAAATGAAGCTAAGTGGGATGTGCATCAAACTTTCTAGTTCATGAAGACCTCAGGCATTTAACGAAGCCCGTCATCGAAATATGCAAGCCAAGTTTATAATAATGATAATATGATTTCCACTAGCATATGAAAATGACATATCATGAGACTGTCCATATGAGGAACATGGTGCCACTTTGATGCACAAATGTGGTAAAGGATAGTAGCAAAGTCCCTTCTCTCTTTTTCTCTCATTCATTGTTTTCATCTCCTTTTTATGGTGGGCTCATTTGGCCTCCCCCATTTCCAGTTTTCGTCCGGAGTCTCTTCCCCACTTGTGGGTGAATCATAGTCTCCATCATCCTTTACTCACTCGGACAATGCTCTAATAATGATGATCATCACACTTTTATCTACTTACAACTCATGAAAGCTCGATGTGAAGAACTATTATTCAATATGAATGCCTCTAACAGTGTACTAGGATATGCAATGATCTAGCATGACATGTACCAGTAATATAATGAATGGTGGCTTTGCCACAAATGCTATGTCAGCTCTATATAATCATGAAAAGCAATATGATGATGAATGAACTAGTCATATGATGTAACGATGGAATTTGCATGGCAATATGTCTCGAAATGGCTGTGGAAATTTCATGATAGGTAGGTATGGTGGTTGTTTTGAGGAATATAAAGAAAGGTTTGTGAGCGATAGAGCATATCATACCACAGGGTTTGGACACACCGTCGAAGTTCGCACCGATCCTCGAGGTGAGAATGGGAAATGCACGGTACTAAAGAGGCTAGCAAAATATGAGGAGGTGAGATTTCGTATGTCCATGGTTTCAAATTAGTCATAAAGAACTCATATACTTATAAAGAGGAGAATAAGGACTTCGACAGATCACTTAGCTCCGACGGCAAGGAGATCCATCTGGATCTGTTCTGCATTTCTGAGTGCTAGTTCCGTGAGAAGGACGGCAAGGGCACCTGAAGGGCAAGGGCAACCATGGATGATCTTCTTTATAGCTAGTATGTAGATAAAACATGCCAAATTTTGCTAGTCTGATGGCATCTTCTGATGTAATAGCCGGATGAAATTGTTGCATCATTTACGTTTACATTGCATGTCCTTGTATGTATTTGAGGTTTGTTAATTGAGGTGCCCGGTTGTGCGAATCAAGGTTTGAGGCATGACCGCTCACTATCCTCGGACGTGCCATGGCGCGTCCGTGGGGCGTTTAAGGGGTCTGATTTGGTGTATCCGAATGCATATGATCTTAGAGAGTTGATGGCATGTTTCGCACCGGCACGCTAAAAATAAGATTTAATTATTACGAGTTTTGCACGTGCAAACCGAAAAACTAGGGGCATACTATTTTCGTTCGGGTTTATTAGTGTTAAATGTAATTTGATATATATTTATTTGCAAATTATAACTGACATGTCATAAAAATTATATTGTTGGATTCATATTTGATTGAAGTTTTCAGTGATAGATTTTTTTATAACCCATATTCATTACGCAAATGTATTGTTAAACTTTGGCTCAAAATATAAGTGGGCCTAATCAACCCGGATGGATGGAGCACATTGCAATCTAGCAAGGCACATGTCCTTAGTATTTCCAAAAACACATTCCTAAATTTGAGAAAGAGCTACAATAGAACAAAGTCTCGCTCTCTCTCTCTCTCTTATTTTGCAAGGTGAGTCTCCGTCGTTCTTTGAGTGTGTGACTGTCCTGAAGAAAAATGTTGTGCACAATTAACTTTGCAAATTATAGTGCAAAAGTCCATACGTCAAAGATGTAATGAAGGAACTTTGAAGATGCCTTCGAAGAAGAAACATGATGATAACAAGCGTCGTTGTTGCAGACATGACCCCCCTTGATCTTCGAGTAGTGGGTGAGTAGGCGATGATGGTTCAGTTGGTCGGTTGTGGCCTTTTTGTGCTTGTGAGCAGGTTCTTTCTTATTGATTGTCCCTTAATTAATCATGCAATTGTATAGTTTTCGACTTAGTTTTTCTTATAAATCAGATCAATGGTTATTTTTATGATGTTGCAGGAACATCTTGCCTTCTTGGCGAGGTTTTGTGATGAACATAAAATATGTTATGCACTAACTTGTTCGCGCTTCGTAAAGGGTCACCATGTGATAGGCCCCCTTATGCCAGAGGCATTGGGGCGAAACTCAAAACAATGAATGCTACTACCATGCCATACTTTCTTTTCGCCTACACACGTATATAGTCCAAATGTCCATTTCTCAATCCTGATGCTAGATACTCATTTCTGATGTTGTCAAAACTTGGTGCGAAAAAAGGGGTTAATTAGTGCGACACAAGTCGTTGGTGCGGATCGGATCCTAGGTCCAGGTCATGGGACCACAACATACAATTACGCCTTATAAACATGATACCAATAGATAGATCGTGGGATGTGCACCACTAATAATTGAGTAAACGTTTTAGTACTAATTTGTGGCTGGATTTCTTGATTAAGTAAAAGGTGTAGTAGGAGTACGAACCATAACCTAAGTTCATTGAATCGGTGTCGAATTTATAGCACCGTACTGCAGGCAGAGGCCGTGAAGGGAACTGGTCCATCCACCCAGGAGCGAAAATATAATATTGCGTGTTCCAGGGTGGGTCACCGCAAAAGGAGCGACGGGCTGAGCCTGACCGGGACTTTATTTTTCCACTTCCCGGAAATGGACAGCCAGTGGGACGCGGGGGATAAACCCACTTTTCTCCCTAGGGAAATTTTTGCCGTTTGTTGCCCATCCCCGGATCTCCATAAAACGGCACCCCCACCCCCACTAGCAAGCGCGGAACATTTCCTTTTGCTCTGGCTGCCCCGGTCGCGCCGTGCCTCCCCATCGGCCACTGGTGACGGCGTGGCGGCAACGGCGTCAGGGACCGAAAAGGAAAGCCGAGGTGGAGGCGGAGGAGGAGGAGGGGCGAGGGTGGGTGGGAGAGGAGGGGCAGCAGCAGCCAGCTACGGCCGACCCCTACACCGCAGCGGCCTCACCGCGCCTCCATCCCTTGCCATTTTTGGTGAGTCCCCTCTTGCCGTCCTGGCCAGATCCCCTTCCTCCTCGCGTGGGTTTCCACTTTTCGCCCTGCACGCGCCGCCCCAATTGGGACAACAGTACCCACCTCTTACTCTACAATTTTATTTATTTATCCATCCATCCATCCATTCATCTCCCCTCTCCTCTCGCGGTTTTCGTTTGCGTTCGTTCCGCAGCTCGGCCGATCGGGGGAGGTTTTCTGAGTCTGGTTTGGTTCTAGGCTAGATTTGCGGCGGCACGGGAGGAGGAGGAAAAATGGTGCGGGGGAAGACGCAGATGAAGCGGATAGAGAATCCGACGAGCCGGCAGGTGACCTTCTCCAAGCGCCGCGGGGGGCTGCTGAAGAAGGCCTTCGAGCTCTCCGTCCTCTGCGACGCCGAGGTCGCCCTCGTCGTCTTCTCCCCCCGCGGCAGGCTCTACGAATTCGCCAGCTCCAGGTAACCCGATGATTAGGCGACTAGTTAATTCGCCTTGTCTTTGTTTACTAAGTAGTATTGCTGGTTGGGCCAGAATGCGCGTGGGAATCCCATTTTGTTTTAGTTTTAGTTTAGTGTGTCCCTGCGAGAAATCCCACGGATCTTCGCCTGTTCCCCGCGCCAACTCCTATACTCCAGTAGGAGTAGCAGGCGCAGGGAACTCTCGCCGGCCACTGCCCAATGGTGGCGCCGGAAGCCTCTGCTCCACTAGTCTCCTCCGCCCGTGATGCGCCGTTCCTGTCCATCCACTTCACTTGGCCGATGACTGGCTCCAAGTTTCCCCACTCCTCCATATCGCTGCCAGAATCTTGCCTCGGTTCCAGCGAGCACCAACATTTTTAAACTGATAAATATCTGCTCCGTGCGTCCTGCTATCGCTGCGAATTGGGGTAAGCTTTTAAGTGCCTCGGGACGGAAGGACGGTTAGTACATGTAGCCTACTCAGTGCCCTATTGGCCTATTTTTTTTATCAATATATGGACGTAGTACTAGCCAGTAGAAGAATTTGGGATGAAAGGAAGGCAAAAAATATACCCCTACTACCATTGGCCAGGCTAGAATTCGCTGGGACGCAATACATGCTTGTCCGGACATCGGTTTTCAGGCACTGTTTGGTATTGCTGCTAGAGCTAATTTGCTGCCCAGAAACGAAACCGGCGCATGTGATATGGTGTACTTGAACTGTCTAGAGAGTACTTTTGCTCATGCTTAGTTAGCTGTGGAACTAGCGAACCAGCATTTTTTTCTCCTTCTTCATCTGCTGTAGTTTAAACAATTTACACCATGGAGCAGAAGTTAAACAGAACATTTCCCCTCAAAATTAAATTAAATAAGAAACTGGAAGTCCACCAGTTAGGCAGTGGCCGCCCAGCCTGCCACCCGCGTTCAAGCCCTAGGCTTCGCAGGACGTGTGTCTGGTTGTTTCTTTTTAATAAAATGATTGGTCTCATTTTTTAAAGCAAACAAAACAAAACTCATCATTTAATTTACTAGGAATTGGAATTGTGAACAGATTCTTTTCCATTGCTCTCAAACAAGCCCCCAAACGTGTGTCATTTTGTATTAGAAGAATACCCCCAAAATGGCACAACAGCTTACAAGGGACTGATAATCTTGTTCGGATTTTGGTGCAACAAATACACAGTAATTGAAGTTTTGGGGCAGTGAACTTGTTATGAATATGTTCTTGCTTGAGATGTAAGGTGCTAGTGTGGGCTGCAGAAAAGAATTGTTTGAGATGTAAGGTGCTAGTGTGGGCTGCAGAAAAGAATTGTTTGAGATGTAAGGTGGTTGTATGCAGGAAGGAATAGCTTCCTGTCATAATAGCTAACTGAATCAACACTAAACTTGTCAGGCTTCCAAAACATGGTTTCTTATTAGATTATACAGCTTTCTTAGGGAAATAAACTTACAGTTTTTTTATTAGCAGATATTTTATGGTTTTGTCTGTAGGTAACAGCCATACCAAAATCGAGGCAAACAATCTCCATGATTGTAGGGCGTCCACTATTATATTCAGATAAGGCAGATCATGGTCGTAGGGTGACAATTGAAAACTAAATTAGTCATGGAGCAGATTTTGCAGTCCCTAACTGTAGGCCACAAAAGAACAAATTACGTGCTGATTTAGATAATAGATTTATTCTCTTCATTTCAAGAAGAATATGATCTCCGTTTTTGGGCATGTTCTGAATTTATATACTAACTTCCTTCCAGTGCTAATTGCATGCAATAACAAAAAAAATTCTTTAATTTTACGCATAGGAAATAGAAAGGTTTTCCCTTACCTCGTTGGATCATGCTGTTAGGAAATATACTAAACTTGTATTTGCTGGTATCCATAAGCCGATATTATATATACACACACACACACACACACACACACACATACACACACACAAGTGTGCTAAATATGCATGAAAGATGAAACCCTTATACAACGGGGGGATATTACACGACAAATATATACAACTCTAACACCCCCTCAAACTCTAGGTGGACCAACAATACTAGTTTGAAGAGATGGAAACCATGTTGTGCTCCAGTCTAGAACTTTGTGAAAAAAATCCACCAACTGTAACTTGGAAGGCAAATGCTGAAGAGCCATAACCTGATCCTCCACACCACACTGCACAAAAGAAGCATCAACACCAATAATGTGAGCTCATTCTTCACAGGGTCGGGCACATTGTCGATAGCACATGTACTGTAATGACTAACAAGAAGGGAGTAGTTGTATAAATAGAAACACCGAACTCCTGAAGTAACCATCATAACCAAGTCATGTCTGTCGTACCATCTGTATAGGCCTGAAATTGTAACAAACTAGAGAGGGGAAATAAAATATGGTGAGAGATCGGGCCATGAAGATATCGTAACATGGAGAAAGATGACTATAACGTGGAGAAACAAAGTGATTTAAAATATGGACAAGATAGAAGATGATGATAATGTATTGGAACAGACAAGGGGTCACCATTAGAAGCATAGAGGTGAATATTGAGCTCCATGGGATTCTCAACAATACACTATTAATAAGAGTAGGGCGAGCAAGAAGATCTTACATATACTTCTCTTAGAAAATAAAGAAGCCATTAAAGATAGAAGAAAACTGAAATGTAGAAGAAACCTTAGTTCCAAGGAAGTAGTGAAGAGGGCCAAGCTCAGACATAAGAAATCGCTCACTAAGAGGTGATTTCACAAAGGCAATGTACTTAGGGTTGCCACCAGTGATGATCATGTCATCAACATCTAGAACAAGAGTCCGACTATGAGCAGAAAGGTGGAGAAACGTCGCAATATCATGATCACTCGTCGAAAAACTAGTGACAGTCACCACATAGGCGAAGGGCTCAAACCAGGCATGAGGGAGTTGCTTAATTCCTCATCCAACTCAACATTAAGAAAAGCACTCTTACATCAACTAAGATACAAACCAATGGTGAACAACACCATAACAAGAAATGTGCGAACAATTGTTGTATGGGTCACAAGAGCAAAAGCATCACTGTAATCACGACCATACTCTTACTGAAAGTCATGAGCCACATGATAAGATTTGTAGCACTCGAGAGAACCCAGAGAGTCTTAACCTTGTAGATCCACTTACAAGCGTTAGGACATACATACGGAGAAAGAGAAACGAGATCCCATGTACCAGTGCGCTCAAGAGCAACAATCTCCCTGTGCCATTGTCATCTGCCATTCAGGATGAACAACATCACGATAAGAAGTCGGCTCAACAATAGCAGCGCTAGAAAAATCATAGGGGTCAATGGATAGGCGAGACCTATCACAAAGACCTAAGTTGGCTGAGAAGTAGATGCACATCACTAGACATCCACTACATGTGAATGACGAGTATAATAGTGAGGAAAAGAGTGAAGAATACGAGGAGTCATCAACGTACACTCATGTGATGGAGATGGAGAATCCACCAGAGATGAAGGTGCAGAATCATGGTATGAGATCCCATGTACCAGTGCGCTCAAGAGCAACAATCTCCATGTGCCATTGCCATCTGCGATTCAGGATGAACAACATCACGATATGAAGTCAACTCAACAATAGCAGCGCTAGAAAAATCATAGGGGTCAATGGATAGGCGAGGCCTATCACAAAGACCTAAGTTGGCTGAGAAGTAGATACACATCAGTAGACATACACTACATGTGAATGACGAGTACAATAGTGAGGAAAAGAGTGAAGAATACGAGGAGTCATCAATGTACACTCATGTGATGGAGATGGAGAATCCACCAGAGATGAAGGTACAGAATCATGTGACAAGAGAGTAGGGGAAACCCTAGGAGATGACGGTGTTGGATCTGCAAAGGTGGAATGGATTGGAGGGGTGGGATGGTGGGCCAAAGTGAGATGTGTTGGGAAAGTGGGAAAATATATCTTCCATTAAAAAGGTTGAGGAAGATGTACATGAGTGGATGGAACGAGGCTCATCAAAATTTATATCTCGAGAAATGCGCATTCAACGACCAACATGATACCAACTACTAGAAGGAGTTGGTAGTTAATACCACGGAAGCAGGGTGACTGATGGTAGTGATGGCAACGGAAGGAACACGTCTAACTCCCAAAGTTTCTGAGAGTCATGGCGGTGAGGGCCAACCCCAACCAGTGTATGTGATGATCCTGAACGGAAAAAGAATCAAGACTGATGTGATAACCAAAGTCACTAAGTTGACCAATAGAAACTAGGTTCAAGGTAACTCAAGGAACATGAGCAACATCAAGCACAAAAACAAGAAATTCTAAGAGTACCTCGACTAGCAACAGAAGGAGGATTACCATTAGCTGTGAGAATGTGAAAGTCTAAGAGAAGACAAGGTGGAAGAACTAGAAGACATATGGCATGATGTAGGTGGTGGTAGCTCAGTGCTAGAAGCATCAATCACGGAACCTGCAACACCCATCAAAGAAGAACTTGAAGCGGCAAGAAAACGCTTAAGTTTGACAATATCCTGCTTAGACAAGGTGATGTCTAAGAATGTCAAAGTAGAAGCACGAGCCCGTGCATGTGTCCCTTCTTCATGAAGCAATCACACTTGGGATGACCAATCCTTGTTGCAGCCATAATGAGTACTATTAAAAATATGCAACTTGCATTCCCATGAGGCCATATGCGAGTATATATACATGTGCAGCTATAGGATATGCAGAAAACCCCTTATATAACAGGATAAATAAAAAAGGCTACATGGTTATATAAATAGTACTCTAACACTCCCCTCTCATGGTGGATAAACAACACCGAGGTAGAAAGATAGAAGCCATGTTGTGCTCTAATCTGGGCCATTGTAAAGAAATCTGCCAACGGTAACTCGAAAGGCACATACTTAAGAGCAATAACCTGATCCTACACACAAGCGCGCACATCGATATGCTTGGTGAGCTCATGCTTCACAGGATCTCACGCAATGCTAATAACACATTTACTACCACACAATAGCAGAGTAGGTGTAGTGACAAAAACAACAAAGTCTCGAAGTAACCACGGTAATCCAGTCACCTCTCCCATCAAAAGAGCAATAACCCGATCCTACACACAAGCGTGCACACCAATATGCTTGGTGAGCTCATGCTTCACAGGATCTCGCAATGCTAATAACACATGTACTAACAGACAATAGCAGAGTAGTTGTAGTGACAAAAACAACAAAGTCTTGAAGTGACCACGGTAATCCAGTCACCTCTCCCGTCAAAAGAGCCATGGCTCGCAACTCAGCCTCTGCACTCACACGGTAAACTGCACTCTGTTTCTTCGTCTTTCAGGCAAAAAGTGAACGGCGATATGAGGGATTACTAGTCACGGTAGCATCCAAATAGGCCCAAAGTTGTATGGAATTGGAGCAAGGAAAGAAACAGACGGTGAGACATCGTGTCGCAAAGATATCGAAGACCACGAAGGAGGTGACTATAGTGAATCAAAGTGGGAGCAGACAACTCAGAATACGGAACGGATAAGATATACCCTGACGAGTTACAACTAGATAAACAAGACTCCCAACAAGATGACGACAACACATTGGATCAGACAAGGGGCCACCATTAGTATCACGGCGGTGAACATTGACCTCTCTCGAAGTCTCAACAATGTGCTCATCAGTAAGAGCGACATGAGCAAGAAGATCCTGGATATACTTTTCCTGGGAAATAAAAAAGGGATTATAGTTAGAAGAGACTTATGTCCCAAAAAAGTAGCAAAGACATCCAAGATCAGACATAAGAAACTTCTCACAAAGACGGGCCTTCACAAAGGCAATATACTCGGGGTCATCGCCAGTGATGATCATGTCATCAGCATAGAGAAGAAGAAGAAGAAAAGTCTGACCATGACCTGAAAGATGGACAAACAACGATGTACCATGAGCACTTGCTAAAAAACCAGCGGCACTCACCACAGGGGCAAAACACTCAAACCAAACACGAGGGGCTTGCTTAAGGCCATAGAGAGCGACGAAGACGACACACCATGCCAACAGGAACAGAATACCCAGGTGGGGGCTATATGTAAACCTAAGAAAGTCATTCTTAACATCAAGCTGAGACACAGACCAATGACGAACAAAGGCCACACCAAGAAGTGTGTGAGTGGCCAGATGGGCCACAAGAGCAAAATACTCATCGTAATCATGACCATGCTCCTGGTGAAATCCGCGAGCCACAAGATGAGCTTTGTAGCGCTCAAGAGAACCATCAGAGCGGGTCTAAACCATGTAGAACCACTTACAAGTGATTGAACGAACACCGAGAGGAAGGGAAACAAGGTCCCATGTGTCGGTGCGCTTAAGAGCAGCAAGCTCCTCTGCCATCACAAACTGCCATTCGGGGTGAAAACAGCTTGACGATAAGAAGTCGCTAAAGAACATTAGCACCAACGCTTGGAAAACCAAGGCGGTTAACATGTGGAACATCAAAAGTAGATTTCTCATCAGTAGATGTCTCATCAACGAGGACACAAGCCATAAGTAGGTTGAGAGGAGGAAGATGGTACATCAGAAGTAGATGTCTCATCAGTAGATGCATCCACAACACGTGGACGACGAGTATAATACAGAGAAAAATATGGAAGAATACATGGAGGAATCGTCGAGGTAGACTCAAGGAATGGAGAAGAAGAAGTCACCGGGGATGTAGGTGCAGAATCCTGTGACTATTGAGGTGAGGAAACCATAGGACGAAGACGCAAGCCATAACTAGGTTGAGAGGAGGAAAATGGCACATCAGAAGTAGATGTCCCATCAGTAGATGCATCCACAACACATGGAGGATGAGTATAATACTGAGAAAAGGATGGAAAAATACGAGGAAGAATCACCGAGGTAGACTTAGGGGATGGAGACAAAGAAGTCACAAGGGATGTAGGTGCAGAATCTTGTGGCATGCAACGTGAGGAAACCATAGGAGATGGTGGCATTGGACCTACAATAGTGGAAGAAGCAAGGGCAATGACGTGTATTGATAAGGGCTCTACGAGAGTGATAGGTGTGTCAGGAAAAGCAAGGAAAGAAATATACTCCACTAAAAGGTCAAGGAAGATGGACACGGGTAGAAGGGACAAGACTCATTAAAAGTCGCACCCCGTGGAATACGCATCCGACGAGTGATCGAATCCCAACAACGATGACCCTTATGCTCATCACTATAGCCTAAGAAGACACACTCAATAGACCGAGCTGGCAATTTGGTGCATCACAAGGGGCTAGAATAACATATCAAACATAACTAAACAAACAAAGCGTCGAGTAATCAAGAGAACGATCAAAGAGATGCACAAAAGGAACACCACCCTGCAGAGCAGTGGACGATTGAAGGTTGATGAGATAGGTGGAAATGTAGACAGCCTCAGCGCAAAAGTAAGCCGGAAGAGAGGCGGCAATCATCATGTCACGCCCAAGATGCGACCCTATCCTCAATTTGGCACGAAGGCCTCGTCAGGGATAGAAGCGCATCTCGTCGTGTCGCAAGAATGGATATCGTTACAAGTACATGTACTGAAAAGAAGAGATATATATATAGAGTTGGCTTACACTCGCCACAAGTAACCTCAGAGTCACATCAGTACATTACATAATCATCAAGAGTAAGAGCAGGGTCCGACTACGGACGAAAACAAACGGCAAAAGAAGAACGACGTCCATCCTTGCTATCCCAGGCTGCCGGCCTGGAGCCCATCCTAGATCGATGAAGAAGAAGAAGAAGAAGAAGCAACTCCAAATGAACAATCAACGCGCTCGCCTCAAGTAACCTTTACCTGTACCTGCAACTGGTGTTGTAGTAATCTGTGAGCCACAGGGGACTCAGCAATCTCATTTCCAAAGGTATCAAGACTAGCAAAGCTTGATGGGTGAGGTATGGTTAAGTGGTGAGGTTGCAGCAGCGGCTAAGCATATATTTGGTGGCTAACTTACGAGTACAGGAAATAAGGTGGGGAAGATCTACGCATAACGGACGTGAACTACTGATGATCAAATGAATGATCCTGAACACCTATCTACGTCAGACATAACCCCACCGTGTCCTCGATCGGAGAAGGAACTCACGAAAGAGACAGTCACGGTTACGCACACAGTTGGCAAGTTTTAATTAAATTAACTTCAAGTTATCTAGAACCAGTGTTAAACAAAGTTTCCACGTTGCCACATAACCGCGGGCACGGCTTTCCGAAAGATTTAACCCTGCAGGGGTGCTCCAACTAGTCCATCACAAATTACCACAAGCCGCATGGAAATCCTCAATCACGAAGCTCGCGATCTCGTCGGATTCCCTAGTGGAAAACCTCAACTCTGAGATTACCCAAAGCATCACCGGAATCCCGATGCACAAGATAACTCGTCAAAGGTAAAACTAATCCAGCAAGGCCACCCGACGTGTCGACGATCCCGATAGGAGTCGCGTACCTCGTTCTCAGGACACGTCGGATGAGCTAGACGTCGGGATCGCTAAACCTCCGGGTGACCAGAGGGGCGCCGGACATCGCTCAGGTGGGACCAACACTCATGAGGAGCACTGGCCCGGGGGTTGATTAAATTAGTCCGCGGGTACCGGCGGGTCCCTATGCATTATTATTAGGTTATTAGGCAAATATAGTACCAAAGTTGGGCCTTGCCAAACCAGCTTTAATCTAAAACGAATTATCAAGGGGGTCCCCATAACAACCCCGATCGTGTTAGGAGCGCTCAATTATGGAACATAACACCGGTAGCCGGTAACTAAAGGGGGCAAAGGTGGAACAAAACACCAGGCTAGAAAGGCCGAGCCTTCCACCTTTTACCAAGTATATAGGTCCATTAAATTAAATAGCATTAAAATGGTGATATAACAAGGAACCCATGTTTCACATGGAAGCAACTACACCTGCAACTAGCAATGCTAACAACATGGTTAAGCAAGCAGTAACATGGCCAATCAGTGGTTTGCTAGGTTGAACAGGTTGAAGGTTTCATGGCATTGTTGAGAGGCTGAATTTAACAGGTGGTAGGCAACGAGACATAAACGATAGAAGCGACAAACTAGCATGGCAATGATAGTAATGGTATCTGGGGAAATGATCATCTTGCCTGAGATCCCGCTTGAAAGAAGAACAACTCGGTGAAGCAGACGGACCAACGTGGACGAACGGGTCCTCACATTCCGACACGCTTGCGGAACTCTATCGAGATGGAGGGAAACAGAAACAAGCATCAACACACGATATTCACCACACGATGCACAACACAAATGATGCATGAGCTACTGAATACATGCAAGTCACGGCATGACAAATCACACAAACAAACACTACACATTAAGTGAAGTTTAATATGCACGAGTTGCATATTGACGAAACTCCACGTTAATTATTTAGTTCACTCCCGGTTATCTACACGGCAATAATAATGTTGTCAAACATGCAAGAGGTGAAGCGGAAATTAAGCTACCTATCTAGGCATTTTAAATGAGGTCGGAAATGACATATAGCACCTCCGAAACGACCTCACATGTTAATTTATAATTCTGTCCAGATCTGAATTAACACCTTTAATTGGTTGTTAAGCAGCAAAACAAATAGGTTCACGTGGTTCTACGCGTCAAGGCAAGCAACCTACACGTAAAGAACATCTCCAACGCAGCTACGGATCAAAAGATACAAGCACCGCAAGATATGATGGCATGAATGCAAAATGTGTGCAACGGCGGCTACGGGCACCTCAACACAAACAACCAGCAAGAGGAAATGAAACTACACAAGATTCTAAGCAAGTTTCAAGTAGGGCACGATCAAAACGGAGCTATGGTTCGAAAACTACGAGCAAAACAAGAAAACACTACAATCTGCCAAAAACAGCCACATAGCAACTTCTACGCCCCACAACTACGGCTACACAACTCCGATGAGCTCGAGCAAGGCATGGCACGGAAGAGGGCAAAAAGCACTACTACAAACATCTAACAACAACTAGCGTGGAAGCAAGGAGCACTAGGAAAAGAAGACACAAAATGGCATCCCACACACTATTTCAGACTTAGTGAAAATAACACCTCCTGAAAGTGCAGTTTTCAGCCTGAAGCAATATTTACAGCAGCAAAACCTATAGCTACAGGTCTCCAAATGGCATGAAACTTTACAGCATGCTAGACAAACATAAGGGGTACAACTAACTCCATTGGACCAACCCCAAAAGAGCTACAGATCACAAGATGTAAGCAAAACAAGACAGCAACAAAATATAACAGATTCCAGACTTAGAAATATTTCAGCTCCTCTGAAACAGCACTATTCAAGCAACTTGAGGGCAGTCAAACAACACCTAAACATGCATTTCTATTGCAACTAAAAATACCAGGGGCTAATCAAAACATCCGAGATCAACTCTCTAGTTGACAACTAATTCAAACGAGGCACGGAATAAATCCTACGAATTAAACAAAAGGGCATCACGGCAAAATATCACGCGAACTAACTTGCTCAAAAGCTAAAACTAATTGCACAGAAACATATAAAATATGTGGGGTTTGCAAAACAAAATATTGCCACACAATAATGCGGGAGAAATAAACCTAGACACGAAAAATAATCTAACGGGCAATCCCTACACGCAAAAATACACTTGACCGCACTAAAATACATGCAAAAATACCCCCTAAACCATAGGCATTTATCTCATGGCATTCGAGTAATTCAAACACGCGAGGAATATAAATGCAGGCACCTACTTATGGAGACAGCACGTAAATCCACGCGTTAGGCACTCTAAACGGCGTCAAATAAATATGCAAGTTTCAAAATCATATTCTTCATGAAATTCTACACCAAAACGATATAAAGATCACCTCGATCCGACTAACGGAACAAAAGTTACGGGCGTTTAAAATAATTAGCTAAACCTGAAAATAACTAAACCGAAAAAGGAAAAATAAAACTAAATGTCTATCGGGCCGAATCCGGTGGGCGCTGGACAACTAAATCTCGCATGAGCGGCAAATAACGGGGACACTGGACCTCACCTTGGGCCAACGGGCTAGGAGAGGAGGCGGCCTGGAGGAGGCTTGGGCCGGCCTGGAGCGGCGAACTAGGCCGCCTCGGGCTGCTGGGGAAGCTGGGCCGGCGCGGGGCCCACGGGGCGCTGGAGCGGCCGAGGCCCAGGCGGGAGGAGCTGCGCGCTCGGGCGGCTCCCACGCGCGGGGTCAACGCCGGCGAGGCAGGGCTCCAGATCGGCGCCTCCGGTGGCCGGCGCGGGCGCAAGGGAGCCTCGATCCGGCCAGTCCTTGCCGGATCTGGCGCGGGAGGCTGCGGCACGCCGGCGACAGGCCATGGCGGCGCGGCTCACCTTTGCGCAGCGAAGTGGAGGCGTCTAGGGCGGCGCTGCTGTCCGGGGCGGGGAAGGCAGCCGGCTGCTCCGGCGAGGCACTCCGGTGGCGGCGGCAGGAGGGGGCCTCGTCGGCCAAGGCGTCCAGCGGGAGGTGCTCGCGAGCAGGAAGGGGCGGGGCTGGCTGCTGCCTCGGGGTCGGGCTGCCATGGACGGGAGCTCGCGGGGCGGCGGCGCTGGATCCGGGCCAGGTGCGGGCCTGCTGCGGGCCTCGCGGGCCGACGGCGGCCGCGGGACAGAGAGAGTGGGGTGGCGCGGCTAGGGTTAGGTTTAGGTGGGGCGCGGATTCCGAGGAGAGATGAGAGGGGGCTGTCTAATTAATGGCATGGGTGGGGTATTTATAGAGAAAAGGGGGCTCGGTTAACCGGAATCGCGATCCGGATCCAACCGCGGGGTCGGATTCGGACGATTCCGAACGCGGGACGTGCTACGTGGCCGTGTAGAGGTATTTACCGGAGACGAGAGGGGGAGCGGGCGGCGCGGCACGAATTTATAAACACCGACAGACGTCCGACGGTAGACCGAATACGGTGCCGCTACGGACGACCGTTCGGGTACCAGACGGTCTCCGATCGCGACGAAATTCGACAGGCGGCCTAGCTCTATCTATTCGCGACCGCGTGCCAAGTTTCACCTTGATCAGAAAGAGTTTTACACGCACTTTAAAACAGGGTTTCGACGGTGCCGCGGGCGCGTGTGTGTGCGGTCGGACTCAGAACGGACAACGGCGCGAACCGGCAACTAATAACGGATGCAAGTTTTGAAAACGGGCGGCAACGGGGTGCCGATGCAATGCTGATGATGCGCATGATGCGATGATGACGCGACAAATTAAATAAATCACATGATGAAAACGGAAAGAGAGGGGAATCTTCTGGAACGCGGCACCGGGCTGTCACACATCATCTCACAAGCCGTCTCAAGAAGGTGACGATGCTTGCGTTCAGCCATGTCATTCTGAGCATGAGCACCAGGACAAGAACTCTGAGCAAGAGTACCCTTCTCAGCAAGAACCCCACACAACATCTTGGAGATATACTCTCCAGCAAAGTTATACATGGAGAATAATGGTGCATTTATTTATATATATTGATAATATTATTTCAATTTCTCCCATATAGATAGATGCATTCATGTGATTTCTTCTTAGGCTTCTCGTCATGGTGAACCTTTAATACACGTAGGCACTATCCCATTTTGACTAGACCCCGCACTCACACCAACTCTCTTATGTGTTTGTCTTTTCCTCATCAATTTGAAAGGATTAATCTGAGTTGTTGATATGCATTTGGCTCACACAACTCACTTCAAGACATGTTTCCCACTTACCACATTAAGAGCCATGGATTGGCACTACATTTCTGTGGCACGACATCGACGTGCCTTGTGTCGTGCCTTCTTCGTGATGGGCCTCCATGGTATACCAATTTGAGATTGGTTTCGTTTTAAGGTGCTTTTTGCATCCCACCTACCTTGTAAATGGTGACTACAAGGATGTTTGTTTTGTCTCACATGGGGTGGACGCAACACGGAGGACTATGGCCACTGTGTTCTTGTCTGGAGGTTGAGCCCCCTCTGATGGTGTTGTCTAATGGGCCAGGGCCATTTTAGGGCCCAATTCTGTTGGCGATTTAAACAGTAAGTTGCCCTCATTTGTTGGGGCACCCAGTTCTCCCATAACTAGAAGCCCAAGAATTGGGGGTGGCTTATTTCTTAAGCTGGGAGGGATGGCTTATTTTTTAAGCTACCAAAAGAACTGACCCTATTATTCACTAGGTGTTGTGGTGGCCTACACCGGGTGCCGCTGACCATTGAAACTGGCGGTGGTGCAATGGTGCGAGGGCTTGGGACATCTGATGCCGCGGCGTTAGCACTAGGAGATGATCTGCGTGGATGGCTCTCCGACGAACCTAATGGTGGCAGTGTTGGCTCTTCTCCTTGGTCGTGTGGATTACTAGGGGAACAACAATGGGTTTTTCAGGCGAGGTCATCGCTGCCGATGGCGGCTGAACCATGATTTGGATTTGGAGGCTCGGATCATAGTGGGCCTGGTGGCAATGGGTCCTTCGACGAGGCACGAGGAAGTATCGAATGAAATCTTTGTGCTCCCACAACTCCTGTAGGTGTCACGGCCCTCCTCGGGGTGCTGTTGTGGGTTTTATCGTCCGGGCTCCACGCAAAAAACCCAGTTTGTTTTCATGAACATGGCGACGGTGGAGCATTGCATTGTTATACTTCTCGGGGCTTGCTTCCCTCCTCGCATTTACACGTGAATTTATTGTCAGCTCTCCTAATTCTTTCTGCTCGAAAACAACATTGGCGCTCCTCAGTTTGAAGCGAGAGGGCAGAGGGCTCTCTTTGGTAGCAACATCATGGGGACACGAGGATAAAGTAGGATGAATCCTTATGTATTATTGACGTTGTTTTTCTTGTTTTGTCTTTAATTAGTAGGATTTTCTCATCACCTTGTATCGATGGGCCGTGTGGCTTTATTTATAAAATAGAGTGAAAGGCTCTTTCAGGCTATTATATGTTTACTACTCTCTCTCTCTCTCGCTCTCTCCCTCACTCTTGCTCTCTCTCTGACACACATACACACACACATTCTTCCTGACCATGCATTATTGGGTAAGTGAGTCCACAAGAGAATTATATCTAATGAATATTATCTAACAACTGCATTTCAATATTTCATACAACAAAATATAGTCATAAATTTAATTAGTTCCTACAACAATATATAGTCGTACAACACAAATAGTTCATACAAGATAGTAAGTATAGTCATAAAACTAGATTATTTGTACAACGATATATAGTCATACGACACAATAGTTCATATAAAGTAGTAAATAAGAAAGTAGGTGTCACACATATTTTGGAAATTGTATACATGATTAGAAACATTATTCTATATATTATGCCATAGGTGCTACTAGATGATCTTGAAACTAAGAGTGAGGTGCTTGTCCCTAACTTCATAACGAGAATAGTTAAATACATAGCTTTCATGGCATCCATACCCACCTGCAAATATAATGGTATGCATGACCATACAAATTGTAGTGATTTGTGAGGGTTTTTCTTCGTGCCAACTTGGGCTAGTTCACAATAAAAGCAAAATGATCTTGTAACTCTTTTTCCCATCCTTCCTAGCTCTAGTCAAAAAAGCTTTGACAAACCTATAAGACTATTCTAGTACTCTATGCAATCAAGATAAATTCATCCTGGAATCTACTTGTACTCCATAAGTTAGCATTATAAATGCTATTGTAACTTTATGCAACGGAGATAATCCAAGACATCATACTAAACCTGCAGAAAAAAAGAAAACTGGTCATAGCTAAGAGGGTCGACAAAAAGAACGGACAAAATCATAAATTTATAAATTGCAAACCTATAGCAAAATATTGTCACACCATAGGTAGAAGCATTGAAGAAATTGGTACTAAATTTCTTGACTTCTGTGTCACAATGAATTACTTGTTGCCATGACAAAACAATGTTGGCGTTGAGCATTCCTATGACAAAACTATGTTGGTGTTGAGCATTCCTAAGCTCATATTGTTTGTCTGTCTTGTGGAAGTTGCGAACCAGCTGGTCATTGTTTCGATTGTGGGATCACGATCACACACTCCTCATATTTCGATGACTCATTTCTATAAATATGATACATATAGTGCATTAAAGTAATTTTTTATTAACATGAACCACCCTCAACTTTATCTCACATCTGTTAAGCTTGATGCACTAGCCAACACAACCAAAAGTCCGAACTCATGAAAAGGGTTAGGCAATCCACATATACACTTCTACACTCTCTCTCACGTGTGACTTCCCGCGTCACACGTGAATAGAATAAGATGTATGGTTCAAGAGGCCTATACGTGGTCAAAGGGAGCAGCAACAAATTTTTGATGAATTGCAAAATCCATGACTTGAACTCAAGACTTTGGTCTTTGATAACATGTTAAACTTCATGCACTAGCTAACGCAACCAAAAGTCCAAACTGATGAAAAGGACTAGGCAATTCACATATACACTTCAACAACATCAACCACTTTCAAATTTCACTTGGTCACCCATTGTACAACATGTCCCATCTCACCTGAAAATGGACCACCTGCACCGCCTTTCTCTCTCACAACCATCATCGCCCTAGCTCAACATCTCTCTCTCGCTTAAAATTACTTGCTACCCCTTAATCATTTTCTCTTACCACCATGGTCCATTTTTTCCTTATATTATTGCTAATAAAATCGCTCTAGTTCCATCCAATGACTATCTTCACTGTCGCACCACTCCAATCTCATCCCAGCCTCATCTTCTATCCTACACCATACCCCAAATCTAGTGACGAACCCGCTACCTCATCCTTGGCCTTGCATCGTTGGGCTTAGCTTATTGAGGGAGGCAACTTTTTTGCCAATGCTATCACCACCCTCCATTTGCCCCTCCCACTCCTTTATCTCTCTGCAAGGAGATCTAGATGCGATGTTGAAAAAGAGCATGACTTTTCCATTTTAGAACCTATTTGGGTGTGGCTTGTTTTGTTTGATTATTGAGAAGTTAATGAAATGAATTGGGAGAGTTATATCCACCTTCCAAACTCTGAATCAAAAGAGGGGAGGTGAATCAACTACAAAGTGGATTAACTCGATCTTTATACCGTCTCCAAGTGACAACTAACCGTAATCCAATGAGCAACTCATCATTCCCCTCTAAATCACATCCAAAGGCACTTGGGGGTTGTGTCAGAGCATCTCCACCGTCCATTTGCTCCTTAAAGGAGGAACAAGGAGGAAAAATTAAGATGGGAGGTTTACATACACGTTGTGCATGACCATATGGTCGGGGCCACACCGTCCTCTCCTCACACACCGTCTTCTCCTCTTTGCTAGGTCGCCTTCTCGTGACGTTCCACCTTTTGATGATCCATCTTCTATTGATGAGTTTTCTTCCTTGACCGCTTCACCATCCATTGGCGCTGATGCACAACCACCTCTTGCCCTTGGTCTCCACGCCTGCTTGCTTTTGGTTGTCGATTGCTACGTTTTTTCTGGCGCCGCTCTTCTCGAGCCGACTTCTTATTGTGATGTAGTTCATCCCGAATTGAAGCATGTTATGGTAGAGGAGATTCCTGACTGAATTCACTTGAATGTGGGATCTTTTTCCCTTCCTTCTCGTGTTCCTCCCAGTACCGTGAGCAGGTCTACAAGGTTAAGTATTGCTCTCGTGGTTCTCTTGAGCTCTACAAGGCTCATTTTATGACTCGTGGTTTTCAACTGGTTCATGTTGTGACTACAATGAGACATTTGGTCATGTGATTCACATGACCACTCCTTTTTCACCCTTTTTGTTGGGGCTTATGTTTGCCTCTAGTCTATCTCTCAACTTGATGTCAATCTTTCTTAACGTTGAGTTGCGTGAGTAGGTATGCATGCATCCACCACCTAGGTATTTCTTGATGGTATGGTGTGATGTCTTTGTCGCTCTATATATGGCCTTAAGCAAGTTCCTCGTGCCTGGTTTTAGCGCTTCTTCTTAGCGGTCACTTCTACTGGTTTTGGAAAGAGTGATCATGATCTTCCGCACTTTTCCACCTTTCATCTTGTGGTTGGGATCTTGATCATCATTGGTGATGACTCTGAGTATATTACCTTTGTGAACGCATGTTTATGTATCAATGATTTTCTTGGTCGTAATGCTCTTCCTAATGAGTGTGCTATTGAGATTGCGTGGAGTTGAATGTTCACCTACATGCTTATGATGGTGAGCATTTGTTTGATCCGACATGCCATCATCATATTATTGGAAGTCTTGTCTATCTTGTTGTCACCTCATCCAGATATCTCATCATGCACCACTCCCTCTCTCTCTCTCTCATGGAAATACAACTTGCATACTCCTACCAGTTTCATCACACCATGATGTTGGACACTTGTGCAATGCCTCTCATTATATAAGAAGCACCATTACAAGAGAAAAATGCATTGGAGCTTACTAATGATTTCCACCTTGTCAGATTCCCCCCTCAATATTGGATTAACATGTCCACCTTCTTTGATTCACCCGCCAACATCCCCGTTCTACAAGCGGTTTTGTGCATATTTGCCACACTTGTATGCTTATATATACTGCATTCGTCCCATGGAAATACAATTTGCATACTCCTACTAGTTTCATCACACCATGATGTTGCACACTTTTCATTACAACAGAAAATTGCATTAGAACTTACTAACTATTTGCACCTTATCAGAACCCTCAATATTTCTGTTAGTCTAACAGTGCAAGGAGTAATGTGACTATGATAGAAAAGTTGTGAGCGGCCTGAATGAGACAAAAAAAGTTAAGGGAGCTAAATGAAAAAGCAGTGATAGTTTAGAGTTTAAGGGCAATTTCTCCTACTACAGCTATGCATTGGAAAGAAACCTAAAGATTCAAGCGTAAAATTCTTGCAAAACCAATGCTCGTACTGTGTCCACAAAATTTAGCAACACTAAATTTAAATTTTAACTTTTTAAACCTACAACATAAATTTTATTGTAAGCATTATGATCAAATCACAACTATGTTGTATATTTTTCTTGTTTTCTTACAAGGACATGGTATTACCATATCAAAATTTTCCTCTTTTTGTAGGATTAAAGTTTAATTTTGGCTTTTAAAATCATATACTAGATTTTATTGTAAGAATTATGACCAAACCATAACAATGTCAAATATTTTTGTGTTTTCTTGCAAGGACATAATTATGTGGCAGTTTTGTTGTTTTGAAAGAACATGTGACCTTAAAACTCTGGTGAATTTTCTGCAATTCAAACTGAATTGTATAGGCCGTTATTGTTTTCTGAATTTATACACTTGCAAAATTTATCACGGATGGACAAAACCATCTATTGTTGATGCTTGGCTAAATGTGTATCACTACTTGATAGAAGTGTTGATCCTACAGGAATGACTCTACTATGTATAATGGGATAAGTGAATTATTCTAGAATTGACAACTGACTAGCCCTAAAATATATCCTTGCAATGAAGACCATCGGTTGTTACCACCTTTTCTCAGCTTGTCCAACCACTGGACTGGCCTACCCGGTAGTTGGACAGGTACACGTTGACTGCTGGATAATCAAATCAATCAGGGGTGTTTGTTTTCAGGGACTTTTTGGTGTAGGGACTAAAAAACTCCCTTTTAGTCCCATGTGAAACAAACAGGAGTAAATAGTTGATGTTCAACTCTGTTTTCCATAATTATTGTATTGTATTTCTATCTAGATCATCACAGCAAGATAGATAAGGTGAAAACCCCACATCAGTCGTGGAACGGTTTCACTAATGCTTTACTTTATTTATATTTATGACATCAATGCAGGGAAACACAACATCATTTGTTATGTTGGTATTACATATTTAATGCCTTGTGCTTGTCTAAATTAACTGTTATTATTATATTGTATATATTTTACATTTTGAATTCCAACTCAGCATGAAGAACACGATTGAACGATATAAGACAGTCACAAAGGATAATATCAACAGACAGACGGTACAGCAAGATATAGAGGTACATAGTTCTGCTTTTTGTGCTTACTTCACATTTGGTTACATAATTTCAATTTGGAGATACTTATGTAGTTAAACGGTGAGATATGGTGTATTCACCGAGAGATTAAGCTAGTCAGCAACTCAGCACTAAGAGGCCTATGTTTTCAGTGCTGGGTTAGGTTTGCAGCCATTTCCCAGCGGATGATACTGCTACTGTAATGTTAAAGCACCACTGTTCAATTAGTATAACTGACATTTAAAGAAGATGATACGATAATACATTTCAGCAGTTATTTCATGGTAGACATACATATTACTACATGGTAGTACAACTTACTTCAGGATTATGCTTGTGAACATTTATTAGGCCACCAATCTGAAAAAGCTACTTGGTCTCAACTGCAGAAAATAAAAGCTGATGCCGAGGGCTTGTCAAAGAAGCTTGATACCCTTGAAGCTTGCAAAAGGTAACCACTTTGGCTTTCCAAGAGACTGCTATGCGTGTAACTAGCGAAAACTGAGTTGTCACCATCTGGTGTCGCTGAGACGCAGGAAACTTTTGGGTCAAAATTTGGAAGAATGCTCTATTGAAGAACTGCAAAGCTTGGAGGTCAAAATTGACAAAAGCCTCCTAGGCATCAGGGCAATGAAGGTTAGCACAGTATGAAGGAGCAATAATAATCTATCTGTGCAACATAAGCTTACGCAACCATGTAATGCTGCTTAATTCATCTTGCATGCCAGACTCGGCGGTTTGAAGAGCAGCTCTCTGCGTTGAGGCTCAAGGTAACCTCGCTACCCCATGGAACCTGAAACAAGAGGGAATGTGTATAGACAGAGTTTCTCACAAGGCGCTGTTGATTTGTCACATGGACATGGATGGAGCAGGAGACGAAGTTGCGGCAGGACAATGAAGATCTGTATATCCAGGTAAAGATGGATGGACAGCGAAACTGCTGCCTGGTGGCCAAACCTACCATTACTCTAAACGCGTACCTCATGTGATATCCTATTCCTATGTGCATCCCAGGCAGAGATCATACGTCCTATCCATGATGCAGCCTCTGATCTGCTTCCTTGGCTACCTTGTGCAGTGCCAGAAGGAGCAGCACCTTGAGTTGGAGGCGCCCCCTGCTCCGGTGACCATGGCGGAGCAGGGCCAGGACGACGCGGTTGAAGTGGAGACGGACCTATTTCTTGGACTGCCCGGCACCGGCCGCCCCTGAGATGGAGTCTCCAGGCTTTGGAGGAAAATGCCCAGAATAAGCTGGCCATGGAGTTGCAAGCAGCAGCAAGCAATCGATGCGGACGGCGTATATAGATATAAACCCTGTGGAGCCGAAACCTTGAGAGTACATACATGAGTTAGTTGATGTCGTCGTTTCCCCGGGTCCTTCCTGGCCGTGGTGTGCCGATGTCTTGATGAGATGAGAGGAACGGAACGATCCTCTGGAGAAGAAGGTGGCGGAGAGGGGCGAAAGGGATATTTATGGTGCCACGCAGGCGCGAGCATGAGCATGAGCATGAGCAGGAGGTGTTGGGTTGGGTGTAGGGGGGCGAAGCGGCGTTTGGATTTTGCTTCTGGGTTACAGGGCCAGCTCCCTCTGCGCTTTTATCGTCGGCGACGAAACGCGTCGGGCGCGCAGAGGAAAAGCAGCTCCTCGTTTCCTGTTCCATCGGACTGTGCGAGTGGGAAATGTGAAGGGCGTTTCAGATCGACACGGCTTTCTGTTCCAACCTCTTCTCTTCCCGGCGTGTGCACGCGTACAAGTTCTAGGAGGATCGATTTTTTCCTTTTGGCAAAAAGTTGGGGAAAATCCATTTTCTTTTTCGTAAAAGAGGACGTAACTTTGGAATCCTATAATAACTTAAGATGATACTCTATATGATAAGAAAACCAGGGCCAAAAAAATGATAATTAGCCTAGCTGTCAGTCGTAGTGATCGGTAATCCAAGCCGGACGAACCAAGCGGCCTCGTGTAGGAGCATCTCTAGTAGACTCCATGTAATGCGGATGTCATTTACAGTTCGCCAAAAACGAGTTTTATGGACTGGCGCGGGTACGAACAGACAGATTCCTCAAAACAGACTCGTATAAAAGCATATTCGCATAAGATGCTGCTATACGGGTCGTCAATGCGGGGTCTGCTCGGACGTCAACCTGTCGACCCGTAAACCAAATAACTCGTAAATCAGAGAATTACTCATCATGTGCAAAATAAGTAGAATATTAATATTACAAATACAGTAATCATTCAAAATATAATAATTATTCAAATCACCGTAGCAAACTAAATGAATGTCACACATGAATACAAAACTTGTCCCGTAAATAAATCACACATGAATGAAATGAAAATGAATGGGAAAATGGAATGTTACTATTCCCCAGCACTTTGTCAAGGGTGCTCAATGAGATCTTTCTGAAGTTGACAGTGGGTGTTTGCATTTTCAATCTTCCTGTAGGTGTGAAGAAAAGCTCTGATTCGGTTAGGGTCTCTAGCTGATTTGACACGGCTGCCCACATTGTTATAGAAGAACTCTAAGTTCATGTCTCTCTCATCTTCGAGAATCATATTGTGAAGAATAACACAACATGTCATGATGTTTTTTAAGGATCGCTTGTCCTAAAACCGAGCAGGACCACCAACAATGGCAAACCTTGATTGCAAAACCCCAAATGTTGTTTCAATGTCTTTTCGGGCTGCCTCTTGTGCCCTTGCGAATTCAGACTTTTTCCTATTTATGGGGTCTTTGATGCTCTTCACAAATGTGCACCGAGAAGGGTATATACCATCTGCAAGATAATATCCTTTTGTATATTCATGCCCATTAATAGTGTAGTTGCAAGTTGGAGCATCACCACTAGCAAGTCTAGCAAGCAAATGAGACTGTTGCAACACATTTATATCATTTAGAGTACTCGGCATATCAAAAAAGCAATGCTAAATCCATAAATCATGTGAAGCTATGGCCCCTAGCACAATTGTTGCATCACGAGACTTGCCACAATACATTCCCTGCCATGCTTTTGGGTAATTTTTCCAAGTCCAATGCATGCAATCTATGCTTCCTAGCATGCCAGGCCAACCTATTATTTCATTAAATGCCATCAATTTTTTTGTGTCTTCCTCGTTCGACGCCCGAAGATATACAGGACCAAAGACACGGACAATCACTTTGGCAAACCTATGCACTGACTCAATTATACTATCTTCCCCAGTGCGAAGGTACTCATCGGTATAGTCAGCCGGAACGCCGTATGAAATTACCCGCATAGCTGCTGAGATTTTCTGATATGCACTAAATCCCTTCAAGCCCGCGACATTCCTTCTTTGAGTAAAATATCGACAATTCGCCTCGCAAGCTTGAACAATTATAACAAAGAGGGATCTACGCATACGGTACCTTCTTCGGAAGAGGTACGACAGGTATATTGGATTGACGACGAAGTAGTCTCGCATCAGCATCTCGTTGCCGAGATGGCGATTCTGAGGAATGCAAAAGACGACCGACAGTCGATCAACGCCGCCTCTTTCGGTTCTCGTCTTCGTGCTCCTTCACGGCCAGGGCCATCACCAAGCTCCGCTCGCGAAATGTGAGAAGCATCCTCTCAACATCCGAGTCATGCGAAGAGGATGAATTCTCGAGAAAAACTTCTCGCACAGGCTCAATTCCATCTCCGGCGGTGGCTCTCTCGCCGCCGTGGATTGGCGTATCCAAAGGAACCGGTGCAGCGGCTCGGCGGAAGAGGGAAGCGGCGAACGAGCGGCGCGATTCGCCCCGAAGATTCGGCTAATAGCGGCGCCCACGGCCGGCGGTCGACCGGGGGAACAAATGGCGGCGCGGCGGTGGAAGGGGTGGGGAAAGGACGCGGGCTGAAATGTCCATCCCGCCAACCGTTTCCTGCGATACAGGGCATCGCATAGGCGAGGCGGAAACCTGTGTTTTCGCAGGTCACGGAGGGAATTTTGCCGCGCCCCTTAAAATAATTTTACGGGTCGAACGAGTTTGTAGAGTCTGGTGTGGCAGCATTACCCGTCCCGACCCTTATTTTGACAGTTATTTTATGGGTTGAAACATTATACGTGGTCAGCTGGAGATGCTCTAAAAGGCAGCCCCAATTCACTCAGCACTACAAAAACGCTAAAAGAAAGCACAGCAAAACGACCAAGAACCTTTTTGAAAAAAATGCAGAAAGGCGTGGCTGTTCCTGGATATGGGTGCACCCACATGAACAGTAAAAAAGTTTAAAAATAAAAAATTATTTAAGAAAAAAATCAAACAGGATGATTTTTTTTTTTTTTTTTTTTTGCAAAACTTTGTGAGCAAATAGCATGTGAGGGACTCTCACAAGACAAATCACTGCTCAAAAGAGCACAAAACTTTGAACGCTCGTTTTGTTATTTCGGTTGTGAGCACTTTGAATGTTATTCTTGAAAGAAAAGCATGGTAATAAAAAATGATCTTGTTTGATGTCTACAAATTTCAATTTTTTGTATTTTTTTACTTACTGTTCATGCAGTTGTAGGTGCACCCCGAAGTGGATCAACATTTTCTAAATAAGGTATGGACTCTATTTAATTTTATAACTAAAAGCATGATAAGTATTTTGAAACAGAGAGAGGGTACATAATAACATTTTTTAGGAAATACACCAATTACTTTTCTATATGCACAATAAGCATTTTCTAAAATGATGAACATGCTTTAAATACTCGCTAAGCATTTTAAAGTATACAATGGACATTTTTTAAATGCATGATGAAACATTTTTAAAACAGGAGGAATATTTTTTACATATAGCTAGAATACATTACGAAAAATTCGAAATGCATCATTAATGTTTCATAAATCACATTGAACACATTTGGAAAACATGGTGAACATTCTTTAGAAAAAGATAATGTTTTTTCAAAACACGAAATATATTGTTGTAGAACATGACAAACATTTATGAAAATATAAGTTGAATATTTCAAAACATTACAAACTTTTTTTAATACAGCAAAAAAATTCAAATACAATCGAACATTTTTTAAAAACATGCTGATTTTTTGTTCCATACAACATTAATAGTTTGCACACATAAAAAATTTCCTTCAATACACGTCAACTGTTTTGAAGTAAATCAGGAATATTTCTGAAAACATTTCCTTCAAGGTTCATATACTTAATGATCATTTATAATACACAATAAGTATTTTACTAAATAAATAATAATTTAGAAAAAACATAAAACAATTTTAGTGCATTATGTAAAGTCTCCTAAATAAACAGGGTCGTAAGTCGTACTATACTTGGTTGTATGAAATAACGAACATTCCTTAATAAAAAATGACTTCCTTTAAATAATTGTGAATTTTCAGAGCACTTAATAAATAATTCTGAAAACGCTATAGACAGTATAATAGAGCTTCAACATTTTTTTACATTCACACTTAATACTTTTAAATATATGCTGAATATTATGTTATAGACGATAGAAAAATAGCCGAGATAAAAGATAAAGTATCAGAGAAAAGGTAAATTAACGTAATGAAAGGAAAGCCAAAGGATTACTTTATACAAAAATAACAAATCAAAGGGATGCAATAAAATTAAAGGAATACGTATAATAAAACAAACAAAAAATCCGAATCAATATTTGGTCCTTCCAATCATTTCTGAACATGATACAGGAACTCCTATGAAGAGATTCAAGCACGAGATAGCTCCCTGCAGCCACGCGCTGGCGGACGGATCATGTACATGTAAATGTTCACAATTGAGAAAAAACAAAAAAGAACCGCCAAGATATAAAACGTAAATTGTTAATACAAAAAAATATGATTTTTTAAAAAGTTCATTAATACACAAAAAACATTAAATTTGAAAAACAATTCATTGAAATTGCAAAAAATATAACAAATTTGGAAAAAAGTTCATAAATTTTCCAGAACTTTCTGCAAAATTGGTTGACTTTAAAAATGATTCACAAACATTGAATAGAAATCTAAAATTTAAGAAAAAATAGCTAAATTGACCAGCCCAGCGTGAAGGTCATGATGTGCCCGTTTCCAAAATTGATAGTAACGAACGCCCAAAGCACCAAGTAGGATATGCTCAAGGTTTCTCAATAGCACCGATCCACCGCAGTCCAGTATTGTGTCTGCGTGCAAGTTTGTTCTACGATTTTTATCATTTTTCTCATTGTTTTTATTGGTTTTCTTTGGTTCATCCTGGTTTTTAAATGTGACTTGTGAATTGTTAATATACCTCATGCAAGTTTTACAAAAAATAGTGTGGAAGCCTTTTGTTTATGCATTGTACTTTTTAAGTATAAAAAAGCAGTTTACTTGTGAATTGTTAATGTACCTCATGCAAGTTCTATAGAGTATAGAGAAAAGTATGCTTTTGGTTCCTCAAGTTTCCGGAAAATATAGAATTGGTCCCTTAAGATTTTTTGGTATACATTAGGTCCTTCAAGTCTCAAAACCGGATAAGTTTGATACAAAACCAGATTTTAAGGGCGTTGACAGTGTTATACTTTCTCCTCTTGAAATTCTTCGATCAAAAATTCTTCTGTGACATTGTTGATGACAAAATGGTGGCTTCTATTTTCTTTTTGACTTTTATGTCTACAATACAAGGGCCCTTTGTTTCACATGGTGGTGTCGGTTCTTTCGTTTATTCATTGTTACTATTATTTTTCATAAGAACAAAAGGTCAGGTTGGCCATCTCGGTGATAACAACACAGTAACAAACTACTCCATCCGTTCTTAAATATAATTCCTTTTAGAGGTTTCACTAGTGGACTACATACAAATGTATATAGACATACGTACTTTAGAATGTAGATTCACTCATTTTGTTTCGTATGTGGACCACAAGTGAAATCTCTTAAAAGACTTGTATTTAGAAACGGGGGGAGTACATGGTAAGGAGGTGGCTCGTTAATCAAGGATATCTTTTCGTCGCCATATGTTCAAGGATTTGATTTTTTATTTATTTCTGGAGTTCCTTGTACTATCATGACATTGATGAATACATCGGAAGTTCTTTCACAAAAGAAAATAGATCAAGGGTCAACAAACTACTGCATTAATAGGCAGATCGTGATAAAACAAGGTCGGGATTTTTAGTTGTATTAGGACTTTCTTTTGTGAAAATCCCTCCAATTTAGTTATTTCATGGTTGTATTAGGATTTTTTAGCTGTATTAGGATTTTTAGTTATGTGTTTCTGGATTTCAGACTTGAGAAGAAAAAAGAAATCCCTCCAGTTTCCAGTAACGTCAGGCTTTACGTCAGCTACGTACAGAAGACAGCTACCGGCGACAAAGACTTTGGGAGTCAACCTTCTCTGAGCTTGACAAATCTCGTCAGCGTAGATATCCTCGAGATCAGGGAGCATATTCCATCACCATGAACGTACTACGCATCCGATGTCACTAGCTAGGGACGAGCGACATCTACGCCGATGACGTGAGGCGATCACCATATTGTCTCCAGTGAAGTGGTGATGCCTCGCCAGCGGTGAACGAAAGCGAACGAAATGCAAGGATACACTGTCATTGTACCCATCGACACACAATCGGTTGGTAAACCAACATTATCTTTTGCCTGACAAGCTAAGCTACTAGTAGCTTGTTGCCACAAAGTCAAGGAGAGAGAAGATACTATACTATACCCGTTTCAACTCTAGATGCTCGATTGATTAAGTGATCTGTCAGGCTCTAGTTTATTGCTGTTAGCATTTCGATGCTTTCACGTACTCTTTTTTTAACATAAATAAATGCAGGCATGAGGTGGTTTTACTTACATGCTTGACTTGCGTCGTAAGCAGGTTAGGGGGTTAAAGTATGCAGCTGTTTTGTTGTCTGTGACCCTACGGTGTTTCCTGGAAATTTCTCAAACAATGACGTATTTTTTTGTACAAGCAGCCCCTAACAGGCTTACACTCTGGCTTTTAGATGAGATCATTGGATGAACTCACACACAAAAAAAAAAACATTTAGAAATTGTGAAAACTTATGAAAATTTTCTTCGCAATATACTTATTGGTTAGCTCGTCAGCTCCAAAATTTCAGCGGCTGCCGAGCCCGAGAGGGGCTAGGGTTTTCACACGAAGCTGTGGCACATAGAGAGGATCATAGGACCCACAACGATGCCTCCAAGGATACCCGCAAACATTTGTCGTGACCCCGAATACATTAATTATTGAGTTATATGTTATGTGGTAATGTTTCAGAATAGTTGTAGTTACAGAAGTATGGGTGAATTTAGATATTTACATATTTCTCCGTTTTAAGTGATTGATGTTATAGTTGTCTTTAACTGCTTGTGTTTGTATTTTATTGTTACTATATAGTGGTGTAGGGATATTAAAAATATGTTAGCTTGCCATAGCTAATGCCGAATTATAATTTTATAATGATGTTACCACAATACATGATTATATTAGGTGTTGCTTTCGTGGAAAGATCCCATTCGTGATGCTTTGGTAAAAGAAAGCAAACACCCGAGAGTGCTTCAAAAATGAGCATTTTAGAATACCAGTTTTGTTTTTCTGTCACGAGAACATCGGTTGTCATTTTTACATGCAAATTTGTACGGTTGTAGAATGTTCAAACATGTGTGTGACCAAAAACATATATCATATTTTTTGCATTTCAATTTATTTTATAAAATTTTACTGTTCATTACGGACCACCACTGGTTTACTTATTACTGGGTCCATGGATTTATGAGCTCATTGTTTTTAAATACCGAAACCTGATTGGGGAACGTTTGTACCAGGCAATCCGGTCGAGTCTTCTGTCGAAGCGCTACATTGGATCCAAACAGATCATGCGGTTAGAGCATGGTTAATAGTATAGCCAACAGCTGGCTATAAGCAGTCTTATAGCCCACCTTATAGTTAGCTTGTACAATAATTAGCTATAAAAGAGTATTACTTTTATCATATATGGCCCATGTTTCATTCTCACAAAGCACCTAGGAGCACGTGCTAGAGCTGGCTCTTCACGAAGAGCCCGCTTACCTTCTCTCTCCTCTTCTCTCTCATCCAACTCAGCAGAAATATAGTATTTTAATCCTTACAGCCTGCTGACTGTACCTTATTGTACTTGCTCTTATGCATGCACCCCAAAAGGGGTCAAACCTTATTGCTTCGCACATGAACCTTCGCCGCTCGTTTCCTTTGGCATCTTCGCCTCCACACCATCGTCATCTCCCCTGACCATGCACGAGCCTGATTCCTCTTACCTGGCACGCACCGAGTCACCATAGCCGCCGAAGACGACGAGGGATGTCTTCATGGGTCGGACGTCGGCGCTGGAGACGGCGCACTGGACCGATGCGACAGGGACGCCATTTTTTCAGTCATCTTTGTGGTGGCCTTGATGCAACAGTCACCATGGATGTGCCCATAAAGAGCTTCACCTTTTTTTATTGAATGCCGCAACCGTCGTGTCAGGTGCTACATCCGATAACAAGGGATGTTACAACCGATACACCTTTTTGTTGGAACCAAAGTTGGTTTTGCCGCGGTCTTTGTTTGCTGGAACCAATGTTTCATTTTTCTACTACCAGTTGCTTCATTTGCTACTACGGGCGGCGGTGATATTTTCTTTGCTACATCATTCGTGAAGATGTTGCGACCTCGACGACCGGCAACAATGTTCTTTTTTGGCTGCAAACCATGGCATTTTTTGCTACTATTGGCGACCGGGTTTGCTACCACCATACACAGTCTCGGGCCAACGTTGATATTGTTTTTGCCACAACAACGTCGTTTTTTTGCTGCAACAATCATCCACCGAAGCTACAACTGGTTAACATTTTTGCTACAATGATGAGGACGTTCATGAGCGGCGAGGTTTTTTTCCTGGAGCCGATACACTCTTTTGCTACAACCGGACAACTATTTTAGTACTATCAACACACCTTAGAGCATCTCTAGTGGATGGTGTATATTTAGACGTGTATATGTTCATATACACGTCCATATACACGGCGTGGAAATTATACACGTCTAGTTTTTCAGTAGAACGTGTAAATTAGGACGTGTATATTCCCCTCATTCTTTTCCCCGAGCTTCGCCGCATTGCAGCCGTCTCCCTCGTCGCCGGCAGCCTTCCCCGTGGCATCCAAGATGTCCATGGACTCGAGGGTGCCTCCCTCGTTCCATTCCCATCTCTAGGGTGACCGGTGGACCACCACAGCGACGGTCCCAACCTCGTCTCCGACGAGTACCCGAAGCCCTGCAGCAGGAGATCCGGCCAAACTGGGGTGAGGACGGCGCGGCCGGGCCGCAGGCGGCGTGGGCGGGACGGGCGGGCGTCCGGGCACAGGGAGCCCCGGCCTTGCTTCTCAGGGAGGAGGAGGCGGCGGCGGACCGGCGGGCGGCGGCCGGAGGAAGGGCCCGCCCGGGCCGCGCGGATCGGAGCCCGGCGCGCGCGCCGGACGCCCCGCTCGCCCGAGACAGCGCCCCCGGACAGCGCCGCGCACCCCGCCGCCGCGCACCCCGCCCCGCACGGCGCGGCGCACCCCGCCGCCGCGCACCCCGCCCCGCCGTCGCGCAGCCCGCCCTGCACGGCGCCGCGCACCCCGCCCCGCCGTCGCGCAGCCCGCCCTGCACGGCGCCGCGCACCCCGCCCCGCACGGCGCCGCGCACCCCGCCCCGCCGTCGCGCACCCCGCCCCGCACGGCGCCGCGCAGCCCGCCCCGCCGTCGCGCAGCCCGCCCCGCACAGCGCCGCGCACCCCGCCCCGCACCCACGAGCGTGGCTAGCTCGTGTTTATTTGCACGACGAGTAGCCTCGTGGATGGACGTGTATAACTTCCACGTCCGTATACACGTTCCACTGGGAGGCATTTTTCTACTAGCAACGTGTATATTTACCATCCACCTCCATATACACCATCCACTAGAGATGCTCTTAGGGAGAGTAAAAATCTTTTGCGAGGGGCGTCGTCAAAGGTGCTTCCACCGGCGATCAGCGGTATCAAAAGCTGCGGCCGTTGCCCCAGAGCTGCGACCATCGCCACGAGGAGCTGCAACGATACTGATTTCTTGCTTCTATGAACGACATTTTTGCTACATCCATTCATGAAACCCCGACACTGTTTCACACGCAGCGAAATGTTGATGATGGGTTGCAGCGAGCCACGGCAATGACAACGAGCGTAGCGACGAGCAGAACAACTATCTACTCCCCCCGTACCTAAATATAAGTCTTTTAAGATATTTCACTAGGTGTCTACATACGAAGCAAAATGAATGAATCTATATTCTAAATTATGTCTATATACATCCGTATGTAGTCCATTAGTTAAACCTTTAGAAAGACTTATATTTAGGAAGGGAGGGAGTAGCATGGAGCGAAGGGCGGTGTGGTGCTGCACGAGATGCGGGGCCAGTGCTAGGAAGGAGAAGCTCAAGGGCAAACCGTTTTTTGTCTGATCCAATGGCCCATGCGGATCGCATCCGACGGATCACACTCGGCCGACCGAAATTTTAGGCCCATGCACAGGCGCCTAGTAACTGCCAACCGAATTGGTTTCGACATTTGATAAAAAAAAAAAACTAATTGGTTTCGACAAAACAGAAGTCGGAGGGTGGACCGAAAGCTGCGTGACGGTCAAGCGCGTCTACATGACCTGTGGCGATCGTTCTGGATTGCTACGCGTGCGCGTCCCCATCGTCTGACTTGGTGGAAGAGAGCGATACCACGACCGAGTCTCGTCTTCACCCATCCATCGGCACGGGCGAGGGCACGTACGCTGCTGGACCGACCGATTCAGTAGCACGTGCGTGCTTTTTCCCTTTCAGCGGTCACGACCACGTGCGTGCGTGCGTGCGTGCTTATCTGGCCACCTCATCGCACTAGTTCGTACCTACGTGTACGTCCAATAACCAGACGCTCCAGCCAATACGATCTACAGTAGGCCTCTGCTGCATGGTCACTCGCATGCATGGGCCCCGGCTCGCACCTATCTTTGTACTCCTAGCTACATGCGCACCCAGGTCCGTCGCAGTCGTTCGTACGTGGAGCTCCACACATATCTAGTACAGCCCATGCGCGGTGCTCATCTAGCTAGCTAGATAGATAGCTCTTGACTTGACTCGACTCAGAGCTGTCCGTCACCGAGTACTGATCGACACCGATCCTCCTTTGCCGGGTGCGCCATGGACCGTTTGTGAGCTAGGATGGGCACGTGGAGTAGTGGCACTGTTTCGGCAAGCATTGCGCGGTGCACAAGGCTACTCCCAATGCTTCACCTCGTACAGATGTTAAAACTGTCACATAGGTAAAAAAATATGATGTGATAACCTAATTAATAAGAAAGATATGAATGTGGTAATCCTAGAAAAAAATAATGCTAAGCGTGAACCCAGGTAAAACAATTAAATAAAAGAAATGCATCAATGCATGCACAACTTTAGTTGCATCAATGCATGTCACGGTTTAGAAGGTACACTTGAAAAATCTCTGGGACCAAGATAGTCATCGATTGGTTGTGAGATGTAGTAGGTGTAGATGTTAATGCGCCTAATCAACTGAGAAAATACTAGTACCAATGCGTGAGCAGCAAATTAGTAGGACGCATGCATTAATAGTACTAGTACTAATTAATAGAAGTAATTGCTTTCGTGCCTTAAACTTTGTCTATTTTGAAAACCCACGCAAGTTTAACTGTTCCTTCTAAACCGTGACGGAGAAAGTACAATAAGCTAAACAATTATGCATTAAGAACTATAATTACTAAACTATTTAATGTGCTTAGCACCTCATCTTAACATCAATGCATTGCAAGTGATCTGAGCGTGCCGCATGTGATAGATGTCTATATATCGTAGGCAGTGCGTTTTCGGGCTCTCTTATACCCTGGGCAGACTGACCCACCATTGATTGGTCAAAAGACTTTTAACTAGATAGACATTTCAAAAAAAAACTACATGTGTTAAACTGACTGACACCCTTTATATTTTAATTCATATCTCGGATGAACATGGAAATATCTGGTATGTTGCTACATCGCATTCGGCTTAAGCTAGTCCATCCGGCCTCACATATATTTGTCCCTTTCCATATCCCGGTCCAAGACCTAGAGATTTCATTTCACTCTACTCCACTTCGTCCCCAAGCACACATCCAACGGTCTCTCGCCTCTCCAGCATGGCGACAGCATATCTGAATCTAACCTCTCCCGTTCTATGGACCGAGACCTCATCCCATGCCGCCCGAGGAGGAGAGGACCATCCACATTGCTCTCCGCCACTCATGTGAGGATTTCATCTACTACGATCGGGTACGTTTCGATGGGAGTCCATAATGTCCTCGCAAATTGCACTTGGATCCACCAGTTGGAGGCGCTTGTTCATGACGCAACCCCTTCGGTAACGCGTTAACCCCAAGGTAAGAGCCGACGGCCGAATCTTGACTTGCGGGTCTCTCACGGCAAGCGGACATGGATACTTACTTTGAAAACGAACGAGCATCGGTGAAACTAGACTAAGTTTTACGTTGCATGTAATTTTTTGAATTCGAATATTTGATTATAGGGTGTACGATTATGGAAGAGGACACTTAAGTGTGATCCCTCAATGTTCCTCAATAGCTCTACAATTTATATACTGTTTTTTTACAGTACACTGTACACCGGGAAGCTACAGCAATCTTTCACCACAATACACCAGGGTCACGTGCAAGATACCAAATACTTTACATTATGGCCACATCTAAAACATCACATGCATTATGGTGGTTTAGTCCATTTCCGCTTGGCACATGCATGCACACATACTCCCTCCGCTTCTAAATATAAGTCTTTATAGCGATTTTACTGTAGATTACATATAAAACAAAATGAATATACCTACACGCTAAATCATGTCTATATGCATCATTATATAGTCCACAGTAATTTTTTAAAAAAGACTTACATTTAGTAACGGAGGGAGAAAGAAACTGAGGTGGTCTTGGACCAAAACACCAAGGATCATAACGTCTACAATTTGACACTTGGCCTATAAAACAAACTGACCTAAGGGCCAGATGCCGGAGATTGTAGCGTCTCCGGTGTGACCGAAACGTCACGGTTACTGGTGTTTCAAAAATAGCCGGATCCGAAACTCCTTTTAAAGTAGGATAAAATCATATGCTAATCAAAACAGTAAAAATGTCCACCCCGGTGCACCATGAGCCGCGTTGGAACCGTATCACATTTGTGAGCTAGGGGGGGGCACGTGGAGCGGCACCGTTTGGGCGAGAGTTTGTGCGGTGCAGCTTGCTCGGATCATGAACCGTGCGGCATGTGATCGGTGTCTATATATATGTCGTAGGTAGCACGTTTTGGTCTTTGGTTCCTCCCGTCCCCGTCGCGCGCATGGGCGGAAAGTAGTGGCACTCACCGGAGATCCGGTCCACTCCGGCCGGAATCTCCGGAAGATCTTGTATGCCGGTGCCGTCGGGCTTGGGGTGGAGCGTGACCGGGCGAGGCCACTTTTTCCAGCGGCGGTGCGCCGGTGCCGCCCGGATTAATCAACCTGTGTACGCACGCCTTTCCCGTCGACAACAAGGCGCAAAAAGGGAAAGGGAAAGCGAGCACTAGATCGGACGTGCTAAATCGCACGTTCTCTAATTAGGGTGACACTTTTTTCTCTGCCGGTGGTAATTAACTTTGGAAGGTAGAGTAGATGCTTAGGCGCATCCTGTCGTTTGCCAAAAGGTGTCAAGAAAGAAGAAAGATTGTCGTTTGCCAAAAGGTGTAAAGAAAGAAGAAATATTGACGAGACGGTAGTGTAAGTCTAACCCTGCCGCTTAGTTGTAGTTGCGTTCACTTTGCCGGCAAATGGAGCTGCTATGTTCATGTCAAAAAGAAAAGATTGCCGCATCGACTGATCCATGTAAAATATAAAAGTTGCAACATCCAAGATGACTGAAAATTAATCCTCAAAAGAAAAAGAAGATGATGGAAAATTACATTAGCGTGACGTGTGAAAATTCGGGAGCCAACGAACTCGAAGTCTGAGGACATGTCTAACGTTGTGGGTCGCTAAAACTGTATATACTTGACGATCCAGATATTTTAGGCCTTCAATGCTATTCATTGAATGTTTGTGAACTGGTTTAGATGTCTAAGGCATCTTTCAATGCGACGATGTTTAGATAAGGTGTTAAATATAATTAAAAACTTTAACAACTAGTCTAACCAATTCATAAGTGTTTAGTTTTTGTTGCTAAGCTTTTTTTTTATGAAATTGTTTAATAATTAATAAACTTCTTCATGCATTGGTTGGTAGTGATTTTACATAAGTTTACGTTCTTAACATCTTTTTTCCTGAGGTAACCATGATGGTATCTTTTTTGCTTTAATTGCTTCGTCACATCATTTTTTTTTACCTACGTGACATCCTTAGCACCGGTGCACTGGAAAGGGCCAAAAGTCCTGTAAACGGTCACTACACCGAGGGGAGCTCTCGGAAGTTCAAACATTCTTCCAGCCGGACCATGTCTCGCCACATCCCACGCCTCTCTCGCTCATCATTTTTTTTTCTCTCGGTTTGTCTGATCCAGTGTTAGTCATAGCTCCTTGAGGAACACGGTTGATTGGCTGGGATGTCTACGAACACATCCATACGTGTCCGCGGACATTTGATAAGAACCTTTTGATGAGCCACAATGAAAACGCCCTGAACTTAAGAAAGCAAAAGCTACCACCGGCCCTAGCTGACTATTGTAGCACTAGACCAGATATACACATACTGAATCACATGTTGTCTAATTCTGGTGACACTTTTACCACTCTGCCGTAGTAACTCTAGAGGTAGAAGAGTAGATGCTAGTCGCATTCTGTCATTGTCATTTGTTAAAAGCAGAAAAGAAAGGAAAATGATTAACAAGATAGTGTAGTGTAAGTCTAAACCTGCCCATCAGTTGTAGTTGTTTTCACTCTGCCGGCAAGTAAAGTTTTGCCGCATCCATGTAAAATAAGAAGTTTTGCCGTATCCAAGATGAATTGGAAGTAGATTCAATCTATATCACAAAAGTTGTGCTAAGATTCGTGGAAGCCAACAAACTCAGAGTCTGAGCTCAAGAAGAAAAAATGGTAGGACATGCTTGGTTCACAGAAAAAAGAGTCGTTTCAGATTCCTAGCATTTGTTTCGGCCTTGATGGTTTCCAAAGCACTCCTTCCGTTCACAAATAAAAGAAGTTTTGTATTTTAATATAGATTATATACGAAATAATATGAATGACCAATCACACTAAAATATGTCAAAATACATTTGAATTAGAAAATGATAAAACATATTGTAATAGGGAACGGAGGGGGTTGCGTTTTCTGATGCGCCACTTCACAAAATCGAAACCAGCTGAACTGGCATGGATTAGAAATTACTCCCTCCGTTTCAAAATATAAGACCTTTTAGAGATTCCACTAGAAGACTACATGCGGAGCAAAATGAGTGAATCTATACTCTAAAATATGTCTATGTACATCCGTATGTAGTTCATATTGCAATCTTTAAAATGTCTTATATTTGGAAACGGAGGGAGTAGGAACTTGGGCACAAACTAAACAAGGGATGTGTTCCATGAAAAATAGTCAGAAGCAACACTTCCTCATGAATCCAATATGTTACCTGTGCGGACCTAAACGTCTCGGTAGTCTATTTTTGAAACAAAGCACAATACATATGCAAGGGCACACTAGGTACTTCACCGTACACATTTGTATAACATTTATTGAGTAGATTGATAAAATCGTCACAAATGTATTGCTGTTAAGGGAAGTGTTATCCTAGTTAAAGTAGATAATATGTCTCCTTAAGGTATATCGGGCGTCAAACCTCGAGTGGTTACCTGTGCGGGCTACAACTTCCTGGATTATTAAGCAATTTTTGGATAAGCCGGATCCGAGAAATCATCGAGGAAAGCATCATGTCAAGTGCGCTAACACACAAAATCACACATGAGAAACTAGACATATCTAGCATATCCACATTTTGGCAAGGCAGCAAGATATGTGTTTTTACCAACATGACGAGTCTATTAAACATTTATTTTCGAGTGTAAGTTTGTTGGTGCACCGTGGGCCATAGTTCAAGTAGCTTCAAATTTATACCCTTTACATAATGCATGTAACATGTTCGGCAATTGATTAGGTATTGATAAATAATTTTTTGCACATATTATCGTGGGTGTGGCTGCTTTATGCTAGGTGTTGTGGCTTAGTAAGAATGATGTGGTTTATCAATAAATGTGTTTCATCTCATTCATGCAAGTATCCGATGACTACATACTTGGTCTACCATGTAGAGGTCGGAGGACAGAGACTTTTTTGTAATGGCGTCTACCGGTATGCATCATACGGCGAGAGAGATTTTCTTCCTCCATGGATGGCGGTGTAATATCCGGCTAGGATCTATCCCACCTTAGATTTAACTAATTTATTATTGTTGTAAACCGATGTTTTCTTTTGAGTGTGCTGGACTTGTTGGCCGTGCATCGTGCTATGCATAGGCTAGGCATCCTTACGATACGGTTGTATCATCTTGATATATCAATTCAATGAAATATCTCTTATCAAAAGAAAGAAAAATTCACATATGAAACAAAAATATTATCGCCCTTCACCCGGAGTAGGTTCACAAGAGACATCATTCCACAAGCCTCCTCCATCATACGGGCAATCATGTTGTAATCAATATAGGATAGTGTGGAAGTAGCACAACTAAATGAGATAAGGGCATCTTCAACGCTGACTCACAAATTTTCCCTAGTATCCGTCCGTGGACGGCGCGAAGGGGTCGGAGGGGGTGGGGTGGGGTGGTGGGGGAGGGTTAAGTCCGCAGACACGATGCCGGAGTCGACCATCCAAAGCTAGTCGCATATGTTCGAACCTATATTTTTTTAAGGTCCGCATGTTGATATAGTCGCATATATAGTCGAAAATAGTTCAAATGTTCAAAGGCATCACTAATTTTAATTTTAAAAAAGTTACAAATATTACACTCCAACATTTTTATCCCCTTTAAGCGCTCACACATGCACAATTAGACCACCCTTCACTTGCTCGATGACGAATTTGTTGATGCATTTGAACAAACTCTTCAAATTTTGCCGGATTCGGGTCGGGATTTGATAGGGTCATCCATGTTCTCAAATTGAAGATCTGCAACAACATCCTCACCATCATCCTCCACAATCAAGTTTTGCATGATCACACAATATGTCATCACCCCCACAAGGTTACCGGATCTCATTGTTTAGTAGGTCAACGAACAATTGCAAAATGTGTGTGCTGAACTCCAAAAGCCCTCTCAACATTCTTTCTAGCTGCTTCTTGTCTTAGAAAAAAGTGAGACTTTTTTAGTCTTAGAAAAAAGTGAGACTTTTTTAACCAACTGGGTTAGAGATTATGTTCACAAAGGTATCACAAGGAGTATAGATACCGTCAACCATATAGTATCCCATGGTGTACTCATGCCCACTAAAGGTATTGTGGCATGGAGGAACTTTTTCTTCAGTAGTCTAGCAAATAATGGTGATCGATGTAGCAGTTGCCACTATGAGCAGTGGTTGAGCTTGGTGGGGGACAATCTGGGCCATGCCCTCCCCCCACCCGCTCAAAAAAAAATAAGCCTATATCCATTTATATTAGGCCTATTTTCACTACAAATCAGTTGAAAATCATGAGGTTGCCCCCCTCAAGCCCATGCCCCTTGTTTTTGGCTCAAACTCCGCCATTGATTATGAGACCAGGGCATGTCAAATCCGAAGATTATGTGATGCAACTGCTTCAAGAATGACGGTGGGCTTCCTAACATGACCCTGATATTGTCCATGTAAAGTCTTTTGGGTAGTTCTTCCATTTTCAATGCATGGAGTAAAGTGATTCGGGCATACTTAGCCACCCTCTTGCTTCCGAGATTGCCAAGAGCCTCTTGTTGTCTGTCACAGCTGGTTCTCTTAGGTACCAAGGTCCAAACACCTTGACCATGACAGTTGCAAACCTGACCATGGCATCTCCACGTGTGCTCTTGGACATCCGCTGGTACTCGTGCCACGAATCAGTGGTCGTGCCATATGCAAGAATCCGTAGTGCGACCGTATACTTATGATAAACAGAGAAACCAATCCTTCCCATGACGTCCTTCTTCAAGATGAAGTAGTCATCAAAGGACCGGGTGCCACGATAGAGACGATGGAAGATTTTTTTGTACAACCGAAAGCGCCGACAAAAGTTACGAGCGAAGAGGGCATTGGGGGAAAAGTAGTCGTCGATCAACCTCAAATGGCCGCGTGCCCGCTTGCAGTTGAGCACTCGGAATCCTTGAGCGATCCCTTGAAATTGACAACATGCTCCTCCACATGCTCCGTGTGTGCAAGCATCGCCTGCATCATTGTTGTCTCATCCGTGTAGTCCTTCTCGTCAGACAAGCCATCAGACAAATCAACATAATGCTCAGATATATACTCCATATCCGAGTACATTACTTCAAAGAAGAACGGCAAAGAAATAGCTCAGGCAATCCAAGGAATAGTTGCGGGCATGATGAGCATCGTAGGAGAGAATGTTACTTGCACGATGATCGAAGGAGATGTGTGGAACAGTGGCAGAGGAGAAGCGACGTTGAGCCCGGTAGTACAACTGAAGGTGGCGGGCTCGTCGAGTTTCGACAGTAATGTGGCGTGGCGGCCGGGGTGGTGGAGCGGCGACGATGGCAAGAGAGAAAAACTAAAGCAAAGAAAATGGGAGGAAGAAGGCACGGGTCCGGGAAGCGTTTTGGTGGGCCAGGTGTGTTAGAGTCTTGCGTTGCAACTGTTCATACTCTCACAAAGCCATTCCATGTTTGTCATGCATTTGCTGAAAAAAATACGTCTGAACCGCTTGACGGATCGATACAGGTCCACTTTAGATGTCTAGACCGTGCAGTCCCGACCGCGTCCGCTCTGAAGATGCCCTTAGCAATGTGTGTGTGTGTGAAGTGTGTAATCCCTTCTATGCGTGTTCTATATCGTCTGAACGAGAAGGCCTGTACGCCGCCTAGGGAGCCATTTGGAGAGAGGAATAGAATAGTGTCACCCCGACCAGAAATTGCTTTTGGAGCTCGGCCTCCATGGAGGCCTTTAAATTCAAAATTCAAAATTTATGAAAATTCATATTTTTTCTATTTTAAAAAATTCTAAAAAAATAAAGAGATAAGTGAGGGCGTAACACACATGTGTGTAAATTTTCAGAAAAAATATGTTAAAATGAAGGCTGTACAAAAAACAAATCCGGAGCTTTTTAAGACATTATATTATTCATCATTACAAGCCATGAATTTGTCTTTTTGTGTAGATCGTATTTTAAGATATTTTATCCTAAAATTTTACAAAGATACACATAACATCCTCCTTTACTTATAATTTTTTTCAAATATCTTTTAAACTAAAAAAATTGAAATTTGAAATTCCATGAAGCTCGGCCTCCAAACGTCCGTTCTCCTCCCCGACTAGGAATGTCTTGCGCCCGAGAGATTAAGACACCATGTTGGTGTCTCTCCTACTCAATGACAATGTCGGACTACAAATGAACCATGAGATTTCCAGTATTTTGGTGGGTTGGATTTACGATTTTAGTAGATAGAGGGTAATATAATCTAATATAACCATCTTCATTAGCCATCTAACGCATTGTTCCTTCCGAAGACAAGAGTTATCTGAGATGATTGTCCGAAAAACTTTTCTCTTTTAGAAATTTTTCTCGTCTCCTGATAAGCTTATTGATTTTTTGGATGAAAAACTGGTAAAACATTGGCGTGTAGCGGCGGACTTTCCCACCTTCTAAATATAAATGTTTTACATGCATTTTTTATGAGAAAACTTCCAGTATTCATCTTTAATCATGTCGGTACAACACACAAAGAAATCATAAAAAATACATTCAAATTCCTAAACCACCTTACAACGACTACAAGCACTAAAACATGCCATCATGCAACTTTAGTATTATTCTCCAAAACTTATAGAAGTATATGCCATGAAAATATTTTGAAAATATAGAATACAAATCCTATATAAGGAGTCATCGTTAGTAACTTATTTATCTCAACTTGTAAGTATGTCACCTCATCATATAATTATGATTGAGATAAGGTGCACCGCTACTCATTCTTCGTTACCAGTGGTGGTGCAATCGGATTGTGCGTCTGCAATTAAGATGGTTGATGCTGTTACTTTTGATAGATATGCGTATGGTCTTTTAGTTTCTGATATTAAAAATTTTCTTTTGAATAGGAAGGTTTCTTTTATTAAGATTAGTAGAGAGCAAAATAAAGTTGCCCATTGTTTGGTAAACTTTGGTAGAAATGGAGATAGTACTACTTGTTGGATAGGTAGACCGCCTCCATGCATTACCATGATGATTGCTGAAGATTGTAACTCTATATTATTGGAATAAATCTCCTTATTTGCGCAAAAAAAACATGCAATTATGCATGGGGAAAAACCCATCATAATATTTAAACATGCATCAAAAATACTTTCCATTCAATTATTGTACTTACATTAAAAGTTATTGTTACAACTATACATAATCAATCAAATATAACAAGTCATGTATTTTCATTTTTTCTTATCATATCGGCAAGCCAAATTGTCATCAACTAATTCCGTCCGCAACGTGCGGGTTATACTCTAGTATTTATAAAAAATCTAGGTATTTTTTAATATTTAACTTAAATAAAAATGACAGACTGAGAGACCGTCAGAGTTTATGGCATTCGACATCTAGCCAGGCTGGCCTCATTCGGCCGTTATTTGTACAGTAACTCCATAAGATCTCGAGATATATAGATGCATGCATCCGGGCAAAACTCACAAGGTGAAAAAGAAAGAAAGAATATTGACGAGATAGCGCAATGTAGGCAAGTCTAATCCTGTCGATTAGAGTGTCTGCGACTGTGACAGAGTGCGCACCCAATCTACATGCGTTCCTTCCAAGTCGGCAAATGTCGGCAAATAAAATTGTCGCATCCAAGATGACTCGAAAGTGGATTAGTGTGAACTGTAAAATCGGCACCGCACATGTTACACCGAGATTTGTCCAAACGCGGCAAGACCAAAGGTAGTTTTTTTTTTCCGAGGTGAAAGAGAACTTATTAATCAAGCGACTATCAAGTCTGCCTTACAAAGATTAGACATCTCATCTGATCCTCACCGAAACCACACGACTGTGCGCTTCTTTATTCTACCAAAATTTGCTAAAAAATGACTAACTGAGTTTTGTTCCCGTCTAACATGCTTGACTAAAAAGTCCCTATCTTCCTGCAAGAGGTATGATCTGATCTCTTGCACCATCATTGTATTAACTGATCTGTCATCATCAGTACCCGTAATCAGTTTGACAACATCCAAACAATCTGTTTGGATGACAATCGACATGGTAGTCCACTCGGTTGCAAGAAAAATCCCTTCCATACATGCAGCAATTTCAGACTCAAGTGCACACCCACAATGTCTAAGCTCACGACAGGATGAATAGATGATTGCACCGGTTTCATCCCTGAGTACCATACCTGCTCCGCCCATACCATCTTGAGTTGAAAATGACCCATCAATGTTTAGCGCTGCCCAGCCTGCCGGGAGCGCCTCCCACCGGGCTGGCTGAGCCTCACGGTGCACCATATGTGGTACATGACATAATTTGAGCGGAGGACTAGCGACCATCTTTACTTTGACATGATCAGCATGTGGGTCTCGCTGTTGTGTATCCCTTGCAATGGCGCCAGAAATAGTTGTGTCGGCGGCACCAGGAATCCTTCAGCTGCGGCTACGCCTTAAGGGACTTCCTAGGCAAGTATGCAAAGGATTTCCCCCGTGGACTTGGAGCCTTGCGTTGGTGTTTCCTCGAAGCGGAAAGGGTGATGTAGCACAACGACGGTAAGTATTTCCCTCAGTTTGAGAACCAAGGTATCAATCCGGCGGAAGAGTATCTCAAGATCCTGCACAAACACAAAAGCTTGCACCCAACGCTATGAAGGGGTTGCCAATCCCTTATAGATTGTTTGCCAAGTAAGAACTGAAAGCAACAAAGTAACAAAGCAAAGTAAAAGCGGAGATGTAAACAATGGATGTGAATAAATCCGGGGGCCGTAGTGTTTACTAGTGGCTTCTCTCATGAAAGCAAGTAGACGGTGGGTGAACAAATTACTGTCGAGAAATTGATAGAACTGTGTAGAGTCGTGAGGATATCTATGCAATGATTATTTCTATAGGCATCACGTCCAAAACAAGTAGACCGATACTTTCTGCATCTACTACTATTACTCCACGCGTCGACCGCTATCCAGCATGCATCTAGTGTATTGAGTCCATAAGAACAGAGTAACGCCTTAAGCAAGATGACATGATGTAGAGGGATAATCTCAAACCAATGATAAAAACCCCATCCTTTTGCCCTTGATGGCAACTGCTTGATGTGTGCCTTGCTGCCCCTACTGTCACTCGGAAAGGTCACCACATGGCAGAACCCAAAACCAAACACTTCTCCCATTGCAAGAATCATAGATCTAGTTGGCCAAACAAAACCCAAGACTCGGAGAGACTTACAAGGATATCAAATCATGCATATAAGAAATCAGCAAAGACTCAAATATATATCATAGATAATCTGATCACAAGTCCACAATTCATCGGATCTCGACAAACACACCGCCAAAGAAGATTACATCGGATAGATCTCCATAAAGATCATGGAGAACTTTGCATTGAAGATCCAAGAGAGATAAGAAGCCATCTAGCTACTAACTACGGACCCGTAGGTCTGAAGTGAACTACTCACGAGTCATTGGAGGGACGATGATGATGATGAAGAAGCCCTCCAACTCCAAAGTCCCCTCCGGCAGGGTGCCGGGAAGGGTCTCCAGATGAGATCTCGCGGAAACGGAAGTTTGCGGCGGCGGAAAAGTATTTTCGAGGCTCCCCTGATTTTTTGCGGAATATTTGAGAACATATAGGCGCAAGACCTAGGTCAGGGGGCGGCCAGGGAGGCCACGAGCCTGCTCACCGCCGCCTCCCCCTGGTGGCGGAGTGGGCGCTTGTGGGCTCCGTGGAGCCCACCTGGCTTGGTCCAAAAGCCTTGGACTTCTTCCGTTCGGGAAATAATCATTTCGTGGATTTTATTACGTTTGGACTCCGTTCCAAAATCAGATGTGAAAAGAGTCAAAAACACGAAAAAACAGTAACTGGCACTTGGCACTGAATCAATCAGTTAGTCCCAAAAAAGATATAAAAAGGTACATAAAACATACAAAGAAGGCAAGATAACAGCGTGAAACCATCAAAAATTATAGATACGTTTGAGACGTATCAAGCATCCCCAAGCTTAACTCCTGCTCGTCCTCGAGTAGGGAAGTGATAAGAATGAATTTTTGATGCTTTCGTGCTACCTAGCATAGGTGTTCTTTGTAATTCCTCTTATGTGACGTGAATGTTCAGATCCATTAGATTCAAAACAATAGTTTTCTACTGACGTGGAGACAATAATAATTCAAGCAAACTAGCAAAGTAATCATGAACTTTCAAAATAACAAGGCCAAAAGAAAGTTATCCCTACAAAAGCATATAGTCTGGCTATGCTCTATCATCATTGCACAACGAATTTAAATCATGCACAACCCCAGTATTGGCCAAGTAATTGTTTCACACCTTTACTTCCTCAAACATTTTCAACCCTCACGCAATACATGAGCGTGAGCCATGGTTATAGCACTATAGATGGTGTGCAATGAGATGGAGGTTGCAAGACAAAAAGGAGAAGATAGTCACATTAACTAGGCATATCCATGAGCTCTGGAGATGCTCATCAATAGATATCAATGTGAATGAGTAGGGATTGCCATACAAATGATGCACTAGAGCTACAAGTATGTTAAAGCTCTTAAAGAAAACTAGTGGGTGTGCATCCAACTTGCTTGCTCACGAAGACCTAAGGCAATTTTGAGCAAGCCTATCATTGGAATACAAGCCAAGTTATATAATGATAATTTCCCACTAGCTATATGGTGGTGACAAAAAGAGAGACTCTCTATCATGAAGATCATGGTGCTCAAAATGCACAAGTGTGGAAAAAGTGGTAGCATTGTCCCTTCTCTCTTTTTCCCTCATTTTTTTTATTTTGGTGGGCTCTTTGGCCTCATTTTTTTATGGGCTTCTTTGGCCTCTTTTATTTCCTCACATGGGACAATGCTCCAATAATGATGATCATCACACTTTCAACTCAAAACTTAGAGCAACTATGACTCTATATGGAATGCCTTCGGTAGAGTACCGTGGCAATGATCTAGCATGGCATAGACATCAATGGAAACATCATGCTATCTATCTTACGATCATGCAACGACAATGTAGACGTGGTGGCACATATCATGGTGGTAGTTGCATGGCAATATATCTCGGAATGACTTTGAAAAAGCCATAATAGGTAGGTATGGTGACTGTTTTGAGGGAGGCTAATGGTGGGTATTGTGCACCGGCGAAAGTTGCACGACACTAAGAAGATAGTGATGGTGGAAGGTGAAAGTGCATCTAAACCATGGACTCAACATTAGTCATGAAGAACTTATATACTTGTTGTAAAAGTTTTATTAGTAATCGAAACAAAGCATTCAACGCATACTCCTAGAGGAAGGGTTGGTCGGTATAAACCATCGCGCGATCCCAACCGCCACGCAAAGGATGGCAATCAATATACTAATCATGCTCAGACTTCATCACATAGCGGTTCACCATACGTGCATGCTACGGGAATCACTAACTTCAACACAAGTATTTCTAGATACACAACACCTTACGAGCATAACTTCAATATTACCATAACCACAACTCAAAACTAATTGAGATGAATCAAACTTCTCTAACTATTCAATGCACATGAAGGTGGAAGTTTTCGTATCCCTTTGGATAACTACCCCTTTTGAGACTACTTTCAATGCATAGATCAACTACCAAGACACGCACCGCTGCGCTCTAAAAGATATAAGTGAAGCACATAGAGCAAAAGTATCTAGCTCAAAATATATAAGTGAAGCACATGTGAGATGAATTGTATATCAAAAGATATAAATGAAGCTCGACAAAATCACGGTGTGTGCATGTCTCTCTCTCTAGGTGTGCAGCAAGGATGATTGTGACACAACAAAAATAAAAGACTCCTACGATACAAGACGCTCCAAGCAAAAACACATAACATGTGGTGAATAAAAATATAGCCCCAAGTAACGTTACCGATGGATTGAAGACGAGAGAGGGGATGCCTTCCCGGGGCATCCCCAAGCTTAGGCTTTTACGGCATCCTTGAATCTCTTGGGGTGCCTTGGGCATCCCGAAGCTTGAGCTCTTGCCACTCTTTATCTTTTTGTCCATAAGAACTTCACCCAAAACTTGAAAACTTCACAACACGAAACTTAAACAGAAACTCGTGATAACATTAGTACAAGAAAGCAAACCACCACTTCCTTAGGTACTGTAGCAAACTTAAATTCTACTTGTGCTGATGTTGGGTTACTGTACTTTCAATCTTCCATGGCTAATACCCCCCGATACTATCCATAGTTTCATCAAAATAAGCAACTAACACAACAAAAACAGAATGTGTGAACAGCAGACCAGTCTGTAGCAATCTGTATGTTTCGTATACCTCTGGTACTTCAAAAATTCTGAAAAATTATGACAGTCTGAAGAATTTGCGTAGCAATCAGCAGAAAAAAAAATCAACTCAAAAGCTCTTACAGAAAAAAAATGAAAATTCTTTTTGTGAGCAGAAAGTTTCTGTCTTTCCCAGCATGACCAAACGATCATCCCCAAGACTAATCATAACGGTTTTGCTTGGCACAAACGCAAAAAGAAACACAAAAAACACAATCATAACAGAATTATGAAAGTGTGAAAAACACAAAACAGAAAGAAAAAAGGATAGATTCGTTGGGTTGCCTCCCAACAAGCGCTTTTTTTTAACGCCCTTAGCTAGGCGAAAGTGATGGAATCACGTATAGTCATCTTTGGTGCTCAAACGATAGGCAGCCCTCATCATAGATTCATAAGGAAATCTTATTTTATTTCTAGGAAAGTGCTCCATGCCCTTCTTTAAGGGAAATTGAAATCTAATATTCCCTTCCTTCATATCGATGATAGCACCAATAGTCCTTAGGAAAGGTCTACCAAGAATAGTTGGACATGAAGGATTGCAATCTATGTCAAGTACAATGAAATCCACGGGTACATAGTTCTTATTTGAAATAATAAAAACATCATCGATCCTCCCCATGGGCTTCTTGACGGTAGAATCCGCAAGATGCAAATTAAGAGAACACTCTTCAATCTCATGAAAACCAAGAATATCACATAAAGACTTTGGAATCGCGGAAACACTAGCACCCAAATCACACAAAGCATTACACTCATAGTTTTTGATCTTGATTTTGATAGTAGGTTCCCACTCATCATGAAGTTTTCTAGGTATCGAGACTTCTAGTTCGAGCTTCTCTTCAAGAGATTTCATCATAACATCTACATATGCGTGGTAAAGGCTTTACTTTGGCTATAAGCATGTGGAGAGTTTGCAATGGATTACATCAAAGAAATGCATTCAAACAAGGAGCAATTATCATAATTGAATTCCTTGAAATCCAAAGTGGGAGTTTCATTACTATCCAAAATTTTGACTTCTTCTACTCCACTCTCCACACCTTTGTCATCAAGATAGGTGCATTCTGAATCATTGGGGCATTTTTCAACCAAAGTGGATTCATATCCAGCCCCTCCATGAGTAGGTTTGACACGCGAAAACAAAGATTCAAGAGGAGACACACCAAGCACTTTAAGATCTTCGAGATTTGCATCAATAGAACGCACCCTTTTAAACCATTCATGTCTAGCGCGAATTTGGGCGGTTCTTTCTTTGCTCTCATTCATGGAGATACGCATAGCTTTCAAAGTTTCATCCAAGTTGATCTTGGGAGGAGCGCATCTAACTTTCAAAGCATCAATATCACAAGACATCCTATCAACGCTCTTAGCCAAATCATCTATTTTGAGTAGTTTTTCCTCTATGGACGCATTGAAAATCTTTTGAGAGTTGATGAACTCCTTGATATTACTCTCTAGATCAGAGGGTAATTTGTTATGATTTACATAAGTGTTGCTGTAGGAATTGCCATAATTGTTAGAGGAGTTCTAGGAAAAGGCCTAGGAACATAGTTTCCTCTAAAAGCATTGTTGTTGCGAAAATTGTTCCTACCAACAAAATTCACGTCCAAACTAGCGTTGCTACTCTCAATCAAAGAAGATAGTGGCATGTCATTAGGATCTATGGTAGCGTTTCTACTAGCAACCAATTCATCAACTCGTCCATCTTAGCACTAAGCGAGTTAATCTCTTCTATAGCATGCACCTTTTTGCTAGCAGGCGACCGTTCAGTGTGCCACTGAGAGTAGTTGGTCATGATATTGTCTAGGAGTTTTGTAGCGTCTACTAACGTGATTTCCATGAACGTTCCACCTGAGGCGGAGTCCAAGATATTGTGAGAAGCGAAATTCAAGCCAGCGTAAAAGATTTGTATAATCATCCACAAACTCAAGCCATGAGCAGGACAATTTCTAATCATAAGCTTCATCCTCTCCCAAGATTGTGCAACGTGTTCATGATCAAGTTGCTTGAAATTCATGATATTGTTACGTAAGGAGATGATCTTAGCCGGCGGAAAATACTTGGATATGTAAGCATCTTTGCACCTATCCCAAGAATCAATACTATTTTTAGGTAAAGAAGAAAACCAAGTTTTTGCGCGATCTCGCAACGAGAAAGGAAAAAAGTTTCAACTTAATCAAGTCATTATCCACATCTCTTTTCATTTGCATGTCACAAAGCTCAATGAAGGTATTGAGATGGGATGCGACATCTTCACTAGGAAGGCCGGAGAATTGCTCTTTCATAACAAGATTCAACAAAGCTGCGTTGATTTCATACGATTCCGCACCAGTGGCGGGAGCAATCAGAGTACTAATAAAATCATTATTATTAGTGCTCGAGAAGTCGCAAAGTTTGGTGTTTTCAGACATGATGTCTTCAACAAACAAACAAGCACACAAGCAAGCAAGAAACCGGCAAGAGAAAATGGAGAAGGAGAAAGGCGAATGAAAACGGCAAATGTGAAGTGGAGGAGAGGAAAACGAGAGGCAACTGACAACAAAAGTAAATGCAAGAGAAGAGTTTGTGAGACCTACTTGGATAGATCTTGATTTCTCCTCCCCGGCAATGGCGCGAGAAATACTTCTGATTACTGCTGTGTATCCCTTGCAATGGCGCCAGAAATAGTTGTGTCGACGGCATCAGGAATCCTTCAGCTGCGGCTACGCCTTAAGGGACTTCCTAGGCAAGTATGCAAAGGATTTCCCCCGTGGCCTTGGAGCCTTGCGTTGGTGTTCCCTTGAAGTGGAAAGGGTGATGTAGCACAACGACGGTAAGTATTTCCCTCAGTTTGAGAACCAAGGTATCAATCCGGCGGAAGAGTATCTCAAGATCCTGCACAAACACAAAAGCTTGCACCCAACGCTATGAAGGGGTTGTAAATCCCTTATAGATTGTTTGCCAAGTGATAACTGAAAGCAACAAAGTAACAAAGCAAAGTAAAAGCGGAGATGTAAACGATGAATGTGAATAGACCCGGGCGACGTAGTGTTTACTAGTGGCTTCTCTCATGAAAGCAAGTAGACGGTGGGTGAACAAATTACTGTCGAGAAATTGATAGAACTGTGGAGAGTCGTGACGATATCTATGCAATGATTATTTCTATAGGCATCACATCCGAAACAAGTAGACCGATACTTTCTGCATCTACTACTATTACTCCATGCGTCGACCGCTATCCAGCATGCATCTAGTGTATTGAGTCCATAAGAACAGAGTAACGCCTTAAGCAAGATGACATGATGTAGAGGGATAATCTCAAACCAATGATAAAAACCCCATCCTTTTGCCCTTGATGGCAACTGCTTGATGTGTGCCTTGCTGCCCCTACTGTCACTGGGAAAGGTCACCACATGTCAGAACCCAAAACCAAACACTTCTCCCATTGCAAGAATCATAGATCTAGTTGGCCAAACAAAACCCAAGACTCGGAGAGATTTACAAGGATATCAAATCATGCATATAAGAAATCAGCAAAGACTCAAATATATATCATAGATAATCTGATCACAAGTCCACAATTCATCAGATCTCGAAAAACACACCGCCAAAGAAGATTACATCGGATAGATCTCCATGAAGATCATGGAGAACTTTGTATTGAAGATCCAAGACAGAGAAGAAGCCATCTAGCTACTAACTACGGACCCGTAGGTCTGAGTGAACTACTCACGAGTCATTGGAGGGGCCATGATGATGATGAAGAAGCCCTCCAACTCCAAAGTCCCCTCCGGCAGGGTGCTGGGAAGGGTCTCCAGATGAGATCTCGCGGAAACGGAAGCTTGCGGCGGCGGAAAAGTATTTTCGAGGCTCCCCTGATTTTTTGCGGAATATTTGGGAATATATAGGCGCAAGACCTAGGTCAGGGGGCGGCCAGGGAGGCCACAAGCCTGCCCACCGCCGCCTCCCCTGGTGGCGGAGTGGGGACTTGTGGGCTCTTTGGAACCTACCTGGCTTGGCCCAAAAGCCCCCTGGACTTCTTCCATTCGGGGAAAAAATCATTTCGGGGTTTTTCTTCCGTTTGGACTCCGTTCCAAAATCAGATCTGAAAAGAGTAAAAAACACGAAAAAACAGGAACTCGCACTTGGCACTGAATCAACAAGTTAGTCCCAAAAAAGATATAAAAAGATACATAAAACATACAAAGAAGGCAACATAACAGCGTGAAACCATCAAAAATTATAGATACGTTTGAGACGTATCAAGTATGGATGGTAGATATAAGTTTTTGTAATCTGAAATTACAAAAACAGCAAGGTAACAAATGGTAAAAGTGAGCACGAACGGTATTGCAATGCGTGGAAACAAGGCCTAGGGTTCATACTTTCACTAGTGAAGTTCTCTCAACAATGATAGCATAATTGGATCATATAACTAGCCCTAAACATGCAACAAAGAGTTACTCCAAAGTCACTAATAGCGGGGAACAAACGAAGAGATTATTGTCGGGTAGGAAACCACCACAAAGTTATTCTTTCTGATCGATCTATCATAGAGTTCGTACTAGAATAACACCTTAAGATACATATCAACCAAGACCCTAATGTCACCTAGATACTCCATTTTCACCTCAAGTATCCGTGGGCATGATTATACGATATGCATCACATAATCTCAGAATCATCTATTGAACCAACACATAGAACTTAAAAGAGTGCCCCAAAGTTTCTACCAGAGAGTCAAAACGTGTGCCAACCCCTGTGCATAGGTTACCAATGTCATGAACCCGCAAGTTGATCACCAAAACATACATCAAGTACTCATATGAATCCACGTGTGCCAACCCATAGGCATAGGTTCCCAATTGTCACAAACCCGCAAGTTGATCACAACATATAGATGATACGTCTCAAACGTATCTATAAATTTTGATGGTTTCACGATGTTATCTTGTCTTCTTTGTATGTTTTATGTACCTTTTTTATATCTTTTTGGGGACTAACTTATTGATTCAGTGCCAAGTGTCAGTTCCTGTTTTTTCGTGTTTTTGATTCTTTTCAGATCTGATTTTGGAACGGAGTCCAAACGGAATAAAATCCCCGAAATGATTTTTTTCCGAACAAAAGAAGACCAGGGAACCTTTGGGCCAGACCAGGTGGGCCCCTGGGAGCCCACAAGCTTGCACCACGCCACCAGGGGGGAGGCGGCGGTGGGCAAGCTTGTGGCTTCCCTGGCCGCCTCCTGACCTAGGTTTTGCGCCTATATATTCCCAAATATTCCGCAAAAAATCAGGGGAGCCTCGAAAATACTTTTCCGCCGCCGCAAACTTCCGTTTCCGCGAGATCTCATCTGGAGACCCTTCCGAGCGCCCTGCCGGAGGGGAATTTGGAGGTGTAGGGCTTCTTCATCATCATCATCGCCCCTCCAATGACTCGTGAGTAGTTCACTTCAGACCTACGGGTCCCTAGTTAGTAGCTAGCTGGCTTCTTCTCTCTCTTGGATCTTCAATACAAAGTTCTCCATGATCTTCATGGAGATCTATCCGATGTAATCTTCTTTGGCGGTGTGTTTGTCGAGATCCGATGAATTGTGGACTTGTGATCAGATTATCTATGATATATATTTGAGTCTTTGTTGATTTCTTATATGCATGATTTGATATCCTTGTAAGTCTCTCCGAGTCTTGGGTTTTGTTTGGCCAACTAGATCTATGATTCTTGCAATGGGAGAAGTGCTTGGTTTTGGGTTCTGCCATGTGGTGACCTTTCCGAGTGACAGTAGGGGCAGCAAGGCACACATCAAGCAGTTTCCATCAAAGGTAGAAAGATGGGGTTTTTATCATTGGTTTAAGATTACCCCCCTACTTCATGTCATCTTGCTTAAGGCGTTACTCTGTTCTTATGGACTTAATACACTAGATGCATGCTGGATAGCGGTCGACGTGTGGAGTAATAGTAGTAGATGCAAAAAGTATCGGTCTACTTGTTTCGGACGTGATGCCTATAGAAATAATCATTGCATAGATATCGTCACGACTCTGCACAGTTCTATCAATTGCTCGGCAGTAATTTGTTCACCCACCGTCTACTTGCTTTCATGAGAGAAGCCACTAGTAAACACTACGGCCCCGGGTCTATTCACATCCATCGTTTACAACTCCGCTTTTACTTTGCTTTGTTACTTTGTTACTTTTAGTTCTCACTTGGCAAACAATCTATAAGGGATTGACAACCCCTTCATAGCGTTGGGTGCAAGCTTTTGTGTTTGTGCAGGTTAGTGAGATACTCTTCCGCCGGATTGATACCTTGGTTCTCAAACTGAGGGAAATACTTACCGTCGTTGTGCTACATCACCCTTTCCGCTTCGAGGGAATACCAACGTGCCGTAGTAGGAGTATTTCTGGCACAATTGCCAGGGATACACAACAAACATCAGAAGTATTCCTGGCACCGTTGTCGGGGAAGAGGATCGCTTGCCGAGGAGTATCGTGAAGAATATTCTCCCAACAACACGCCTATTTCTGGCGCCGTTGCCGGGGAGGAGAAATCAAGATCTATCCAAGTAGGTCTCACAAGCTCTTCTCTTGCATTTACTTTTGTTGCCATTTGCCTCTCGTTTTCCTCTCCCCCACTTCACATTTGCCTTTCTCCTTTGCCTTTTTCGTTCGCCCTTTTCTCTCGCTTGCTTTCTGTTCGCTCGTGTGCCATGTGCCTTCAATGTGCTTGCATCTTCGCTTTCTCAAAATCTAGTGATATGGATCCTCATCCACTTGCTAGTCTCTTTAAGAGACCCACTCGTGTGGAACAAATTGCTATTGAGTTGAGGGAAATTGTCTATTCCTTTGGAGTTTTGCGTAATGTGCGTGAATCTGAAAATTGTGAGGAAGAAATTCATGAAGTGATTCACGAGGGCTCCTTGGATGAAAAGCATGATTGCAATGGTTTCACTATAAATTCTATTAGTGATAATCATGCTAAAATTATGCAAAACCCCAAGCTTGGGGATGCTAGTTTTTCTTTGTCCACTACTTGTTGCAATAATCATGATTGGGGTGATGATCTTTCTTATGATCTTGAAAATTTGTTCAAACCTCATGATGAATATGATATTTGCAACAATACTGAAAGTGGGATTGGAGAAGTCATGACTTTATTTGATGATAATCCCACTATTTTTGAAGAGCGTCAACTTTGCATGCATGTGGATCATGAAAACAATATCCTATGGGATAGCTATATTGTTGAATTTGAATTTGATCCCACATGTAATTGCTATGAGAGAGGAAAATGTTTTGGTAGAAACTTTCATGTTACCAAATCACCTCTCGTTATGTTGAGATTGCTTTTGTCTTTTTCTTCTTCCTTCCATAGGGCAACTATTGGTTGTCTTGCCAATTTGTTTTCCTATAAAATGCCTATACATAGGAAGTATGTTAGACTTAGATGTGATCTTCACATGCTTTATGATGCTCTCGTCGTGCTTCAACTCTTGTCTTTTGTGAGAGCATCATTGAATGCCTAGCTAAGGGCGTTAAACAAAAGCGCTTGTTGGGAGGCAACCCAACGAATTTATCATTTTTCTTTCTATTTTGTGTTTACCACACTTTCATAATTCTGTTATTATTGTGTTTTTTGTGTTTTTTGTGTTTCTTTTTGCGTTTGTGCCAAGCAAAACCGTTATGATTAGTCTTGAGGATGATCGTTTGGTCATGCTGGGAAAGACAGAAACTTGCTGCTCACGAAAAGCATTTTCATTTTTTTTTCTGTAAGAGCTTTTGAGTTGATTCTTTTTGCTTATGTGGGAAATTTTCAGAATTTGTGAAGTAACACAGGTATACGAAACATACAGATTGCTATAGACTGGTCTGCTGTTAACAGATTTTGTTTTAGTTGTGTTGGTTACTTATTTTGATGAAACTATGGATAGTATAGGGGGGTATTAGCCATGGAAGATTGAAAGTACAGTAACCCAACATCAGCACAAGTAGAATTTAAGTTTGCTACAGTACCTAAGTAAGTGGTGGTTTGCTTTCTTGTACTAATGTTATCACGAGTTTCTGTTTAAGTTTCGTGTTGTGAAGTTTTCAAGTTTTGGGTGAAGTTCTTATGGACAAAAATATAAAGAGTGGCAAGAGCTCAAGGTTCGGGATGCCCAAGGCACCCCAAGAGATTCAAGGATGCCGTAAAAGCCTAAGCTTGGGGATGCCCCGGGAAGGCATCCCCTCTCTCGTCTTCAATCCATCGGTAACGTTACTTGGGGCTATATTTTTATTCACCACATGTTATGTGTTTTTGCTTGGAGCGTCTTGTATCGTAGGAGTCTTTTATTTTTTGTTGTGTCACAATCATCCTTGCTGCACACCTAGAGAGAGAGACATGCACACACCGTGATTTTGTCGAGCTTCACTTATATCTTTTGGTAGACAATTCAGCTCACATGTGCTTCACTTATATCTTTTGAGCTAGATACTTTTGCTCTATGTGCTTCACTTATATCTTTTAGAGCGCAGCGGTGCGTGGCTTGGTAGTTGATCTATGCTTTGAAAGTAGTCTCAAAAGGGGTAGTTATTCAAAGGGATACGAAAACTTCCACCTTCATGTGCATTGAATAGTTAGAGAAGTTTGATTCATCTCAATTAGTTTTGAGTTGTGGTTATGGTAATATTGAAGTCATGCTAGTAAGGTGTTGTGGATCTAGAAATACTCGTGTTGAAGTTAGTGATTCCCGTAGCATGCACGTATGGTGAACCGCTATGTGATGAAATCTGAGCATGATTAGTATATTGAGGTCATCCTTTGCGTGGCGGTCGGGATCGCGCGATGGTTTCTACCTACCAACCCTTCCCCTAGGAGTATGCGTTGAATGCTTTGTTTCGATTACTAATAAAACTTTTGCAACAAGTATATGAGTTCTTCATGACTAATGTTGAGTCCATGGTTTAGATGCACTTTCACCTTCCACCATCACTATCTTCTTAGTGTCGTGCAACTTTCGCCGGTGCACAAAACCCACCATTAGCCTCCCTCAAAAGAGTCACCATACCTACCTACTATGGCCTTTTCAAAGCCATTTTGAGATATATTGCCATGCAACTACCACCATGACATGTGCCACCATGTCTACTTGCCTTTCATGATCGTAAGATAGCTAGCATGATGTTTCCATTGATGTCTATGCCATGCTAGATCGTTGGCATGGTACACTACCGAAGGCATTCCATATAGAGTTATAATTGCTCCAAGTTTTGAGTTGAAAGTGTGATGATCATCATTATTGGAGCATTATCCCATGTGAGGAAATAAAAGAGGCCAAAGAAGCCCATAAAAAAAGAGGCCAAAGAGCCCACCAAAAAAATGAGAGAAAAGGAGAGAAGGGACAATGCTACCACTTTTTCCACACTTGTGCATTTTGAGCACCATGATCTTCATGATTGAGAGTCTCTCGTTTTGTCACCACCATATAGCTAGTGGGAAATTATCATTATATAACTTGGCTTGTATATTCCAATGATAGGCTTCCTCAAAATTGCCTTAGGTCTTCGTGAGCAAGCAAGTTGGATGCACACCCACTAGTTTTCTCTAAGAGCTTTCACATACTTGTAGCTCTAGTGCATCAGTTGTATGGCAATCCCTACTCACTCACATTGATATCTATTGATGAGCATCTCCACAACTCATTGATATGCCTAGTTAATGTGACTATCTTCTGCTTTTTGTCCTGCAACCTCCTCCACATTCCACACCATCTATAGTGCTATAACCATGGCTCACGCTCTTGTATTGCGTGAGAGTTGAAAACGTTTGAGAAAGTAAAGGTGTGAAACAATTACTTGGCCAATACCGGGGTTGTGCATGATTTAAATTCGTTGTGCAATGATGATAGAGCATAGCCAGACTATATGCTTTTGTAGGGATAACTTTCTTTTGGCCTAGTTATTTTGAAAGTTCATGATTACTTTGCTAGTTTGCTTGAATTATTATTGTTTCCACGTCAATAGCAAACTATTGTTTTGAATCTAATGGATCTGAACATTCACGTCACATAAGAGGAATTACAAAGGACACCTATGCTAGGTAGCATGAAAGCATCAAAAATTCATTCTTATCACTTCCCTACTCGAGGACGAGGAGGAGTTAAGCTTGGGGATGCTTGATACGTCTCAAACGTATCTATAATTTTCGATGGTTTCACGCTGTTATCTTGTCTTCTTTGTATGTTTTATGTACCTTTTTTTATATCTTTTTGGGGACTAACTTATTGATTCAGTGCCAAGTGTCAGTTCCTGTTTTTCCGTGTTTTTGACTCTTTTCAGATCTGATTTTGGAACGGAGTCCAAACGGAATAAAATCCCCGAAATGATTTTTTCCCGAACGTAAGAAGACCAAGGAACCTTTGGGCCAGGCCAGGTGGCCCCTGGGAGCCCACAAGCTTGCACCACGCCACCAGGGGGGAGGTGGCGGTGGGCAAGCTTGTGGCTTCCCTGGCCGCCTCCTGACCTAGGTTTTGCGACTATATATTCCCAAATATTCCGCAAAAAATCAGGGGAGCCTCGAAAATACTTTTCCGCAGCCGCAAGCTTCCGTTTCCGCGAGATCTCATCTGGAGACCCTTCCCGGCGCCCTGTCAGAGGGGAATTTGGAGGTGGAGGGCTTCTTCATTATCATCATCGCCCCTCCAATGACTCGTGAGTAGTTCACTTCAGACCTACGGGTCCGTAGTTAGTAGCTAGATGGCTTCTTCTCTCTCTTGGATCTTCAATACAAAGTTCTCCATGATCTTCATGGAGATCTATCCGATGTAATCTTCTTTGGCGATGTGTTTGTCGAGATCCGATGAATTGTGGACTTGTGATCAGATTATCTATGATATATATTTGAGTCTTTGCTGATTTCTTATATGCATGATTTGATATCCTTGTAAGTCTCTCCGAGTCTTGGGTTTTGTTTGGCTAACTAGATCTATGATTCTTGCAATGGGAGAAGTGCTTGGTTTTGGGTTCTGCCATGTGGTGACCTTTCCCAGTGACAGTAGGGGCAGCAAGGCACACATCAAGCAGTTGCCATCAAGGGTAAAAAGATGGGGTTTTATCATTGGTTTGAGATTATCCCTCTACATCATGTCATCTTGCTTAAGGCGTTACTCTGTTCTTATGGACTTAATACACTAGATGCATGCTGGATAGCGGTCGACGTGTGGAGTAATAGTAGTAGATGCAGACAGTATCGGTCTACTTGTTTCGGACGTGATGCCTATAGAAATAATCATTGCATATATATCGTCACGACTCTGCATAGTTCTATCAATTTCTCGGCAGTAATTTGTTCACCCACCGTCTACTTGCTTTCATGAGAGAAGCCACTAGTAAACACTATGGCCCCGGGTCTATTCACATCCATCGTTTACAACTCTGCTTTTACTTTGCTTTGTTACTTTGTTACTTTCAGTTCTCACTTGGCAAACAATCTATAAGGGATTGACAACCCCTTCATAGCATTGGGTGCAAGATTTTGTGTTTGTGCAGGTTAGTGAGATACTCTTCCACCGGATTGATTCCTTGGTTCTCAAACTGAGGGAAATACTTACTGTTGCTGTGCTACATCGACCTTTGCGCTTTGAGGGAATACCAACGTGCCGTAGTAGGAGTATTTCTGGCACAATTGCCAGGGATACACAGCAAACATCAATAGACACGTGCAAGACATACATCAAGTGTTCTCAAAGACTCAATCCGATAAGATAACTCCAAAGGGGAAACTCAATTCATTACAAGAGGGAGAGGGGGAAGAATATCATAAGATCCAACTATAGTAGCAAAGCCCATGGTACATCGAGATTAAGACAACTCAAGAACACGAGAGAGAGATCAAACACATAGCTACTGGTACATACCCTCAGCCCCGAGGGAGAACTACTCCCTCCTCGTCATGGGGATCGCCGGGATGATGAAGATGGCCACCGGAGATGGATTCCCCCTCCGGCAGGTTGCCGAAACGGGCTCCAGATTGGTTTTTGGTGGCTACAGAGGCTTGCGGCGGCGGAACTTCCGATCTAGGTTTCTTTATGGGGGTTTCTGAATTTATAGGAATTTATGGTGGTGGAATTACGTTGGTTGGACCCACGAGGAGGTCACAAGCCTGCCCTGCGCCACCTAGGGGGGTGGTGGCGGCGTCAGGGCTTGTGACTCCCTCGTGGCTCTTCTGGCCTTCTTCCAAAGCTTCAGGGGTCTCTTTTGGCCCAAAAAAATCATCGTAAAGTTTCATTCCATTTGGACTGCATCTGAAAATGGGCCAAAAACACGGAAAAAACAGAAACTGGCACTTGGCACTGAGTTAATAGGTTAGTCCCAAAAAAGATATAAAATAGCATATTAATGCATATAAAACATCTAAAGTTGACAAGATAATAGCATCGAACCACCAAAAATTATAGATACGTTGGAGACGTATCAGGCTTGTGCTATGAAAGTAGTCCCAAAGGTGATAGGTACCCAAAGAGGATACAAAAACTTCCATCTTCATGTGCGTTGAGTACGAAGAGAAGTTTGATTCCTCTCAATTAGTTTTGAGACGTGGATTTGGTAATATTAAGAGTTATGTTAGTAGGGTGTTGTGAATCTAGAAATACTTGTGTTGAAGTTAGTGATTCCCGTAACATGCACGTATGGTGAACCGCTATGTTAGGAAGTCGGAGCATAATTGATCTATTGATTGTCATCCTTTCTGTTGCGGTTGGGATCGCGCGATGGTTAACACCTACCAACCCTTCCCCTAGGAGTATGCGTTTAGCACTTTGTTTCGATTACTAATAAAAACTTTTGCAACAAGTATGTGAGTTCTTCATGACTAATCTGAGTCCATGGTATAGATGCACTTTCACCTTTCACCATTACTAGCCTCTCTAGTACCGCGCAATTTTCGCCGATGCACCAACCCACCATATGCCTTCCTCAAAACAGCCACCATACCTACCTACTATGGCATTTTCATAGCCATTCCGAGATATATTGCCATGCAACTCCCACCGTTCTGTCTCATGACTTGTGTCATCACTCTTATATTGTCATTGCATGATCGTAAGATAGCTAGCGAGATGTTTCAACGTCATACGCCAAGCTAGATCGTTGCACATCCCGGTACACTGCCGGAGGCATTTCCTATAGAGTCATCATCGTTCTGAGCTTTGAGCTATGAGTAAATAAAAGTGTGATGATCGTCATTATTAGAGCATTGTCCCATGTGAGGAAATACAAAAAAAGAGGCCAAAGTTGCCCACAATAAAAAAAAGAGAGAGAAAAAGAGGCCAAAGAGCCCAAATAAAAAAATAAAAAAAAGAGAAGGGACAATGCTACTATCTTTTTCCACACTTGTGCTTCATAATAGCACCATATTCTTCATGATTGAGAGCCTCTCATTTTTTCACCACCATATACTAGTGAGAATCTTTACTATATAACTTGGCTTGTATATTCCAATGATGGGCTTCCTCAAATTGCCCTAGGTCTTCGTGAGCAAGCAAGTTGGATGCACACCCACTAGTTCTCCTTTTGAGCTTTCACATACTTATAGCTCTAGTGCATCCTTTGTATGGCAATCCCTACTCATTCACATTGATATCTATTAATGGGCATCTCCATAGCCCTTTGATACGCCGAGTCAATGTGACCATCTCCTCCTTTTTGTCTCACAACCACCACCACACTCTATTCCACCTATAGTGTTATATCCATGGCTCATGCTCATGTATTGCGTGATAGTTGAAAAAGGTTTGAGAAAGTAAGAGTGCAAAAACAATTACTTGGCCAATACCGAGGTTGTGCATGATTTAAATTAGTTGTGTGGGGATGATGGATCATAGCCATACTATATGATTTTGTAGGGATAACTTTCTTTGGCCTTGTTATTCCGAAAGTTCATGATTACCTTGCTAGTTTGCTTGAAGTATTATTGTTTTCATGTCAATAGAAAACTATTGTTTTGAATCTTATGGATCTGAACATTCATGTCACATGAAAGAAGTTACAAAGGACAACTATGCTAGGTAGCATTCCACATCAAAAATTCAGTCTTTATCACTTCCCTACTCGAGGACGAGCAGGAGTTAAGCTTGGGGAAGCTTGATACGTCTCCAACGTATCTATAATTTTTTATGGTTCCATGCTATTATCTTGTCAAACTTTGGATGTTTTGTATGCCTTTTATATCTTTTTTGGGACTAACTTATTAAATCAGTGCCAAGTGCCAGTTCCTGTTTTTTCCGTGTTTTTGACCCTTTTCACGGAGGATTTTAAATGGTGTCCAAATGAAATAAAATTTCCGAAAAGATTTTTTCCGGAACAGAAGATACGCACGAGACTTGAGAACCATGGCAGGGCCACCAAGGGACCCCACAAGCCTCCTAGGCGCGGCCAGGGGGCCCCGCGCCTAGCAGGCTTGTGGGCCCCCTGTGGCACGTCGGCCCTACCTCTTCCGCCTATAAATTCAGAAAAAATCCAAAACTGTGCGAGAGATCCACGAAAATACTTTTCCGCCGCCGCAAGATCCCATCTGGGGCACGTTCTGGTGCCCTGCCGGCGGGGGGATTCCTACACGGAGGGCTTCTTCATCAACACCATGACCTTTCCGATGATGCCTGAGTAGTTCACCATAGACCTTCGGGTCCATAGCTAGTAGCTAGATGGCTTCTTCTCTCTTTTGGATCTTCAATACAAAGTTCTCCATGATCTTCATGGAGATCTATCCAATGTAATCTTCTTTGCGGTGTATTTGCCGAGATCCGATGAATTGTAGATTTGTGATCAGATTATCTATAAATCTTATTTGAGTTTCTTCTGATCTATTATATGCATGATTTCATATCCTTGTAATTCTCTTTGAATTGTGGGTTTTGTTTGGCCAACTTGATCTATGATTCTTGCAATGGGGGAAGTGCTTTGTTTTGGGTTCATACCGTGCGGTGACCTCACCCAGTGACAGAAGGGGTAGCGAGGCACGCATCGTGTTGTTGCCATCAAGGGTAAAAAGATGGGGTTTTCATCATTGGTTTGAGTTTATCCCTCTACATCATGTCATCTTGCTTAAGGCGTTACTCTGTTCGTCATGAACTCAATACACTAGATGCATACTGGATAGCGGTCGATGTGTGGAGTAATAGTAGTAGATGCAGAAAGTATCGGTCTACTTGTCTCGGACGTGATGCCTATATGCATGATCATTGCCTTAGATATCGTCATGACTTTGCGCGGTTCTATCAATTGCTCGACAGTAATTTGTTCACCCACTGTATTATTTGCTATTTTGAGAGAAGCCTCTAGTGAACATGCCCCCGGGTCTACTTCACACCATATTTCCAGCCTTACACTTTTACTTCGTTGCACTTTCCGCCTTCATATCTCACTTTGCAATCAATCTTGAAGGGATTGACAACCCCTTTATAGCGTTGGGTGCAAGCTCTTTTGTGTTTGCGTAGGTACTCTGGACTTGACACGATTCTCCTACTGGATTGATACCTTGGTTCTCAAACTGAGGGAAATACTTGTTGTTCCTGTGCTGCATCACCCTTTCCTCTTCAAGGGAAAAACCAACGCAAGCTCAAGAGGCAGCATCTTGCATGTGGTGTGGTGGCAATGGGGTGTTCTATTGATTCACTTGATGTATGTTATGATAATCAACTTGCGGATTCCCCTCTTGACATTGGGGGTGATCTATGCATATGGGTTGATACACGTTCTTGTCCTACTTTTTCCGATGGAAATCTTGGGGGTAGTCTTTGAGGTTCTTTGCATGGATTGAATATGATGAATCTGAAATTGTTTGATGCATGTAGAATAGTAAACTCACACATACTTGTGGTGAGATTGGAGTATCTAGGTGACATTAGAGTTGATCGATGCATATCATAGGTGTTATTCTAGTACGAACTCTAGGGTTGTTTCTGACACTTAAATGGATGTCTCAATAGATTGATGGGAAATGATAACTTTGAGGTGGTTCTACTACCTACAATAGTTTCATCTTATTTTGTCCGTTAGATAGGAACTTTGAAGTGATTCTTCGTTATATGTTGAGGGGTGATTATATGATTCAATTATGCTAGCATTGGTGAGATGTTGCACTAGTGAAAGAATGAATCATAGGCCTCCTTTCCAAGCATCGACATAACATTTTTCTCGTTGTTTACTGTTTGTTTCTTTTCTGATTTAAAATTTTTAGATTACAAAAATCTATTTCTACCATCCATATTACACTTGTATTACCATCTCTTCGTCGAGATAGTGCACCTATACAATTTACCATTGTATCGAGTGTGTTGGAGACACAAGATATTTTTTGTATTTGATTGCAGGGTTGTTTGAGAGAGGTCATCTTCATCTTACATCTCACACGGATTGATAAACCTTAGGTCATTCACTTGAAGAAAAATTGTTGATGTCCAATAAAAACCTGCAGTTGGAACAACGCCTATAAAAATAAAGTTGTGCAGTAAATATTAGGCCGGACTACCCCTCAAGGAGGAAAAGAAGGACATCGACAAGTCGGACAGCTATGACGATGAGCAGATCCGACTCAATCCATAGTAAGTTTTCGAAAGATTCTTTCGCGAGAAGGAAAACAAAATGCATTTAAGGGCAAGAGCAACCGTGGATGATCTTCTTCATAGTTAGCATGTAAGTTAAACGAGTCAAATTTTGATAGTCTAATGACATGTGCTTATGTAGTAGTCGGGTAATGTGTGTGGATACATCATTTATATAGTTGCATGACTTTCTATAAATTTGAACTAGCAAAAGGGCCCATGCGTTGCAACGGGAGAAAGAAATACCACACGACACACGCTCTTAATTTATAAAAAATGTCTATGATTTAAGAATTTATAGTTACGATACAAATAAAGATGGTCTTATTCTACAAAAATGCAGTTCAAAATTTCACAGGTCTTCTATTTTAACACGGCTTGTATGTAGATTTAATACGTACAAAGAATCAGTCAAGTGACCTTCAGTTTCATCTCTAATCCTGATTTTGTTGACGTGTTCATCCCCAACCCGGATGAGTACCGGTATGAAAGAAAGACGAATAATGACTTATTTATTAAGATTGCACCCTAGATAGTATTTTTATTACACGTTTAACAGATAAAATAATATCATATTTAAATTCTACATATTTTTCTAATCAAATTCCATGTATAATATGTTAAATTCGGAGTTACGGTTTAAAAGATATGAGTATTTTAAAAAATATTTAATATATACTACGAGTTTAATGTCATAAACAGTAAGGGCTTTTTTTATAAATCACCTCGGTGGGTTTTCTGACGAAAGCGATGGCCTCTTTATTATTACTAGCAAAAGGGCCCGTGCGTTGCAACGGGAGAAAAAAATACCACACGCTTTTAATCTTTTTATAATCATTTTGATTTATTAAAATAATAAGCTAACTAACTAATGTAGTGAGTCCTATCCTATTTTATTGAAAAATCAACCCGTCCATTGTTAATTCCACCATGATGAGAAATTGAGCGGGACAAGCAAAGCAAAACAAAGAGACTAAGTGCATTGATCAATGGACTGTTATCTTATTTCATTCATGGGGTAGAGAATATGAGATCAGATGAAAAACTGAAGGTGGTGTTCCATTCTCTGTCTCTACAACGATACAATCTTACATTCAATACATTCATTCATCAGCAAACAAATCCCCACAAAACAAAATTTCTTGCCGGTGCTTGGCACACGGTTGGAGGCATGGGGAGGGGATCTCACCAGATGATGAGTTCCTGCCGGAGGAGGGGATACGATGAGGCGAGCAAGGGTTAGGCGCCTCTATCTGGCCATAAGGAGTCGCCGTTGTCGCGCCATAACCTCGGAGTTCCCCGTGTGAGCCATGGAGGCCCGCCTCCACCTGCAAGTACTTCGCTCTGCCACGCCTTATCCGCGCGCCGCCGCCGTTCTGCATCGAGCAGACACATCATCCCCAATCACTGTAGCTGTCGCGTTGATTTGATCCAGAAGCTGTGCTCGAGCGCCGAAATGGGGGCAGCAAGCGGGCAGAGGTACGGCCGCGGAGGCGGGTGGGTTGAGATTGACAACAATGGTAGTTGAGGTCGGCCGCGGCGGCGAGTGGTGTGGCAGCGGCCTGGGCACAGGTCAGGGTGGACCAGGGGCGACGCGATGCGCTCGAGCGCCGCAACGGGGACAGTGAGTGGGGAGAGGTACGACCGCGGAGGCGGGTGGGTTAAGAACAGCAGCGGTGGTGGTTGAGGCCGACCGCGGCGGCGAGTGGTGTGGCGGCGGCCTGGGCACAGGCCAGGGTGGCCCAGGGTCGACGGGAGGAGGCAATGCGTACGGGTATAATTTTTGCAGCGAATCTTTTTTTCTTTTGCGTTGCAGATAAATGATGGAGCGCGGGTGGAATAACAAAAATTACAGGAGCTTTTTTTATAAAAATGCCGCGGTGGGTTTTTCGGCGGAAGCAATAGCCGCTTTATTATTATAGCAAAATGGCCCATGCGTTGCAACGGGAGAAAGAAATACCACGCGCTCTTAATTTATAAAAAATGGTATATAATCTGAGAATTTGTAGTTACGACACAAATAAAGATGGTCTTATCCTACAAAAATGCAGTTCAAAATTTCACAATGCAGTTCAAAATTTCACAGGTCTTCTATTTTAACACGGCTTGCATGTAGATTTAATACGTACAAAGAACAGTCAAGTGACCTTCAGTTTCATCTCTAATCCTGATTTTGTTGACGTGTTCATCACCAACCCGGATGAGTACCGGTATGAAAGAAAGACGAATAATGACTTATTTATTAAGATTGCACCCTAGATAGTTTTTTTGTTAAACGTTTAACAGATAAAATAATATCATATTTAAATTCTACATATTTTTCTAATCAAATTCCATATATAATATGTTAAATTTGGAGTTACGATTTAAAAGATATGAGTATTTAAAAAAACATTTAATTAATATATACTACGAATTTAATGTCATAAACAGTAAGGTTTTTTTTGTAAAATCACCTCGATGAGTTTTCCGACGGAAGCGATAGCCTCTTTATTATTAGGTAAAGATTATGCTAAATGAGATGTTCGATTGTGTAAAAAAAATTTAGATGTTACGGATGCACGCGTCCGCAAGCGTATAAGTGACCGGATTTGTCAAAGTCCGTTGTATACGCTAGTATATGCTCTTAGCGTGGCTCATATTGACACACATCAAGAGATGCAAAGAATCTAGCACATGTATGACGTGGAAGCGTCGTGGCTAACATGATACACACAGCGCACCGTGAGGACGTGACGAATTGGACGTTCCAATCGAGATACTTCCCAAGTATTTGTGCACCCACACCCACTGACTTTCCCAAATGAGCAAGCGTGCATCATTTCTTTTCTCGACCGAGTCGGTTGTTTCATAGTCTTGCAGTTGCCAACCCCGAGCGAAAACGACAGAGGAGACCAAACTTCCATAAGCGCAAAGCCGAACATTTTTGTTCGGGGTCAGTTGGCAGCACATCCGATCGGAACATAAGCAAACTTCCATATGCGCATACTCCGGCGGGCGTTTCGTGTATGCTCCATTTCCGAAGCATAAGCAGTTTCTGGGAACTGCTAGTAGAGACCTGGAATCCGGGTCTCGTCTTTCCGTGGACGTGGACAGTGCCGTCTCTGAAGCACTATACAACTCTGACCGTGTAGCAGTGTGGAGGACTTGGTCTTAAGCAGCCACTTGATTGCTTGGCTTGGGAGGAAGATTCCAGGATGAAAGTCCAGAGTGATACAATTCAAAGGTTTTGTAGAAGATACATACAATTCAAAGTTTGAAAGGAAACGGATTTGAAAGGAGGAAAACTCTTAGCCGGCGGCCTGTGGACCAAGTCAGGACTGGACGGTGACAAATGCATGCTGTGAGAACGACTGGATCTGGATGGACACCGGAAGAGAGTGAAGATCTGATCTACGTCCCCATCCTCGTCTACGTGCCTATCTAGGGGTATTTTACTCAAATTTCTATTTCCGTCGGCTTTGCAGACTCTGCTAGGATTGCTAGCTCTCATGTCTCGAGGTATCTACGGATCAGTTCATCACCTCTAACCACATAGGTATAGTATATAATCACTTAGAGCATCTACAGCCACGACGTGCAAATTCGGACGTGTCCGCAAGCACTGACCGGACACTTCTCAAATTTTATCGTCCACATCCATATATCTCATATCCATACTAGCATGCAACGTAGATAAAAAGAACGTAGATCAACACACAAACATAGAATCGGACAGAGGAATGCTGCCACTTGAGCTTGGCGAGCTAGGCCGCCTCTGCCTCCTCGCGCTCGGATTGCTCAATGGCAATCCGGGGTTCAATGGCAATCCGTAGCGCCTTGGCGTTCTTCCCACAGAGCCGCCGCTTGTCCGCCTTCGCGGTCGTAAGCGACCGATGGTAGACACAATCGAGGAGCCGCGCGTCCTCGTCGGGCTCCGCCTCCAACCTGCGGCGATGGCGCATGGACTGCTTCGCCTCCCTCCTCTCCCTTTGTCGCTGCCGCTCGCGGCGGGCGATGCACGCCTCTGATTCCAGTGTGCGCGTCTGGGCAAGCGGGGCGGGCACAAGCACTCATCGCTGCCCACGTGTGGGAGCAGCACCCGACGGGGGCAGGGGACGACGTAGGGGATACACGGATTGCGCAGGCCGCATGTCGAAGCTGCGCACGGGTCGAGAGGAGCCAGCGTTGGCGTTCGAGCTGCGCCGGCGGGGAAGCGGCGAGGCTGCAGATCTGGACCTGCCCCCATCTCCACCTTGGACCGCTCTAAGGCAATGCGGAGGGCAAGCTGATAGTCCGGATCCAGGTCAGAGTTAGAGCGGCTGCCGGAGCTTGCCGGATTTGAACGAAATAGGTGTGGAGAAAGGAGAGGACGGAGCAAGAGAGGAGAGTTTCCGAGCGATGAGCCGGATGGGGTTTCTTCTGGGACAGTCGTGGGGTCAACGGTGGGTCGGGCTTGTCAGGCGGACCTGCCAGAACATGCGTGGGCGACCCCATATCCACTCCATATTTGGACTGCATATGAGGCAGTGGCGGTGCTAGAAATCAAATCATGTGTGGTCAACTTAATGTTGTGTAGTGAGATGTATGCATTCTTAAGTATTTTTGACATGATTTCTACTTGATATACGTCATTCATGGAAAAAAGTTGTGGTAGTTAAATGACAACCCAGCTAAAGTGTGGCTTCACCACTGATATGAGGGGGGGCGTTCAGCCCGGGCATTTGAGACCTGTTTGAGGCATCCATCTGGGTCAAAAAAATCATGACTGATCAGTGACCGGGCGGGCTGCCCGAACGTTTGACGTGGGTATGAGGGGTCCGGCTATAGATGATGTTACGACCATTGTTATCAGTATGTCGTGAGATATGACAAGGTGGCTGCGGTGTGGCTAGCACCCGCCAATGGGAGGTGGCATTCCCTTGCCATATTTCGAAAGGTTGGGCTCGTACATGTCCAAAGGTCTTGCTTTCTCGATAGTAGCGTTTGTGAACCATGGTGAAGATAGTTTGCGCCCTTGGATGCGGGGCGGCGTCTGTGGTGGTGGCAGGATGCACTAGTAAAAACAAGGTTATAGTTCCGGTTGGTAAGGGTCTATAGTCCTGGTTCATCAACTCGGACTATTAACTCGGGACTAAAGATCCCCCACCCCCTTTAGTCCCGGTTTGTTATGAACTGGGACTAATACCTTTCCACGTGGTTGTTAGCGTGTATGGCGTGGTCGGGATCTTTAGTGCCGCCAACTGGGACTACAGGCTTTGGTGATTTGGGGTTTTGGGATTTTGGGGTTTATTGTTTATTTTTGCTTTTCATTTTTTGTTTTTCATTTAGAACATATCTTACGCTAGTACATACCGTACACGTTATGCATATACTATAGGATTTCTCGTATGACCAATCATATATCATAGAATTTCGAGAGGGGCCATATGCATGTGCATATTATATAACACACACATATATATATATGCAATTTGGTATATGTAATTTTTCCTACGACTTGCGGATCAATTACATGCATGCATGCATGCATGCATTAATTGGTGAAGTGGTATTCTCCTTTGGGATCTATGACCTGCTCCAGCGAAAATCCCGAAATTTTCTCTTTGAAGTGCTCGTATGCGTTTCGTTCGGAGGAGTTCCTCCCGCTTCTCAAACATCTTTTAAAAAAGGAGACCAATATGAATATTTATATGCGTGTGTATATTAGACCATGATATAAAAATTGTGAATACTGTGTACGTACCTCAAGATTTCCTTGATTTTTTATCCACCGTTTGATCATAAAGCGAGTGTTCTCGCAAACATAGTATGCACATAGATTATTTCCTGATCGCTGCCGCATGCAATACTTTACGAGAATGAAATTTAGTCAGATAATAATCAAGCATTATAATGATACTGAAACTAGAACTAAAGAGATGCATGGATGTAGCTAGTAGTACTTAATTATCCTGGACGTTGTCCATCGCAACTTTGGTTTCCATTCACCGCGAACATTCTTGATGAACCGGCTCCAAACCATGTCCGACAAAGAAAAAGAATAAAAGTAGTCATTGATTAATTGATATCAGGAAATAAACTGAAGAGGCCGACATAATGCGATAATGATTGAAATTACCAGCCGAGCATCAACTTTGGGGACATGTACTCGTCTTTGTCTTTTCTTAGTGAGTCCAGTACGTGAACGGTCCCCTCGTCACCCGTAATGACTAGCAGGATCCAGTGAAATCTACGTTGTATAACCGGGCATGCATGCAACTCATCAAGCATTATATGTAGACTTAACATCAATCGGGTAAGCAAAATAGAATTTATAGTACAAGAAAGTAACACTAACCTGAAGTTATAAGGAAATGATATTTTTTTATTGTGACTTAGTATCTCAAAAAACCGAACAAGTTCTCCTCTGTATCTTTTGGGAATTCTATTAACGCCTTCTCATAAATGCAATTTGGGTCAATGAAGCCAATGCCATATGCTCCATTTTTTATTTCAAACATCTTCATTCTGCATAAGACCACACACAAAATAATATAGTGAGGATAATTAGAGGCAAATGAACGAGTCGATGAGCTAGGGACTTGAATTACAGAAAGAAATCACTTACAGACAATAGCAACTGACGATAGATTTGTCGAGTGCGTCTTGATTGTATAACTGCCATAATTCTAGATTGTCAATCCACAAATCTTTTGCGGTGAAGAAATGCTCTTCCTTGACTTTCACCATGAGGCATGTACGCCCGAGTTCTACTTCCTTCATGTACCAGGTATGGAGTTTGTACATTTGCGTTGATAGTTGCTTGACAAGGTCAGGACTGACGAGAGGTTTCTTGGGTTGAAACTTCCATACTAGTTGATTATCCCCTTTCATAATGGGAATGTTCTCGTTGCCTAGGAGTTGTGCAACAGTGACACCGGCCTCTCTAGCCATCTCTTTAGCAACATCGGGATCGACTACGAACTCATCGGTACCCACCTTGAGCGACGGGATCGATTGCACTGACTGTTCTCCCAGCTGGGGAATGGTTTTCCTGCTTCTTTTAGTAAGGATCTTCACATAGCCCAACAATCTTCCTCCCGTCATCATCTTCTCTCCTTCCTCTTGCCATCCTCGGAGGTAGGTTGGGCGGCCTGCCACCCTCACCCATGGCCGAGGACGATACCACGTCTGCCTCAAGATGCCACCTCTGTAAGTTTGTCCCCTCCCCCATCGCTCGTGCAGCCATCCCTCTTCTCCAGCTCAAGATCCCACCCCAACCCCCTCGCCCGGCCCATGCATCCGAATCTCTCAACCTCTTTCTCCCGCCCGTCGACGACGTCCATGCTACATGACTTTAGGCTTGGCTTGGCTGGCGATCTCGCACCTCATTAGTGGTGCCACAGCTCCCTTATCTCTACCTCGGTGTTGGGCTCGAAAATCGACTGACTTGAGTTAGTGGCAACTTGAGAATAGCGAACAGGGAAAAGCAAGTAGCTACAAAAACTACAACCTCTGAGGGACAAAATATATATTAATAGAACAATTAGAAGGGTGGTGATACGCTCAAACCACGTGGGTTCGAATTCAAAACATAGGTTCACCGCCATATATGTTTGAACACATTACATGCCACAAACTTTTATATGAGAAAGAAAACATATTGTCGTCCATGATCTGGCGATATTGCTTTTGTGTTCACAAGACTTTCTTGTGAAAAGGAGGTAGTTTTTATTTTAAGAAAGAAAGTAGCTAAAGCTAAAAAGACATACCACACTATAAACTGCAATGCCAAAAAAATGGTAAAGCATATTACTAAATATTTGCTCAATATTTTTCCAAAAAAATGTAATAGTTGTCAATAACACATGGGTATGTATGGGCACACCACGTGCCAATGACATGTGCTCCCCTAAGCGCCCACTCGCCAAACTGATGGGTGTCATGTAGTTTGTTAGTCTTTTTTTTGTGAAGTAGTTAGCTTGTCCTTTCAGGGGTGTTAAGATCCGTCGTCTCACGAGCCGTTAGATCTGGCACAAGCTAGAGACCTAGCTTGTCCTCTTTTTTGCAAAAAAAACATGATCCATAACTCATTTGCAATAGAGATATGGTTGCAGAATTTTTTGTAACAAAGGTTGTGTTGCCAAAAACATTTGCAACATATGTCATACTGCAGAAATGTTTTGGGGCTTTATTATTTTGCAACATAGGTGATGTTGCGGAAAATTTCTGCAATGTAGTTAATATTGCAGAATTTTTTTTGTCTTCCTATTTTGCAACATAAGTGATGTTGCGGATTTTTTTGCAACAAAGGTAATGTTGGAGAAAATTTTGCAATGAAGATGATGTGCAAAAAGCATCACCACATGTTGCCTATTCATGTCACATGAGCACAACTATCGTTCGTCGTCGCCGTTTGCAACTCCGGCATTGCAATTGCAACAAAAAGGCGGTAGATGATGCGTGGGGACGATACGGAGGAGGTTAACGGAGGCACGACTGCCCAACGGGCGGAGGCCGGACCTCATCTATGTTGCCCAGTAGACGTCGACATGCGATGACATTGGCGCCCGTGCCCGACCTTGTCTACAACTTCCCGGCATCTACGACGTTAGCAACGCTTGTGCCTAGATGCTTGCGAAGATACACAAGAGAAAAAGAAACCGTTCATTATAGTGGTTCGTAGTCCCACGCAAGACACGCATCGCGTGGAACAAGCGACGGATGATGGTGTCAAAATAGGCGGTTGAACCAGAGCACTTCCCTTTTTTTGCGAAAAGTTAGTTAGTCCCTAATAGAAGCATTAGCAAGTTGATGGACTTGCAAACCAATCCATGATTGGATGGTTAGAAGGACTGTGGTATCCCTTGCCCATCAGAGTTCAAATCATAGATTTAACATTGGTGCTTGCATTTTATGAATTTATTTCAGGACTTCCGACGATGTGCGTTTAGTGAGAGGAGACGTTCTCGGTCCCTCAAATGACACCTCATACGCCCGTGGACGCGCCCGGTCAATCACCGCACAGAAGAGAGAAGAAAAAAAAAGTGACTCAACCAGACCCCTCATATCGGTCTTATATGTCCGGGTTGTCCGTGAACTCTCTTATCCATCACAAATGTAGGGAGGATATGAGGGCCCGCGTACGTGTCGGTTAGTCCGTCACGTAGAACGCGATCCCATCCCGGGCCACCTTTTTTTTTTCTTTATTCATTCTTATCTTTCTCTTTCTTCATCTTTATCAATCACGTGCAACTGACCGAACATATGAGAAAAAAAATAAGGAGTACGACTAAGCGGACGGACAAATAGGAGACACGTTCGGTGTCCGCGGGCATTTGAGGGGCCCGATTTGCAAGGTCCCGTCTACAAATGCTCCAACACCTGCAATTAGATGGTTAGGAGGAGGATACGTCCAACCAACATGAGATTAACTTGAAACTACTCCCTCGGTTCCTAAATATAAGTCTTTCTAGAGATCTTATTAAAAATAACATACGGATGTATATAGACATATTTTAGAGTATAGATTCATCCATTTTATTTTGTATGTAGTTTATAGTAAAATTTCTATAAAGACATATATTTAGAAACAAATGGAGTACATGATTACCGACATACATACGTCTGAACACGTTACATGACACTTTGTTTTTTTAACACAGTACAAACACAAGTGATTATAAACACGCGCATACACTCATGCCTAAACACACACACTCATGCTCTATGCTTATGAGCACCTCCGAAAAATTGAGCCGGCATAAATCCTGAAATAAATTCAGAAATAATGCAAACACCAAGACTTAAACCCTGATGAGCTAAGGATACGAGTGTCCCTCTAACCATCCATCCAACTACAGATTGGTTTGTGCCACTTTGTTATGTCAATAGCTTGAAATGCTCACTTTGTGTGCTGGATCTGACTGGCTTCCGCGGAGTATAAAACGAGAAGGAAAACAAACTGCCATGATCTGGCAAAGACAAAAATACAAAGATAACACCTGTTATGTTCACGAGATTTTTTTCAGGAAAAGAGGTAGTTTTCTTTCTAAAAAAGAAGGGACATGTCATTTGTAGAATGCCATAAAATAAGAGTCCTTTTACGCTAAAAGTTCTCTAAACTAAATTTGGAGTCGGTCTTTTTTCCGTCATTGGATTGTATATCACGGCTAGGTTTCATCTTCTACCTCTGTTGACTCTTCTGCTTTGGCTTTCTTCTCGAAACAGGATTAAACCCCATTTTATAAATAAAATAAATATCAAAGTACGTGGTATACATAGTGTTGAGGTAGCCTTTTATAAACCAGATCCCGAGATAATCAGATCACGTAAAACATACTGGACTACACTGTACAATTCCATGCAACACCCTAGAACACCTACATCGTATTTGGTTCGGGGTAATTTGAGTCGGGGAATAGGAATTAAAGAGTTATGAGACTTCAAATATATTGTTTGGTTAGAGGGATTGAGATTTATAAATGAATAGACATGGGACTTGAGACTCCAACTCTCCCCGTTACATTAACAGGGAAGGGGTGGGAGTTGGAAGCGGGTTATTTTAGTGAATCAATTTTAATCCTTCATTATAACTTATGTTCATTTCCCTTGTCTAGTCCCTCGTCAACTTCCATGAACCAAATAAGGGGATATAAATTCTCCTAAATTCTCACACATAATTCCTATCATGCACAAAACAGAGACTAAGAATAAAACAACTCATCACATATCTAATCTCAATATAACTCCTTACACTAAACTCACATTCCCTTTCCCAAATATTGCCAAACGTGCTCCTAAGCTCCAGGACAACACCCTCATGAGGGAGAACAATGCTAAGCATCGTCGTTGTCGAGTCCGACATCGACAGGAGTCTTCACCCGAAACCTTGACATGGAGAAGAGAACCGCAACGAAGTTTTCATCAAGAAAGTGACGCTCGCACGCGAGGCCGCTGTCGACGCCAAAGTGCGGAGCTTTCATTCAACAACTCATTCATGCCACCATGAGGCCTTCACGACAACTGTGATGAGTATAGACCCCCAGATCTGGATCTGGGCATCACCACTGTCAAAGACAGATAGCAGGCCTGAGTCGTCCACCATTGCACCCCTCGCCGCCCACACGACCGAGAGGACAAGCCACCGATGTTGACATGGTGCCCACCGAAGAGTCAACCATGTGAACCACTTTCCAAGGCCACCACCTTGGCATTCATGTTCCGTGACACTGTTGACCATCCTTGGCATGGCACATCAACCCCAGCAAGAAGAGCACATGGCAATCATTCCACTCCTAGTCCGACGTCATCCCATGAGTCTAGGTCCGCACCTCCATTGTAGGAGGTTTTTCCATCGCGAGCGGGCCCTAGCTTTCCTCCTGTCGGCGTCTTCTCTTTCCTCTTGGCATCCTTGAAGGCCAGTTGGGCCGCTGCCACCATCACCCGTGACCGCCTGGCCCACGTCAAGCTGCCACCTTTGTAAGTTTGCACCCTCCCTCCCCCCCCCCCCCGACCATCCCTCTAACTCGACCTCTTATTCAGCTCCAGCTAGCCCCCCGGGACCATCTTCTAACCCGACCTAGCACCCCCCCTCCGGCGACCATCCCTCTAACCTGACCTCTTATTCAACTCCAGCCCCCCCCCTCTATTCGCTACGTCACTGCAGGCTTGGCCTCGTCGATGATCCGACACCTCCCTGATGCTTGCCACAGCTCCCTGTCTCTGTCGTGGTGTTGCACTCGGAAATCGACGGATGCGAGTCAGCGGCAACTTGACAACAACAAACACGGAAAAGAAAATAGCTATACGCACTATAAGGTATGACGCCAAAATATATATTTAGCTAATGGTTAAAAGGGTGGATACACTCAATCCACATAGGATCTAATTCAAATCTTAGAGTTTACCGCCATATATGTTTGAACACGTTAAATACCACATAGTTTAAAATGAGAAAGAAAACAAACTGGCGTCCATGATCCTGCGGTGACAAAAGTACAAAGATATTCTTTTGTGTTCACATGATTTTGTGCGGGAAAACTCCGTTTTAAAATAAATGTCGCGGTTTTAGTTTAAAAGTTAAAATTACTTTTTTTTAAATACACACCACACTGTAATCCCTGCGATGCCAAAAAATATAATCCCTCGTTCTGAAAATATAAACCGTCGGTTGGCTTTTCTAGTCTACGTTGCACAAAGTTTACTTTAGTTTGACGTATTGTATGTCTAACATAAAATTAGTATGCAGACATATAAAATAAAATTGTTTCGAATGGCAAATGCGACAATATCATTTTTACATGTTTAATCCGTGTACTTTGATATATATTTTTGTACATAAAGACCGTAGAAAGCCAATCACAGCTTTATATTTGAGGAAGGAGGGAGTACTACATTGTAACCTGCGACGTAAAAAAAGATATAACATTAAAGTATAGAAGTAAGAGAAACTCCAACCGACCGATCCAAATGGACGACGGTTTTGTTTGTTGGGTCGTCCGCCCGTTTCGTGTTTGTCCTTTTTCTTTTTATGTCGGTGCGTTCAACACGGACGACCCATTTATTTGCGCACATTTAGATTAAAATGGCCTCCATGCCAACACCCAAGAGTTCATGTCAGCATCATGCCAGCGGTCGACATACATTACCATACTACAGAAAACCACCACACAGTTCATGCTGACACACACGACAACACACCAAAAAGGGCAGAAATTCGATCATGCCATGTCGGCCCGTGGTCATGCCAGCACACTTGCCGGCGTACAAAAAAGGGACCATGATCTCCGTCGCAAATCACAACTGGTTGAACTTGAGCATTTCGGCCTGCATCTTCTCGAATCATAGCCTCTTCCTCGATGACACGGTGTTCAGATCAACCTTCATGATCTCCACGCCCGTCTTCATGCTTGCGAGGGGCCACTTCTTTCTCCTTGGTCTTGGCATTCGTGGCCTCGATCTCGAGCATCTTGGCTTGCTTCGCCTCCTTCAATCTCAAGCATCTTGGCTTACCTCTCCGCGTCCATGTCGACCCTCCTCCTTTGGATTTCCATGAAGGCATTCATTTGCTCTTCCTTTTCTTGTTTGTGTTTCTCCTCCCTCAAGTCCCTCTTCCTCATCATGCCCTCCACCTTTTCAAGCAAGGTGATCAACTCCGCGTCCCGCCTGTCCTCCTTCTTTGATTTGGTTTTCCCTCGCGGCCGGGCCTTCTCGCCGTCACGATGGTCCTCCATAGCTTCTTTCCCCCCACAAGCCAAGAGGGGCGGCATATTGTGCCTTGAACTTCTCCACCCCCTTGATGATAGTCCAACAATGGGAGACATGGAAGGCCTTGTCGTCTGTTGAACCTTGAATGCCTCCAAAGCTTGGAACACCTACAATTCAAACCAAGCAAGCATATGTGGGCAAATAGACATGTAATCCACGAAAAAAAATGTGTGGCACCAAAAGGGAATGAGAAGGCATGCATACCATGTCTTGCAGGCTGAGGCCGCTCACGGGGCATGCCTTGATGCTCTCATAGGTGACACAAAACTTGTCGCACTACTGTTGAATCACCTTCTAACGCTTTCAAAGTGACACCCATCCACGTTTGCTTTGCATTTGGTACGAGAGGAACTTCTTGCGCTCATGGAACTCACGATGAACACGAGTCCATAAGGCTGACCACTTTTGTTCAGCACTGACCTTCGGGTCTTGCCCAATGTCCCTCCAACACTCACAAAGAAACTTGTCCTCGGCAGGCGTGTATGTGTTGGTCCGCTTGCTCTTGCCCTTCGGCTTCGCCCCGACAACAGTTTGGTTGGCGAGCTCCTCCTCAAACAAAGGCTCACCGTCGATGTCCATGTCATCCTCCTCCTCCTCAAGGACGTAGTACACCAGGAACTCATGCTCGAGCGGGAAGCCTTCTAGGACGACCTGATCTTGCATGAAGGCATCATGTGGATCATTGGTAGCTTGCGTGAATTGCCTCAGGCGTCCTGGCTTTGGGTCTCATCGGGATCGTGTGCAGCCGCGGAGTAAGCACCAACTGCCTGCACACCGCATTCGAAGATCATGTTCTCGAGGAAACGGTTGGTCGTGTCATCGTCGACGGTCGTCGACATTCCATCGAATAGATTGCGGGCTCTGGTGAGCATGTCGGCTCGCATCTCGCGCTGGCGTTTCCTCATGCCTCCAGACGATGATCCGCCTCCCACCGGCGTTGCGTTGAGGTCGAAAGTCACCGGCGCGAGCATGGAAAGGGCCATGATGCTCACCTCCGGTCAGCATTCCCCGGAGAAGCGGCTGCCTTTGCGGGTAGACGTGGAAGCCGGGAATCGGGTGTGTGGAAGACGCGTGTGGTGGCCCCGACAGCATTATCCAAGGATATGCTGACGAGCCCGTGCTGGCCGTGGCCGCGACAATGGCGGCGACAAGCCCATGCTGGCCGCGGCCGCGACAATGGCGGCGCTAAGCCCGTGCTGGTCGCGGTCGCGACAACGGCGGCAACAAGGCCGTGCTGGCCGCGACCGCGACAACGGCGGCGACAAGGCCGTGCTGGCTAGGGTTTACCCCTAGGTACAACAAGGGTTCCCTCGTTGCCGCCTTCATTCGGGTATTGGTGTCTTCCTGCTGCGCGACAGCGGCGATGGCGGCGGCGGCGGCTACCTCACCCCTTGCATCGTGCGCGTGCATTCCTTCCTCTTGGCCGAGTCCACGGCCTGCTCCTCGGGCGTCAACTCATTCTTCTTCTTCTTGGGTGGCGTGACGGTCTTGCGGGGGACGTGAGGCTTGGCTCTGGCTTCGTGGGCGGCGTCGGACGAGGCGAGGGAGGTGATGGCAGCGGCGGCCTCGTGGTCGTCGTCCATGGCGGTGGGAGGTGATGGCAGCGGCGGCCTCGTGGCCATCGTCCATGGCGGTGGGAGGTGATGGCAGCGGCGGCCTCGTGGCCGTCGTCCATGGCGGTGGGAGGTGATGGCGGCGGCGGCCTCGTGGCCGTCGTCCATGGCGGTGGGAGGTGATGGCGGCGGCGGCCTCGTGGCCGTCGTCCATGGCGGTGGGAGGTGATGGCGGCGGCGGCCTCGTGGCCGTCGTCCATGGCGGCGGCGGCCTCGTGGCCGTCGTCCATGGCGGTGGGAGGTGATAAGCAATGATAAGCAATCTAAACAATTAAAAAAAAGTGTCCATAATTTTTGGGTGCGGGGGGTCCGGATGGGCTACGTCCGACACGCGCCGCTCGTATGCGCCTCGCTGCCACGCCAAACGGCGCACCACAGGTCGCGGCTCGCCATCCGTCCGGTCCGGTGGTGGAGGTGGAGGTACGTCACCTGTCGCCAGCCCGATGACGTCCCGCGATTTGGCTGTGAGTGACGCCGAGCCCCTTCCTCTCTGGTCAACCCATCACCGCGTCGCCTCAGCAATCAGTCGTGAAGTTCGTCCATAAATCCTCCGACTTCCCCCCGCCTGCTCAAACCCACCCTGCCGCGGCGTTCCTCCTTCCTCTACATACGGCCGTTCCTCTGCTCCACCATCGTGGCACCTCTCCATCTCTCTCTCTATCCCCCCGTCCTTCCGCCGGCATGGCGGAGCAGCTCATCTCCACGGCCGTGCACCACACGCTGCCCCACAGCTACGTCCGCTCCGAGGCGGAGCGGCCGCGCCTCCACGAGGTCGTGCCCGACGCCGACATCCCCGTCGTCGACCTCGCCAACCCCGACCGCGCCGCCGTCGTCTCCCAGATCGGCTCTGCCTGCAGCTCCCACGGCTTCTTCCAGGTTCCGATTCCCATTCCGTCTCACTTGCACGGTGCTCTGTTCTCGCCACAAATGGCTTTGCTCTGCTTTCGCTCACAGTGCATGCTCGCGTGGTGTGCGTGGTTTCTGATGGCCAGGTGCTCAACCACGGGCTGCCGGTGGAGGCCATGCGGGCGGCGATGGCGGTGGCGCACGACTTCTTCCGCCTCTCGCCGGAGGAGAAGGCCAAGCTCTACTCCGACGACCCGGCCAAGAAGATGCGGCTATCCACCAGCTTCAACGTGCGCAAGGAGACCGTCCACAACTGGCGCGACTACCTGCGGCTGCACTGCCACCCGTTCGACCAGTTCGTGCCGGAGTGGCCGGCCAATCCACCGCCCTTCAGGTACTTTCCACCAATTCCCGCCATTACACTTTCTTCATCACCGAAAGAAGTACTCAGAATTTGTGTAGCTTCATCCTTTGCTCCAGCACCGAAAGAAAACAGAGCACCCTAACGAAATTTGTGTTTCTCATTCCTACGGTGCCAAATCAGTACTCAAATTTGATTACTCTAAAAAACACTTTAAAAGTAACTTTCCTTAATTACTTTCAATTATCTTGCACCAGCACCAGCACTAGCTGTGCCAATCCATTCTGAATTTATTTTTGTCGCTGGTGCGGCTACCTTTCTACTCGTGGTATAGTTGACAATGTTCCAGCATTACCTAAGCTTCCTTCAGCTAGCAGAAGAACGCACCTTTTTCAAATATTTTGTTCACTGATGCCAAAGCCACCACACCACTACTAATTTGAGTACTGATGCCAAAGGCACTCTACTAATTTCTTTAGCGTTTCGCTCCTAGATTTAACCATAAACAGACAAGGAAGCCAGCACTTTTGTCATGAGTCACGAGACTGAGCAACTTATCAAACAAACTAACAGACTGTTCTCTGTACCTGGAACAACCAATGATGTATTATATACCAAACTAACAAACTATGCTCTGTACATGGGCCAAGGACGGTGTACACAGTGCCAAACTATTGCTAACAAACGATACTGTACGCAGTACCAAACTATTAACAAGCTATACCATGTACCTGAATAAAGATCAACCAACGGCTTGTCCATGTGCTGCACTCTATGAAGGCATCTCTAGGACAGAGAGACAGACAAACAGGGTTTCTTGCACTCATAAAAGTATTAGTTCAGGGCAAAGAAAGACAGTAGCAAATGTGGAAGAATAAATGGAATGTGGTCCATGTTACAATGACACCACGTACCTTAATGTCGTGCAAGAATCTGGCATAAACGTGAATGTGGGGGAGCGCGGGAGGGCAACAGGGAACACTGACCAGTTCGTGTGACCTGTCAATATATGCCTCTTCCGCTTCTTTGCTTATAAAGAAGGGGGCAATTTGCAGCATGGGCACCAAGGAAACAGAACAAATTCCACAAAGTAACAATGAAATAAGAACCACTTCAATTAAAAAAATTCAAACTGAAAAAACACATGACATCACAATGAAGGACATGATGGAAGGTTGTGGTCACACTCACATGATGCGTCCCGGAACATTTCACCTGCTAAGGATCCGGGATTAGATCTCGTTGATGATAGACGACGCCGACATCACCTCGCAACTTGTTGGTGTGGGGATAGGGTTGGTTTCACTAGATGTCATTGGAGGATGGACATGACAGAGGAACTTGGTACGGTAGGGCCGAGATCAAGACAGTCACTAGTACCATGACATGTCCACACGAAATAGTGTTTAACAGCGACAATCGGCTGCTAAATCATGCGAGAATGAAAATATCTTGCTAAACGCTTCTGTTCATCTTTATCAGAAAAAAGAGAGTACTTGTGTTCATGATGCTTGTATCCGCTCGATGCTACATTTTTAGCTAATAAAAACGCCTTTTTTGAAATAAAAAAAGTTGGTTCTAATTTGCAAGGTTTACAGATGATTAACCAACAGTCTGGCACGTTTTTCATGAACCAGGGATGTCATGAGCACATACTGCAAAGAGGTCCGGGATCTTGGGTTCCGGCTCTACGCGGCGATCTCGGAGAGCCTAGGGCTGGAGCAGGACTATATCAAGAAGGTCCTCGGTGAGCAGGAGCAGCACATGGCGGTGAACTTCTACCCCAAGTGCCCCTCGCCGGAGCTGACATATGGGCTCCCGGCCCACACGGACCCCAACGCCCTCACCATCTTGATGATGGACGAGCAGGTCGCCGGGCTACAGGTGCTCAAGGAAGGCCGGTGGATCGCCGTCAACCCGCGGCCCAACGCTCTCGTCATCAATCTTGGGGACCAGCTGCAGGTAACGAACCAAGTATATGTTTTCTTTTTCTGAACCACAGATCGATCTGTTGTAGTATTCGAATGTGTTCGTGTTATATATACATATCGATCGTTGTAGTTTAGCAGCCTAGTTAGTTTTAGAACACATTGCTAACTGTCTAGAGGTTTGGTATAATATTGTTCGATCTGCTTGAACTGAACTGCATCCACATGATTAAGACAATCTCTTGACGGAGCACACAAGAAGTGTAAACAAACATCAGTGGCCCAACTAGGCTACTCCATGTGTACTCCATGTTCGCAGCCTAGTTAGGTGTAGAAGAACACATTGCTAAGTTTCCACAAGTTCAGTAAAATATTGTTGGACCTGCTGGACCAGAACTGCATCCACGTGCACAATCAAGACAATCCCTTGACCGACCACAGAACAAGTGTAAGCAAACATGAACTGCCCATAACCAATGACGCATCGGATTACGCCAGCCTCGATGCGCCATCATGCAATGCACATGGTGTATACCCTATTCAGAACTTGTGGACTTTGACTGTAGTGGTGGTTAACTGAAACTGATTTCCATTGTGTTTCAGGCGCTGAGCAACGGGAGATATAGGAGTGTGTGGCACCGCGCTGTTGTGAACTCAGACAGGCCAAGGATGTCCATTGCCTCGTTCCTCTGCCCCTGCAATAGCGTCATGCTCGGCCCCGCTGAGAAGCTCATCGGGGCCGAGACACCGGCCGTCTACAGAAATTACACCTACGATGAGTACTACAAGAAGTTCTGGAGTAGGAATTTGGACCAGGAGCACTGCCTGGAGCTCTTCAGAACCTAGGTTTTTTTTTTCTTGGATAAAATGAGCGTGCTACCTCCATTTTCTTTGCCACAAAAACGAAAGACACATAAGCCACTCGTCAGGTTCAGTCTCTCAAAAAAACAAAAACTTATCAGGTTCAGCCTTCAGCCCCTAGGCACAACGGCCGTGCCAAAACCCTTCAGAATCTAGTTAGACAAGGGGGAGAAACCATGACTTGTTTTTGCCATTTGCGTTTTCCGTAATTGACCTGTTTTGTTGGTCGTTTGGAGTTCCTGTTACCATCCCAATCGGCCACTGCGTGTAGGAGCTCTGCATGTTATCGTCCCTGTTTTGTTGGTCGTTTGGAGTTTGCTCTAACTGGCCGATTGTACCTCTGGCTGTGTGTGTTACGTACGATGCAAATCTGCAATGCTCAGGATATCTATGATCCTCCTTAGTTCAACAAAATGAACTAAATTATCATCATCTTTCATAATTTAGTTCATTTGGTTGAAAAAAAGGATCACGAGGTGCTTGCATCTCGGCGTGGGCATCATGATGGAGTCGACCAGGAGAAGTTTGCTGTTGAATTATCCAAAAGATATTGTAGTTACTCTTCTTTTTGAGAATGATTTATATCTACTAGTTGTAAGAATTGAAAGGAAATAAAGGATTTTATAAGTGGATGTATTTCTCTTCTTTATTTATAGTTCAATACCTGGTTTTATTTCCCAAAAACATTTTTTAAAAAGTGGAGTTGTTTCTCTGCTTTATTCAATACATAGTTTTTATTCTTTGCCTGTCTATACCACTTAATATTATATTTTTTAATAGGAACATTGAAGTTACATGAAGCTTGTACTTAAAACAATGGACTTATTTCGTGGAAGGTTGAAGATATTTCACAATTTTTGGGTTTTGAACTTTGACATTTATGGAATTATTTTTAGGTCGCATGAACATTCTTTTGGACATAGGTGAACAATGGGCAACAGGTTAAGGGTTTAGTTTGAAATAGTTTTGCCACAAATTCTATGACATATTATTTCAGTTGTATATTTGACAGAATGTATATTTTTCATAAAGGTGTCCAACTTAACTTAAAATGTTATTCATAAAGGGTACGCAAAACCATATTTATACCAGCTAAATATTGTCTCCTAAGAACTCTATGCTATAAATTTGAATTTGGAACGCTTGCATCTTCCATCTAAAGAGTGCCCCACCGACGATTCTACTTGCTAACATCAAGATTGATGCCCAAACCTCCTAGGTCATCGCGGGTGCAAAGAAATTAGGATCCGTGATGCCACGAGAGTTGACCTTTTGTATTGGAGTTGTAACACGATGAGCGTTGTAACACAAATTTCCCTCTTAATTAATGAGTGAGGCAAATCTTTTGCCTCCTTTCACAAATAATATAAAAAAATGTTCACATGTTATAAAAACTAATCTTTGCATATTTTTTGAAAATATACTAATGCAGTTTCATTTTGTCCACTCCTTGTATCTACTATTAAAAGGGAGTTGGTAGGTTCACTTCGCCTCTTTGGTTTCCAGTTAATTTTTTTGGTAATCTTAACTGATGCTGCACAAAATAAAAACCAACATAAATAGAGTAATTTGGAATAATCTAAACCAAGTTGGTACTTTCTCGAAAACATGTCCTGCATTAATACAATAAAATCAAATCTAGTCATACCAAAATCTCAACTAAATCAAAAAATTATTTGCCTTTCCCTACCCATAACCAAATCAAATCAAATCTTGCCAAAAATTGTACTAAATACAAATATTCCTTACTTCTACCCTATCCGTACTCTAATCAAAACAATTCTTATCAAAATCAAGAATATGATTCGTGTAAGGTATATGTAGGACAAGGTTGATGTTGAGACACTCATGAATCCTATTCTTCACCTATGAGGCACGTGTGTGAATCCTATTCTTCACCTTTAGCGCACTACAACAAATGAGATAATCTGTAACGCACATTCTGTGACGATTCAGTGGAAAAATGCCACAGAATCATCTTAATTTCACAAACTGACGTTTTTTGGTTGAATCATCATGGAATGAGCGTCACAAATTATCACTTTTGTTGTAGTGGCGAAAGATACATGCTCAAGGGCAGGTACTAGGCATTTAAGTACGGGACCATTTTTTCTGTAATACAGAAAAATAATCTCTTTTTGAGCATGTGAATATTTTTGTTAAAATGCATGTAAACTTTATTTATGCAGTTCACACACTTTCTTATCAGTTACTTATGATATTAAATTTATAATTTGTAAACATCATAAGTTTTTTTTCTAAATGTACCTGTAAATGGTTTGTGCCAGTAGCTGGTCCATCTTTTTTTAAGGCAGAGTAGCGGTCCGTCTAATCTTTTTTTAACATAATACAGGCGTAAGTGCTTATATACATGCGCATACATTCATCCCTATAAATACACACACGTATGCCCTATCCATATGAGCACATCCGAGAGACTGAGCCAGCATATCATCTTGAGATTTACGAAGTCACCCTAGACGCCTCATCGTCGACGGGAACGTCTCCTTCCATTGATAGCTTATCGCCCTAAATCCTGAAATAAGTTTAGGAATAATGCAAACTCCAGGACTTGAATCCTGATGGGTTCGAGATACCACTGTCTGTCTAACAATGTGCCTCAAGCAGCTTCCTAATGACCCGGCCCAGTAACTTGGTAGACGTTTTGTTTTCTTTGTTCTTTTTTTTACTTTTGTTTATATTTTAAAATATATAATACATTACTCCAAAAAATCGTAAAATATTAAAAGCATTCATTGCAAAAAAATTCATGTTCATACGGATTTTTAGAAATATTCATTACATTCAAAAAAGTACATGACCTTTAAAAGATGTTCATGCATTTCAGAAATATGTTTGTGTTACCTTTTTTTTAAAATTACACAATATACAAAATGTTGGTGTAGTTTAAAAAAATGAATCGTGTCACTCAAAAACAATTATTTTTGACATTGTTAATGTGTTTCAAAAATATGCTATTTTCTTTCTAAAAAGCATTAAAAAATGTTAGGGTAATTAAAAAAAGTTTCCCATCCTTAAAAACAATGTTAGTGTCATTTCAAAAATGTTCACGCATTTTAGAAAGATGTTTCTGACAAAACAAAATCTTCACTAATTTCTTCACACGTTTCAAAGCATTCAAAAAAAGAACGGTGACATTTAAAATAAATCGTGACAATGTTCACTTGATTTAAAAAAAATATTTATGGCACTTATGAATTTGGTCAATGTGTGTGAAAAAAGTTGTTCACCATGTATTCAAAAATATTTCAATGTGCTCTTTTTTAAACAATATATTCATCTTTGTTTTAAACAATGTGCTCTCGCACCTTTGTAAATCTCTACTTCCCTCTGCGAAGGGACAAGTTGTTTACTTTTATGTTATTTACTTTTTTATGTTGATTCAACTTCTTATTCCAACCTTAATATATTAGTTGGCAAGCACCATGTGGTGGGGAAAGATCCAAACATATATATCCGGTCAAGTATATTTGATCATGATTCATTATTGTTGACAATTATCTTCATGATAAGTACGTTGGGAGGCGAAACACTAATCCCCTATCTTTCTCTATGGATGATGTTTGTTCTAAAATATGCTTTGAGTATTATCAATCATAGTAGACTATATGACAATTGAGTATGTGGAGCTCTTACTTTGAATTTGTTGAAAATAAGATTGTTTGTTGACTAAGAACATAGGTTGTTAGTTTCAAGAGAATGCATTGTTTAAACCATGACATGTGAATTGATTGCTACTCTATCATAATGAGTTTGATGAGAATAAGTTACTGGTTATGATGCTAGAAAAGTGAATGGAATTCCTTGATCAAAATTATTCACCATGCTAACATTCATACTTCATAAGTTTTTTTATCATTTACCTACTCGAGGACGAGTAGGAATTAAGCTTGGGGATGTTGATATGTCTCGAGTGTACCTATATTTACAATACTTTTATATGGTTTTGATGCATTTTATATGATTTATTTAGAACTAACTCGGACTGATGTTTTTTCAACAGAATTATCAAGGTGTTGTTTCTATGCAGAAAATAAAAGTTATCGGAATCGCACGAAACTTTTTGATGGTTTTTCTAGACAATATAAGAAATACCGGAGCAAAGAACCATCAGAGGGGAGCCACCTGTGGGTCACAAGCTAATAGGATGCGTCGTGGCTCTGGCTGACGCGATTAAACGTTGAAACCTATAAATCCACAAACCCTCGAAAGTTAACCTAGAACTTCCGCTCGGCCGTCGCAACTCTGTGTATCAAATAAAAAACCACCCCGAGCCTTTCCAGTACACTACCGGAGGGGTAAATCATCACCGGTGGCCATTTTCATCATCTCGGAGGAGGGAGTAGTTCACCCTCAGGGCTGAGGGTATGTACCAATAGCTATGTGTCTGATCTCTCTCTCTTTCTCTCTCTCTCTCCCTCCCTCCCTCCCTCTCTCTCTCTCTCTCTCTCTCTCTCTCTCGTGTTCTTGAGATATCATGATCTTAATGTATCACGGGCTTTGTTAATATAGTTGGATCATATGGTGTTCATCGTTTGCTGTCTTGTTATGATGATTTGAATCTTTCTCTTTGAGATTTTGTTATATCAGATTGAATATTCGATTTGAGATCACTTGATGTATGTCTTGGTACTCAACTTGCGGATTCTTGTGGTGACAATGGGGTAATCTATGCATAGGGGTTGATGCACGTTCTTGTCCTACTTTCTCTGATAAAAATCATAGGGTACTCTTTGAAGCTCTTTGTGTTGGATTGGATATGATGAATCTGAAATTATTTGATGCATGTCAAATAATGAACACATGGATACTCATGGATACATTGGAGTATCTAGGTGACATTAGGGTTGATTGATATGTATCATTGGTGTTATTTTAGTACGAACTCTAGAGATGTTTTTGACATCTAGGAATAGTTCAATAGATTGATTGGACAGGGTAATTTTGAGGTGGTTCTACTACCTACAACAATTTCATCTCTTGTTCTCCGCTAGATATAAACTTTGGAGTAATTTTTTGTTGCACGTTGAGGGATGATCATATGATTCTATTATGTTAGCATTGTTGAGAGGTTGCACTAGTGAAAGTATGAACCATAGGCCTTGTTTTTAAGCATTAATATACAATTTTTCTCGTTGTTTACTAATTGTTACCTTGTTGTTTTCATCTATTCAGGTTATAAAAAATATTTTTTTACTATCCATACTACACTTGTATCATCATCTCTTCGCCGAACTGGTGCACCTATACAATTTGCTATTGTATTGGATGTGTTGGGGACACAAGAGGTTTCTTGTATTTGATTGCAGGGTTGTTTGAGAGAGATCATCTTCATCCTAAACCTCTCACCGATTGATAAACCTTAGGTCATCCATTTAATGGAAATTTGATGTTGTCCTAAAAAATTCTGCACTTGGAGGCCCAACAATGTCTATAAGAATGATGTTACATAGTAAACATCAGAGGGGCACCACGAGGGGAGGGCCGGCCAAGAGAAGGGGGGTTAATAACATTGTAATTGCCCTCACCAGTACCGGCGGTAGTGATAATAAAAGTAGAATGGTGTCACTAGAATGGACCACACAAAAAGTGGTAATCTATGCATAGTCATTCCAGGTCCACGCATGTTCAAGGTAGTTGTTATAAAATTGATAGAACCTAAAATTGATGAAATACCTAATAGATGAAGACTAAAAATTGCTAAATCAACTGATCCTCTAGAATGGCTGGTAATACACTTGCCCTTCAATTCGGTCTACCCCTTCCAAATAGGGGGAGCCTTCCCCACTTGGGCCCTTGTGGCCGAAGTTACCTTCCACCTCTTGGCCTTTTAAGACCCGTTGATATTAAATTAAATACAAAAATCTTCTAACTATTATTAATTTAATATCTCAAAAAATATTTTCACCTATATATTAATGCCCGATATTGTTTGATAGTATGTGAAACCCTTCCGGTGACCCCGAAACGCTTCTCGATCCTCTCGAAACTATTTCTAATATTAATGAAAGTATTTCATCCGACAAGCCTGCGGCGAGCGTGGCCGTGGAGAAGGTCGCCGTAGTAGCATTCACATGCGGGCAACGAAGTAGGTTTCTCAGCAACCACGCTTGTTTAATGTGTGGAGGTAGACGAACAATGACATTTATATGAAAGGGGAAGACATGTGCACTGAGACATGACACACATACTGCTATCATCCAATGCCACACTTCAATGTCGGTTTGATTGGAAGGGCGTGTCAGCTCTCGGCTGACCAGAATGCCATGCTGGCACTCTGGAGCCGCGTTGACCAACATGAATGCACGACAACTACTTCGTCCGGGAAAAGGTGTGAAGGATTAGGATAGGACCAAATTGTCACATGTGTGCATGGCACAAGTCTGAACGTCTACCAATCCCCTTTGGTTTACAAGAAAACAAACGTCTTGATCGGTCTGTGGATAGATAGTGTACCGCGTTGAATAGTAAAATGGATTCGGAGTGCTCAATGTTGACGAATGCATGCAGTTTGAGGGTTGATACGTCTCCAACGTATCTATAATTTTTGATGGTTCCATGCTATTATCTTGTCAAACTTTGGATGTTTTGTATGCATTTTATATATTTTTTTGGAACTAACTTATTAACTCACAAGTGCCAGTTCCTGTTTTTTTCGTGTTTTTGACCTTTTTCAGGGGAAATATTAAACAGAGTCCAAACGGAATAAAACCTCCGAAAAGAATTTTTCCGGAACAGAAGATACGCAGGAAGCTTGAGAACCAAGGCAAAGGGTCTCGGGGGAGGCCACAAGCCCCCTAGCCGCGGCCTGGGGTTGGGCGCGCCTAGCAGGCTTGTGGCCCCCCCGTGGCTCCTTTGCCCTACTTCTTCCGCCTATAAATCCCCGAAAAATCTGAAACCACGGGAGAGAGCCACGAAAATACTTTTCCGCCGCCGCAAGCTTCTATCTCCACAAGATCCCATCTGGGGCACGTTGTGGTGCCTTGCCGGAGGGGGGATTCGGACACGGAGGAGTTCTTCATCAATACCATTGCCTCTCCGATGATGCATGAGTAGTTCACCACAGACCTTCGGGTCCATAGCTAGTAGCTAGATGGATTCTTCTCTCTCTTGGATCTTCAATACAAAGTTCTCCATGATCTTCATGGAGATCTATCCGATGTAATCTTCTTTTGTGGTGTGTTTGTCGAGATCCGATGAATTGTGGATTTATGATCATATTATCTATGAATCTTATTTGAGTTTCCTCTGATCTTTTATATGCATGATTTCATATCCTTGTAATTCTCTTCGAGTTGTGGGTTTTGTTTGGCCAACTTGATCTACAGTTCTTGCAATGGGAGAAGTGCTTGGTTTTGGGTTCATACCGTGCGGTGTCCTCACCCAGTGACAGAAGGGGTAGAGAGACACGCATCATGTTGTTGCCATCAAGGGTAAAAATATGGTGTTTATATCTATTGCATGAATTTATCCCTCTACATCATGTCATCTTGCTTAAGGCGTTACTCTGTTTGTTATGAACTCAATACACTAGATGCATGCTGGATAGCGGTCGATTTGTGGAGTAATAGTAGTAGATGCAGGAAGTATCGGTCTACTTGTCTCAGGCGTGATGCCTATATGTATGATCATTGCCTTAGATATCGTCATGAGTTTGCGCGGTTCTATCAATTTCTCGAGAGTAATTCGTTCACCCACCGTAATATTTGTTATCATGAGAGAAGCCTCTAGTGAACACTATGGCCCCCGAGTCTACTTCACATCATATTTTCAGTCCTACACTTTTACTTTGTTGCACTTTCCGCCTTCAGATCTCACCTTGAAATTAATCGTAAAGGGATTGAGAACCCCTTTGTAGCGTTGGGTGCGAGTTTGCTATTTTTGCGCAGGTACTTTGGAGACTTGCCTTGATACTCCTACTGGATTGATACCTTGGTTCTCAAACTGAGGGAAATACTTACTGCTACTGTGCTGCATCACCCTTTCCTCTTCAAGGGAAAAACCAAGGCAAGCTCAAGAGGTAGTAAGAAGAATTTCTGGCGCCGTTGCCGGGGAGTATCAAGTCAAGAATAGTCTCCCTTCAACGTGTCAATTTCTGGTGCTGGGGACTATTCTAAGTGAAGCTTATCCAAGTAACTATCGCAAACTCATCTCTTGCATTTAATTTTTTGCCTTTTGCCTCTCGTTTTCCTCTCCCCCACTTCTGAAAAACAAAAAATTACAAAAATATTTGCCTTTTTCGTTTTCCTTTCCTTTGCTTGTGTGCTATGTGCCTTCAATATGCTTGCATCTTCGCTTGCTGAAAATCTATTGATATGGACCCTCATCCACTTGCTAATCTCTTTAAGAGATCTAATTATGTTGAACTAATAGCTAGTGAGTTGAGTGCACTTGACTATCTTTATGAAGTTTTGCTTGAGATGCGTGAATCTAAAAATCGTGATGAAGAAATTTATGAAGTGATTCACGAGGGCTCCTTGAATGAAAAGCATGATTGCAATGGTTTCACTATGAATTCTATTAATTTCAATCATGCTAAAAATAAGCAAAACCCTAAGCTTGGGGATGCTAGTTTTGCTATGTCCACTACTTGTTGCAATGATCATTATTGGGGTATTGTTTTTTCTTATGATCTTGAAAATTTGTTTAACCCTCACGAAAGTGGGTTTGGAGAAGTCATGACTCTAGTTGATGATAATCCCACTATTTTTGAAGAGCGTCAACTTTGCATGCATGTGGATCATGAAAAGAATATACTTTGTGATAGCTATATTGTTGAATTTGATTATGATCCCACATGTAATTGCTATGAGAGAGGAAAATATTATGGTAGAAACTTTCATGTTACCAAATTACCTCTCGTTATGTTGAGATTGCTATTGTCTCTTTCTTCTTCCTTGCATTTGGTAACTATTGGTTGTCTTGCCAATTTGTTTTCCTATAAAATGCCTATGCACAGGAAGTATGTTAGACTTAGATATGTTTGTCACATGTTTCATGATGCTCTCGTTGTTCTTCAATTCTTATCTTTTGTGCGAGCATCATTGAATTATCAATGCCTAGCTAAGGGCGTTAAACGATAGCGCTTGTTGGGAGGTGATGACTGATGTGTATCCCTTGCAACGGCGCCAGAAAAAGTTGTGTCGACGGCAACAGGAATCCTCCAGCTGCGGCTACGCCTTAAGGGACTTCCTAGGCAAGTATGCAAAGGATTTCCCCCGTGGCCTTGGAGACTTGCGTTGGTGTTCCCTCGAAGCGGAAAGGGTGATGTAGCACAGCGACGGTAAGTATTTCCCTCAGTTTGAGAACCAAGGTATCAATCCGGCGGAAGAGTATCTCAAGATCGTGCACAAACACAAAAGCTTGCACCCAACGCTATGAAGGGGTTGTCAATCCCTTATAGATTGTTTGCCAAGTGAGAACTGAAAGCAACAAAGTAACAAAGCAAAGTAAAAGCAGAGATGTAAACGATGGATGTGAATAGACCTGGGGGCCGTAGTGTTTACTAGTGGTTTCTCTCATGAAAGCAAGTAGACGGTGGGTGAACAAATTACTGTCGAGCAATTGATAGAATTGTGCAGAGTCGTGACGATATCTATGCAATGATTATTTCTATAGGCATCACGTCCGAAACAAGTAGACCGATACTTTCTGCATCTACTACTATTACTCCACACGTCGACCGCTATCCAGCATGCATCTAGTGTATTAAGTCCATAAGAACAGAGTAACGCCTTAAGCAAGATGACATGATGTAGAGGGATAATCTCAAACCAATGATAAAAACCCCATCTTTTTACCCTTGATGGCAACTTCTTGATGTGTGCCTTGCTGCCTCTACTGTCACTGGGAAAGGTCACCACGTGGTAGAACCCAAAACCAAGCACTTCTCCCATTGGAAGAATCATAGATCTAGTTGGCCAAACAAAACCCAAGACTCAGAGAGACTTACAAGGATACCAAATCATGCATATAAGAAATCAGCAAAGACTCAAATATATATCATAGATAATCTGATCACAAGTCCACAATTCATCGGATCTCGACAAACACACCGCCAAAGAAGATTACATCGGATAGATCTCCATGAAGATCATGGAGAACTTTCTATTGAAGATCCAAGAGAGAGAAGAAGCCATCTAGCTACTAACTACGGACCCGTAGGTCTGAAGTGAACTACTCACGAGTCATTGGAGGGGCGATGATGATGATGAAGAAGCCCTCCACCTCCAAAGTCCCCTCCGGCAGGGCGCCGGGAAGGGTCTCCACATGAGATCTCGCGGAAACGGAAGTTTGCGGAGGCGGAAAAGTATTTTCGAGGCTCCCCTGATTTTTTGCGAAATATTTGGGAATATATAGGTGCAAGACCTAGGTCACGGGGCGGCTAGGGAGGCCACAAGCCTGCCCACCGCCGCCTCCCCCCTGGTGGCGGAGTAGGGGCTTGTGGGCTCCCTGGAGCCCACCTGGCTTGGCCCAAAAGCCCCGTGAACTTCTTTCGTTCGGGAAAAAATCATTTCAGGGTTTTCTTCCGTTTGGACTCCGTTCCAAAATCAGATCTGAAAAGAGTCAAAAACACGGAAAAAGAGGAACTGGCACTTGGCACTGAATCAATAAGTTAGTCCCAAAAAAGATATAAAAAGGTACATAAAACATACAAAGAAGGCAAGATAACAACGTGAAACCATCAAAAATTATAGATACGTTTGAGACGTATCAAGCATCCCCAAGCTTAACTCCTGCTTGTCCTCGAGTAGGGAAGTGATAAGAATGAATTTTTGATGCTTTCATGCTACCTAGCATAGGTGTCCTTTGTAATTCCTCTTATGTGACGTGAATGTTCAGATCCGTTAGATTCAAAACAATAGTTTGCTATTGACGTGGAGACAATAATAATTCAAGAAACTAGCAAAGTAATCATGAAATTTCAAAATAACAAGGCCAAAAGAAAGTTATCCCTACAAAAGCATATAGTCTGGCTATGCTCTATCATCATTGCACAACGAATTTAAATCATGCACAACCTCGGTATTGCCCAAGTAATTGTTTCACACCTTTACTTTCTCAAACATTTTCAACTCTCACGCAATACATGAGCGTGAGCCATGGTTATAGCACTATAGATGGTGTGGAATGTGGTGGGGGTTGCGAGACAAAAAGGAGAAGATAGTCACATTAACTAGGCATATCAATGAGCTGTGGAGATGCTCATCAATAGATATCAATGTGAATGAGTAGGGATTGCCATACAAATCATGCACTAGAGCTACAAGTATGTGAAAGCTCTTAAAGAAAACTAGTGGGTGTGCATCCAACTTGCTTGCTCACGAAGACCTAAGGCAATTTTGAGGAAGCCTATCATTGGAATATACAAGCCAAGTTATATAATGAGAATTTCCCACTAGCTATATGGTGGTGAGAAAATGAGAGACTCTCAATCATGAAGATCATGGTGCTCAATATGCACAAGTGTGGAAAAAGTGGTAGCATTGTCCCTTCTCTCTTTTTTTTGGTGGGCTCTTTGGCCTCTTTTTTATGGGCTTCTTTGGCCTCTTTTATTTCCTCACATGGGAAAATGCTCCAATAATGATGATCATCACACTTTCAACTCAAAACTTAGAGCAACTATGACTCTATATGGAATGCCTTCGGTAGTGTACCGTGGCAACGATCTAGCATGGCATAGACATCAACGGAAACATCATGCTAGCTATCTTACGATCGTGCAAAGGCAATGGAGACGTGGTGGCACATATCATGGTGGTAGTTGCATGGCAATATATCTCGGAATGACTTTGCAAAAGCCATAATAGGTAGGTATGGTGGCTGTTTTGAGGAAGGCTAATGGTGGGTTTTGTGCACCGGCGGAAGTTGCACGGCACTAAGAAAATAGTGATGGTGGAAGGTGAAAGTGCATCTAAACCATGGACTCAACATTAGTCATGAAGAACTCATATACTTGTTGCAAAAGTTTTATTAGTAATCGAAACAAAGCATTCAACGCATACTCCTAGGGGAAGGGTTGGTGGGTATAAACCATCGCGCGATCTCGAGCGCCACGCAAAGGATGACAATCAATATACTAATCATGCTCAGATTTCATCACATAGCGGTTCACCATACGTGCATGCTATAGGAATCACTAACTTCAACACAAGTATTTCTAGATCCACAACACCTTACTAGCATGACTTCAATATTACCATAACCACAACTCAAAACTAATTGAGATGAATCAAACTTCTCTAACTATTCAATGCACATGAAGGTGGAAGTTTTCGTATCCCTTTGGATAACTACCCCTTTTGAGACTACTTTCAAAGCATAGATCAACCACTACAGGAATCACCTTCTTTGCCGTCTGCCATCACAGACGGCAAAGACAATATCCCGGACGGCAAAGACAATACCACAGACGGCAAAGATTGTCACGGCTGGCAAAATTTCCGCGTCAGCCTACGACGGCATAGGACCTTCTTTGCCGTCTGCCCCCCCAAAGCGGACGGCAAAGAGCTTTGCCGTCAGCTTTCCTTAGGAGCAGTCAGCAAAGCCTTTGAGACGGCAGCCGACAGGCGTTGCCTCCGTTAGGGGTTAACGGAGCCTTTGCCGTCTGCCTCCCCGTGAATCTTTGCCGTCTGCCTCCCCGTCGATCTTTGCCGTCTGCCTTCTCCTCCCCTCCCCTCCCCTCCATCTTTGCCGTCTGCCTCCATGACCATCTTTGCCGTCTGCCGGGTCCTCCCCTCCCCCTCTCTCCACTTTTTGTCGTCTGCCTCCTCCTCTATGCCCTCTTCTTTGTCGTCTGCCCCCCAGGAAGCGGACGGCAAAGAGACTATATGGCCAGCTGCTACTGCCCAGGTTGCACAGCTGGGTGCCACGTGGCGCCTTTGCCGTCGGCTGGCTGACGGCAAAGGCCTTTGCCATCAGCTGGCAGACGGCAAAGAGCCTATATTGTCACATTTTTATTTATTTTTTCTATTTCACAGCACATATACATATAATTCATAGCACATATATCATAAATAGATCACAACACATATATGATATACATATAAAGCTCATCAATGCCATTTGTTCATCAACGTACATCCCATATATCAAAAGAACCAACACATACAAAGTTTCATCCATATATACATACATATAGTTGCACATATATTGTTCATCAACACATAAAAGAACCAACACATTGTTCATCAACTCAAATAAAAACGGAAACTAAAGCACTCCAACGCCAGCTTCCATGCATGTAGTACATCCAATCTGCAAAATGGGAATAAGAAAGTCAGAAGAAGAAGAACAACAACATATGTATGACAAATAAGCTAAATTGAAGAAGAAAGAGAAGAAGCAAGAAGAGAACAAGGAGAAGAAAAACAAGAAGGAGGAGGAGGAGGAGGGGAAGGGGAAGGAGAAGGAGAAGGAGGAGGAGAAGAAGAAAAAAGAAGAGAAGAAGAAGGATAAGAAGGAGGAGAAGGAGAGAAGAAGGAGAAGAAGGAGGGCTCCTTCTCCTTCTTCTTCTCCTCCTTCTCCTTCTTCTTCTCTTCTTCTCCTCCTCCTTCTTCTTCTCCTTCTCCTTCTCTTCTTCTTCTCTTCTTCTTCTTGTTCTTATTCCTTCTCCTTCTTTTTGAGCTAAATATTCCAATTATGTCATTTTAGAGGAAAACAAGCTAAGTATATAATATTCATGAGTTAACCAAGGTTCTTATGCCATTTTGAGCTTATTATGGTATTTTGGAGCTAAATGGGCTAATTATGTCATTGTTGGGTTAATTAAAGCAAGGATAATATGAAAGAGGATAAGAAAGAGGAGGAGGAGGAGGAGAAGAAGAAGAAATCAAGAAGAAGGAGGAGGAGGAGGAGAAGGAGGAGGAGGAGAAGGATAGAAGGTCATTGGCCTTCTCCTCCTCCTCCTCCTCCTCCTTCTTCATCTCTTCTTCTTCTTCTATCTTTTCATTTTGCCTATTTCTTCTCCTCTTCTCCTCTTGTTGGAGCTAAATTACCTAATTATGTCTTTTTTGAGCTAAATATTCCAATTATGTCATTTTAGAGGAAACCAAGCTAAGTATATAATGTTCATGAGCTAACCAAGGTTCTTGTGCCATTTTGAGCTTATTATGGTATTTTGGAGCTAAATGGGCTAATTATGTCATTGTTGGGTTAACTAAAGCAAGGATAATATGAAAGAGGAGAAGAAAGAGGACGAGGAGGAGGAGAAGAAGAAGAAATCAAGAAGAAGGAGGAGGAGGAGGAGAAGGAGGAGAGGAGAAGGATAGAAGGTCCTTGGCCTTCTCCTCCTCCTCCTCCTCCTCCTTCTCCTTCTTCTCTTCTTCTTCTTCTTCTTCTTCTTCTTCTTCTTTCTTTTCATTTTGCCTATTTCTTCTCCTCTTCTCCTCTTGCTGGAGCTAAATTACCTAATTATGTCTTTTTTGAGCTAAATGGGCTAATTATCCCATTTTAGAGGAAAACAAGCTAAGTATATAATATTAATGAGGTAACCAAGGTTCTTATGCCATTTTGAGCTTATTATGGTATTTTGGAGCTAAATGGACTAATTATGTCATTGTTGGGGAAGTTAAAGCAATTGCAAGGATAATATGAAAGAGGAGAAGAAAGAGGAGGAGGAGGAGAAGAAGAAGAAATCAAGGAGGAGGAGGAGGAGAAGGAGGAGGAGGAGAAGGACTAGAAGGTCCTTGGCCTTCTCATCCTCCTCCTCCTCCTCCTCCTCCTCCTTCTCTTCTTCTTCTTCTCTTCTTCTTCTTCTTCTTCTATCTTTTCATTTTGCCTATTTCTTCTCCTCTTCTCCTATTGTTGGAGCTAAATTACCTAATTATGTCTTTTTGAGCTAAATGTTCCAATTATCCCATTTTAGAGGAAAACAAGCTAAGTATATAATATTCATGAGCTAACCAAGGTTCTTGTGCCATTTTGAGCTTATTATGGTATTTTGGAGCTAAATGGGCTAATTATGTCATTGTTGGGTTAATTAAAGCAAGGATAATATGAAAGAGGAGAAGAAAGAGGAGGAGGAGGAGAAGAAGAAGAAATCAAGAAGAAGAAGGAGGAGGAGGAGGAGGAGGAGGAGAAGGCCAAGGAACTTCTGGCCTTCTCCTCCTCCTCCTCCTCCTCCTCCTCCTTCTTCTTCTTCTTTCTTTTCATTTTTCCTATTTCTTCTCCTCTTGTTGGAGCTAAATTACCTAATTATGTCTTCTTCGAGCTAAATGGGCTAATTATCTCATTTTAGAGGAAAACAAGCTAAGTTTGGAGGAGAAACTTACCGTAGTGGTCATCAAGGAGGAGAAACACCATGGTTGCTCGCGCCGGCTTCGTTTGGAGACGGTTGCCCTGGAGAAGGGTCGTGCGATGCCGCTCGGGAGTTATTCTGCAGAAAAGATATTTTGCAATGTCTCAGTTAGCATGATGACACTCAATTATTAATACTAGTTTATAATAATTCTCACCGTGCCAATCGAAGAGAAGACGGGCATCGGCGGAGGGACTTGACCGCTCTTCTCGCATAGACCCTGAAGAGTGGGTTGTATTAGTTAGTATTGAAACAGACATTACACACATGATTTGGTAATGTGAAAAAAACATACCACAAAAAGCTCGTACAGGGCCCGTTGACCCGCCTCATTCCGGGCCCTCTCCTCCTCAAGCAATCGTGTCGTGGTCTCGTCCCTCTCATCAAGAGCAGCCTGTAGAGCAGCCTGGCTTGCCAATCTCTCTTTCTCAAGAGCAGCCTGGTTTGCCGCTCTCTCTTTCTGAAGAGTAGCCTGAAAAACCATTCCTCGTTACCACAGTAATGATCTATGGTGACACACATAATGAAATGGATGAAAGTGTTCTTAGTCCGTACAACTAACCTCGATGGCAAGTTCGACTGGCCGTGGACGAGGCGTTATCTCAGGACATCTGCTCGACTGGCGCGCCTTGATCTCCGGAAGAGTGAGTGGAAAACGTATTATCCCATCTCCAATGGCTATCGAGCCATGGGGCCTCCCGCCACCAGATATCATCACCAGCTCTGGATCCAAAGGTTCCTGGCTAGGGTTAAAGTCATCCCCTTTCGTAGCCTTCCCCGCGTCCCTGTATGCCACGAGCTTCTGGTGGGATGATATGTTGGTGAAGTTACTGGGATCATCCAGGTCAGACTCAGAGAATGCCTTCGCCTTCTTGTACGAGGCAGTATGGGCCATGCCATAAAGGTCGTACAAGTGTGGCACCTCAGTCTTATTGTGATGCGCCTAAAAGAGAGGAACAAAATATTAGCATCAAGAATGAATTGCATGAATCATGAAGCAAATCACATACCCAGTTTCGTCCAAACTGAAGTAAGTTGGCGCTGCCTTGATGGTGTGGCACACCAACCATTTGGCTACGCCGATCCTTCGCATTCTCGTGGACGGCTCGCCAGCTTCCTGTGCACCACTCATCAACCAACGCCTCCCAACAATCCATCTTATCCGCACACCATCTCGGGGGCACCTGTAAGTTATTAGAAAGAATTTTCAGCGCTACGCCTATGAATGAAATCAAGAAAACTACGTAGAAGGACTTAAGAATAGGTAATTACCTTCATGTATTGCTCCTTCTTCAGAAACTTTCCGCGGCAATCCTTCTTCTCCTTCTTAATACCACGCGTGGCGTAGTAATCTCGAATAGCCTACGGCCGAGCCTCGTGGCGCAAGTTCCGTAGTAACCGCCTACACTCGACCTCGAGAACCCTGGCCGCCTCCTCCTCATATCCATCCTCACACCTATAGAAGGTCTGCAATCAAACGTGAAAACACCGATTAGTACAATAATTAGGTATATTGTTAATTTTAGATTCTGTAAAAGGATAATTTACCCAAAAGCTCCTGATCACCATCTCGGCCCTCGTGTGGCACAAGACACCATCTATAATCTCCTCCGGCGGGGCCTGCGCAGCCTGGTAGTGCTCCCAGGTAAATCCTAGTGTAGGAACCTGACCCTCACCAGGCAACGTGACAAACCCCGGGAAATTTGTCCGGCAAAGCACACCAAGGACGGAGTTCGGCCTGCGGACTCCAAGAGGGTGTACCCATCCCCTGCAGTATGATAAGGTCAGCGCATTAGATATTTGAACAAACTTGAAAGCAAAAGCTAAAAAAAGGGTAAATGTACTTACCTATCTCCTTCAGGTTTAATCACCGGCCTCTGCTCGCGGGTAGCCGGGGCGACCGGGAGACGTGTACTACCACGCTTGTACACGGTGGCCCCGTCCACCTGCACATCACCCTCACTATCCGTAAGCTCATCCCCTCCATCCCCGCCCCCTGAGCCACCCGGACCCTCGGTCCAATCCGGCAACTCGGTACGATCCGGCCAAGGCTCCCATCCGGCCCTCTCCACGTCGGGTGAAGCCTCCGGAACCGTAGTCTCCTTCGGCTCCTCCTGGGCCGAATGCACCTCGACCCGAGGCTGCTCCTGGACCGGAGTCTCATGGGACGAATGCCCGTGAACACTAGGCTCCTGGACCGGAGTCCCCGTAGCCTCCTCCGCAAACGGGTCGACCATACTAGTCCTATGCTCGGGTGAATGAGCTGGTGGTGGTCGCGAGGACAGCTCAACAGTCCTCCTGGATCTTCCGCGGCCACCACCTCTCCTTGTACCCTTCCCCTTCCTCCCTACCCGACCAGCACCTCTCCCAGTAGGCAATGCCGCCGGCGAAGAAGAACCCCCGGCTGGTGTTGAAAGACTGTCTGCCAAGGCTCTACGGAGAGATAGGGGTGGAAGGTAAGTACCACCCCTCGTGCGGGGCGCCTGGGAAGAACCCTTCGAGCGCTCTGGACCCGCGCCCACCATCTTTCAACACCTGCCATGATAAAGATTAAAAGAAATTAGTACAACATAAAAAAATTGAATGACTGACATGAATAATAATATGTACATGAATAATAAAGATTAAAAAATATATAATTTAAGTTGTGAATCTTACAAACTAATAATCATCATCAATAAATGCATCATCATCATCACTATCACGCATGTCTTCATGAATGACGTGCTCATCGGGTTCAACAGCGTGAAGTTGTGAAAGGCCTTCCTTTAATCGTTGAAGCATTGACAGGTCATCCGCATCAGTAACCTCTACGAGTTCCAGGTCTTCTGGTTCTGGCTCAGGGCTGGAGTCGGATTCATTGTCGCTGTCTACTTCCATGTTCTTGGATGAAGCATGGCGGTTCTTGAAACGTTTCTTGGAAAGACGTGCTTCTTGGAAGAATTCTCCATCATATGTGTCTGGGTTAATGTGAGGTTCATAATCCTGTTCATTTGGGAGAGGTGGTCTGACATGTGGCGGCACTTCATAAACAACATACCAACCTTCCAGATTCTTATCCGTTTGGCATGCCCACGGTAGATAGAAAACTTGGGTCGCCTGTTGAGCCATAATATAGACATCGGGATCATCTAAATGGGTGTTTGGATTGATTTCGACTAGTCCTATATGTTCATGAGTCCTTCTAGTATTTTTCGGCTGGAACCAATAACATTTGAAGACTACGACGTTCGGTGGCTTTTCACCATAGAATTGAAGTTCATAAATTGCTTCAACTCTTCCATAATACTCGATAACACCTTCGCCGATAGCAGAGACACCACAATTTGTAGATTTCCGGTCGGGCATAGATAGCTCTTTGCCAAAGGTACGAAAGAGATACCCGTTGATGTTGTATTTCTCAAATGAACGGACCTTATAGTCAAAACCATTAGCGACTTGTCTCAATTCGGCGTCCATAGACTCTGAATTAGCCTACAAGTTTAATACGAAATGGTTGTTGCATTAGCCGCAAGTTAGACCAAGAATGAAATGGTCCATTATTGATAATTACCGTTTGTTTGAACCAAGAGATGAAACCGGGATAGCCGCCTCATGTCTTTGACAGAAGCTCATACTCTTTGACGGAATCATTTTCGATCACCGCTCCATCCGAGAATTTGACGACGTAACGGCTGTTTGAAATATCCGGGAATAAGAGCAGTTCAAATGAATTAGAAGTTACGGGAAAATGTGCCGAGAACTCACTCGATGTACGGCCGCACTTCTGTTAGGTTGTTGAAGATATACAACGAAATGTTCCGCCATTCTTCGATATCCAACGTTATTGGTTTCGAAGCACCGGCTGGTGCGAGCTTCCCTTTGAATAGGCTGAGGTTGGACCCACCTTTTTTAGGGTCTCCATCATTGTGCCGAGGCTTCGGATTATGCAAATGATGATTTTTGGCTTCGTAGTGTGCTGTCACAAAGTTTGCCACCTCCTCAGTAATGAATGCCTCAGCCATCGATGCTTCAATTCTACGCTTATTTTTACATTTAGCTCGAAGGGTCTTCTGCATCCTCTCAGTTGCATAGCACCAACGATCTTGCACGGGCCCACCCAATCTTGCCTCGGTCTGTAGATGTAAAATCAAATGCTGCATTGGATTAAAGAAGCCCGGTGGAAAGATCTTCTCTAACTTGCACAACAACTCCGGTGCAAACTCCTCCATGTCTTCTACCACGCCAGGCGAAAATTCTTTCGCACAAAGAACACGGAAGAAATAGCTCAGCTCCGCCAGTACTAGCCATTCATCCTCAGGAATAAAGCCACGTAACATCACCGGCATTACCCGCTCTAGCCATATGTGCCAATCATGACTCTTGAGACCAAAGATTTTTAATTTTTCAAGACTCGCTCCCCTCTTTAGATTCGCTGCATACCCATCGGGGAACATCAAGTGCATTTTGACCCACAGTATAATTTCCCTCATAGCTGGCCTTCCAAGATTGAACCAGGCCTTTGGCTTCGACCACTTCTGCTTTCCTTTGCCTTCTCGCATGTTTTGTAACGGTCTATGACATAGTGTCTCTTGATGGACTCTAGCCTTAATATTATCCTTTGTCTTCCCATCTATGTCGAACAATGTACCAAAAATAGCCTCTCCCATATTCTTTTCAGTGTGCATCATGTCGATATTGTGTGGAAGAAGGAGGTCTTTGAAGTAAGGCGGATCCCACAAGCATGGCTTGTGAGTCCAGGCATGTTTTGAATTATACCCCTTGAAATACCCTGGACGCTCTGGATCAGGCTCGAGGGCGTTTAACTGATCCAGGATCTGTTGGCCTGTGAACGCAGGTGGTGCCAAGTTTTTGACAACTTTACCTTTGGTAAAGTTCTTCTTGTCTTTTCTGAACTGATGGTCAGGATCCAGGAACTATCTATGCAAGTCAAAGCAAGAATACTTCTGACCCTCCTGCAACCAATGAAACTGAAGAGCTACCTTGCATTGGGGGCACGGGAACCTTCCATGCACACACCATCCAGAGAATAGCGCATACGCTGGCAAGTCATGCATAGAGTACATGTACCACACATGCATTTTGAAGTTTTCTTTTCTAGCGGCATCGTATGTCTTGACCCCATTTTCCCAAGCTTCTTCCAATTCATCCTTAAGCGATTGCAGGTACACATTCATATTCTTCCCCGGATAATTGGGCCCTAGAATTATCAACGTCAGAAATATGTTCTTTCTTTGCATAATCTGCCCCGGGGGGGGGGGAGATTGAGTGGAATGACAAATACAGGCCAACAACTGTATTGGGTTGCCGTCATGCCGAAGGGATTAAAACCATCCGTGGCGGCGCAGACTCGAGGATTTCTTGGATCTGCCGCTTTATCCTGATGCAATCCATCGAAATGTTTCCATGCTTCCCCATCCGATGTGTGTACCATCATCTTATTCCCATCCGCATCTAGTTCGGTTCTTTTGCCCAATTTGTGCCATGTCATCTGTCTGGCTGTCTCTTCGACCATGAAAAGACGTTGAAGTCTTGGTACGATTGGCATATACCGAAGAACACTAACTGCGATTTTGGTCTGCCTCTTCTCACCCATACCGTTGTCTACCAGAAGATACCTGCAAGACTCGCAATTGGGACAATAGTCCAAGTGTGCATACTCCTTCCTAAATAAGACACATCCTTTCTCACATGCATCTATCTTCTCATAGGGGATCTTAAGTACACGAAGTATTTTGTCCGACTGGTACAGGTTTGCAGGCATGACATGGCCTTTGGGTAGGAAACGTCCAAATAGTGTCATCATCGCGTCGTAGCATTCTCTTCCCAAGTTGAACTGAGCCTTCAGAGCCATTACTTGTGCAATTGCATCCAGCTGACAGAGCTCAGTGTGCTCATGGAGAGGACGTTTTGAAGACTCCAACATTTCATAAAAGGCCTTTGCAGATTCCTCCATCTCATCTTCCGAATCCCGAGCATCATCAAAGTCTTGCACCATGTCTTCGATCCCAGTACCATGCTCGTCCGTGCGACGACGGACCACCTCAGCTCTTGTGCGTTGTATAGACTCACCATGAAATGTCCACACCGTATAATTAGGCTTAAAACCCCTCCTCTGCAGGTGTTTAATCATTACAGCCTCTGTCGTCTTTTATAGTTGTCGCATCCAGGACAGGGGCAATAGTTTCTTTCCTGGCCATTTGCGAATGCGGCTTTCACAAATTCCTTTGTTTTTAAAAACCATTCTTTCGTCATCTCTTTCTGACTAGGGTGACCGGTATACATCCACGCACGATCGCTCATCTTGTGTAGCTACTAAAGACAGAAGAAATATATTTATATATAATTTAGCATTTATATTCATCGGTTAATCAGGTTCGCCATTTTTATTACGTCCAGGCAACCTACACGCTAATAGGTAAAGATAGGTCCTAATCCCACCCGAGTATGTGTAGATTGGGTTCGTTTTCCCATGCTTTGCTCCAGATCCAACGCAAAATTTCGGCAGCACCTCCCCGCTGTTCTCCTGATACACGTCTCCGCAATAAACAAAGAGGATGTGCATATGGAGAACAACAGGGAGGCACTGACGAAATTCCGCATCGGATCCAGAGCACAACATACGGGAAAACGAACCCAATCTACACATACTCGGGCTGTCCATGGATAATATTGGACAATTCGAAAGGATGGCGGTTATAAATATGCAAAGACATGCATATTTATAGATGTCGCCCTTTCGAACGGGAGACGCATACTGGTCACGCATACTGATAAATTAATTGAATTACCTAAATATAGAAAGGTTCATCCGGAAACCGAGCCACAACAAATGAAGGGGGCGGGGAGGAGATGAAATTTGTACTGACCCACGAATGCAGGGGCGGAGCTCGTACAATGCACGGGCAGGTCTTCGCACAGCGGACCTCACAGCGATGAGACAACTATCACATGTAAATCCTTTGATCAACACAAATATTCCAATTATGTCATTTTAGAGGAAACCAAGCTAAGTATATAATATTCATGAGCTAACCAAGGTTCTTGTGCCATTTTGAGCATATTATGGTATTTTGGAGCTAAATGGGCTAATTATGTCATTGTTGGGTTAATTAAAGCAAGGTTAATATGAAAGAGGAGAAGAAAGAGGAGGAGGAGGAGGAGAAGAAGAAGAAATCAAGAAGAAGGAGGAGGAGGAGGAGCAGGAGAAGGCCAAGGACCTTCTGGCCTTCTCCTCCTCCTCCTCCTTCTTCTCTTCTTCTTCTTCTTCTTCTTCTTCTTTCTTTTCATTTTTCCTATTTCTTCTCCTCTTCTCCTCTTGTTGGAGCTAAATTACCTAATTATGTCTTTTTTGAGCTAAATGGGCTAATTATCCCATTTTAGAGGAAAACAAGCTAAGTATATAATATTCATGAGCTAACCAAGGTTCTTGTGCCATTTTGAGCTTATTATGGTATTTTGGAGCTAAATGGGCTAATTATGTCATTGTTGGGTTAATTAAAGCAAGGATAATATGAAAGAGGAGAAGAAAGAGGAGGAGGAGGAGGAGAAGAAGAAATCAAGAAGAAGGAGGAGGAGGAGGAGGAGAAGGCCAAGGACCTTCTGGCCTTCTCCTCCTCCTCCTCCTCCTTCTTCTCTTCTTCTTCTTCTTCTTCTTCTTCTTTCTTTTCATTTTTCCTATTTCTTCTCCTCTTCTCCTCTTGTTGGAGCTAAATTACCTAATTATGTCTTTTTTGAGCTAAATGGGCTAATTATCCCATTTTAGAGGAAAACAAGCTAAGTATATAATATTAATGAGCTAACCAAGGTTCTTATGCCATTTTAAGCTTATTATGGTATTTTGGAGCTAAATGGACTAATTAATTCCAAAAAACTAAATACCAAACATGTGATCTTCTTTTTGTCTTCTCCTCCTCCTATTCTTCTTCTTCTTCTTCCTATTCTTCTTCTTCTTCTCCTCCTCCTCCTCCTCCTCTTCTCCTCTTCTCCTCCTCCTCCTCTTCTTCTTCTTCCTATTCTTCTTCTCCTCTTCTCCTCCTCCTTCTCCTCTTCTTCTCCTCCTCCTATTCTTCTTCTTCTTCTTCTTCTCCTCCTCCTCCTCCTCCTCTTCTCCTCTTCTCCTCCTCCTCCTCTTCTTCTTCTTCCTATTCTTTCTAGTAAGCTAACTAACTAACTAACCTAACTAACCAAGCTAACTAAACCTATCGCTAAACCTAGATAGCACTAAACAGCAAAAAAATAATAAAAACAGAATCTACCACTAAGTAACTAAAAAATAATCTAGCTAGCACTAAATAACAAAACAAAATCTACCACTAAACTACCAACTAAATCTACTAATTAACTAACTAAATCTACCAACTAACTAAACTACCACTAAAACTACTAATTAACTAACCTACCAACTAAACTATATATGCCACAACAACTACAATAACAACAACAACTACAATAACAAGAACAACTACTACAACAACAATAAAAAATCATGCCGGTAGTTATAATCTAATTCCAAAGAACTAAATACCAAAAAATAAAAAATCAAGGGGGCGGGGGTGGATGGGCTTACCGGCAGTGGGGCTGCGGGGGCGGCGCCGAGGCGTGCGGGGCAGTGGCTGGGCCGGCGGCGCCGGCGGTGGGGCTATGGGGGCGGCACCAGGGGCGCCGGGGGTGGGGCAGCGGGGGCGCACCAGGGGCACCACGGGGCGCCGGCGGTGGGGCTTGAGGGGCGGCACCAGGGGGCGCCGGGGGGGGGGGGGGGGGGGGGGGGGGGGTTGTGGGGCTTCGGGGCGGCACCAGGGGCACCGGGGCGGCGCCGGGGGTGGCCGGGCGACAGTGCTGGCGGCGTTGGGCGTCGGGGGAGGAGAGAGAGAGGGAGGGGCCGTTTGAGAGAGAGAGAGAGAGGGCCGCGGTGGGGGCGGGACAGCCGTTACTAGATTCAAGATCTTTGCTGTCTACTGGCACACGACAAAGGGGTCTATACTCTTTGCCGTCTGCCTTTGGCATCTTTGCCGTCAGCCAGCAGACGGCAAAGAAGGGAGTAGGTTGACCTAAGGTTCCCCGGCCAGATGAGCTTCTTTGCCGTCTGCCACGGACGGCAAAGAGCTGACTGCTGGTAAAGACCTTCTTTGCCATCAGCGAGTTCTTTGCCGTCAGTTTTGCTGAACCTGACGGCAAAGAATAGGCAGACGGCAAAATCTCTGATTCCAGTAGTGAACTACCAAGCCATGCACCACTCGCACTAAAAGATATAAGTGAAGCACATATAGCAAAAGTATCTAGCTCAAAAGATATAAGTGAAGCACATGTGAGCTGAATTGTCTACCAAAAGATATAAGTGAAGCTCGACAAAATCACGGTGTGTGCATGTATCTCTCTCTAGGTGTGCAGCAAGGATGATTTTGACACAACAAAAATAAAAGACTCCTACGATACAAGACGCTCCAAGAAAAAACACATAACATGTGGTGAATAAAAATATAGCCCCAAGTAACGTTACCGATGGATTGAAGACGAGAGAGGGGATGCCTTCCCTGGGCATCACCAAGCTTAGGCTTTTATGAAATCCTTGAATCTCTTGGGGTGCCTTGGGCATCCCCAAGCTTGAGCTCTTGCCACTCTTTATCTCTTTGTCCATAAGAACTTCACCCAAAACTTGAAAACTTCACAACACGAAACTTAAACAGAAACTCGTGATAACATTAGTACAAGAAAGCAAACCACCACTTCCTTAGGTACTGTAGCAAACTTAAATTCTACTTGTGCTGATGTTGGGTTACTGTACTTTCAATCTTCCATGGCTAATACCCCCGATACTATCCATAGTTTCATCAGAATAAGCAACCAACACAACAAAAACAGAATCTGTTAACAGCAGACCAGTCTGTAGCAATCTGTATGTTTCGTATACCTCTATACTTCAAAAATTCTGAAACATTAGGACAGTCTGAATAATTTCGTAGCAATCAGCAGCAAAAAGAATCAACTCAAAAGCTCTTACATAAAAAAAATGAAAATTCTTTTCGTGAGCATAAAGTTTTTGTCTTTTCCAGCATGACCAAACGATCATCCCCAAGACTAATCATAACGGTTTTGCTTGGCACAAACGCAAAAAGAAACACAAAAAACACAATAATAACAGAATTATGTAAGTGTGGAAAACACAAAACAGAAATAAAAAGGATAGATTCGTTGGGTTGCCTCCCAACAAGCGCTTTTGTTTAACGCCCTTAGCTAGGCATTCAATGATGCTCACACAAAACACAAGAATTGAAGGACAATGAGAGCATCCTAAAGCATGTGAAAAATCACATCTAAGTCTAACATACTTCCTATGCATAGGCATTTTGTAGGAAAACAAATTGTTAAGACAACTAATAGTTGCCATATGCAAGGAAGAAGAAAGAGACAATAGCAATCTCAACATAACGAGAGGTGATTTGGTAACATGAAAGTTTCTACCAAAATATTTTCCTATCTCATAGCGATTACAAGTGGGATCATATTCAAATTCAACAATATAGCTATCCCATAGGATATTCTTTTCATGATCCACATGCATGCAAAGTTGACTCTCTTGAAAAATAGTGGGATTATCATCAGATAAAGTCATGACTTCTCCAATCCCACTTTCAGTATTGTTGCAAATATCATATTCATCATGAGGTTTGAACAAATTTTCAAGATAATAAGAAAGATCATAATCATGATTATTGCAACAAGTAGTGGACAAAGCAAAACTAGCATCCCCAAGCTTAGGGTTTTGCATATCTTTAGCATGATTGTCACTAATAGGATTTATAGTGAAATCATTGCAATCATGCTTTTCATCCAAGGAGCCCTTGTGAATCACTTCATGAATTTCTTCCTCACAATTTTCAGATTCACGCATCTTACGCAAAACTCCAAAGAAATAGTCAATTTCCCTCAACTCACTAGCAATTTTTTCCACACGAGTGGGTCTCTTAAAGAGACTAGCAAGTGGATGAGGATCCATATCACTAGATTTTCAGCAAGCGAAGATGCAAGCATATTGAGGGCACATGGCACACAAGCGAACAGAAAGCAAGCGAGAGAAAAGGGCGAACGAAAAAGGCAAAGGAGAAAACGGCAAATGTGAAGTGGGGGAGAGGAAAACGAGAGGCAACTGGCAAAAAAAGAAATGCAAGAGAAGAGTTTGTGAGACCTACTTGGATAGATCTTGATTTCTCCTCCCCGACAACGGCGCCAGAAATACTTTTGATGGGTGCTGTGTATCCCTTGCAACGGCGCCATAAATAGTTGTGTCGACGGCACCAGGAATCCTTTAGCTGCGGCTACGCCTTAAGGGACTTCCTAGGCAAGTATGCAAAGGATTTCCCCTGTGGCATTGGAGCCTTGCGTTGGTGTTCCCTCGAAGCGGAAAGGGTGATGTAGCACAACGACGGTAAGTATTTCCCTCAGTTTGAGAACCAGGGTATCAATCTGGCGGAAGAGTATCTCAAGATCCTGCACAAACACAAAAGCTTGCACCCAACGCTATGAAGGGGTTGTCAATCCCTTATAGATTGTTTGCCTAGTGAGAACTGAAAGCAAAAAAGTAACAAAACAAAGTAAAAGCGGAGATGTAAACGATGGATGTGAATAGACCCGGGGACCGTAGTGTTTACTAGTGGCTTCTCTCATGAAAGCAAGTAGACGGTGGGTGAACAAATTACTATCGAGCAATTGATAGAACTGTGCAGAGTCGTGACGATATCTATGCAATGATTATTTCTATAGGCATCATGTCCGAAACAAGTAGACCGATACTTTCTGCATCTACTACTATTACTCCACACGTCGACCGCTATCCAGCATGCATCTAGTGTATTAAGTCCATAAGAACAGAGTAATGCCTTAAGCAAGATGACATGATGTAGAGGGATAATCTCAAACCAATGATAAAAACCCCATCTTTTTACCCTTGATGGAAACTTCTTGATGTGTGCCTTGCTGCCCCTACTGTCACTGGGAAAGGTTACCACATGGAAGAACCCAAAACCAAGCACTTATCCCATTGCAAGAATCATAGATCTAGTTGGCCAAACAAAACCCAAGACTCGGAGAGACTTACAAGGATATCAAATCATGCATATAAGAAATCAGCAAAGACTCAAATATATATCATAGATAATCTGATCACAAGTCCACAAGTCATCGGATCTCGACAAACACACCGCCGAAGAAGATTACATCGGATAGATCTCCATGAAGATCATGGAGAACTTTGTATTGAAGATCCAAGAGAGAGAAGAAGCCATCTAGCTACTAACTACGGACCCGTACGTCTGAAGTGAACTACTCACGAGTCATTGGAGGGGCGATGATGATGATGAAGAAGCCCTCCACCTCCAAAGTCCCCTCTGTTGGGGCATAGTTTATGCCTAAGTAAATTTGGTGATTGATGACAGTATCGCAAAGGACTAACCGTGTGTGTGATTAAGATTTCAGATAACACACGTCAACGGCACAAGACGACTCGCCCCCTCGTTCGTGGAATAGAAGGCCGGCGTTCTCTACGATTCTCTTTGTTTGAGTCATAGGAAAGCCGTACTATTAAGAGGGGAACCGTAGTGGAAAGGTTTGGGTGGAATCAATCTTTGCACGCGCACACTTCACATATTTTCCCTTACCAGCATCTTTGGAGTGGCTCCCGCCTTTGTGTTTCCTTCTTCTTTGCAAATGGTCCCCCAGCGGTAGTACCGCTGGGCCAAGCGGTAGTACCGCTGGCCCTAGCGGTAGTACCGCTGGAGTGCTAGCGGTAGTACCGCTGCAGCCAGCGGTAGTACCGCTAGCTGGCGGTAGTACCGCCCCTGGTCAGCGGTAGTACCGCTCCAGGAGCTTAGTACCGTCTGCCTAGCGGTTGTACGTGGACGTACTTTTTGCGAAGACTTTCTTGGCGGTGATAGTTCTTATGCACTACCAGGGGGCCAGCGGTAGTACCGCTGGAGAGCCAGTGGTAGTACCGCTAGACTCGGGCAGAGAGTGGGGAAAACGGTTGGATTTCCCCCCACTATATAAAGGGTTCTTCTAGATGTGGAACCTTTTCTCTTCCCCTCCCAAGCTCCATTGTTGCTCCCTAAGCTCAAAAGTGCCCGATCTCTCTCCCTAGCCAATCAAACTTGTTGATTCTTTAGGGATTGGTTGAGAAGGCCTAGATCCACACTTCCACCAAGACAAAAGTTGATTCCCCCACCAATCCCTTGCGGATCTTGTTACTCTTGGGTGTTTGAGCATCCTAGACGGTTGAGGTCACCTCGAAGCCACATTCCATTGTGGTGAAGCTTCGTGGTCTTGTTGGGAGCCTCCAAGCTTTGTGTGGAGTTTGCCCCAACCTTGTTTGTAAAGGTTCGGTCGCCGCCTTCAAGGGCACCTATGGTGGAATCACGGTACCTTGCATCGTGTGAGGGCGTGAGGAGAATACGGTGGCCTTAGTGGCTTATTTGGGAGCATTGTGCCTCCACACCGCTCCAACGGAGACGTACTTCCTGTCAAAGGGAAGGAACTTCGGTAACACATCCTCGTCTCCATCGGTTCCACTTGTGGTTATCTCTAACCTTTACTTTGTGTATGCTTATGTTGTCGTCTATCTCTTACTTGTCTTAGCAGTTCTCGTTATTAGCTTCATTAGGGTTCACCTCATTGTTGTAATATTTGTGAACCCATATGTTGTTTACCTTAACTCGCTAAGATTATTTAAAAAGTGGTCGTTGCCTATTCACCCCCCCTCTAGTCAACCATATCGATCCTTTCCATTGGTATCAGAGCCACGTCTCTTTATTAAGGGTTTAATCACCCGAAAAGTATGGAAGGCGAAGAGGGAATCAACCATGGGCAACCCGAGGCCATGGACTTGACTTCGGTCACAAGGGACGACTTGAATACGGCTATGGCCGCCCTCAAGACGTCCTTGACGAACGAAGTCAAGACCATGCTTAAAAAGTTAATTGAGGAATTTAAAAGTCCACCCGAACCGGCTGTAGTGGTTAAACCCACCGTCACCGATTCGGAGGCCAACTCCTCTAAGGAAGAGGCTAAAGGTATGCAACCTTCCTCATCTCACGAAAAGGATGGGACTGGAACATATGCCTCAGTTCCACCCCCCATTATCTATGGAGGATCCGTTCCCGCACCGCGTCTTAATCCTGTTGGTCCTCCTCCTAAGCTTGTAAAAGGTGACTTTGCTAACTGGGTATTTTCTATTAAGTCTCATTTGAATCACAGCTCAACAAAATTGTGGAGAATCATCGAGCAAGGATATTATCCCCATGATCCAAGCAACCTCACTCCAAGAGAAGATGCAGACAATCAATACAATCACTCCGCTTTGTTTATTCTCCAGTCCGCAGTGCCACCTGAAGACCTTCCTCACTTGCGTCCCTTCACATTGGCCAAGGATTGTTGGGAGCATATTATGGTGCTGTACAAGGGAAGCTCAAGCATTCAACGATCCAACTATGAAGTGATACTTGATAAGGCCGATGAGTTTGTGATGAAGGAAGACGAGGACCCTCGTGATCTTTATCGGAGGGTGACTGCTATTGCTGTGGCACTCAAGGATCATGGGAGCAAGGATGTGGATGATACATGGGTCAAGCGCAAGTTTCTCAAAGCCATTATGCCTTTCAACAAAGCCATGTCATCTATCATTCGTCAGCGGCCAGACTTCCACTCCTTGTCTTCCAGTGAGGTGCTGGATGAATTCATTGCAATGTCAATCATGAACGAAAGAGCCGACAATGCACTTGCTCGTGTTCGCTCAAAGACAACTTCACCCAACCTTGCGTTGAAAGCAAAAGAAATGCTTGAAGAAGAAGAAGAGGACGATGAAGAGGAGAGCTGCCCTGAAGACACAAAATATGCCTATCATGAGCACATGGCTCTTGCATCAAGGCAATTCTGGGGCAACAAGAGGAACTCAAAACCCACCTTCACCAAGAACAACTCGAGTGGATTCAAACCCAAACAACGAGTAAGGACATGTTATAACTGTGGTAATGTGAGTCACTTCGTGGCCGAATGTCCCTATGAGAAAAGGGAAGACAACGGGGGCAAGCTCATTCGCAAAGACAAAACCAAATCATTTCCAATCAAGAACAACTTTGTGAAGAAACCCCACCCAAAAGGAATGGTGGCCCTTGAAGAGTACCCTTCTGATGATGATGATGATGATGATACAGTGGCAACGGCAACTGTTGCTATTGCCACTACCTCTCCCCAGAAGGTGTCTCTCTTCAACGCCCCCAACGAGGACCACATCACCAAGTGCCTCAAGGCAAAAGGTATCAATCAGGTAACTCCCATCATTAAGACCAACATCGCCACGGCTCCTTCATTGTTAAATTGTGTTGATGATAGTGATGTTAGGGAACTTAATGAGCATGACCTTGACAAGTTTCTGTGCACTATTAAGGGAGAATCCAAGAAGCACTTTGTTGCTCTCTTGGAACAACTGGGTGAGGCCACTGACCTCATTGAGTCTCATGAGGAGACCATCTCCGAGCTTCAGGGACACAGTCGTGACTATGCCGATGAAATTTCTGAATTATCAAATGCTCTAGAAAAGGAGCGCACTCTTCGTTTGGCTCTTGAGGAGTCATATAACGATGACTGCGCTAAAATGCAAAAGAAACTAGATCATGATGTTGTTCTTACTCGTATGCTTAAGTCTGAAAAGTTTGCTCTTGGGGTTGGCCATGACAGACTCAAAGAGGAGTTTGACACACTTGACAAGGCCCACAAGGTCTTGAAAGGTGTTCATTTCTCTCTGAAAGAGTCTCATGATCAACTCCAAGCAAAGCTTACCAAGGAGATCTCTACCTGTCCTCCCTTTGTGTTAATTGATAATGCTTGTGCAACTAATCCTTGTTGTGAGCATGTACATCTTGTGGAGGAAAATGCCAAGTTAAAGGAGAAACTTGAGAAGGGCCTTGTGGCATGCATACAAGGTGAGAAGAGCCTGAACAACCTCTTGAGCACTCAAAAAGGTGTTGTAGGAAAGGAGGGACTTGGACTTACCTCCAAGTCAAAAGGTAAAAGGAGAAACAGGAACAAACGATCTCCTACCCTCATGGACATCTTTGTTAAAGAGGGTGAGGGGACTCAGAAGGTGAACAGGAACAAGGTGGACTTTGGAAACCTCAAGAAGGGCAAAACCATTCCTAGTAACACAGCCGACAAACTCAATTCTTCTTATGTATTATGTTGTGCTAGTGATGGGCATGTTTATGCCAGATTTGTTGGTTCCTACGATGAGTATATTGAATGGGCTATCTGGGTTCCTAAGACCCTTGTCTCTAACATGAAAGGACCCATTAAAAAAATGGGTACCTAAAACCAAACCTTGATCTATTGCAGGAGTTTGCTTCCGGTGGGGTGTCATGGTTGCTCGATAGTGGAGCAACAAATCATATGACCGGAAGCAAGGACTTAGTGGTGGATGTGCATCCTTCTCCATCTATGCCCACCCATGTCCAATTCTCCGATGCATCCTCGTCAAAGGTATTGTGATTTGGTAAGGTGGTCGTCTCTCAAGAGTTATCTATTGAGAAGGTCATGCTTGTTGAGTCACTTGCCTACAATTTACTTTCGGTTCGTCAACTTGCAATTATGGGTTTTTCCACATTCTTTAATCTTGATACTGTGGTCCTCCTGAGGAGCAAGACTCTTAAAGTAGCCTATGTTGGATATGTCGAAAATGGTCTTTATGTGGTGAACTTCTCAAAGCGACCCAATAAGACCGCGACATGTTTAATGGCTAAAGTTGATGTGGGCTGGCTTTGGCATCACCGTTTAGCTCATGTCAATATGAGATGTTTGCAAAGTCTTCTGACAGGGGACCATATTCGTGGACTAACAAATGTGAGTTTTGCTAAAGATCGTGTTTGCAGTGCCTGCATTGAAGGAAAGATTCATGAAACTGCTCATCGTCCAACGACTCTTATCTACACTAAGAGGCCATTGGAGCTTCTCCATATGGATCTGTTTGGCCCTCCATCATTTGATAGTCTTGGAGGCAGAAAGTATTGCTTGGTGATTGTTGACGACTACTCAAGATATACCTGGGTATATTTCTTCAAAAAGAAGAGTGAAACTCAACAAACTGTCATCAACTTTGCTAATGAAGCCCAACATCAACATGAAGCAAAGATCTTGATGATTAGAAGTGACAACGGCACTGAGTTCAAGAACTACACCTTCGATGAGTTTCTAGGTGATGAGGGAATAAAACACCAATATTCTGCACCATATACCCCTCAACAAAACGGCGTGACAGAAAGGAAGAACCGGACCTTGATAGACGCTGCAAGGACAATGATGGCATAATTCAAATCTCCATATAACTTCTGGGCAGAGGCCATCAACACAGCATGTCATGCATCCAATCGGCTCTATATCCGCAAAGGCTTGAACAAGACTCCGTATGAGATTCTAACTGGAAACAAACCCAATCTCAAGTACTTCCGGGTATTCAGTTGTAAGTGTTTCATTCTCAAGAAAGGTGCACATTTAGCTAAATTTGATTCTAGAGCATATGAGGGCATCTTTGTTGGTTATGCTACAAACTCTCATGCTTACCGTGTCCTCAACAGGTCCACCGGACTCATTGAGGAGACGTGTAACGTGGAGTTTGATGAAAATAATGGCTCCCAAGTGGAGCAAAGTGGTCTTTGTGATGTAGGTGATGAAATTCCTCCTCAAGCCATAAGAAGAATGGGGATTGGTCAAATACTCCCCATTGAGGAACCCCTTGTGGCCGAAGGAGAAGGACAATGCTCTACTCAAGTGGATCCATCACCTCCACAAGCCCCACACGCTTCCGATGAACAAAGAGAAGACTCTCAACAAAATGAACAAGCTCAAGGTCAAGATAAATTGCCCAACAATGATGAGGTGTCTCACGATATTCAAGCACTCTCCCAAGACTCCGAACCTACTCATGATCAAGATCAAGTGCAACCACGAGATCCAGACCAAGTAGAAGCACAAGATCAAGATCAAGAGCAACCACAAATACAAGAACAAACTAGTGAACCTGCTCAAGTCGAAGGACAAGATGATCAGGATACTGTCTCACAATTCCCTTCTGCAGCACCAACAGCCGGTGGCAAGGGAGGCTCAAGACGCAAGGGCAAGCAAAGTAAACAAGTCGATGCTCCCCCGTTATCCAATGAAGAACTCTTGGAGCGTCGAGTAGCCAAGATTGCGAACAAGCTGAAAGTCAAGTCACATCTTATGAAGAATGTACTTGGCAGTTTGAAAAGGGGAGTATTCACCCGTCAACAGATTTGGAATTATTGTGAGCATCACGCGTTTGTTTTGTATTGTGAACCTCAACAGGTACAAGAAGCGCTCGATGATGAGGATTGGCTTATGGCCATGCATGAAGAACTTAACAACTTCGAGCGCAACCAAGTCTGGGATTTAGTGCCTAGGCCAACGGAGGAACATAATGTCATCGGGACCAAATGGATATTCAAGAACAAGCAAGATGCCAATGGGATTGTGATTCGAAACGAGGCAAGACTGGTGGCTCAAGGCTACTCCCAAGTCGAGGGTATCGACTACGGTGAAACCTTTGCCCCTGTTGCTCGTCTAGAATCTATTCGCATGTTGCTTGCATTTGCTTCTCATCATAACTTCAAATTACAACAAATGGATGTGAAAAGTGCCTTTCTTAATGGTCCTTTAAATGAGTTGGTCTATGTCAAACAACCCCCGGGATTCGAACATCCCAAGCGCCCCAATCATGTGTACAAACTTAATAAGGCACTCTATGGCCTTAAACAAGCCCCACGTGCGTGGTATGAGTATCTTACTGAGTTGTTACAAGATCGTGGGTTTGAAATTGGGAAGATAGATCCCACTCTTTTTACTAAGAGGGTTAAAGGGGATTTGTTCATATGCCAACTATATGTTGATGATATTATCTTTGGCTCTCCTAACACTTCCTTCAATGAAGAATTTGCTGCACTAATGATGAGAAATTTGAGATGTCCATGATGGGAGAGTTGAAGTTCTTCCTCGGGTTCGAGATTAAACAAGGCCTAGAAGGGACCTTCATCAAACAAGCCAAGTACACTCAAGACATGCTCAAACGGTTCGAGCTCGAAGATGTCAAACCGGTCAAGTTCCCCATGCCAACAAGATGCAAGCTTGACAGTGATCCCAATGGTAAAGCAGTGGATCAAAAGGTATATCGCTCCTTGATTGGATCCCTCCTTTACCTTTGTGCATCTAGACCGGATATTATGTTGAGTGTAGGGATATGTGCACGGTATCAATCCGCACCAAAAGAAAGTCATTATATGGCTGTTAAGCGAATCTTTCGATATTTGGCTCATACCCCAAACTTTGGTCTTTGGTATCCCAAAGGAGCAAACTTCAATCTAGTTGGCTATTCTGACTCAGATTGGGCAGGAGATTGTGTGGAGAGGAAGTCAACTTCTGGAGCATGCCAATTCCTTGGTCGCTCTTTGGTAAGTTGGTCTTCAAAGAAGCAGAATTGCGTCTCTCTATCATCCACCGAAGCTGAGTATGTGGCAGCTGCAAGTTGTTGTGCACAATTGCTATGGATGAGGCAAACTTTAAAGGATTACGGTGTCACTTGTGACAAAGTGCCTCTTCTATGTGACAATCAAAGTACTATCAAGATTTCCCTCAACCCAGTGCAACATAGCAAAACCAAGCATATTGATATTCATCATCACTTCATTCGTGAACATATCAAGCTAGGTGATATTGAGGTTCACTTCATCCACACTGAAGAGCAACTTGCAGATATTTTCACTAAGCCTCTAGATGAAGCAAGGCTCCGGGAGTTAAGGCATGAGCTAAATATCATTGATTCAAATAATGTGGATTGAAGCTAGGCATGTTGCACCTCACTATGCATTCTATCTTGGTCTAGATGTAGGCATGGATATAGGGGGAGTGTTGTTCTCTCAATGAACTTTTCCTCCCCCCATTATGCATAAATCGATCTAGTCTTTCACTTTAGCCATTGTCAAATGGCACTTGTGCTTCAAAGACGAGCATTGGTCATGAACCCAAGGATAATTCTTCGTGGTGTCATACCTTTGTCTCAAACATAGGTGGCCTCGGCCACCGCCCCCCACCTTTCTCTCATATCGAAGAAAGGATATAAAATGACAAGTCAGTATATATTTCTGGTGCTATCTTCTTTTTCCACTTACTTGTCATTTGCCCACGTTCTTCTCTTCTCCTAGGTCCCGTTGTGACATTTGAAGCGGTACTACCGCCAGGGGTAGCGGTACTACCGCCAGGACCCCAGCGGTACTACCGCCAGGGGTAGCGGTACTACCGCCAGGACCCCAGCGGTACTACCGCCAGGGGTAGCGGTACTACCGCCAGGACCCCAGCGATACTACCGCCAGGGGTAGCGGTACTACCGCCAGGACCCCAGCGATACTACCGCCAGGGGTAGCGGTACTACCGCTAGGGATAGCGGTACTACCGCCAGGATCCCAATCTACCATGACCTAACTAGGAAATATTTAGGGCTGTCTCAGGGGGAGCGATACTACCGCCAGGTGGAGCGGTACTACCGCCAGGACCCCAGCGGTACTACCGCTGCAGCCAGCGGTACTACCGCTGGTCCGTCCCCCTTGGGCTATATAAAGGAGGGGGAGCCCGTTTTTTTGCTGCGTCTTTCTTCTTCCTCGCGGCTCCTCCCTCCCCAACCCCGAACTCCTCCTATTTCGATCTCTATTCGTGGAGCCCCTTCTCTCCGTTGAGTTGGAGGGTTTGCTTCACTTATCCTTCCTCCTCGAAGTGCAATGGACTCCGGTAAAGCTCCTCTCCTTCTTCTCTTGGTTGATGTTCTTGTTCTAGGGTTAGGAGCATTGGTGGTTTGGATCCATGTCTTTGCCTTGTTCTTGGATGGCATGAAGGAGATATTTGAGGGGAGTGTAGGTCTTATGAATCGTGCTGTTTATTTTGCCATGCCCTAGGATTTACATGTTTTAGATCAAGCACTTGAACTATGTTTGGATTAGATCTAAAACTTGCTCTCTCTTGACTAGGCATGTGCTTATTTAGATGGTACTTGTGTTCCTCATGTGATTAGGGCTGTGGTGGAGCTCTTAGTGTTCATACACAGCCCATGCCCCTTGTAAAATCCGTGTAGCCATATCTATGGGGTCTATTTTTATTTCAGATCTGAAAATCAAACCCCAGCGGTACTACCGCCAGGGGTAGCGGTACTACCGCCAGAAGGATTCTCTGTATATTCTTTTCATATGCTTGGCAATGTGTGTTTACTTTTCTGCCTTCTCTTGTTCATTGCCTTGACTCCTTTTGTCGCTCTTTTTCGGTGTGCGTTTTGTGTCACAGGTGGTGCTCGCCGCTCGAACCCCCCACGGGACACACAGTCAAAGCAATTTCGCAATCCAAAGGCTCCAGAGGGTTCCGCCACTTCCGGTCTGCAACCCAAAAAGCATGCCTTCAAGAAGACCGCTCACAAGGACAAGGGGCTCAACGTTCGCACCATGCCCCCCAAGGACTTTCTGCGGTTCCACACTCAAAACCACTATCTCCAAGAGCGGGCTGTGATCAAGAATGTCGAGCATGTGTGGACAAGGGATCACTGCAGGATCTATCGTGATATCATCAACCATTTCAAGAAGAACTTTGTCCCCGTTCAGTGGATTGACCTGGCTCACCTTCAGCGGAACATGGACTACTTTGGTGATGCTCTTTCTCTGATTGACAAACTGGGCATCAAGGACATCATCTCTTTCAAGATAGACTTTGACCCCAATGTTGTTGCCCAGTTCTATGTCACGGTTCACTTCTCTCCTGATGATGAGCGCTCCATGGTGTGGATGACTGGGACTCAGAAGATGACCGGTACCTGGCATGAATTCATGGCATTCCTCAAGTTTGAGTTCCAGGGAGCTGACACTCCACTTGGGTCGCGTCCTCATGCCGCAGCTTCCACTGATAGGGCCCCCGCCAAGGACAGATTGCAGCAACTCTATGTGAAGAAGGGTGTGCTCCCCAAGCATCTGGACATCATGCATCGGATCTTCCGCAACACCCTCTTTCCTCGCATTGGCAACTTCGACGAGGTACATGGCTCTCTGGCTAAGATGCTACTGCTCTGTGAGGAGGCTATGACTAAGGAGTCTGCCCCTCTTGATATTTCTGATGTGATGTTCACTGAGCTCTGGAACTGCATCATGATGCGCAAGGTTCCCATCTACGGGCCCTATCTGTTTGCTTATATCCGTTAGAAGTGGCAAGACACCTATCCGCAGGAGGAGTTATACATTCAGGCTGACTACATTGAGCACGATCCTGTCAAGCTTCGCGTCAAGGATAAATGGGCCAACCCATCCACCTCCTCTCAGCACATGGACACTGACACAGAGACTGCTGCTGACAGAGGAACCGCCTCTCAGTCCCGCCCTTCTGCCATGCCATCTTGGGCCATCAAACTGCAGGATAAGATGAAGACTCTCTTCTGTATGCAGGCTAAGGGCTAGTACCAGACACGCGTGGCTCAGAAGGAGAACCGTCAGAGGCACAAGCGTGTCCTAAGGACTCTTGATGTTGACATCTCCAGCGGATCAGAGGACGACATAACTCCAGAGGCTACTTGGATGCGGGCTCAAGGGTACCAGTGGTCTGGCGCTGAGGAGGAAGAGGAGGAGCAGGACGATCCGGAGGGTACGGACGAGTCTGGCGATGCTGAGGATGAGGAGTAACCACCTATGGCGTTAGGTGTGCCCCTTTTTGGTGTCTTGTGCCAAAGGGGGAGAGAGTCTAGGAGATTTTCTTTGAGAGTCGAACTTTGCTTTGCTTTGCTTATCTTTCGTGTTTTGCTTCGAACTTGGTTTACTTCTATTTTGCTGTCTTTTGTGAGACATGAACTTGTGTGAGATTTATTTCCATCATATGTTGTGAGTCATATGCTCCTTATTGTCACATATCTCTATCTTTTAGTTCTCATATTATTCTATGTGCAAATCCGGTATTGTCATCAATCCACCAAAAAGGGGGAGATTGTTGGGGCATAGTTTATGCCTAAGTAATTTTGGTGATTGATGACAGTATCGCAAAGGACTAACCGTGTGTGTGATTAAGATTTCAGATAACACACGTCAACGGCACAAGACGACTCGCCCCCTCGTTCGTGGAATAGAAGGCCGGCGTTCTCTACGATTCTCTTTGTTTGAGTCATAGGAAAGCCGTACTATTAAGAGGGGAACCGTAGTGGAAAGGTTTGGGTGGAATCAATCTTTGCACGCGCACACTTCACATATTTTCCCTTACCAGCATCTTTGGAGTGGCTCCCGCCTTTGTGTTTCCTTCTTCTTTGCAAATGGTCCCCCAGCGGTAGTACGGCTGGCCCTAGCGGTAGTACCGCTGGAGTGCTAGCGGTAGTACCGCTGCAGCCAGCGGTAGTACCGCTAGCTGGCGGTATTACCGCCCCTGGTCAGCGGTAGTACCGCTCCAGGAGCTTAGTACCTCCTGCCTAGCGGTTGTACGTGGACGGACCTTTTTGCGAAGACTTTCTTGGCGGTGGTAGTTCTTATGCACTACCAGGGGGCCAGCGGTAGTACCGCTGGACCCAGCGGTAGTACCGCTAGACTCGGGCAGAGAGTGGGGAAAACGGTTGGATTCCCCCCCCCCACTATATAAAGGGTTCTTCTAGCTATGGAACCTTATCTATTCCCCTCCCAAGCTCCATTGTTGCTCCCTAAGCTCAAAAGTGCCCGATCTCTCTCCATAGCCAATCAAACTTGTTGATCTTTAGGGATTGGTTGAGAAGGCCTAGATCCACACTTCCACCAAGACAAAAGTTGATTCCCCCACCAATCCCTTGCGGATCTTGTTACTCTTGGGTGTTTGAGCATCCTAGACGGTTGAGGTCACCTCGAAGCCACATTCCATTGTGGTGAAGCTTCGTGGTCTTGTTGGGAGCCTCCAAGCTTTGTGTGGAGTTTGCCCCAACCTTGTTTGTAAAGGTTCGGTCGCCGCCTTCAAGGGCACCTATAGTGGAATCACGGTACGTTGCATCGTGTGAGGGCGTGAGGAGAATATGGTGGCCTTAGTGGCTTATTAGGGAGCATTGTGCCTCCACACCGCTCCAACGGAGACGTACTTCCTGTCAAAGGGAATGAACTTCGGTAACACATCCTCGTCTCCATCGGTTCCACTTGTGGTTATCTCTAACCTTTACTTTGTGTATGCTTATGTTGTCTTCTATCTCTTACTTGTCTTAGTAGTTCTCGTTATTAGCTTCATTAGGGTTCACCTCATTGTTGTAATATTTGTGAACCCATATGTTGTTTACCTTAACTCGCTAAGATTATTTAAAAAGTGGTCGTTGCCTATTCACCCCCCCCTCTAGTCAACCATATCAATCCTTTCACCCTCCGACAGGGCGCCGGGAAGGGTCTCCAGATGAGATCTCAAGATGCCAATTTTCATAATTTTTCAGAATTTTTTAGATAGCAGAAGTATACTAAGTATACAGATTGCTACAGACTGGTCTGTTTTTGACAGATTCTGTTTTTGTTGTGTTGATTGCTTATTTTGATGAAACTATGGATAGTATCGGGCGGTACTATCCATGGTAAAGTGAGAATACAGTAATATAACACCAATATAAATAGGAATCAAGTTTGCTACAGTACCTCAAGAGGTGGTAGTTTGTTTTCTTGTGCTAATGATATCACGAGTTTTTGTTTAAGTTTTGTGTTGTGAAGTTTTCAAGTTTTGGTGATGTTCTCATGGACAATGGGATAAAGAGTGGAAAGAGATCAAGCTTTGGAATGACCAAGGCATCCCAAGCCAAATTCAAGGACACCAAAAAGCCTAAGCTTGTGGATGCCCCGGGAAGGCATCCCCTCTTTCATCTTCGATCCATCGGTAACATTACTTGGAGCTATATTTTTATTCACCACATGATATGTATTTTTCTTGGAGCGTCATTTATTATAGGAGTCTTTTCTTTTTGTTGTGTCACAATCATCCTTGCTGCACACCTTTTGAGAGAGGCATGCACTCATCGTGAATTTGTTAGGATACTCATTGAGCTTCGCTTATATCTTTTGAGTTAGGCAATTTAGCTCACATGTGCTTCACTTATATCTTTTGAGCTAGATAACTTTGCTCTAAGTGCTTCACTTAGATCTTTTTAGAGCATGGCGGTGTCATATTTTGGAGAACTAAGAACTCTCGATCTTCACTTATATCTTTTTGAGAGTGCTCTCTTTGAGTAGCTGGGTAATTGGCTTGTGCTATGAAAGTAGTCCTAAAGATGATAGTCATCCAAAGAGGGTATAATAACACTTCCATATTCATGTGCATTGATTAGTAAAGAGAAGTTTGATTCCTCTCAATTAGTTTTGAGACATGGATTTGGTAATATTAGAGTCATGCTAGTAGGGTGTTGTGAATCTAGAAATGCTTGTGTTGAAGTTAGTGATTCTCGTAACATGCACGTATGGTGAACCGCTATGTTAGGAAGTCGGAGCATAATTGATTTATTTGATTGTCATCCTTTGTGTTGCGGTCGGGATCGCGCAATGGTTAACACCTACCAACCCTTCCCCTAGGAGTATGCATTTAGCACTTTGTTTCGATTACTAATAAAAACTTTCACAATAAGTATATGAGTTCTTCATGACTAATGTGAGTCCATGGTATAGATGCACATTCACCTTCCACCATTGCTAGCTTCTTTAGTGCCGCACAACTTTCACAGGTGCACAAAACCACCATACACCTTCCTCAAAACAGCCACCATACCTACCTATCATGGCCTTTTCATAGCCATTCCGAGATATATTGCCATGCAACTCCCACCGTTTCGTCTCATGACTTGTGTCGTCACTTTCAGATTTCCATTGCATGATCGTAAGATAGCTAGCGAGATGTATCAGCGTCATACGCTAAGCTAGATCGTTGCACATCCCAGTACACTGCCGGAGGCATTTCCTATAGAGTCATCATTGTTCTAAGCATTGAGCTGTGAGTAAATAAAAGTGTGATGATCATCATTATTAGAGCATTGTCCCATGTGAGGAAAAATGAAAAGAGGCCAAAGTTTCCCACCAAAAAATGAAAAAAGAGGCCAAAGAGCCCAAATAAAAAAAATATGAGAGAAAAAGAGAGAAGGGACAATGCTACTATCTTTTTCCACACTTGTGCTTTATAATAGCACCGTGTTCTTCATATACTAGTGGGAATCTTCATTATATAACTTGGCTTGTATATTCCAATGATGGGCTTCCTCAAAATTGCCCTAGGTCTTCGTGAGCAAGCAAGTTGGATGCACACGCACTAGTTCCCCTTATGATCTTTCACACACTTATAACTCTAAGTTGTAATCCCTACTCATTCACATTGCTATCTATTGATGGGCATCTCCATGGCCCTTTGATACGCCGAGTCGATGTGACCATCTCCTCCTTTTTGCCTCACAACCTCCACCACACTCTATTCCACCTATAGTGCTATATCCATGGCTCACGCTCGTGTATTGCGTGAGAGTTGAATTTTTTGAGAAAGTAAGAGTGCGAAAACAATTACTTGGCCAATACCGGGGTTGTGCATGATTTAAATTCGTTGTGTGGGGATGATGGAGCATAGCTAGACTATATGTTTTTGTAGGGATAACTTTCTTTGGACTTGTTATATCGAAAGTTCATGATTACCTTGCTAGTTTGCTTGAAGTATTATTGTTTTCATGTCAATAGCAAACTATTGTTTTGAATCTTACGGATCTGAACATTCATGTCACATGAAAGAAGTTACAAAGGACAAATATGCTAGGTAGCATTCCACATCAAAAATTCAGTCCTTATCACTTCCCTACTCGAGGACGAGCAGGAATTAAGCTTGGGGATGCTTGATACGTCTCCAACGTATCTATAATTTTTGATGGTTCCATGCTATTAGCTTGTCAAACTTTGGATGTTTTGTATGCATTTTATATCTTTTTTGGGACTAACTTATTAACTCAGTGCCAAGTGCCAGTTCCTGTTTTTTCCGTGTTTTGATCTTTTTCAGGGGAGAATATCAAACAGAGTCCAAACGGAATAAAACCTCCGAAAAGATTTTTTTTCCGGAGCAGAAGATACGCAGGAAGCTTGAGAACCAAGGCAAAGGGTCCAGGGGCAGGCCACAAGCCCCCTAGCTGCGACCTGGGGGGGGCGCGCCTAGCAGGCTTGTGCCCCCCTGTGGCTCCTTTGCCCTACTTCTTCCGCCTATTAATCCCCGAAAAATCTAAAACCACGGGAGAGAGTCACGAAAATACTTTTCCACCGCCGCAAGCTTCTGTCTCCACAAGATACTATCTGGGGCACGTTCTGGTGCCCTGCCGGAGGGGGGATTCAGACACGGAGGGCTTCTTCATCAACACCATTTCCTCTACAATGATGCGTGAGTAGTTCACCATAGACCTTCGGGTCCATAGCTAGTAGCTAGATGGCTTCTTCTCTCTCTTGGATCTTTAATACAAAGTTCTCCATGATCTTCATGGAGATCTATCCGATGTAATCTTCTTTTGCGGTGTGTTTGTCGAGATCCAATGAATTGTGGATTTATGATCATATTATCTATGAATCTTATTTGAGTTTCCTCTGATCTCTTATATGCATGATTTCATATCCTTGTAATTCTCTTCGAGTTGTGGGTTTCGTTTGGCCAACTTGATCTACAGTTCTTGCAATGGGAGAAGTGCTTGGTTTTGGGTTCATACCATGCGCTGTCCTCACCCAGTGACAGAAGGGGTAGCGAGGCACGCATCGCGTTGTTGCCATCAAGGATAAAAAGATGGGGTTTATATCTATTGCATGAATTTATCCTTCTACATCATGTCATCTTGCTTAAGGCGTTACTCTGTTTGTTATGAACTCAATACACTAGATGCATGTTGGATAGCGGTCGATGTGTGGAGTAATAGTAGTAGATGCAGAAAGTATCGGTCTACTTGTCTCGGACGTGATGCCTATATGTATGATCATTGCCTTAGATATTGTGATGACTTTGTGCGGTTCTATCCATTGCTCGACAGTAATTCGTTCACCCACCGTAATATTTGCTATCATGAGAGAAGCCTCTAGTGAACAATATGGCCCCCGGGTCTACTTCACATCATATTTTCAGTCCTACACTTTTACTTTATTGCACTTTCCGCCTTCAGATCTCACCTTGCAATTAACCGTAAAGGGATTGACAACCCCTTTGTAGCGTTGGGTGCAAGTTTGCTGTTTTTGCGCAGGTACTTTGGAGACTTGCCTTGATACTCCTACTGGATTGATACCTTGGTTCTCAAACTGAGGGAAATACTTACTGCTACTGTGCTGCATCACCCTTTCCTCTTCAATGGAAAAACCAACGCAAGCTCAAGAGGTAGCAAGGGTGAGCGTCGGATATGCCCTAAAAGCATCTTTAACAAACGCCCAATACTAGAGTTGTTTCCAAAAATCACCAGTTTAGCGCGTGCGGAGTTAAAAATAGCACTATAGCAGACGCTGCATAATAGAGCATGCCGTAAAGAGTGTTCTGTGTGATGGAAAAAACTGGACCGCACATAGTATATTTAGCACGTGAGCTCATGCGCTCTTAAACTTCCCACGCGCGCTAAAAAGTGTCATGTGCACCCGCCGCCGCCGTCGGCTTCCTCGCGTGCGCCCTGTTGGAAATATTCCCTAGAGGCAATAATAAATTAGTTATTATTATATTTCCTTGTTCATAATAATCGTTTGTTATCCATGCTAGAATTTTATTGATTGGAAACTCAAATACATGTGTGGATACATAGACAACACACTGTCCCTAGTGAGCCTCTAGTTGACTAGTTCGTTGATCAAAGATGGTTAAGGTTTCCTGGCCATAGGCAAGTGTTGTCACTTGATAATGGGATCACATCATTAGGAGAATCATGTGATGGACAAGACCCAAATTATATACGTAGCATATTGATCGTGTCATTTTATTGCTATTGTTTTCTGGGTATCAAGTATTTATTCCTATGACCATGAGATCATATAACTCACTGGCACCGGAGGAATACCTTGTGTGTATCAAACATCACAACGTAATCGGGTGACTATAAAGGTGCTCTACAGGTATCACCAAAGGTGTCCGTTAAGTTAGTATGGATCAAGACTCAGATTTGTCACTCCGTGTGACAGAGAGGTATCTCGGGGCCCACTCGGTAATACAACATCACACACAAGCCTTGCAAGCAATGTGACTAAGTGTAAGTCACGGGATCTTGTATTACGGAATGAGTAAAGAGACTTGATGGTAACGAGATTGAAATAGGTATGCGGATACCGACGATCAAATCTTGGGCAAGTAACATACCGAAGGACAAAGGGAATGACATACGGGATTATATGAATCCTTGACACTGAGGTTCAACCGATAAGATCTTCAGAGAATATGTAAGATGCAATATGGGCATCCAGGTCCCGCTATTGGATATTGACCGAGGAGTACCTCGGGGCATGTCTACATAGTTCTCGAACCCGCAGGGTCTGCACACTTAAGGTTCGATGATGTTTTAGTATAGTTGAGTTATATGTGTGGTTACCGAATGTTGTTCGGAGTCCTGGATGAGATCATGTACGTCATGAGGGTTTCCGGAATGGTCCGGAAACGAGGATTGATATATAGGATGGTTTCATTTGGTTACCGGAAAGTTTCTGGCAATTCTGGCAGTGTACCGGGAGTGACGAATGGGTTCCGAGAGTTCACCGGGAGGGGCCCACCCACCCGGGAGTGAGCCCAAGGGCATAGGGTGGCACCACAAGTCCCAAGTGGGCTGGTGGACTCAGCCCAAGAGGCCCATAGCTCCACTTATAGAAATACCAAAAAGAAAAGAAAAAGAAAAGGAAAAATAGGAGGTGGGAAGGAAGGAGTGGACTCCTTCCCCCAAACCGAATTGGGGTGGGAGTCCACCTCCCCCTTGGACGACGCACCCCTTGAGGGCTTGGTGTCACGCCCAAGATGCGACCCTATCCTCAATTTGGCACGAGGGCCTCGTCAGGGATAGAAGCGCATCTCGTCGTGTCGCGAGAATGGATATCGTCACAAGTACATGTACTGAACAGAAGAGATATATATAGAGTTGGCTTACACTCGCCACAAGCTACATCAGAGTCACATCAGTACATTACATAATCAACAAGAGTAAGAGCAGGGTCCGACTACGGACGAAAACAAACAAGAAAAGAAGAACGACGTCCATCCTTGCTATCATAGGTTGCCGACCTGGAACCCATCCTAGATCGATGAAGAAGAAGAAGCAACTCCAAATGAACAATCAAAGCGCTCGCGTCAAGTAACCTTTACCTGTACCGCAACAGGTGTTGTAGTAATCTGTGAGCCACAGGGGAATCAGCAATCTCATTTTCAAAGGTATCAAGACTAGCAAAGCTTAATGGGTAAGGTATGGTTAAGTGGTGAGGTTGCAGCAGCGGCTAAGCATTTATCTGGTGGCTAAACTTACGAGTACAAGAAGTAAGAGGGGGAAGATCTACGCATAACAGACGTGAACTACTGTTGATCAAATGAATGATCCCGAACACCTACCTACGTCAGACATAACCCCATCGTGTCCTCGATCGGAGAAGGAACTCACGAAAGAGACAGTCACGGTTACGCACACAGTTGGCATATTTTAATTAAATTAACTTCAAGTTATCTAGAACCAGTGTTAAACAAAGTTTCCACGTTGCCACATAACCGCGGGCACGGCTTTCCGAAAGATTTAACCCTGCAGGGGTGCTCCAACTAGTCCATCACAAATTACCACAAGCCGCATAGAAATCCTCAACCACGAAGCTCGCGATCTCGTCGGATTCCCTAGTGGAAAACCTCAACTCTGAGATTACCCAAAGCATCAGCGGAATCCCGATGCACAAGATATCTCGTCAAAGGTAAAACTAATCCAGCAAGGCCGCCCGACGTGTCGACGATCCCGATAGGAGCCGTATATCTCGTTCTCAGGACACGACGGATAAGCACAGCGTACGGCGGCCCGATAGAAATCTCACGAGTTGCCCCGGGTTGGCCCTGCAAACGGCTCTAGTTTTGGACCAGCACCAACATCACTGGCCCCCTGTATTATGTAGAATTACTCCTCGGGTAGCGCTAACTCCCTATGCATTTCAATTAAACAGAATTATTATGTTGGGAAAATAGTACCAATGTTGGACCTTGCCAAACCAGCTTTAATCTAAAACGAATTATCAAGGGGGTCCCCATAACAACCCCGATCGTGTTAGGAGCGCTCAATTATGGAACATAACACCGGTAGCCGAAACTAAGGGGGCAAATGTGGAACAAAACACCAGGCTAGAAAGGCCGAGCCTTCCACCTTTTACCAAGTATATAGGTGCATTAAAATAAATAGCATTTAATAGGGTGATAAAACCAGAAACCCATGTTACCACATGGAAGCAACTGCACCTGCAACTAGCAACGCTATCAACAGGGTTAAGCAACCAGTAACATAGCCAATCAGTGGTTTGCTAGGTCGAACAGGTTGAAGGTTTGATGGCATTGTTGAGAGGCAGATATTTAACATGTGGTAGGCAACGAGACATAACGACAGAAACGATAAAACTAGCATGGCAATGATAGTAATGGTATCTGGGGAAATGGTCATCTTGCCTGAGATCCCGCTTGGAAGAAGAACAACTCCGTGAAGTCGGCGAACCAACGTAGTCGAACGGGTCCTCACATTCCGACACGCTTGCGGAACTCTATCGGAACGGTGCAAACCGGAAACAAACATCAACACAAATATTCACCATGGCAAATGCAAGACATGATGCATACCCTAATATGATGCATTAAATTAAATAGCATTTAAGTATGGTGATATGACAAGGAACCCATGTTATCACATGGCAGCATCTGCACCTGCAACTAGCAACGCTAACAACAAGGTTAAGCAAGCAGTAATATAGCCAATCAGTGGTTTGCTAGGATGAACAGGTTGAAGGTAATCATGGCATTGTTGAGAGGCTAGAATTTAACATGTGGTAGGCAACGAGACATAAACGATAGAAGCGATAAACTAGCATGGCAATGATAGTAATGGTATCTGGGGAAATGGTCATCTTGCCTGAGATCCCGCTTGGAAGAAGAATGACTCCGTGAAGTAGACGAACCAACGTAGTCGAACGGTTCCTCACTTTCCGACACGCTTGCGGAACTCTATCGGAACGGAGCAAACCGGAAACAAACATCAACACAGATATTCACCAGACGATGCACAACATGGTGCACAACCTAATATGATGCATGATCAGTTCAATGATGCAAGGGATGGCATGGCTATTCACCTCACACAAACTCTACACATTAAGTGAAGCTCGATATGCAACGGGTTGCATATCGACGAAACTCCACGATTAATTATTTAATTCACTCCCGTTTATTTAACACACAATATTAAATGTTGTTAACATCGCAAGGGGTGAAGCGATGATCCTACGTGTCATCCTAGTCAGTTTAACTCGCGGAACATAGAACGAGCTACGACACAAGAACATGCAACACAAGATAAGATGCCATGAATGCGACATGCATGCGAGTTACCACATCACGGCAAGAAGGGAAAGAAGCATATGTCGCCAGGGCGAGCGAGAGGGAACCATGGCGGCAAATCGGAAACGATGCCACGACAACGTTCCTATCCCGTTAACTCGTCGAGATATCGGTGCCAACGAACTGGGAACATGTGCGGGAACGGTAAATAAAGATGGGGTGATCCCGTATCTCGGGTTCCCATGTGTCGAGGCACGACGAAAGAAGACAACGGGCAACGGGCAACATACGGTGCATACATATATTCAACTCATACATCATATGTTTTTGGTACACGACACATTCTCACGGTATACCTTCGACGCGTGCGAATCGGAGCGGTTCGGGTCGTAGCGGACCAACGGTCGTCGTGGAAGTCGTGGTCGTCGTGGAAGTAGTCGTACACGGTCTCGTCGACGGTAGTCATTCGCTCGGCGTCATGGTTCTCGGCTCTTCGACGTCGGTAGTCGATCACGTCTCTATCGATGTTCGGGGTTCGTCGAGGACGTCGTTGTCGTCGATCTTGTCGACGACTCACGGTAGGCGGGGATGGTCTACGCGCCGACGGTAACAGCAGCAACTAGCACCTGGCAGCAAGAGCAACAACAACTAAGCAACGGCCAGCAACGCACTAAGCTACTACAACAGCAAGCAACTAGCAAGCAGCAGCTAGCAAGGCCACGCAAGCAGCTATCTAGCAGCTAATAGCAACAGCTACAGCAACACGCAAGGAAGATTCGGCTAGCGCAACCAAAACAGCAGTATCAACCGGCAGGCAGCGGCTACAGCACAAGCAAGTAGCTCGCGAGCAATCGGCGGGGAACGGTGGCAGGAGCAGCAACAACATGCACCGGCTACTAGCAACATGGCAGCACATCAGGCAAACACAACATCAGGCAACAGCGGCACAAGCTAGCTATCAGGAGCAACTACAGGCAAGCAAGCAAGCTAGCTAGCAGCGGCACGGGCAGCAAGCAGCAAAGCTACAGGCAGCAACGACCATCACAACAGCAAGCAGCAAGCATGCCAACAAGCAACAACAGCAATGCAGGCAACGCCACAGCGGCAGCAGCCAGCAAGCAGCTACACAGCAAGGTAGCAGCAGCGGCAACTCGGCACGGGACCAAGGCGGCGCGGCGCAGGCAGGGCACCAGTGGGGAACGACGGCGCGCGGCGCTGCCGGAGGTGGTGCAGCCGGCGAGCGCGGCGGCGAGGAGCTCGCGCGGGGAGGCGAGGCACCGCGACGAGACATCTCGGCGGAGCTAGCGCGAGGGGATTCTGGCGGCGAGGAAGAGGCGGCGCGCGGGAGAAACGGTGACGAGGGCTCGACGGGGCTGGCGATGTCCGGCTGACGGGCAGCACGACGGCGCGGCAAAATGGCGCGGGGAAACGACGCGCAGCGCGGGGGGACGTGGGAGGCTAGGGGCATGGCAACTGCGCGGCGGCAAGGCGGCCGGCGGCGGCGACCCAGAGGACCGGCGCGGCGCAGCGGCTGGGAGCACGGCCATGGCGAGGGGAACAGGCGAGGGAGGCGCAGAGGAGGGGAAGCGATGCCGCTCGGGGAGGAGACAAGGGACGAGGGGAGCTGGGCTCCTGCTCGCTAGGGTTGGGCCCGAAGGTGGGCCTGGCCTGGGGTCCTCCTTCCCTCCTATTGTTTTAAAAAAAAAACAGAAAACCCCAACAAAAAAATGGAAAAGGTTTTTAAACAAAATAGAAAAATGCTTTTAGCTCCCTTTTTTTTTAAAAAAATACCCCAACTATAAAATAGCTTGGGCATTTAAAACAAATAAAATGAAACCTTTTTTTAAGAATTAAAATAATAACCTTTTTTATAAATAATAAACAAACCCCTACTTTTTAAATAAAAGAGTCTCTAGTTTTTAAACATAACAAAAGTAAATAAACAAGGCAAACCCAAGGGTTGCCCCCACATTTAATAAAAAGGGTTTTAAAAGAATACGAATCTTTTGACGGGGTTAAAACGGAAAGTTTAGCAAACTGCAAAACAAATAAAAGAGGGGTGAGAAGGTTTTAGGTCTGCGGTGCAACAGGGTTTAGCGGTGGCTCTCACGTACCCTCTCTCAACACTCCAATAAAACAACGCCACTCCCAAGGCACTAACACCCAACAACACGGCAACAAGCAACACCGAAAAAACACAGGTGACATGATGCCATGCATGATGCGACGATGCAAACTAAATGATGATGCAGCCAACAAAAATAAAATAGCCACATGACGGAAACGGAATAGAAGGGGAATCTTCTGGGCGTCGGTCTCGGGCTGTCACAACTCTCCTACACTACAAGAGGATCTCGCCCCGAGATCCAAGAATTAAAGGGGGAGAGGATGAGAAAGAACAAGAGGTAAAAACTTAGTCGCTTCTTTGACAAATGAGTGAAACCAATGATCCTTGAAGGTTGCAACGAGATGAGGAGTGATATGGGAAAGAAGCAAGAATTCACAGAAAATTTCGGCAGCACTTCGGTAGGAAAATGGGACAAAAAATTCGATACGAAGAGAGAATTAGACAATATTCACAACAAACAAGTAAATAGAACAAGGGAACACCACAATCTTGATAGAATAACATAATAAACCCAAAAGAGCAACATCACAATGCCTCCGGAACAATAGAATAGGAACTAGCTCATACGGAAGAAGAGAATGAAGAGAGAATGACAACTACTAACTCCAATGAACTTGGCAAGCATGCTTGCAAGAAAAATTGGACGGAGTTGTTGGAAAAACAACAACGAAAAGAACAAGATAGTAGTGGGCTTATGAAAACCATCTCACATTTATGAGATGACAACCACCCACTAAAAGAAACAATGAATGATTGGGAGAAACAAGATATGAACAATTCCTTACACCAAGAGGATACATTGAGAACTTGGATTAATGACAAGCACCATGATAGCAACAATCCATAGGAAAATCTTTAGGTGAAATCCAAACCAAGATAGCTCAACGAAGAACTCATGGGTTGAAAATATCTCATGATCATAGAATTGGTGGTTTAATTATCTCATTCTTGAGAGGAAATCTCTTCGAGGCTCCTACACTAACAAGAATGCTATAATACCACCTCAAAGGATAAAGAAAGAACAAATGCTTTTGGGAATGCAAGAGAACGGATACTTGAGGTTCTCCAACAAGAATCTTGAAGAACACTTGAGAATGGATTGAAACCTTGATGAACCACCATGAAGGACCACCGTATACAAATGAATGATGCAAATATATGAAGGTAGAAAGAATAAGATTATGAGCTTGCCAAGATTTAGATGAAGCCTCACAAAGAGATACTTAAAAGAACTTGGAACTCCGAAAAAGAAAGATAGGCACTTGAGAAAAGAATTGATATCACGAGCCACTCCGGAAGAAGAATTGAAATCTCTTGGAAGAAGGAAGAACAAGAATAAGAATTATGTTATGCTCATCCTTCATCAATTAAATTGATGACAAGCAACGGATTTAGCATACAACTTATTCTTCTTGAAGGAAACTTGAAGAGAGAGAGATATATGCACCACATCAAGCATAAATGAAGGAAGCACCAATAAGAATTCACAAATAAATGGGAACACCACGAATTAATGGAGATACAAGAGAATGAAGAGATCATGATCCACCTGAAAGAAAACTTGAACAAAGCACCGGAAAATCGAGAGACGAACGAAGAGGTAACAATTAAGAAGATTTGAGGATGAAAGCTGAAAGCTGAGAACGAAGAATCTTCTAAAATGATGGCCTTCGGAGGAACGAGAAATAAAACAAATCAGAAATGCACCGGATCGCAAGAAAGGGATTACTCATGATTGGAACAAATTCAAGATGATAACATGAAGCTGAAATGACGAATATCCAAGAGAATAGGCCAAGATTGAGAGAAACACTCCTTCGAATTTGTAAGCTGAGAATGATGACGAGGAACAACACCAAGAATAGCTGAGACACTCCGGAATAAATAAGAATGCAAGGTTGAGCCAAATATGAGAATTAATTCAAATAGATCTTGGAGAAGGGATATGACTGATGAAATTCATACTTACGTCATAGTTGAAAAGAATTAAAGACCTCTGGAAAAATAGAAGAGACATATAAGATCCTGGGAAAAACCTGTGGGTTATGGGCCCACTCAAAGAAACCACCATTGAAAAGATTGCTCAAAGGGAGAGAAATTGCACCGGTATAAGAGAACTAGATGAGGTTAGCACCTCGAAATAACTGATGGATCGAGAATCAGGACTTCTGAAATATCTTCAACACTCCGGATAGATAGAGAGAGGAATGAATAACAAGATAGGCTCATAAGAATTCCCAACATAGGAAAGAATTTAATGTTTGAAAAGGATATGATAACCCTGGGTAACTGAATTAAATTCACCGGTAAGGATGGCAAGAATGAACAGATATGACACGAAGCTCTTGAGAATCTTCACGATGAATCACCGGTTACGAAAGAAAGAAGAGATAGGGGAAGCATCACTGAAATGAAATGCAGTTGGATGAAATCCAATCACTGAAGAAAAAGGGCGGGAGGGCGGGGAAAAACAAAGACAACTTGGGACGGATGAGATGAACTCCGGAATAAAATGAGAGAATGATATTGCAAAATTGGAGAGGATAGGATTACTTGAAGAGAAACACACCGGTTGAAAAAGAATTAGCACGACGACTCCGGTTGACAAGAAATGATAAGACAATCTGAATGAGCAAAGAATTGCATTCACATAAAAATATGAGAACACAGATTAGGAAAGATCTAAAATCACCATTGACATCGAAGCAACTCGCATTACCATAATGAACAAGACAAAGGGAAAGGCTTATGAATCAAGACAGAACAAACTCATGAGAAAGATTTCGTCCGATATTTTCGTGGACAGGAATCCACTAGATATCGAACCCCAACCTAACATCATGCATTTGTTGGAAGATTGTCCTATAAGTAACTACTTGAATTCCCACCTATGAATTCCCGAAATATATGGTCATGCAATCTGGTACACGGATACAAGGAGTAATATCACACAACTCCTATACTAACCCGTCACCTGTATCACATCCGTCAACACACAACCAGAATCTCGGACCTTCATCTACAACAGACCCTCGTGATCACAACGATACAAAGTATGGCAGTACTCCCGAAAAATCTGCACCAGTACTGGGGACATCGGGGTTATCTCACCACTACTAGTATTGAAGCAATTACGAACATCCTTCGTTCTGAGATACTAAGAAATCTGAATGATAACGATGTGCTCAAGAATCCCCTGGAGCTCAACTCCCCTGAAACTCAAAGCAGATAAGAGGCACCAAGACAGAACTCCGTCACATCGGCATCATATAGATTCCAAAAATATCCGCGTGATCCTAAAAAAATTTTGAGTGAGAAGAGGAGTAGAATTAAATTATTACGTCAAGATTCCTCACCAGAGCATAGAAGAGGAGAAAAAAGAATCCTACTCTCCGATATATAACTAGACCCAAAGCAGGTTTTCACTAGACTCGACTCGGCCAAGTTCGATCAATCAAGGGGGCTCCTAGGTCGGTACTTCTCTGATACCAACTTGTCACGCCCAAGATGCGACCCTATCCTCAATTTGGCACGAGGGCCTCGTCAGGGATAGAAGCGCATCTCGTCGTGTCGCAAGAATGGATGTCGTCACAAGTACATGTACTGAACAGAAGAGATATATATAGAGTTGGCTTACACTCGCCACAAGCTACATCAGAGTCACATCAGTACATTACATAATCATCAAGAGTAAGAGCAGGGTCCAACTACGGATGAAAACAAACGAGAAAAGAAGAGCGACGTCCATGCTTGCTATCCCAGGCTGCCGACCTGGAACCCATCCTAGATCGATGAAGAAGAAGAAGAAGAAGCAACTCCAAATGAACAATCAACGCGCTCGCGTCAAGTAACCTTTACCTGTACCTGCAACTGGTGTTGTAGTAATCTGTGAGCCATAGGGGAATCAACAATCTCATTTCCAAAGGTATCAAGACTAGCAAAGCTTAATGGGTAAGGTATGGTTAAGTGGTGAGGTTGCAGCAGCGGCTAAGCATTTATCTGGTGGCTAAACTTACGAGTACAAGAAGTAAGAGGGGGAAGATCTACGCATAACAGACGTGAACTAATGTTGATCAAATGAATGATCCCGAACACCTACCTACATCAGACATAACCCCATCATGTCCTCGATCGGAGAAGGAACTCACGAAAGAGACAGTCATAGTTGCGCACACAGTTGGCATATTTTAATTAAATTAACTTCAAGTTATCTAGAACCAGTGTTAAACAAAGTTTCCACGTTGCCACATACCGCGGGCACGGCTTTCCGAAAGATTTAACCCTGCAGGGGTGCTCCAACTAGTCCATCACAAATTACCACAAGACGCATAGAAATCCTCAACCACAAAGCTCGCGATCTCGTCGGATTCCCTAGTGGAAAACCTCAACTCTGAGATTACCCAAAGCATCACGGGAATCCCGATGCACAAGATATCTCGTCAAAGGTAAAACTAATCCAGCAAGGCCGCCCGGCGTGTCGACGATCCCGATAGGAGCCGCGTATCTCGTTCTCAGGACACGATGGATAAGCACAGCGTACGGCGGCCTGATAGAAATCTCCCGAGTTGCCCCGGGTTGGCCCCGCAAACGGCTCCAGTTTTGGACCAGCACCAACAGCACTGGCCCCCCTGTATTATGTAGAATTACTCCTCGGATAGCGCTAACTCCCTATGCATTTCAATTTAACAAAATTATTATGTTGGGCAAATAGTACCAATGTTGGGCCTTGCCAGACCGTCTTTAATCTAAAACGAATTATCAAGGGGGTCCCCATAACAACCCCGATCGTGTTAGGAGCGCTCAATTATGGAACATAACACCGGTAGCCGAAACTAAGGGGGCAAAGGTGGAACAAAACACTAGGCTAGAAAGGCCGAGCCTTCCACCTTTTACCAAGTACATAGGTGCATTAAAATAAATAGCATTTAATAGGGTGATAAAACCAGAAACCCATGTTACCACATGAAAGAAACTGCACCTGCAACTAGCAACGCTATCAATAGGGTTAAGCAAGCAGTAATATAGCCAATCAGTGGTTTGCTAGGTCGAACAGGTTGAAGGTTTCATGGCATTGTTGAGAGGCTGATATTTAACATGTGGTAGGCAACGAGACATAACGACAGAAACGATAAAACTAGCATGGCAATGATAGTAATGGTATCCGGGGAAATGGTCATCTTGCCTGAGATCACGCTTGGAAGAAGAACAACTCCGTGAAGTCGGCGAACCAACGTAGTCGAACGGGTCCACACATTCTGACACGCTTGCGGAACTCTATCGGAATGGAGCAAACCGGAAACAAACATCAACACAAATATTCACCATGGCAAATGCAAGACATGATGCATACCCTAATATGATGCATGATTTGTTCAATGATGCAGGCATGGCATGGCAATTGACCTCACACAAACTCTACACATTAAGTGAAGCTCGATATGCAACGGGTTGCATATCGACAAAACTCCACGATTAATTATTTAATTCACTCCCGTTTATTTAACACACAATATTAAATGCTGTTAACATTGCAAGGGGTGAAGCGATGATCCTACGTGTCATCCTAGTCGATTTAACTCGCGGAACATAGAACGAGCTACGGCACAAGAACATGCAACACAAGATAACATGCCATGAATGCGACATGCATGCGAGTTACAACATCACGGCAAGAAGGGAAAGAAGCATATGTCGCCAGGGCGAGCGAGAGGGAACCATGGCGGCAAATCGGAAACGATGCCACGGCAACGTTCCTATCCCATTAACTCGTCGAGATATCGGTGCCAACGAACTGGGAACGCGTGCGGGAACGGTAAATAAAGATGGGGTGATCCCGTATCTCGGGTTCCCATGTGTCGAGGCACGACGAAAGAAGACAACGGGCAACGGGCAACATACGGTGCATACATATATTCAACTCATACATCATATGTGTTCGGTACACGACACGTTCTCACGGTATGCCTTCGACGCGTGCGAATCGGAGCGGTTTGGGTCGTAGAGCACCAACAGTCGTCGTGGAAGTCGTGGTCGTCGTGGAAGTAGTCGTACACGGTCTCGTCGACGGTAGTCATTCGCTCGGCGTCATGGTTCTCGGGTCTTCGACGTCGGTAGTTGATCACGTCTCCGTCGATGTTCGGGGTTCGTCGAGGACGTCGTTGTCGTCGATCTTGTCGACGACTCACGGTAGGCGGGGATGGTCTACGCGCCGATGGCAACATAAGCAAGCACCAGCACTCTACCTCGGTAACAGCAGCAACTAGCACCTGGCAGCAAGCGCAACAACAACTAAGCAACGGCGAGCAACGCACTAAGCTACTACAACAGCAAGCAACTAGCAAGCAGCAGCTAGCAAGGCCACGCAAGCAGCTATCTAGCAGCTAATAGCAACAGCTACAACAACACGCAAGGAAGCTTCGGCTAGCGCAACCAAAACAACAGTATCAACCGGCAGGCAGCGGCTACAGCACAAGCAAGTAGCTCGCGAGCACTCGGCGGGGAACGGTGGCAGGAGCAGCAACAACATGCACCGGCTACTAGCAATATGGCAGCACAGCAGGCAAACACAGCATCAGGCAACAGCGGCACAAGCTAGCTATCAGGAGCAGCTACATGCAAGCAAGCAAGCTAGCCAGCAGCGGCACGGGCAGCAAGCAGCAAAGCTACAGGTAGCAGCGACCATCACAGCAGCAAGCAGCAAGCATGCCAACAAGCAACAACAGCAATGCAGGCAACGCCACAGCGACAGCAGCCAGCAAGTAGCTACACAGCAAGGCAGCAGCAGCAATGCAGGCACCGCCACAGCGGCAGCAACCAGCAAGTAGCTACACAGCAAGGCAGCAGCAGCGGCAACTCGGCACGGGACCAAGGCGGCGCAGCGCAGGCAGGGCACCGGCGGGGAACGACGGCGCGCGGCACTGCCGGAGGCGGTGCAACCGGCGAGCGCGGCGGCGAGGAGCTCGCGCGGGGAGGCGAGGCACCGCGACCAGACAGCTCGGCGGAGCTAGGGCGAGGGGATTCTTGCGGCGAGGAAGAGGCAGCGCGCGGGAGAAACGACGACGAGGGCTCGACGGGGCTGGCGAGGTCCGGCCGACGGGCAGCACGGCGGCGCGGCAAAACGGCGTGGCACCGGCGCGGGGAAACGACGCACAACACGGGGGAATGTGGGAGGCCAGGGGCATGGCGACTGCGCGGGGGCGAGGCGGCCGGCGGCGGCGACCCAGAGGAGCGGCGCGGCGCGGCGGCTGGGAGCACGGCCATGGCGAGGGGAACGGGCGAGGGAGGCGCACAGGAGGGGAAGCGACGGCGCTCGGGGAGGAGACAAGGGACGAGGGGAGCTGGGCTCCTGCTCGCTAGGGTTGGGCCATTCGTGGGCCTGGCCTGGGGTCCTCTTTCCCTCCTATTGGTTTTTTTTAAAACAGAAAACTCCAACAAAAAAATGGAAAAGGTTTTTTAAAAAAATAGAAAATTGCTTTTAGCTCCCTTTTAAAATAAATAAATATACCCCAACTATAAAATAGCTTGGGCATTTAAAACAAATAAAATGAAGCCCTTTTTTAAGAATTAAAATAATACCCTTTTTTATAAATAATAAACAAACCCCTACTTTTTAAATAAAAGAGTCTCTAGTTTTTAAACATAACAAAAGGAAATAAATAAGGCAAACCCAAGGGTTGCCCCCATATTTAATAAAAGGGTTTTGAAAGAAGACAAATCTTTTGGCGGGGTTAAAACGGAAACTTTAGCAAACCGCAAAACAAATAAAAGAGGGGTGAGAAGGTTTTAGGTCCGCGGTGCAACAGGGTTTAGCGGTGGCTCTCACGCACCCTCTCTCAACACTCCAATAAAACAATGCCACTCCCAAGGCACTAACACCCAACAACACGGCAACAAGCAACACCGACAAAACACAGGTGACATGATGCCATGCATGATGCGATGATGCAAACTAAATGACGATGCAGCCAACAAAAATAAAATAGCCACATGACGGAAACGGAATACAAGGAGAATCTTCTGGGCGTCGGTCTCGGGCTGTCACACTTGGCCCTCAAGGCAAGCCTCCTCCCCCTCCCTCCTATATATAGTGGTGATTTAGGGCTGATTTGAGGCAACTTTTACCACGTGCAACTCAGATCCAGACACATAGTTCTTCCTCTAGATCGTATTTCTGCGGAGCTCGGGCTGAGCCCTGCAGGAGTAGATCGTCACCACCACCGGAGCACCGTCACGCTACCGGAGAACTCATATACTTCTCCGTCTTGCTTGCTGGATCAAGAAGGTCGAGATCATCGTCGAGCTGTACGTGTGCTGAAGGCGGAGGTGCCGTCCGTTCGGCACCAGATCGGAACGGGTCGTGGGACGGTTCGTGGGGCTGATCGAGGGACGTGAAGATGTTCCACTACATCAACCGCGTTTCTTAGCGCTTTCTGCTATGCGATCACAAGGGTACGTAGATCCAAATCTCCTCTCGTAGATGGACATCACCATGATAGGTCTTCGTGTGCGTAGGAATTGTTTTTGTTTCCCATGCAACGTTCCCCCAGAATGGCATCATGAGCTAGGTTCATACGTAGATGTTATCTTGAGTAGAACACAAAGGGTTTTGTGGACGGTGATGTTTGATTTGCTGCCCTCCTTAGTCTTTTCTCGATTCGGCGGTATTGTTAGATTGAAGCGACCCAGACCGACATTATTTGTACGTTTACGAAAGACTGGTTTCATCGATTGACATGCAACCTCGTTGCATAAAGATGACTGGCGGGTGTCGGTTTCTTCAACTTTAATTGAATTGGTTTTGACCGAGGCGGTCCTTGGAGAGGTTAAATAGCAATTTTCACATCTCCATCGTGGTTTTTGCGTAAGTAAGATGCGATCATACTAGATACCCATAGCAGCCACGTAAAACATGCAACAACAAATTAGAGGACGTCTAACTTGTTTTTGCAGGGTATGCTTGTGATATGATATGGCCAATGACGTGATGTGATATATTGGATGTATGAGATGATCATGTTGTAATAGTTAATATCGACTTGCACGTCGATGGTACGGCAACCGGCAGGAGCCATAGGGTTGTCTTTAAACTAGCATTTGTGTTTGCAGATGCGCTTACTATATTGCTAGGACGTAGCTTTAGTAGTAATAGCATAATTAGCACGACAACCCCAATGGCGACACGTTGATGGAGATCATGGTGTGGCGCCGGTGACAAGAAGATCATGCCGGTGCTTTGGTGATGGAGATCCAGAAGCACATGATGATGGCCATATCATGTCACTTATGAATTGCATGTGATGTTAATCCTTTTATGCACCTTATTTTGCTTAGAACGATGGTAGCATTATAAGTTGATCTCCCACTAAAATTTCAAGACGAATTTGTGTTCTCCCCGACTGTGCACCATTGCGACAGTTCTCCGTTTCGAAACACCACGTGATGATCGGGTGTGATAGACTCAACATTCACATACAACGGTTGCAAAACAGTTGCACACGCGGAACACTCGGGTTAATCTTGACGAGCCTAGCATGTGCAGACATGACCTCGGAACACATGAGACCAAAAGGTCGAGCATGAATCGTATAGTTGATATGATTAGCATAGAGATGCTTACCGCTGGAACTGTTCTCAACTCACGTGATGATCGGACTTGAGTTAGTGGATTTGGATCATGTACCACTCAAATGACTAGAGAGATGTACTTTTTGAGTGGGAGTTCTTAAGTAATATGATTAATTGAACTAATTATCATGAACATAGTCTAATGGTCTTTGCGAATTATGATGTAGCTTGATCTATAGCTCTACTGTTTTTATATGTTCCTAGAGAAAATTTAGTTGAAAGTTGATAGTATCAACTTTGCGGACTGAGTCTGTAAAACCGAGGATTCTCCTCATTCCTGCGCAGAAGGCTTATGTCCTTAATGTACCACTCGGTGTGCTGCGCCTCGAGCGTCGTCTGTGGATGTTGGGAACATCTAACATACACGTTTTTGAGGACTACGCGATAGTTTAGTGCATAATACTTAATAGCTTAGAAGCAAGGCGCCGAAGACGTTTTGAAACGTCGCGGAACATAAGAGATGTTCTAAGAGATGAAATTGAGATTTCATGCTCGTGCCCTTGTTGAAAGGTATGAGACCTCCGACAAGATTCTTTGTCTACAAAGTAAAGGAGAAAAGCTCAATCGTTGAGCATGTGCTCAGATTGTCTGAGTACAAACAATCGCTTGAATCAAGTGGGAGTTAATCTTCCAGATAAGATAGAGATGGTTCTCCAAAGTCACTGCCACCAAGCTTGTAGAGCTTTGTGATGAACTATAACATATCAAGGATAGATATGATGATCGTTGAGCGATTCGCAATGTTTGACACTGTGAAAGTAGAAATCAAGAAGGACCATCAATTGTTGATGGTTGGTAAAACCACTAGTTTCAAGAAGGGCAAGGGCTAGAAGGGATACTTCATGAAACGACAAACCAATTGCTGCTCTAATGAAGAAACCCAAGATTGAACCCAAACCCGAGACTAAGTGCTTCTGTTATGAGGGGAACGGTCACTGAGGCGGAGCTACCCTAGATACTTGGTAGATAAGAAGGCTGGCGAAGTCGACAGAAGTATATTTGATATACATGACATTTACGTGTACTTTACTAGTACTCCTAGTAGCACGAGGGTATTGGATACCGGTTCGGTTGCTAAGTGATTAGTAACTCGAAATGAAAGCTATGGAATAAACGGAGACTAGCTAAAGGCGAGGTGACGATATGCGTTGGAAGTGTTTCCAAGGTTGATGTGATCAAACATCGCACGCTCCCTCTACCATAGGGATTGGTGTTAAACCTAATTAATTGTTATTTGGTGTTTGCGTTGAGCATGAGCATGATTGGATCGTGTTTATTGCAATATGATTGTTCATTTAAAGAGAATAATGATTATTCTATTTGCTTGAATAATTACCTTCAATGGTTTATTGAATGTCGATCATAGTGTTGCACATGTTCATAATATTGGTGCCAAAAGATACAAAGTAATAATGATAGTACCACTTAGTTGTGGCACTGCCAGTTGAGTCATGTTGGTATAAAATTCATGAAGAAGCTCCATGCCGATGGATCTTTGTACTCACTCATTTTTGAAACGTTTGAGACATGCAAACCATACCTGTTGGTATAAATGCATGAAGAAGCTCCATAGAGATGGATCGTTTGGACTCACTTGATTTTGAATCACTTGAGACATGCAAATCATGGCACATGAAACAAGAGAGTAACTTGTTGGGAGTAATACATTTTTGATGTGTGCAGTCCAATGAGTGCCGAGGCACGCAGTGGATATCGTTATGTTCTTACTTCACTCACGATTTGAGTAGATACAGGAGTATTTACTTGATGAATCACAAGTCTGAAATATTGAAAAGTTCAAAGCTATTTTGGAGTGAAGATCGTCGTGACAACAAGATAAACTGTCTACAATATGATCATAGAGATGAATATGTGAGTTACGAGTTTTTGGTCCGCAGTTAAGACAATGTGGAAATTATTTCGCAGTTCATGCCACCTGGAACACCATAGTGTGATGATGTGTCTAAACGTCATAGCCGCGCCCTATTGGATATAGCGCATACTATGATGTCTCTTATCGAATTGCCACTATCGTTTATGGGTTATGCATTAGAGACAACCGCATTCACTTTAAATAGGGCACCCCATATTTCCGTTGAGATGACACAGTATAGACTATGGTTTGGAGAAACCTAAGCTGTCGTTTCTTGAAAGTTTGGGGCTGTGACGCTTATGTGAAAAAGATTCAGTCTGATAAGCTCGAACCCAAAGCGGATAAATGCATCTTCATAGGATATCCAAAATAGTTGGATACATCTCCTATCTTAGATTCGGAAGCAAAGTGTTTGTTTCTAGAAACGGGTCCTTTCTCGAGGAAAGGTTTCTCTCGAAAGAATTGAGTGGGAGGGTGGTGGAACTTGTTGAGATTAGTGAACCGTCACTTCAACCAGTGTGTAGAAGGGCGCAGGAAGATGTTCCTATGGCGCCTACACCAATTGAAGTGGACATTGATGATGGTGATCATTGAGCTTCGGATCAAGTTACTACAAACCTCGTAGGTTGACAAGGTCGTGTACTACTACAGAGTGGTACGGTAACCCTGTCTTGGAGGTCATGTTGTTGAACAACAATGAACCTACGAGCTATGGAGAAGCGATGGTGGGCCCGGGTTCCGACAAATGGCTGGAGGCCATGAAATCCGAGAGATGATCCATGTATGAAGACAAAGTGTAGACTTTGGAAGAACTACTTGATGGTAGTAAGACTATTAAGTAATGATGGATCTTTAAAAGGAAGACAATCGATGATGGTGAAAAGTCACGATTAAGAAAAGCTCGACTTATCTCAAAGATGTTTCCGGCAAGTTCAAAGAGTTGACTATGATGATACTTTCTCACTCGTAGCGATGCTAAAAAGTCTATTGGAATTATGTTAGCAGTTGCTGCATTATTTATGAAATATTGCACATAGGATGTCAAAACAATGTTTCCTCGACGGTTTCCTTGAGGAAAGGTTGTATGTGATACAACTAGAAGGTTTTGTCGGTCCTAAGGATACTAACAAGTATGCAAGCTCCAGCGATCCATTTATGGACTGGTGCAAGCATCTCGGAGTTGGAATATATGCTTTGATGAGATGATCAAAGCTTTTGGGTATGTACAGGGTTTATGAGAAACTTGTATTTCCAAAGAAGTGAATGGGAGCACTATAGTATTTCTGATAAAGTATATGTGGTTGACATATTGTTGATCGAAAGTAATGTAGAATTTCTGTAAAGCATAAAGGTTGTTTGAAAGGGGTTTTTCAAAGGAAGACCTGGAAAGAGCTACTTGAACAATGAGCATCAAGATCTATGGAGATAGATCAAAATGCTAAACAGAACTTTCAAATGAAATGCATGCCTTGACAAGTTTATGAAGGAGTTCAAAATAGATCAGCAAAGGAGGAGTTCTTGGCTGTGTTGTAAGGTGTGAATTTGAGTAAGACTCAAAAGCCCGACCATGGTAGAATAAAGAGAAAGGACGAAGGTCGTCCCCTATGCCTTAGCCATAGACTCTAAAGTATGCCATGCTGTGTACCGCACCTGATGCGTGCCTTGCCACGAGTCTGTTAAGAGGTACAGAGAGTGATCCAGGATTGAATCACTAAAACAGCGGTCAAAGATATCCTTAGTGACTAATGAACTAAGGAATTTTTCTCAATTATGGAGGTGCTTAAAGAGTTTCTCGTAAAAAGTTACGTCGATGCAAGCTTTGACACTAATTCGAATAACTATGAGTAGTAAAATGGATTCATATAGTAGAGTAGATATTTGGAGTATTTCCGAATAGCACGTAGTAGCAACATCTATAAGATGACATAAAGATTTGTAAAGCACACACGGATCTGAAAGTTTCAAAACCGTTGATTAAAACCTCTCTCACGAGCAAGACGTGATCAGACCCCAGAACTATATGGGTGTTGGATTCGTTAAAATCACATGGTGATATGAACTAGATTATTGACTCTAGTGCAAGTGGGAGACTGTTGGAAGTATGCCCTAGAGGCAATAATAAATTATTTATTATTATATTTTCTTGTTCATAATAATCGTTTATTATCCATGCTAGAATTATATTGATTGGAAACTCAAATACATGTGTGGATACATAGACAACACACTGTCCCTAGTGAGCCTCTAGTTGACTAGTTCGTTGATCAAAGATGGTCAAGGTTTCCTGGCCATAGACAAGTGTTGTCACTTGATAACGGTATCACATCATTAGGAGAATCATGTGATGGACAAGACCCAAATTATATACGTAGCATATTGATCGTGTCATTTTATTGCTATTTGTTAGAGCATAATTCTCCATATGTGGTTTTGGTAATTGATGATAATTCCTATGGACCATATGATTGTTTGTTCCATCTGGTATCTTTTGATTGCTTGCCTCTATTTTTGTATGTCTTTGTGGCATACGATCCTTTTATTTGTAATCTTTGGGTCCTCGATATAGTTTGTTCTCCTCCAACTTCTTATCATTGTATATGTGTAGTTCTCTGCACTCATTTGTTGAGAAGTACACACCTTTTGGAGGACCACCTACTATATTGGCTTTCTAAACTTTTTGTCCATTTTGGCAATCGATGCTAATGGGGGAGAAGTTTAGAGAGTTTAGTTTGGTTATGCTTAGAGGTTTGCTTTTATTGCATAAGCATTTACATCTTGTACGCATGCATTATTGCTTTGCATGTGTGTGCTTGGTTATGCTTATTTCCTTATATAAACTCTCTTTAAGTGGTTGTCATCAATTACCAAAATGAGGGAGATAGTTAGAGCATATTTCTCCATATGTGGTTTTCGTAATTGATGACAATTCCTATGGACTAATGGTTGCCTTAAGTTATATTTATAGGATTTGTCCATAGGCACTTCTTGAAGTCCATGTGTTGGGATCAAGGAGTTTATATGATGACCAAGATGGTATTCAAGGTATTATCCAAAGAATACTCATAGAGACACAAGGTTGATCAAGATCTCAGACAAAGAGTAAATCAAGATGATCAGCACACAAAGCGTACAAGATGTACCGAGAGGGATCAAGTGATCCCATGGTATGGTAAGCATTGTCCATTACGTGTTTGTGTACTAACCCATGGTCTTCGTGAGAGTTCTATGTGGGGTTAGGTGTGTCTCCATGGGCTTGCGTCTAGAGGAAGATCTCATACAAAGCGTACAAGATGTACCGAGAGGGATCAAGTGATCCCATGGTATGGTGTGTCTCCATGGGCTTGCGTCTAGAGGAATATCTCATACAACCCATGAAGGATGACGTCAAGTGGTGATCGTCATCAAGATTGCGGTGTGCAAGTTCAAGTGGATCAATACAAAGATATCATGCTTGAAGCTTGCCATCCATTGTGGTGGCAATGGACTTGTGAAGATATGCTGAAGAGTGGTTCACCCATAGTGAGTATGGGAAGCAATCAACTAGTCTGCATCAAGCCAACGCAATCAAGAAAGGTGGTCCATCTTGAGGAAGCCAAGATAATCATCATCTAGCTCAAGAGGACGAGGTTCAAGGTATAGGTTTGCCCTTGATAGGTTTTCTGTTTTAGGATAGATTGATGTACTATCAAGGGGGTTCTCAAGTGAGTAGCTTGATAGTATCGTTCGTTGAGAGCTCAAACCATTTTCATCCTTGCATCATACTTCTTGGTTCTTGTTTGGTGTTTCTCTTTGTGAGTTTTGGAGCTTATTGTCATCTTCATGACAAGCTCGAGTTCATCGAAAACGGAGTCCATATGCATCTTCTATGATGTTTTCGATGTTGGGAGTTTTTATCGGTATTATTCGAAGAAGGGTTCTCACCATTTTCTTATGGATCTTTTCTCACTTGCTTCTTATTGATATTTCTATCAATATTGTGTTAGCCCATGTCGTTAGCTTTCCAATAAACTTGGTTTCGTTGAAATCGGAGTCCGTATGCGAAAGTTAGTGTAGATTCAGTATCGAGCGGTAGTACCGCTCCTCGTGCGAGTGGTAGTACCGCTCCTGTAGAGGTAGTACCGCCCCTGGAGCTATAGTACCGCCCCCGGAGCAGTAGTAATTTCTTACTACAGCTCCCTAGCAGTACCGCTCCGGATGGGCGGTAGTACCGCTTCGGGACGGTAGTACCTCTCTTTGAGCGGTTGTTCTTCGTCGGACTTTTTGTGAAGACTTTCTCTAGAGGTAGTACCGCGAGGGTCTAGCGGTAGTACCACCCGGGTTAGCGGTAGTACCGCTGTGCGCGGGCTGTAAGTGGGGGTAACGGTCTGATTCCTTCCCCCACTATATAAAAGGGTTATTCTTCCCCCCTTGGTCTTTTCTATGCGTTGAGCTCATGTTCTACCCCCATTCTTGACCTTCTTTGAGCTTGCTTACTCTCAATCCCTCCAATGATTCTTGCTTGTTCCTGAGGGAAAAGAGAGAGGAGATCTAGATCCATATCTCCACCAATCACTTTCTCCTCTATGTGAGGGGAACCCCTTGGATCTAGATCTTGGAGTTCTTTGTGAGCTCCTTTTTCTTCCTCTTATATTTCTCCATATCTTTTGTTGTTGTGGATGGATTTGAGTGTGAGGGACTTGACCACTTCGTGTGTTCTTGCCATTGCATTAGTTGCATCGGTTTGAGTTCTCCACGGTGATACGTGGAAGTGAGAAGTTGAGAAACTTATTACCCTTTGGTACTTAGTACCCTAGAGATTGTTCTTCGTGGATGCTTTGGCGTCCTAGAAGATTGGTGGTGTCTCGGAGCTCAATCATTGTGGTGTAAAGCTCCGGGCAAGCGCCGGGGTCTCCAATTAGGTTGTGGAGATTGCCCCGAGCAATTTGTACGGGTACCAGTGACCGCCCCCAAGGTTTGCCATTTGTACGGGTTCGGTGACTGCCCTCAAGGGCCCCTTAGTGGAATCTTGACATCTTGCATTGTGCGAGGGCATGAGGATATTACGGCGGCCTTAGTGGCATCTTGGGGAGCATTGTGCTTCCACACCGCTCCAACGAAGATTAGCATCCGCAAGGGTGTGAACTGCGGGATACATCATCGTCTCCGCGTGCCTCGGTTATCTCTTACCCAAACCCTTTACTTATGCACTTTACTTTGTGATAGCCATATTGTTTATTGTCATATATCTCGCTATCACTTAGTTATTTATCTTGCTTAGCATAAGGAGTTGGTGCACATAGGTGAGCCTAGTTGTTTTAGGTTCTGTGCTTGACAAATTAAACGTTAGTTTTATTCCGCATTTGTTCAAGCCTAAACCGTAATTATTTTAAAGCGCCTATTCACCCCCCCTCTAGGCGACATCCACGTCCTTTCAATTGGTACCAGAGCTAGGTCTCTCTTTATTAGGTTTAACCACCTAGAGAGTAAGGATGTCGACTAGGGGTTTAGGATTCACTGACACTCTTAGTTTCTATGGCACAAATTTTGATGTTTGGCTAGTTCGCATGCTTAATCACTTTCGGGTCTTGGATCCAAATTTAGAGCGAATTGTAGATATGGGATTTTCTCCTCCAAAGGATTCTCAAAATATATCTTTAGAGGATGAGAAAAACTCTTATCTCAACGCTCAAGCTTCTAATGAGCTTTTTGATGCTTTGAGCAATTTAGTTATATTTCAACTCATGCCATTCCGGGATGCTCATGAGTTGTGTACAAAGCTTCAAGATAAATATGGTATGTCCAAGATTTGTGGGAATGATTGTTCTCCCTCCCCCTCCGGTCGTGTGGTCTTCTCAACTTCATCTACTTCACCTACATGTGGATTGCCACAAGGTAATGATATGGTGAGTAGTGGAGATCATTGCAATAATGATAGTGGGCTTATTATTGATGATCCTTCATCACTATATTATTGCAATGCTTCATCTTTGGGCATTAACACTTCGAGCACTCTAAATGTTTTACATGCTTGTGTTGATAGTCCTTGCATATCATGTAAAAACTGCTTGATTAAATCTCATGATGATATGCTTCCTATATCTTGTTGCCATGATAAAAATGTATATATTTCCTCGAGGTGTTGTGCTAACAATGTAGAGGAAATTCATCACTCCATGGAACAAGATGTGGCCTTGAGTGATGCTTCCAGGGATCCTACATCATCATCTATTGTTACTCACTTTTGCCTTATGGCTAAGGCTTCAAAGGTATCTCCTACTTTGAATCCCAATGTATCTCATGATGATGATGTTGATGATAATGAGGATGAGAATAATGATGAAGAGAGTGATATTATTTCATCCTTCAAAATTAATGGTGAAATGATTTTTAAATCTCTTTATAAAAATAAACTTGCTTGTTCCAACTTCTTGGAAATCATGTCTATTGCCACTGAGGGCAAGAAATACATTGAGGAGTTGGAAGCTCATCTCAAGGAGCATGAGGCCACCATTGAGACAATGGAAGGTCATGAGCGTGATTATGCTAACAAAATCGCGAAACTATCTAAGCTCTTGAAAATGAACAAACTGCCAAGGAATTTCTTGAGGAAACCTTTGCTATAGAATTATCTAGCTTAAAGGAATCCCATGATAGAGCTCTCGAGGTGGCTAATGATTTTAGAACTAAAAACTATAAGCTTGAAGTTGCACATTCTAAACTCATTGAGGACTATGAGCACCTCGAAAATGGCTCAAGGGCCATTAAGAGTTCGCTCATCGAACTCACGGAGTCTCATGCTCAACTTGAAGCTTCATATGCTAAAGAGCTTGCCAAGTTTCCTTCTCCTCTTATTGTTAATAATGATGCTTGTGCTACTAACTCTACTTCTTGTGAAGCATCCATTTTAAAGGAGAATGTTGAGCTAAGGGCTCAACTTGAGTTGCTATCTAGCAACTATGGGAAATTGGAAGAAAGTCATGTAATGCTCAGAAGCTCTCATGATGATCTTCTAGTATCCCATAATGTGCTAAAATTAGCTCATGAGGCTATTACTAGCAAGGTAACATCGAGTGAGCCTCATGTGGACATTAGGACTACTTCTAGTCAAAAATATATATTGCCATGTGCTAGTCCTCGTAATTCATCTACTCATAATGTTGCTACATCTTGTGATGAATTACTTTCCATGCCTTGTTGCTCTAACAATGAAACTTATACTTCCTCTAGTACTTGTGTTGATACTAACCATGTAGAGGAAATCAAAGAGCTCAAGGCCCAAGTCACTTCCTTGAAGAAAGACTTGGAAAAGAGTCATGAAGGAATGTCCACACTCAACAATGTCTTGTTTGGGCAAAAATCCACAAATCACAAAGATGGACTTGGATTCAACTCCAACAAGAAGAATAAGTCCAAAATCTTCAATAAGAATGGACAAGAACAAGTCAAGAATTCGGCCAAGATTATTTGCTTCAAGTGCAAAATTGAAGGGCACCATGTTAGATCTTGCCCACTAAAGAAGAATCCCCAAAGTCACAAGCAACAAGGGAAGCGGCCACAAGTTCAATCACATACTCAACTACAAGTTGAAGAAAGGCCCCTTCCCAAGAAGACCCAAGCCAACACTCCTCATGTTGAGAAATCAATTGGTAAGAAATTAAAAGGTAGCTGTTGCTACTTATGTCGTGAGAAGGGTCACTTCGCTTCTTCTTGCACGAGAGGTAATTTATCCAACCCAATCATTATTGATGATATCTACTCTCTTGGGAAGGATAAGGTTGGCAATGTGTTTGACAAGTTTGTTGGTACTCAAAGTGGTGTCAAGAAAAGTATCATTTGGGTTGCCAAGCCTATTGTGACTAACCTCTTAGGACCCAACGTGGTTGGGGACCAACAAGCTCAAACTTGATAAATAGGTGAATGTGGAGGACATTGGAGACTTGGATACATAATGAAGAATTGAGGGGTCTTCATTATTCATATTATCTCAAGGCAAGTCATTTGGATTATCAAGTTTCTATCTTATATCCAATGTGCCTCCTTACGGTAACTTGTACTTAAACTGTTTACATTGTTAGTTACTTGCCCCTTTGCATGTTGTGGTTTGGTACCTTGCATTTGTTTGTATATGTCGTGCTTCGAACTTGCTTATCTTGAGTAATTGAGTATGTGTATGTTGGTTTGCACATCATGTACATGTGAGTCTTGTATTGAGCCTTTTTTCATCTTGTTTGTATCGTTGTTGGCTCTTGTGAGAGATTAATGGATTATCCCACTGTGGGGGAGTGATGTGATTTGCGCACCTCACAATACTATAAATGTGTATACATGGGGAATACCACTTAGTATTGATATTTTAAGATTATCTAGTTTCTATGTGGTATGTCTTACTCATGAGAAATTCAAATTCTATATGGTCCATTAATTGTCTCTTGTTGGTTTTAATTTGCCACTTGTTAATATTGTTGGGTTATCACATTATGGGGGAGTAATATGCTATGTGCATATTACAAGCCTAGAAAATGTGTACATTTGAGGTATTGCCACTTAGTGTTGATATTGTAAATTATCTTGTTCCTAGGTGGCATGTTAGCTCTACAAGTGTCATTTGCTTGCTTTTGATGGGTAAAGATGATGTTGGATATATTTGCGATCTACCAATGAGTATTATTTCCAAAATACTTCTTGTCCTTGACAATTGGTATTCCCATCATGTGGTAGGAATTGCTAATCGTCTTTACATTAGATTTTGTGTTTCGTTTGTCTTCCTTGCCTCTTGTGGATCTATTTTAACATGTCTAGTGTTTTTATAGATATAGAGAAAGTGATGATCCCATCTTGTGCATTTTGTATTTAAATGCAAATTCTATATAATGCACATCCCTTGGGGGAGCTATCCTATTTTCTTTAGAACACTCTCTTTATTCGCCCATCATAAAATCTTTTGATCCCCATCAAGTGTGTGTTGATGGGAGGCAAGTCTTGCTCTTTTATGATGCTTTGTGCCATCATGAAAATTTGTCGAGGGTTTGGTTTGTTGGAACCTAGCTCTCTTTTGGAAACTAGATACCTCGTATTTGTTTTCCTTCAATTGATATCTTGTTTCCTTTTATTTGGAATGTGTCAATAGATATCTCATTCCTTGAGGTATCTTTTAATTGATATCCTTCAAGTGATAGTTTTTCGTTTGGTATCTTATTATCACTTGATACCTTGTCTTTTGGTGTATTATCAACTTTGTGTTGAGTTGATTCTTGAAAGCCTTGATCATGCATATTTACTATATATAGCTTCTTTTGCTTGCGTTCTTTCTTTGACCCAATATATAGGGGAAACTCCACCTTGTCATAAATTGGCTAAAGTGTGCATGAAATTCAAATTCATATCTATGTGCACATATGTATGTGGAGTTTGTCCTATGTATTGTTGGTTTTCTAACTCTTTGGTCCCAATGAGCTTGGGCACCATTTTGTTTGTTTTGTTGTTCCAGGAACAATTGGAGATGCGTTGGATGCTCGACTCACCTATAAGGAAGGTGTTGAGACCATGTGATTATTGGAGCCAAGTTAGGATGATCAACGAACAACTATCTACTACATCAATCCAATGTTGTCTCGGTAACAAGTATCTACTTCATGCATTCATTTCTTGCAAAGGCCCAAACCTGTCTTTTCTTTTCCAGGTTGCATCATGGCACGTATCTCTTGATTCGTTCTTGTAGTACTTGTTTCCTTTCTCAAAGCATCCGAACGATGATGTCTTATTGCTAGTTGGGATGTCTTTGATGTTCGTATGTTGGGAGTTCATATTGTATAATAAGAAAATATTAGGCCATGTTCTATGCTTCCAAGCAAAGATCTTATTGATATATTTATGACTTCCTTTTGGATATCTTGTTTGTTCCTTCTTGTAACCATTTCGTGTGTACATCCTTCTTTGTGGATATATATCATCATGATTGTCTTCTACTTAGAATCTTTTACACATGAGAGAAGTTACATCTCGAATTGATATCCTCTTTTATTTCACGTCCACCGTTGCATTTCCTTTTTCAGTTTTGGTGGCTTCGTGAAAGGATTTGTCTTGAGTGCGTATCTTATTTTCCTACATCTTGATGCACTCTTTGGCCGTGAAGGTTATTTTTCCTCATGCTTGTCTTGATGAGGGTTTTGCCATTTCGATTGGTATTCCTCCTCTTGACAAGGTTCTTATTTCCCATCTTTACCATGGGTTGTCACAAGCGTTGGTTCTTATTTTGTTTATTAGTAAGCTTGTGAACCCATTCTCTAGTATGTGTGTGTGGGAATGATATGTCTTGCACTTTGTTTCTCATTTCATCAAGACTATGTTGATCAGTAATGCTCATCCTTATCTTAGTCTTCTCAAGTGCTTTGCCATGACTCACACACATTATTTTAGTTAAGCCTATTCTTAAGTTGCTGCTTTTACATGTTGCTCAACCATTTGCTTTGTGCAAGTGATATGCTTATTGTCTCATCTATCTTCTTGCACTCGTTGTGTGTTTTTATTAATTTTGGGCGAGCAACGATCCTATTTTGTGCACTTGTATCAAATATAAAAATCTCTTATTAGTGCACAAATCATGGGGAGCTTCTCTAGTTTTGATAAAATACTCCATTGCCTTTATCATAATATCTTTTATTCATGTGGTTCGAAGGACCATATGATTGTTTGTTCCATCTGGATTCTTTTGATTGCTTGCCTCTATTTTTGTATGTCTTTGTGGCATACGATCCTTTTACTTGCAATCTTTGGGTCCTCGATATAGTTCGTTCTCCTCCAACTTCTTATCATTATATGTGTATTTCTCTCCACTCATTTGTTGAGAAGTACACACTTTTTGGAGGACCACCTACTATATTGGCTTTCTAAACTTTTTGTCCATTTTGGCAATCGATGCCAATGGGGGAGAAGTTTAGAGAGTTTAGTTTGGTTATGCTTAGAGGGTTTTGCTTTTATTGCATAAGCATTTACATCTTGTACACATGCATTATTGCTTTGCATGTGTGTGCTTGGTTATGCTTATTTTCTTATATAAATTCTCTTTAAGTGGTTGTCATCAATTACCAAAATGGGGGAGATTGTTAGAGCATATTTCTCCATATGTGGTTTTGGTAATTGATGACAATTCCTATGGACTAATGGTTGCCTTAAGTTATATTTATAGGATTTGTCCATAGGCACTTCTTGAAGTCCATCTGTTGGGCTCAAGGAGTTTATATGATGACCAAGATGGTATTCAAGGTATTATCCAAAGAATGGTCATAGGGATACAAGGTTGATCAAGATCTCAGACAAAGAGTAAATCAAGATGATCAACACACAAAGCTACAAGATGTACCGAGAAGATCAAGTGATCCCATGGTATGGTAAGCATTGTCCATTACGTGTTTGTGTACTAACCCATTGTCTTCGTGAGAGTTCTATGTGGGGTTAGTTGTGTCTCCATGGGCTTGCGTCTAGAGGAAGATCTCATACAAAGCGTACAAGATGTACCGAGAGGGATCAAGTGATCCCATGGTATGGTGTGTCTCCATGGGCTTGCGTCTAGAGGAAGATCTCATACAAACCCATGAAGGATGACGTCAAGTGGTGATCGTCATCAAGATTACGGTGTGCAAGTTCAAGTGGATCAACATGAAGATATCATGCTTGAAGCTTGCCGTCCATTGTGGTGGCAATGGACTTGTAAAGATATGCTGAAGAGTGGTTCACCCGTAGTGAGTATGGGGAGCAATCAACTAGTCTTCATCAAGACAACGCAATCAAGAAAGATGGTCCATCTTGAGGAAGCCAAGATCATCATCATCTAGCTCAAGAGGACGAGGTGCAAGGTATAGGTTTGCCCTTGATAGGTTTTCTGTTTTAGGATAGATTGATGTACTGTCAAGGGGGTTCTCAAGTGAGTAGCTTGATCGTATCATTCGTTAAGAGCTCAAACCATTTGCATCCTTGCATCATACTTCTTGGTTCTTGTTTGGTGTTTCTCTTTGTGAGTTTTAGAGCTTATGGTCATCTTCATGACAAGCTCGAGTTCATCGAAAACGGAGTCCATATGCATCTTCTATGATGTTTTCGACGTTGGGAGTTTTTATCGATCTTATTCAAAGAAGGGTTCTCACCATTTTCTTATTGAACTTTTCTCACTTTCTTCTTATTGATATTTCTATCAAGATTGTGTTAGCCCATGTCGTTAGCTTTCCAATAAACTTGGTTTCGTTGAAATCGGAGTCCGTATGCGAAAGTTAGAGCAGATTCAGTATCCAGCGGTAGTACCGCTCCTGGTGCGAGCGGAAGTACCGCGCCTGTAGCGGTAGTAATTTCTTACTACCGCTCCCTAGCGGTAGTACCGCTCTAGGAGCGGTAGTACTGCTCCGGGTGGGCGGTAGTACCTCTCTCTGAGCGGTTGTTCTTCGTTGGACTTTTTGCGAAGACTTTCTCTAGAGGTAGTACCGCCAGGGCTAGAGGTAGTACTGCCAGGGCTAGCGGTAGTACCGCCAGGTCTAGCGGTAGTACCGCTGTGCGCGGGCTGTAAGTGGGGGTAACAGTTTGATTCCTTCCCCCACTATATAAAAGGGGTCTTCTTCCCCCCTTGGTCTTTTCTATCCGTTGAGCTCATGTTCTACCCCCATTGTTGACCTTCTTAGAGCTTGCTTACTCTCAATCCCTCCAATGGTTCTTGCTTGTTCTTGAGGGAAAAGAGAGAGGAGATCTAGATCCACAGCTCCACCAATCACTTTCTCCTCTATGTGAGGGGAACCCCTTGGATCTAGATCTTGGAGTTGTTTGTGAGATCCTTGTTCTTCCTCTTATATTTCTCCGTAGCTTTTGTTGTTTTGGAGGGATTTGAGTGTGAGGGACTTGACCACTTCGTGTGTTCTTCCCTTGTATTAGTTGCATCGGTTTGAGTTCTCCACGGTGATACGTGGAAGTGAGAAGTGGAGAAGCTTATTACCCTTTGGTACTTAGTACCCTAGAGATTGTTCTTCGTGGATGCTTTGGCGTCGTAGAAGCTTGGTGGTGTCTCGGAGCTGAATCATTGTGGTGTAAAGCTCCGGGCAAGCGTCGGGGTCTCCAATTAGGTTGTGGAGATTGCCCCGAGCAATTTGTACGGGTACTAGTGACCGCCCCCAAGGGTTGCCATTTGTACGGGTACTAGTGACCGCCCCCAAGGGTTGTCAGTTGTACGGGTTCGGTGACCGCCCTCAAGGGTCCCTTAGTGGAATCACGACATCTTGCATTGTGCGAGGGCGTGAGGAGATTACGGTGGCCTTAGTGGCATCTTGGGGAGCATTGTGCCTCCACACCGCTCCAACAGAGATTAGCATCCGCAAGGGTGTGAACTTCGGGATACATCATCGTCTCCGCGTGCCTCAGTTATCTCTTACCCGAACCCTTTACTTATGCACTTTATTTTGTGATAGCCATATTGTTTATTGTCATATATCTCGCTATCACTTAGTTATTTATCTTGCTTAGCATAAGGATTTGGTGCACATAGGTGAGCCTAGTTGTTTTAGGTTTTGTGCTTGACAAATTAAACGTTAGTTTTATTTCGCATTTGTTCAAGCCTGAACCGTAATTATTTTAAAGCGCATATTCACCCCCCTCTAGGCGACATCCACGTCCTTTCACTATTGTTTTCTGCGTGTCAAGTATTTATTCCTATGACCATGAGATTATATAACTCACTGGCACCGGAGGAATACCTTGTGTGTATCAAACGTCACAACGTAACCGGGTGACTATAAAGGTGCTCTACAGGTATCTCCGAAGGTGTCCGTTAAGTTAGCATGGATCAAGACTGGGATTTGTCACTCTGTGTGATGGAGAGGTATCTCGGGGCCCACTCGGTAATACAACATCACACACAAGCCTTGCAAGCAATGTGACCAAGTGTAAGTCACGGGATCTTGTATTATGGAACGAGTAAAGAGACTTGATGGTAACGAGATTGAAATAGGTATGCGGATACCGACGATCAAATCTCAGGCAAGTAACATACCGAAGGACAAAGGGAATGACATACGGGATTATATGAATCCTTGACACTGAGGTTCAACCGATAAGATCTTCGGAGAATATGTAGGATCCAATATGGGCATCCAGGTCCCGCTATTGGATATTGACCGAGGAGTACCTCGGGGCATGTCTACATAGTTCTCGAACCCGCAGGGTCTGCACACTTAAGGTTCGATGATGTTTTAGTATAGTTGAGTTATATGTGTGGTTACCGAATGTTGTTCGAAGTCCCAGATGAGATAACGGACGTCACGAGGGTTTCCAGAATGGTCCGGAAACGAAGATTGATATATAGGATAGTTTCATTTGGTTATTGGAAAGTTTCGGGCAATTCCGGTAGTGTACCGGGAGTGACGAATGGGTTCCGGGAGTTCACCGGGAGGGGCCCATCCACCCGGGAGTGAGCCCAAGGGCATAGGGTGGCGCCACAAGTCCCTAGTGGGCTGGTGGAGTCAGCCCAAGAGGCCCATGGCGCCACTTATAGAAATACTAAAAAGAAAAGAAAAAGAAAAGGGAAAAGAGGAGGTGGGAAGGAAGGAGTGGACTCCTTCCTCCAAACCGAATTGGGGTGGGAGTCCTCCTCCCCCTTGGCCGACACACCCCTTGAGGGCTTGGCCCTCAAGGCAAGCCTCCTCCCCCTCCCTCCTATATATAGTGGTGATTTAGGGCTGATTTGAGACAACTTTTGCCACGTGCAAATCAGATCTAGACACCGTAGTTCTTTCTCTAGATCGTATTTCTGCGGAGCTCGGGCGGAGCCTTGCAGGAGTAGATCGTCACCACCACTGGAGCGCCGTCACACTGCTGAAGAACTCATCTACTTCTCCGTCTTGCTTGCTGGATTAAGAAGGTCGAGATCATCGTCGAGCTGTACGTGTGCTGAACGCGGAGGTGCCGTCCGTTCGGCACCAGATCGGAACGGATCGTGGGATGGATCGCGGGACGGTTCGTGGGGCTGATCGAGGGACGTGAAGACGTTCCACTACATCAACCGCGTTTCTTAACGTTTCCTGCTGTGCGATCTACAAGGGTACGTAGATCCAAATCTCCTCTCGTAGATGGACATCACCAAGATAGGTCTTCGTGTGCGTAGGAAACTTTTTGTTTCTCATGCAACGTTTCTAAACACGCCCGTCGTCGGTTTCCTCGCGTGCGCCCGCCCTCGGCCTCCTTGTCCGCGGCCGCCGTCGGCCTTCTCACATGCGCCCGCCGGCCTCCTCGCATGCGCCCGCTGTCGGCCTCCTCGCGTGCGTGCGCTAGCCCGCCAGCCCGCCACATACGTCGGGGTGCGGGCGCGGCCACCGCCACGGCCACATCGGGGCGGAGAGGAGCGCGGCCATGACCACGGCCACGTGCGACGGGACGGAGCACGGCCACAACCACAGCGGGGTGGAGCGGACACGGACACGGCCACGACGGCGAGCAGGCCACGAGCGGCGGGGTGTGGGCATGACCACGACAGCGAGCAGGCCACGGGCGGTGGGGCGTGGGCATGACCACGACAGTGAGCAGGCCACGTGCGGCAAGCTGGGTACGGACGCACGCAGTTATTTTTGGGCGCCTGTTAAAAATGCTACTGCGCATTATATTTTTAAGTTTTTATTGTAGATGCTCGGTCATCCGACGTGCTAAAACATCATTTTAATGTTGTAAAAAAAATAACGCGCGGCTTCGTAGCGTGTTTGTTGGAGATCTCTAACCGTCGGTCGAGTCATCAGCCTAGAGAGGGGGAAAGCCGTGTTCTCGCAGTGAAAACGAACTTCACGTTCAAAGCGCCTTCTCTAACCTTCCCAGCCCAGGAGGTAGCGGATTAGAAGAAGATAGGAAAGAAGAGCAGAGCAGAAAGACAGTAGCCGACTCCTCCCTCCCTCCCTCCCAGTGCACAGCCATGGCCACCACAACCTTATCCCTCCACGGGCTCCCTTCCCCGACCGCCAAGAAGCTCACCTCCTCCTTCCTCGGCGCCCCCTCCTCCTTTCTCCGGCCGGCGGCGCTTGCCGCCGCCGCCCCGCCCACGCGGAGGGTGTTCGCCGTCAGGGCCATGGCGCCCCCCAAGCCCGGGGGCAAGCCCAAGAAAGGTGCGTGCCTATCCTCGCCTCTACCTCCGCGCCACCCGACATGGTTTCGCCCGACCCGCCTCGTCCTCTGGCTAAACTCTCTATGCATGCGCGTTGCTCTGCAGTGGTGGGCATCATAAAGCTGGCGCTGGAGGCGGGCAAGGCGACGCCCGCGCCACCCGTCGGACCGGCGCTCGGTGCCAAGGGTGTGAACATCATGGCCTTCTGTAAGGATTACAATGCCAAGACGGCCGACAAGCCCGGCTACATTATCCCCGTCGAGATCACCGTGTTCGATGTGAGCTTGCGCTGTTGATTAATCCCGCGAGTCTGAATGTTAATGTGTGTGCATTGTATTGTATTGATAAATGGTAATGCCGGTTGGTCCTCATGATGTGTGTGGCATTGATTTGCGTTTTGCAGGATAAGAGCTTCACCTTTATCCTCAAGACACCTCCTGCCTCAGTACTGCTCCTCAAGGCTGCAGGTATGCACCCTGTTGATTAGCATTTAATTGTTCATAATTTGAGCTTCATGCACCAAAGTGAAGATGTATGAGCATATATAATTGAAAAAAAAAGGGAATGTATTTTGCTATGTTGGTATGTTCGTCTCTGTGGGGGGAAGGTTGTTCAAATGCTACCAGAATATTATGGCTGAGTTTTAGTATCTGCAGACTGTAGAGGAATTGATTAATGATTCACTATGCCATTATGAATGTATAGACGACAATACTAACATACTTAGGGCTTGTTCGGTTAATCCCTCCCACAAGGGGATTGGAGAGGATTGGAGGGGATTGAGGTGGATTTTGACTTGTAGGTGATCCCTCCAAACCCCTTCAAATCTCAAGGAACCGAACAAGGCCTTTAAGGAAAGTAGTCTGTTCGATGCTACGTGTATAACAATTTTGCACACATGGAAGCTACTGATCCTATATCTGTATCGGAGGAACTGTATATGGACCTCTGGAAAAGATTCTACAGGGAAAAACCGCTAAACTAATTCCTTGATTTAACACCTATCTGAATTATTTGGGTACGGCGCAATATGTATGACTCATTAAAATTTCTGTTCATCCAACATGGAAGTTTATAGTGGGCTCCAAGTTCACACGGTATTTAAGCTTCACCAAATTTGGTGTCCATTTCTTTTTTCCTAACTGATGTTCTAGGCTTCCATTATCCATAAGGCATTGAATCACTGATGAGAAGGCGAAATAGGTCTTGAACCGCATCGCTATTCGTTATATATTGTACAGTTTCTTTTTGGTCTTGTACTTGGTACAGCTTAATACTGTGTGTTCGATTTAGAAATCATGAATTTTCTGAAACTAAAAGTGTCATGAGTTAGCCACTAACTTGGCACAGTATTGAGCTGACACCATCAACCTTCTATTTGGTGTAGTTTTATGCTAGGCTTTATATAACACAGCTAAGTAAGCTAACGGTTCGTAATCTCCAATTTTCTTGGTCCTTGTTTTCAGGTGTCGAAAAAGGCTCAAAGGAGCCACAACGTGAGAAGGTTGGAAAGGTGACTGTGGACCAAGTACGCACGATCGCCCAGGAGAAGCTGCCTGACTTGAACTGCAAAACCATTGAGTCTGCCATGAGAATCATAGCGGGCACTGCCGCTAACATGGGCATCGATGTCGACCCACCGATCCTGGTGAAGAAGGAGAAGGTGGTCTTCTAGTCAGCTCGCCTCCATCTGTACATTTTTTGCTTCATTTTTGTACACAAATATGTTGTGGTGCACAGTTGTGATATTCTTCTAGGCAAATTTGTAATCATTTGCTTCGGTATCATAGAGTGCTCTCGCGGTGCAGGTAGGCCTGTCGACTATATGTTTTTGGTCACAGAAGTTTCATCATTTTGAAATTCATATCATCATTGCTCTATTAACAATCTGAGAAGGGGATGTTCGCATGGTTTGTGCCCCAGTAGATAACTCAGGTTTCAAGATCCGGCTAAGTTTCTACTGTCTTTTATTGCCCTGTGGCCGAAGTGTGAGGTGGTGCTCTCGGCAGATGGATTCCGGCCCATTTCCCTTCAGAATTGCGTCGTGAAGATTATTTCTCGGATCTTGACCACACGACTAATTTTTTTTTATTGAGTTCCTGGTTTCCTTTGAACAGTCTGGCTTTATTGCTGGAAAATGCATGGCCGACAACTTCCTGTATGCGGCAGATTTAATCCATAGTTGTCTCCTTCGCAAGACACCCACGATTGCCCTTAAATTGGATTTCAAGAAAGCCTTCGACTCAGTTAGCTGGGAGGCTCACCACTGGCAAGACAACGGTGTTGTTGAACGGGTCCCTGGCAGGTGGATTTTGTGTAAGAAGGGGCTACCCCAGGGGGATCCTGTGTCGCCCTACCTCTTCTTGATATTTGCAGACCTTGTCCGCTAGCTAATTGTCAAGGAAGTGTCGCCCTACCTCTTCTTGATAGTTGTGGACCTTCTCCGCCAGCTAATTGTCAAGGATATCTCCGCCGATAGGTTGCTACATCCGCTTGTCGGTGACCTATCGTGTCCTGTTATACAGTATGCTGACGATACCCTTTTGCTTGTCCGAGCTGATTATGGAAGCTTTCTCGGCTCAATTCTATATTGGATGCCTTCTCTGCCGCCATGGGCCTAACCATCAACTTCCACAAAAGCACCTTGGTTCTCGTGTGCGTCAATCCCACACACGCTACGCTGCTGGTTGCGGAGCTTGGGTGTCCATTATCATCATTCCCCCAAACCTATCTCGATCTACCTCTTTTTGATGCAAAACTGCGTGTTAGTGCCCTAGACTTCTTGCCGACGAAAATTGAGCGGCGCATACGTGGATGGTGCACGTACACCCTTGACCTAGGAGCCGTTTGACTCTTACTTCTGTGGTTCTGGCCACGACCCCCACTCATGCCATGTCGGTTATGCCCGTCCCCAAAGGCATTATGAACAAGATGGACCGCCCCCGAAGGGCCATGTTCTCGAAGGGGGCAAGGGAGTGCTCCGAAGGGGACTGGCAGGTAGCTTGGCGTGAGGCTTGTCATCTCCGCGAGGACGGGGGTCTTGGCTTGGTCAACATTGAGGTACAAAATACATGTCTCCTTTAGAAGATGGTCCATAAGATTTTCAGTGGCGTCCGTACCCCCTGGACCATATGGGTGCGCCGTTGGTACTTTGGGGATAGTCCTGATGCTTCAACCCCCTCATGGAAGGTTTCCGCCTCCCTGGTCCCGCTCTATCGTTCCCTAACATCGATGAAGGTCGGCGATGGCGAAGGCACATCCATATGGCAAGATAACTGGACCTCGCTTGGTCAATAGGCAGCTGCTCTCCCCACCGCGTACTCGCATTGTCTCCGCCCCGATTAGACTCTTGGGGACTTCGACCGGCTGGGTGCGGATGCAATTCTTGTGCACGATCGACTGTCTAGGACTACCGTGTGTGGAGCTCCACATGCTTTGGTATGCGCTTGACCGTATAGGGTTCTCTTGAGAGAGTGATGAGAGGACCCTGGCATGGGGTGGGTGTCTTCAGTTCAAGGCGGGGGCGGTGTATCGTTTGGTCACAATCTCTCGGTGCGAGCTCCCCCTTCATGGCCTCAACTTGGAAGGCTTCATGCCCCTCAAGGTCAAGGTGTCCGAGTGGATTCTTCGGCATGGCAACACTTGTACACGGGCCTTCCTTTTGAATTGGTTTCCTCAATTAGATGACTGTCCTTTCTGCCTGGGGCATTTGGAGACGATCCTTCACCTCTTCTTAGAGTGCCCCCTATTGCGTCTGATGTGCGCGTGTGTCCTCGGTTGTCGCCGCTTGCCCATAAATTGCACTATAGAAAGTGTTTGGTGCGCTCTCTCTACCGTTCACCCCTCGTGGAGCCGCCCTCTTCTCAGCACGACGATGTGTTCTATCCGCTGGTGGTCTAGAAGTCTAGGAATTGGATGGTTTTGATAACATTCGTACATCTGATCTTGAATTGCGGCATTCCACCACGAGCACCTTCTATTGTGGGTTGTCCGTGCCCTCTACCCGGTAGACTCTACCCCGTTGCTTCAGTGGTGATTTTGTGTCCCGGGGCGATACAAACGTTTGGGGAACTTTGGTGTCCGGTTACGAGGACCTCGTCAAAACTCCTGGGTCCTCGGGCGATACAAACTTTCGAGGAACTCCTGGGACCGCTTACGGCGACCTCGTCAAAACTCGTAGATTTTATACATTCTCGCCAGTTTTGTATGCCAGCACTCACTCATTTTGGGTCCCAGGGCGATCCAAACATTCCGCGAACTCTGGGACCGGTTATGGGTAACTCGTCAAAACTCACAGATTTGGTCCATTCTCGCCAGTTTTGAATGATATTACTCACCGATTTTGGGTCCCGGCGCGATCCGAACGTTTCGCAAACTCCGGGGATGGTTACGAGGACCTCGTCAAAACTCAAAGATTTCGTCCATTCAGGCCAGTTTTCTTTGCTATTACTCATTGATTTTGGGTCCCGGGGCGATACGAATGTGTCAAGGACTGGTTACGAGGACCTCGTCAAAAACTCACTGATTTGGTCCATTCTAACTAGCTTTCCATGCTATTACTCACTGATTTTTGGTCCCGGAGCGATACGAACTTTCAGTGAACTTTGGGGTCCGGTTACGAGGACCTCATCAAAATTCGGAGATATTATATATTCTAGCCAGATTTTGTGCTATTACTCATTAATTTTGGGTCCCGGGGCGATCCGAACGTTTCGCAAACTCTCGGGGACCGATTATGGGGAAATCGCCAAAAGTCGCAGATTTTGACCATTCTAGCGAGTTTTCTATGCCATTACTCAGTAATTTTGTGACATGGGGTGATACAAACGTGCCGCGAACTCCGGGGACCGGTTATGGGGACCTCGTCAAAACTCGCAGATTTGGTCCATTCTGGTCAGTTTTGTATGATATTATTCACTGATTTTGGGCCCCGGGGAGATATGAACGTTCCGCGGACTCCGGGGACAGGTTATGGGGACCTCATAAAAACTCACATATTTGGTCAATTCTGGCCAGTTTTCCATGCTATTACTCAATGATTTTGGGTCCAGGGGCGATACGAACGTTCGGGAAACTTCGGGGTCCGGTTATGGGGACCTCGTCAAAACTCACAGATTTGGTCTATTTTGGCCAATTTTGTATTCTATTACGCAATGTGTTTGGGTCCCGGGGTGCTACAAACGTTCGAGGAAATCCTGGGTCCGGTTACGGGGAACTCATCAAAACTCGCATATGTGATCCATTCTGGCGAGTCTTGTATGATATTACTCACTAATTTTGGGTCCCGGGGCGATCCGAACGTTTCGAAAACTCCAGGGATGGTTACGGGTACCTCCTCAAAACTAGAATATTCCGTCCATTATGGTGAGTTTTCAATGTTACTCATCGATTTTTTGGTCCCGAGGCCATACGAATGTTTCGCAGACTGGTTACGGGACCTCGTCAAAACTCGTTGATTTCGTCCATTCTGACGAGTTATGTTTGATCCATTTCGTCAAAACTTTGGGACCGGTTATGGGGAACTCGTCAAAATTCACATATTTGATCCATTCTGGCCAGTTATGTTTGATATTACTCACTGATTTTGGGTCCCAGGTTATCCGAACGTTTCGCAAACTCCGGGGATGGTTACGAGGACCTCGTCAAAACTCGAAGATTTCGTCCATTCTGGCGAGTTTTCCATGCTTACTCATTGCTTTTTGGTCCCCGGGCAATACGAATGTTTCGCGGACTTGTTACGGGACGTCGTCAAGACTCGTTCATTTCGTCCATTCTGACCAGTTTTCCATGCTATTACTCACTCACTTTGGGTTCTGGTGCGATACGGCCGTTCGGGAAACTTTGGGGCTCGTTACGGGGACCTCATCAAAACTCGGAGATATTATACATTCTGGCCAGTTTTGTATGCTATTACTCACTGATTTTGGGTCCCGGGGCGATCCGAACATTCCACGAACTCTAGGGACTCGTTAGAGGGAACTCGTCAAAACTCGTAGATTTTGTCCATTCTAGCCAGTTTTCTATGCGATTACTCGGTGATTTTGTGACCCGGGGTGATATGAACGTTCCGCGAACTCCGGGGACCGGTTACATGGACCTCGTCAAAACTCGCAGATTTGATCAATTATGGCCAGTTTTGTATGATATTATCCAATGATTTTGGGTCCCGGGGCGATCCGAACGTTCCGCGAACTCGAGGGACTCGTTAGAGGGACCTCATCAAAACTCGCAGATTTGGTCCATTCTGACTAGTTTTGTATGATATTATGCACTGATTTTGGGTCCTGGGGCGATGTGAACGTCCCGCGAACTCCGGGGACCGGTACGTAGACCTCATCAAAACTCACAGATTTGGTCAATTCTGGCTAGTTTTCCATCCTATTACCCACTGATTTTGGGTCCTGGGGCGATACAAACGTTCGGGGAACTTCGGGGTCCAGTTATGGGGACCTCGTCAAAACTCTCAGATTTCGTTAGTTCTGGCCAGTTTTGTTTTCTATTACTCAATGTGTTTGGGTCCCGGGGCGCTACAAATGTTCGGGGAACTCCTGGGTCCGGTTACGGGGACCTCGTTAAAACTTGCATATTTTATACATTCTCGCAAGTTTTGTATGCGATTACTCACTGATATTGGGTCCCGAGGCGATCCGAATGTCCCGCGAACACTTGGGACCGATTACGGGAACCTCATCAAAACTCACAGATTTCGTCTATTCTGGCCCGTTTTCTATGCTATTACTCACTAATTTTGGGTCCCGGAGCGATACGAACGTTGGGGAACTTTGGGGTCCGTTTACGGGGACCTTATCAAAACTCGGAGATATTATATATTCTGGCCAGTTTTGTATGCTATTACTCAATGATTTTGGACCCCGGGGTGATCCGAACGTTCCGCAAACTGTGGGGACCGGTTACAGGGAACTCGCCAACACTCACAGATTTGGTCCATTTTAGCGAATTTTCAATGCTATTACTCAGTAATTTTGTGACCAGGGGTGATACGAACATCCTGCCAACTCCGGGGACTGGTTACGGGGACCTCGTGAAAACTCACAGATTTGGTTTATTCTAGCTACTTTTGTATGATATTATTCACTGATTTTTGGTCCCGGGGCGATCTGAACGTCCCGCGAATCCAGGGACCGGTTACGGAGACCTCATAAGAACTCGCAGATTTGGTAAATTCTGGCTAGTTTTTCGTGCTATTAGTCACTGATTTTGGGTCCCGAGGTGATACAAACGTTAAGGGAACTTCGGGGTCCGGTTATGGGGACCTCCTAAAAACTCGCAGATTTGGCCCATTCTTGCCAGTTTTGTATTCTATTACTCAAAGTGTTTGGGTCCCGGGGCGCTACAAATGTTTGGGGACCTCCTGGGTCCGGTTACATGGACCTCGTCAAAACTCACTGATTTTGGGTCCCGAGGCGATCCGAACATTCTGCGAACTCTGGGACCGGTTACGGAGGACTCGCAGATTTGATCCATTATGACCAGTTTTGTATAATATTGCTCACTGATTTTGGGTCGAGGGGTGATCCGAACGTTTCGCAAACTCCGGGGATGGTTACGGGGACCTCGTCAAAACTCGAAGATTTTGTCCATTGTGGCCAGTTTTCTATGCTATTACTCATTGATTTTTGGTCCCAGGGCGATACGAATGTGTCGCGGACTGGTTACGAGGACCTCGTCAAAACCCGCCGATTTGGTCTATTCTAACCAGTTTTCCATGCTTTTACTCACTGATTTTGGGTCCTTGAGCAATACGAACGTTGGGGGAACTTTGCGGTCTGTTTATGAGACCTCATCAAAACTCGGAGATATTATACATTTCGGCCAGTTTTGTATGCTATTACTGAATGATTATGGGTCCCGGGGCGATCCAAACGTTCTCCAAACTCTGGGGACCGGTTATGGGGAACTCACCAAAACTCGTAAATTTTGTCCATTCTAGCCAGTTTTCTATGCTATTACTCACTAATTTTGTGACCCGGGGTGATACGAACGTGCCGCGAACTCCGGAGACCTCGTCAGAACTCGCAGATTTGGTCCATTCTGACTAGTTTTGTATGATATTATTCATTGATTTTGGATCCTGGGGCGATCTGAACGTCCCGCGAACTCGAGGAACCGGTTACGGAGACCTCATCAAAACTCGCAGTTTTGGTCAATTCTTGCTAGTTTTCCATGCTACTCACTGATTTTGGGTCCTGGGGTCATACGAAAGTTCGGGGAATTTCGGGGTCCGGTTATGGGGACCTTGTGAAAACTCGCAGATTTGGTCCATCGTGGCCAGTTTTGTATTCTATTACTCAATGTGTTTGGGTCCCGGGGCGGTACAAACGTTCAGTGAACTCCTGGGTCCGGTAACGGGGACCTCGTCAAAACTCGCAGATTTTATACATTCTCGCAAGTTTTGTATGCTATTACTCACTGATTTTGGGTCCCGGGGCGATCCGAACGTTCCGCGAACTCTTGGGAGCGGTTAGAGGGACCTCGTCAAAACTCACAGATTTCGTGCATTCTTGCCAGTTTTCTATGCTATTACTAACTGATTTTGGGTGCCGGGGCGATCCGAATGTTCCGCGAATTCCGGGGACCGGTTACGGGGACCTCGTCAAAACTCACACATTTCTTTGATTTTGGCACTTTTCCATGCTATTACTCAGTGATTTTGTGTCCCGGGGCGATACGAACGTTCGCGGAACTTCGGTGTTGGGTTACGAGGACCTCGTCCAAACTCACATATTTGGTCCATTCTGTCCAGTTTTGCATGCTATTACTCACTGTGTTTGGGTCCCGAGGCACTACAAACGTTCAGGGAACTCCTGGGTCCGGTTAAACCGACCTCGTCAAAACTCGTTGATTTTGTACTTTCTGGCCACTTTTGTATGCTATTACTCACTGATTTTTGGTCCCGGGGCGATCCGAACATTCCGTGAACTTTCGGATCTGTTACGGGGAACTCGTTAAAACTCGCCTATTTGATCCATTCTATCCAGTTTTGTAAGATATTACTCACTAATTTTGGCCCCGGGGCGATCCGAACGTTTCGCAAACTCCAGGAATGGTTATGGGGACCTCGTCAAAACTAGAAGATTTCATCCATTCTGGCGAGTTTTCCATGCTTACTCATTGATTTTTGGTCCCGGCACAATACGAATGTTTCGTGGACTGGTTACGGGACCTCGTCAAGACTCTCTGATTTCGTCCATTCTAACAAGTTTTCCATGCTATTACTGACGGATTTTGGGTCCCGGAGCGATACGACCGTTCGGGAAACTTTGGGCCCGGTTATGGGGACCTCATCAAAACTCGGAGATATTATACATTCTCGCCAGTTTTGTATGCTATTACTCACTAATTTGGGGTCCCGGGGCGATCCGAACGTTCCGCGAACTCTAGGGACAGGTTACAGGGTACTCGTCAAAACTCGCAAATTTTTCCATTCTAGCCAATTTTCTATGCTATTACTCAGTGATTTTGTGACCCACGGTGATATGAACGTTCCACGAACTCCGTGGACCGGTTACGGGGACCTCGTCAAAACTCGCAGCTTTGATAAATTATGGCTAGTTTTATATGATATTATTCACTGATTTTGGCTCGCGGGGCGATCCGAACGTTCCGCGAACTCTAGAGACTCGTTACGGGGACCTCATCAAAACTCGCAGATTTGGTCCATTCTGATGAGTTTTCTATGCTATTAGTCACTGATTTTGCGTCTCGGGGCGATACGAACGTTCACGGACTGCAAGGACCGGTTACGGAGACCTCGTCAAAACTCACAGATTTGGTCAATTCTAGCCAGTTTTCCATGATATTACTCTTTGATTTTGGGTTCTGGGGCGATACGAATGTTCGGGGAACTTCGGGGTCCGGTTATGGGGACCTCATAAAAACTCATAGATTTGGTCCATCCTTGCCAGTTTTGTATTCTATTACTCAGTGTGTTTGGGTCCCGGGGCGCTAGAAATGTTTGGGGAACTCCTGTGTCTGGATACTTGGAACTCGTCAAAACTTGCAGATTTTATACATTCTAGCCAGTTTTGTATGCTATTACTCACTGATTTTGGGTCCCGGGGCGATCCGAACATTCCGCGAACTTTGGGACCGGTTATGGAGGACTTGTCAAAACTCGCAGATTTGATCCATTATGGCCAGCTTCGTATGACACTACTCGTTGATTTTGGGTGTAGTGGCATTCCGAATGTTTCGCAAACTCTGGGGATGGTTACAGGGACCTCGTCAAAACTCGAAGATTTCATCCATTGTGGCCAGTTTACTATGCTAGTACTCATTGATTTTTGGTCCGAGGGCGATATGAATGTGTCGCGGACTGGTTTCGGGATCTCGTCAAAACTCGCTGATTTGGTTCATTCTAACCAGTTTTCATGCTATTACTAACTGATTTTGGGTCCTTGAGCGATACGAACATTGCGGCAACTTTGCGGTCCGTTTACGGGGACCTCATCAAAACTCGTAGATATTATACATTTCGGCCAGTTTTGTATGCTATTACTGAATGATTTTGGGTCCTGGGGCGATCCGAACGTTTCGCAAACTCTGGGGACTGGTTACGGGTAACTCACCAAAACTCGCAGATTTTGTCCATTCTAGCCAGTTTTCTATGCTATTACTCAGTAATTTTGTGACCCGGGGTGATACGAATGTGCCACGAACTTCGGGGAGCGGTTACGGGGACCTCGTCAAAACTCGCAGATTTGGTCCATTCTGGCTAGTTTTGTATGATATTATTCACTGATTTTGGGTCCCGGGGCATTTTGAACGTCCCGCAAACTCCAAGGACCGGTTACGGAGACCTCATCAAAACTCGCAGATTTGGTCAATTCTGACTAGTTTTCCATGCTATTACTCACTTATTTTGGGTCCTGGGGCGATACGAACCTTCGGGGAACTTCGGGGTCCGGTTATAGGGACCTCGACAAAACTCGCACATTTGATCCATTCTGGCCAGTTTTGTATTCAACTACTCAATGTGTTTGGGTCCTGGGGAGGTACAAACGTTCGGTGAACTCCTGGGTCCGGTAACGGGGACCTCGTCAAAACTCGCAGATTTTATACATTCTCGCCAGTTTTCTATGCTATTACTCACTGGTTTTGGGTCCCGGGGCGATCCGAACGTTTTGCGAACTCTGGGGAGCGGTTACGGGGACCTCGTCTAAACTTGCAGATTTGGTGCATTCTGTCCAGTTTTCTATGCTATTACTAACTAATTTTGGGTCCGAGGGTGATCCAAATGTTCCGCGAATTCCGGGGACTGGTTACGGGGACCTCGTCAAAACTCACACATTTCTTTGATTTTGGCACTTTTCCATGCTATTACACACTGACTTTGTGTCCCGGGGCGATACGAACGTTCAGGGAACTTCGTTGTCTGGTTACGAGGACCTCGTCAAAACTCTCAGATTTGGTCCATTCTGTCCAGTTTTGCATGCTATTACTCACGGTGTTTGGGTCCCGGGACACTACAAACATTCGGGGAACTCCTGGGTCCGGTTACACCGACCTCGTCAAAACTCGCTGATTTTGTACTTTCTGGCGAGTTTTGTATGCTATTATTGAGTGATTTTGGGTCCCGGGGCGATCCGAACATTCCGCGAACTCTGAGCCCTGTTACGGGGAACTCGTCAAAACTCGCCTATTTGATCCATTCTAGCTAGTTTTGTATGCTATTACTCACTAATTTTGGGCCCGGAGCGATCCAAACGTTTCGCAAACTCCAGGAATGGTTATGGGGACTGCTACCTCTTGTGCTTGCGTTGGTTTTTCCCTTGAAGAGGAAAGGGTGATGCTGCACGGTAGCAGTAAGTATTTCCCTCAGTTTGAGAACCAAAGTATCAATCCAGTAGGATTATCAAGGCAAGTCAGCAATGTACTTGCGCAAAAACAAACAAACTTGCACCCAACGCTATAAAGGGGTTGTCAATCCCTTCACGATTAATTGCAAGGTGAGATTTGAAGGTGGAAAGTGCAACAAAGTAAAATTGTAGAGCTGAAAATATGATGTGAAGTAGACCCGGGGGCCAGAGTGTTCACTAGAGGCTTCTCTCATGATAGCAAATATTACGGTGGGTGAATGAATTACTGTCGAGCAATTGATAGAACCGCGCAAAGTCATGATGATATCTAAGGCAATGATCATACATATAGGCATCACGTCCGAGACAAGTAGACCGGTACTTTCTGCATCTAATACTATTACTCCACACATCGACCGCTATCCAGCATGCATCTAGTGCATTGAATTCATAACAAAAAGAGTAACGCCTTAAGCAAGATGACATGATGTAGAGGGATAAATTCATGCAATAGATATAAACCCCATCTTTTTACCCTTGATGGCAACAACACGATGCGTGCCTCGCTACCCTTGATGGCAACAACACGATGAGGACACCGCACGGTATGAACCCAAAACGAAGCACTTCTCCCATTGCAAGAATTATAGATCAAGTTGGCCAAACGAAACCCACAACTCGAAGAGAATTACAAGGATACAAAATCATGGATATAAGAGATCAGAGGAAACTCAAATAATAATCATAGATAATCTGATCGTAAATCCACAATTCATCGGATCTCGACAAACACACTGCAAAAGAAGATTACATCGGATAGATCTCCATGAAGATGATGGAGAACTTTGTATTGAAGATCCAAGAGAGAGAAGAAGCCATCTAGCTAATAGCTATGCACCCGAAGGTCTATGGTGAACTACTGAAACATCATCGCAGAGGCAATGGTGTTGGTGAAGAAGCCCTCCGTGTCCGAATGCCCCCTCCGGCAGGGCACCAGAACGTGCCCCAGATGGGATCTTGCGGAGACAGAAGCTTGTGGCGGCGGAAAAGTATTTTCGTGGCTCTCTCCCGTGGTTTCTGATTTTTAGGGAATTTATAGGCGGAAGAGGTAGGGGAAAGGAGCCACGGGGTGCCCACAAGCCTGCTAGGCGCGCCCACCAGTCCGAGGCTAGGAGGCTTTGTGGCCTCCCCCGGGAGCCTTTGCCTTGGTTCTCAAGTTTCCCGCGTATCTTCTGTTCCGGAAAAAATCTTTTCGGAGGTTTTATTCCGTTTGGACTCCGTTTGATATTATCCTTTGAAAAAGGTCAAAAGCACGGTAAAAACAGGAACTGGCACTTGGTACTGAGTTAATAAGTTAGTCCCAAAAAAGATATAAAATGCATACAAAACATCCAACGTTGGCAAGATAATAGCATGGAACCATCAAAAATTATAGATACGTTGGAGACGTATCAAGCATTCCCAAGCTTAACTCCTTCTCATCCTCAGTAGGGCAATGATAAAGACTGAATTTTTGATGTGGAATGCTACCTAACATATTTGTCCTTTGCAACTTCTTTCATGTGACATGAATGTTCAGATCCGTAAGATTCAAAACAATAGTTTGCTATTGACATGAAAACAATAATACTTCAAGCAAACTTGCAAGGAAATCATGAACTTTCGAAATAACAAGGCCAAAGAAAGTTATCCCTACAAAATCATGTAGTCTGGCTATGCTCCATCATCCCCACACAACGAATTTAAATCATGTTTCGTCCCGGGGTGATACGAATGTTTCGTGTACCGATCTCGGGACCTCGTCAAGACTCGCTCGTTTCGTCCATTTTGACCAGTTTTCCATGCTATTACTGACGGATTTTGGGTCCCGGAGCGATACGACCGTTCGGGAAACTTTGGGGCCCGGTTACGGGGACCTCATCAAAACTCAGAGATATTATACATTCTCGCCAGTTTTGTATGCTATTACTCACTAATTTTGGGTCCCGGGGCGATCCGAACATTCCACGAACTCTAGGGACAGGTTAGAGGGAACTCGTTAAAACTCACAGATTTTGTCCATTCTAGCCAATTTTCTATGCTATTACTCAGTAATTTTGTGACCCACGGTGATATGAACGTTCCACGAACTCCACGGACAGGTTACGGGGATCTCGTCAAAACTCGCAGCTTTGATAAATTATGGCTAGTTTTATAGGATATTATTCACTGATTTTGGCTCCCGGGGTGATCCGAACGTTCCGCGAACTCTAGAGATTGGTTACGGGGACCTCATCAAAACTCACAGATTTGGTCCATTCTGACAAGTTTTCTATGCTATTAGTCACTGATTTTGCGTCTCGGGGCGATACGAACGTTTACGGACTCCAAGGACCGGTTACGGGGACCTCGCCAAAACTCACAGATTTGGTCAATTCTGGCCAATTTTCCATGCTATTACTCTTTGATTTTGGGTTCCGGGGTGATACGAATGTTCGGGGATATCAGGGTCTGGTTATGGGGACCTCGTAAAAACTCACATATTTGCTCCATTCTTGCCAGTTTTGTATGCTATTAATCATTGATTTTGGGTCCCGGGGCGATCCGAACATTCCGCGAACTCAGGGACCGGTTACAGAGGACTCGTCAAAACTCGCAGATTTGATCCATTATGGCCAGTTTTGTATGATAATACTCGTTGATTTTGGGTCCAGGGGCATTCCGAACGTTTCGCAAACTCTAGGAATGGTTACGGGGACCTCGTCAAAACTTGAAGATTTCGTCCATTGTGGCCAGTTTCCTATGCTATTACTCATTGATTTTTGGTCCCGGGGCGATACAAATGTGTCGCGGACTGGTTACGGGGACCTCGTCAAAACTCTCTGATTTGGTTCATTCTAACCAGTTTTCATGCTATTACTCACTGATTTTGGGTCCTTGAGCGATACGAACATTGCGGGAATTTTGCGGTCCGTTTACGGGGACCTCATCAAAACTCATAGATATTATACATTCCGGCCAGTTTTGTATGCTATTACTGAATGATTTTGGGTCCCAGGGCGATACGAACATTTCGCCAACTCTGGGGAGTGGTTACGGGGAACTCATCAAAACTCGCAGATTCTGTCCATTCTAGCTAGTTCTCTATGATATTACTCAGTAATTTCGTGACCCGGGGTGATACAAACATGCCGCGAACTCCGGGGAGCGGTTACGGGGACCTCGTCAAAACTCCCAGATTTGGTCCATTTTGGCTAGTTTTGTATGATATTATTCAATGATTTTGGGTCCCGGGGGGTTCTGAACGTCACGCGAACTCTAGGGACCGGTTACGGAGACCTCATCAAAACTCGCATATTTGGTCAATTCTGGCTAGTTTGCCATGCTATTATTCACTTATTTTGGGTCCTGGGGCGATACGAATGTTTGGGGAACTTCGGGGTCCGGTTATAGGGACCTCGTCAAAACTCGCAAATTTGATCCATTCTGGCCAGTTTTGTATTCAACTACTCAATGTGTTTGGGCCTCATACGTCTCCAACGTATCTATAATTTTTTATGGTTTCATGCTATTATCTTGTCAAACTTTGGATGTTTTGCGTGCGTTTTATATATTTTTGGGACTAACTTATTAACTCACTGCCAAGTGCCAGTTCTTGTTTTTCCATGTTTTTAACCCCTTTCAGAGGAGATTTTGAAACGGAGTCCAAACGGAATAAAATCCCCGATTTTTTTTCCGCAACGGAAGAAGATCAGGAGACTTGAGAGCCAAGGTAGGGGGCCCAGGGGCCCCACAAGCGCCCACCCCGCGGCTAGGGGGGATGCCGCGGCCCACAGGCTTGTGGGCCCCCTAGACGCCCTCTGCCCTAGGGGTTGCGCCTATATATTCCCTAAAAATCCCAAAAAAACAGGAGATCATCGAAAGTACTTTTCCGTCGCCGCAAGCTTCTGTCTCCCCAAGATCCCATATGGGGCATGTTCTGGTGCCCTGTCGGAGGGGTGATTAGGATACGGAGGGCTTCTTCATCAACACCATGACCTCTCCGATGATGCGTGAGTAGTTCACCATAGACCTACGGGTCCGTAGCTAGTAACTAGATGGCTTCTTCTCTCTCTTGGATCTTCAATACAAAGTTCTCCATGATCTTCATGGAGATCTATCCGATGTAATCTTCTTTTGCGGTGTGTGTGTCGAGATCCAATTAATTGTGGATTTATGATCAGATTATATATGAATCTTATTTGTGTTTCTTTTGATCTCTCTTATGCATGATTTCATATCCTTGTAATTCTCTTCGAGTTGTGGGTTTTGTTTGGCCAACTAGATCTATGATTCTTGTAACGGGAGAAGTGCTTGGTTTTGGGTTCATACCGTGCGGTGACCTCACCCAGTGACAGAAGGGGTAGCGAGGCACGCATCGTGTTGTTGCCATCAAGGGTAAAAAGATGGGGTTTTCATCATTGGTTTGAGATTATCCCTCTACATCATGTCATCTTTTTTAAAGCGTCACTCTGTTCGTCATGAACTCAATACACTAGATGCATGCTGGATAGCTGTCGATGTGTGGAGTAATAGTAGTAGATGCAGAAAGTATCGGTCTACTTGTCTCGGACGTGATGCCTATATGCATGATCATTGCCTTAGATATCGTCATGACTTTGCGCGGTTCTATCAATTGCTCGATAGTAATTTGTTCACCCACCGTGATATTTGCTATTTTGAGAGAAGCCTCTAGTGAACACCATGGCCCCCGGGTCTACTCCACACCATATTTTCAGCCTTACACTTTTTACTTCGTTGCACTTTCCGCCTTCAGATATCATTTGCAAACAATCTGGAAGGGATTGACAACCCCTTTGAAGCGTTGGGTGAAAGCTTGTTTGTGTTTGTGCAGGTACTCTGGACTTGACGAGACCCTCCTACTGGATCGATACCTTGGTTCTCAAACTGAGGGAAATACTTACTGGTCCTGTGCTGCATCACCCTTTCCTCTTTAAGGGAAAAACCAACGCAAGCTCAAGAGACGACAAAAAGATCTCTGGCACCACTCCTAGGGAATGACTTTTGTTGACGTAGCAGAATGATTTCTGGCACCGTTGCCGGGGAGGAAGATCAAGTCAAGAACTCATCCAAGTAGGTGTCGCAAACTCATCTCTTGCATTTGCTTTGTTTGCCAGTTGCCTCTCATTTTCCTCTCCCCCACTTCACCAATTTTCCTTTTCGTTTGCCTTTTCGTTCGCCCTTTTTCTCGCTTGCTCTTTGTTCGCTTGTGTACTTTCTTGCTTGCCGAAGTCACCATGAATGAAAACACCAAACTTTGTGACTTCTCGAATACTAATAATAATGATTTTATTAGTACTCCGATTGCTCCCGCCACAAGTGCGGAGTCATACGAAATCAATGCCGCTTTGCTGAATCTTGTTATGAAAGAGCAATTCTCCGGCCTTCCTAGTGAAGATGCCGCATCCCATCTCAATATCTTCATTGAGCTTTGCGATATGCATTTGGAGACGATCCTTCACCTCTTCTTAGAGTGCCCCCTATTGCGTCTGATGTGCGCGTGTGTCCTCGGTTGTCGCCGCTTGCCCATAAATTGCAGTATAGAAAGTGTTTGGTGCGCTCTCTCTACCGTTCACCCCTCGTGGAGCCGCCCTCTTCTCCGCACGATGATGTGTTCTATCCGCTGGTGGTCTAGAAGTCTAGGAATTGGATGGTGTTTGATAACATTCGTACATCTGATCTTGAATTGCGGCATTCCACCACGAGCACCTTCTATTGTGGGTTGTCCGTGCCCTCTACCCGGTAGACTCTACCCCGTTGCTTCAGTGGTGATTTTGTGTCCCGGGGCGATACAAACGTTTGGGGAACTTTGGTGTCCGGTTACGAGAACCTCGTCAAAACTCCTGGGTCCTCGGGCGATACAAACGTTCGAGGAACTCCTGGGACCGCTTACGGCGACCTCGTCAAAACTCGTAGATTTTCTACATTCTCGCCAGTTTTGTATGCCAGTACTCACTCATTTTGGGTCCAAGGGCGATCCAAACATTCCGCGAACTCTAGGACCGGTTATGGGTAACTCGTCAAAACTCGTAGATTTGGTCCATTCTGGCCAGTTTTGAATGATATTACTCACTGATTTTGGGTCCCGGGGCGATCCGAACGTTTCACAAACTCCGGGGATGGTTACGAGGACCTCGTCAAAACTCAAAGATTTCGTCCATTCAGGCCAGTTTTCTTTGCTATTACTCATTGATTTTGGGTCCCGGGGTGATACGAATATGTCAAGGACTGGTTACGAGGACCTCGTCAAAAACTCGCTAATTTGGTCCATTCTAACCAGCTCTCCATGCTATTACTCAGTGATTTTTGGTGCCGGAGCGATACAATCTTTCAGGGAACTTTGGGGTCCGGTTACGAGGACCTCATCAAAATTCGGAGATATTATATATTCTAGCCAGATTTTGTGCTATTAGTCACTAATTTTGGGTCCCGGGGCGATCCGAACGTTTCGCAAACTCTCGGGACCGGTTATGGGGAAATCGCCAAAACTCGCAGATTTTGTCCATTCTAGCTAGTTTTCTATGCCATTACTCAGTGATTTTGTGGCGTGGGGTGATACGAACGTGCCGCGAACTCCGGGGACCGGTTATGGGGACCTCGTCAAAACTCGCAGATTTGGTCCATTCTGGTCAGTTTTTTATGATATTATTCACTGATTTTGGGCCCCGGGGAGATATGAACGTTCCGCGGACTCCGGGGACATGTTATGGGGACCTCATAAAAACTCACATATTTGGTCAATTCTGGCCAGTCTTCCATGCTTTTACTCAATGATTTTGGGTCAAGGGGCGATACGAACGTTCGGGAAACTTCGGGGTCCGGTTATGGGGACCTCGTCAAAACTCACAGATTTGGTCTATTTTGGCTAGTTTTGTATTCTATTACTCAATGTGTTTGGGTCCCGGGGTGCTACAAACGTTCGGGGAACTCCTGGGTCCGGTTACGGGGAACTCATCAAAACTCGCATATGTGATCCATTCTGGCGAGTCTTGTATGATATTACTCACTAATTTTGGGTCCCGGGGCGAGCCGAACGTTTCGTAAACTCCGGGGATGGTTACGGGTACCTCCTCAATACTAGAATATTCCGTCCATTCTGGTGAGTTTTCAATGTTACTCATTGATTTTTGGTCCCGAGGCCATACGAATGTTTCGCGGATTGGTTACGGGACCTCGTCAAAACTCGTTGATTTCGTCCATTCTGACCAGTTTTCCATGCTATTACTCACTGATTTTGGGGCCCGGAGCGATACAAACGTTTGGGAAACTTTGGGGCCCGGTTACGGGAACCTCATCAAAACTCATAGATATCATACATTCTAGCAAATTTTGTATGGTATCACTCACTGATTTTGGGTCTCGGGGCGATCCGAACGTTGCGAGAACTCTGGGGATCGGTTATGGGAACTCGTCAAAACTCGCAGATTTTGTCCATTCTTAGCCAGTTTTCTATGCTATTACTTAGTGATTTTGTGACCGAGGGTGATATGGACTTTCCGCGAACTCCGGGGACCGGTTACGGGGACCTCGTCAAAACTCATAGATTTGATTAATTATGGCCAGTTTTTATGCTATTATTCATTTATTTTGGGTCCCGGGCGATCCGAACGTTCCGAGGACTTCGAGAACGGTTACGGGGAACTTATCAAAACTCGTAGATTTGGTCCGTTCTGACGATTTTTCTATGCTATTACTCATTGATTTTGCGTCCCGGGGCGACATGACTGTTCCGAGGACTTCGGGGACCTCGTAAAAAATTGCAGATTTGGTCCATTCTGGCTAGTTTTGAATTCTATTACTCAGTGTGTTTGCGTCCCGGGGCGCTATAAACGTTCGGGGAACTCTTGTGTCCGGTTATGGGGACCTCGTCAAAATTCGTAGATTTTATACATTCTCGCTAGTTTTGTATTCTACTACTTAGTGATTTTAGGTCCCGGGGCAATCCGAACGTTCCACGTACTCTCGGGACCGGTTACGGGGACCTCGTCAAAACTCGCATATTTGGTCCATTCTGGCTTGTTTTCTATGCTATTACTCATTGATTTTGGGTCCCGGGGCGATCCTAACTTTCCGCAAACTCTGACGACCGATAACGGGGACCTCGTCAAAAATCACACATTTCTATGCTATTACTCACTGATTTTGGGTCCCGGGGCGATACGAACGTTCGGGGAACTTCGGGGTCCGTTTATGGGGACCTCGTCAAAACTCGCAGATTTGGTCCATTCTGGCCAGTTTTGTATTCTATTACTCACTGTGTTTGGGTCCCTGTGCGCTACAAATGTTTGGGGAACTCCAGGGTCTGGTTATGGGGAACTCGTCAAAACTCGCAGATTTTATACATTCTAGCCAGTTTTGGATGCTATTACTTATTGATTTTGGGTCCTGGGTCGATCCGAACAGCCCGCAAACTTTGGGACCGGTTATGGGGAACTCGTCAAAATTCACATATTTGATCCATTCTGGCCAGTTATGTTTGATATTACTCACTGATTTTGGGTCCCGGGTTATCCGAACGTTTCACAAACTCTGGGGATGGTTATGGGGACCTCGTCAAAACTCGAAGATTTCGTCCATTCTGGCGAGTTTTCCATGCTTACTCATTGCTTTTTGGTCCCCGGGCAATACGAATGTTTTGCGGACTTGTTACGGGACCTCGTCAAGACTCATTGATTTCGTCCATTCTGACCAGTTTTCCATGCTATTACTCACTTACTTCGGGTTCTGGTGCGATACGGCCGTTCGGGAAACTTTGGGGCCCGTTACGGGGACCTCATCAAAACTCGGAGATATTATACATTCTCGCCAGTTTTGTATTCTATTACTCACTGATTTTGGGTCCCGGGGCGATCCGAACGTTCCACGAACTCTAGGGACTCGTTAGAGGGAACTCGTCAAAACTCGTAGATTTTTTTCCATTCTAGCCAGTTTTCTATGCGATTACTCGGTGATTTTGTGACCCAGGGTGATATGAACGTTCCGCGAACTCCGGGGACCGGTTACATGGACCTCGTCCAAACTCGCAGATTTGATCAATTATGGCCAGTTTTGTATGATATTATCCAATGATTTTGGGTCTCGGGGCGATCCGAACGTTCCGCGAACTCGAGGGACTGGTTAGAGGGACCTCATCAAAACTCGCAGATTTGGTCCATTCTGACTAGTTTTGTATGATATTATGCACTGATTTTGGGTCCTCGGGCGATGTGAACGTCCCGCGAACTCCGGGGACCGGTACGTAGACCTCATCAAAACTCGTAGATTTGGTCAATTCTGGCTAGTTTTCCATCCTATTACCCACTGATTTTGGGTCCTGGGGCGATACAAACGTTCGGGGAACTTCGGGGTCCAGTTATGGGGACCTCGTCAAAATTCTCAGATTTGGTTAGTTCTGGCCAGTTTTGTTTTCTATTACTCAATGTGTTTGGGTCCCGGGGTGCTACAAATGTTCGGGGAACTCCTGGGTCCGGTTACGGGGACCTCGTCAAAACTTGCAGATTTTATACATTCTCGCAAGTTTTGTATGCTATTACTCACTGATATTGGTTCCCGAGGCGATCCGAACGTTCCGCGAACACTTGGGACCGATTACGGGAACCTCATCAAAACTCTTAGATTTCGTCTATTCTGGCCTGTTTTCTATGCAATTACTCACTAATTTTCGGTCCCGGAGTGATTCGAACGTTGGGGGAACTTTGGGGTCCGTTTACGGGGACCTTATCAAAACTCGGAGATATTATACATTCTGGCCAGTTTTGTATGCTATTACTCAATGATTTTGGACCCCGGGGAGATCCGAATGTTCCGCAAACTGTGGGGACCAGTTATAGGGGACTCGCCAAAACTCACAGATTTTGTCCATTTTAGCGAATTTTCAATGCTATTACTCAGTAATTTTGTGACCAGGGGTGATACGAACATCCCGTCAACTCCGGGGACTGGTTACGGGGACCTCGTGAAAACTCACAGATTTGGTTTATTCTAGCTACTTTTGTATGATATTATTCACTGATTTTTGGTCCCGGGGCGATCTGAACGTCCCGCGAACTCCAGGGACCGGTTACGGAGACCTCAGCAAAACTCACAGATTTGGTAAATTCTGGCTAGTTTTTCGTGCTATTAGTCACTGATTTTGGGTCCTGGGCGATACAAATGTTCGGGCAACTTCGGGGTCCGGTTATGGGGACCTCGTCAAAACTTGCAGATTTTATACATTCTGTCCAGTTTTGTATTCTATTACTCAATGTGTTTGGGTCCCGGGGCGCTACAAACGTTCGAGGAACTCCTGTGTCCGGTTATGGGGACCTCGTAAAAACTAGGAGATTTTATACATTCTCGCAAGTTTCGTATGCTATTACTCATTGATATTGGGTCGCGGGGCGATGAGAAAGTTCCGTGAACTCTGGGACCGGTTACGGGTACCTCGTCAAACTCGCAGATTTCGTCCATTCTCGCCAGTTTCTATGCTATTACTAACTGATTTTGGGTCCCGGGGCGATCCGAACGTTCCGCGAACTCCGGGGACCGGTTACGGGGACCTTGCAAAACTCGCACAATTCGTTCATTACGGCCAGTTTTCCATGCTATTACTCACTGATTTTGTGTCCCGGAGCGATACGAACGTTTCGGGAACTTCGATGTCCGATTACGAGGACCTCGTCAAAACTCACATATTTGGTACATTCTGGCCCGTTTTGCATGCTATTACTCGCTGTGTTTGGGTCCCGGAGCGCTACAAACGTTCGGGGAATTCCTGGGTCCGGTTACGTGGACCTCGTAAAAACTCGCACATTTTATACATTCTGGTTAGTTTTGTATGCTATTACTCACTCATTTTGGGTCCCGGGTCAATCAGAACATCCCGCGAACTCTGGGACCGGTTACGGGGAACTCATCGAAACTCGCATATTTGATCCATTCTGGCCAGTTTTGTATGATATTACTCACTAATTTTAGGTCCCGGGGCGATCCGAACATTTCACATACTCCAGGGATAGTTATGGGGACCTCGTTAAAACTAGATGATTTCGTCCATTCTGGCGAGTTTTCCATTCTTACTCAATGATTTTTGGTCCCCGGGCGATACGAACATCCCGCGAACTCTGGGGCCCGGTTATGGGGACCTCGTTAAAACTCGCAGATTTGGTCCATTATGGCCAGTTTTTTATGATATTATTCACTGATTTGGGGTCTCGGGGCGATCCGAACGTTCCGCGAACTCCAGGGACTGGTTATGGGGACCTCATCAAAACTCGCAGATTTGGTCCATTCTGACGAGTTTCTATGCTATTACTTACTGATTTATCATCCCGAGGCGATACGCATGTTCGCGGACTTAGAGGACCTGTTACGTGGACCTCGTCAAAACTCCCATATTTGGTCAATTCTGGCCAGTTTTCCATGCTATTACTCACTGATTTTGGGTCCCGAGGCGATACAAACGTTAGGGGAACTTCGGGTTCCGGTTATGGGGATCTCCAAAAAACTTGCAGATTTGGTCCATTCTTGCTAGTTTTGTATTGTATTACTCAAAGTGTTTGGGTCCCGGGGCGCTACAAATGTTTGGGGACTTCCTGGGTCCGGTTACATGGACCTCGTCAAAACTCACTGATTTTGGGTCCCGAGGCGATCCGAACATTCTGCGAACTCTGGGACCGGTTACGGAGGACTCGCAGATTTGATCCATTATGACCAGTTTTGTATAATATTGCTCACTGATTTTGGGTCGAGGGGTGATCCGAACGTTTCGCAAACTCCAGGGATGGTTACGGGGACCTCGTCAAAACTTGAAGATTTTGTCCATTGTGGCCAGTTTTCTATGCTATTACTCATTGATTTTTGGTCCCGGGGCGATACGAATGTGTCGCGGACTGGTTACGAGGACCTCGTCAAAACTCGCCGATTTGGTCTATTCTAACCAGTTTTCCATGCTTTTACTCACTCATTTTGGGTCCTTGAGCAATACGAACATTGGGGGAACTTTGCGGTCTGTTTACGAGACCTCATCAAAACTCGGAGATATTATATATACCGGCCAGTTTTGTATGCTATTACCGAATGATTATGGGTCCCGGGGCGATCCAAACATTCTCCAAACTCTGGGACCGGTTATGGGGAACTCACCAAAACTCGTAAATTTTGTCCATTCTAGCCAGTTTTCTATGCTATTACTCACTAATTTTGTGACCCGGGGTGATACGAACGTGCCGCGAACTCCGGGGACCTCGTCAGAGCTCGCAGATTTGGTCCATTCTGATTAGTTTTGTATGATATTATTCATTGATTTTGGATCCTGGGGCGATCTGAACGTCCCGCGAACTCGAGGAACCGGTTACGGAGACCTCATCAAAACTCGCAGATTTGGTCAATTCTGGCTAGTTTTCCATGCTATTACTCACTAATTTTGGGTCATAGGGTCATACGAAAGTTCGGGGAATTTCGGGGTCTGGTTATGGGGACCTTGTTAAATCTCGCAGATTTGGTCCATCCTGGCCAGTTTTGTATTCTATTACTCAATGTGTTTGGGTAGCGGGGCAGTACAAACGTTCAGTGAACTCCTGGGTCCGGTAACGGGGACCTCGTCAAAACTCGTAGATTTTATACATTCTCGCAAGTTTTGTATGCTATTACTCACTGATTTTGGGTCCCGGGGCGATCCAAACGTTCCGCGAACTCTTGGGACCGGTTAGAGGGACCTCGTCAAAACTCACAGATTTGGTGCATTCTGGCCAGTTTTCTATGCTATTACTAACTGATTTTGGGTCCCGGGGCGATCCGAATGTTTCGCGAATTCCGGGGACCGGTTACGGGGACCTCGTCAAAACTCACACATTTCTTTGATTTTGGCACTTTTCCATGCTATTAATCAGTGATTTTGTGTCCCGGGGCGATACGAACGTTCGGGGAACTTCGGTGTCGGGTTACGAGGACCTCGTCAAAACTCACATATTTGGTCCGTTCTGTCCAGTTTTGCATGCTATTACTCACTGTGTTTGGGTCCCGGGGCACTACAAACGTTCGGGGAACTCCTGGGTCCGGTTACACCGACCTCGTCAAAACTCGCTGATTTTGTACTTTCTGGCCACTTTTGTATGCTATTACTCACTGATTTTTGGTCCCGGGGCGATCCGAACATTCCGCGAACTTTCGGATCTGTTACGGGGAACTCGTGAAAACTCGCCTATTTGATCCATCATATCAAGTTTTGTAAGATATTACTCACTAATTTTGGGCCCGGGGCGATCCGAACGTTTCGCAAACTCCAGGAATGGTTATGGGGACCTCGTCAAAACAAGAAGATTTCATCCATTCTGGCGAGATTTCCATGCTTACTCATTGATTTTTGGTCCCGGGGCGATACGAATGTTTCGTGGACTGGTTACGGGACCTCGTCAAGACTCGCGGATTTCGTCCATTCTAGCCAGTTTTCCATGCTATTACTGACGGATTTTGGGTCCCGGAGCGATACAACCGTTCGGGAAACTTTGGGCCCGGTTACGGGGACCTCATCAAAACTCGGAGATATTATACATTCTCGCCAGTTTTGTATGCTATTACTCAGTAATTTTGGGTCCCGGGGCGATCCGAACGTTCCGCGAACTCTGGGGACAGGTTACAGGGAACTCGTCAAAACTCGCACATTTTTCCATTCTAGCCAATTTTTTATGCTATTACTCAGTGATTTTATGACCCACGGTGATATGAACGTTCCGCGAACTCCGCGGACCGGTTACGGGGACCTCGTCAAAACTCGCAGCTTTGATAAATTATGGCTAGTTTTATATGATATTATTCACTGATTTTGGCTCCCGGGGCGATCCGAACGTTCCGCGAACTCTAGAGACTCGTTACAGGGACCTCATCAAAACTCGCAGATTTGGTCCATTCTGATGAGTTTTCTATGCTATTAGTCACTGATTTTGCACCTCGGGGCGATACGAACATGCACGGACTCCAAGGACCGATTACGGAGACCTCGTCAAAACTCATAGATTTGGTCAATTCTAGCCAGTTTTCCATGATATTACTCTTGATTTTGGGTTCCGGGGCGATACGAACTTCGGGGTCCGGTTATGGGGACCTCGTAAAAACTCACAGATTTGGTCCATCCTTGCCAGTTTTGTATTCTATTACTCAGTGTGTTTGGGTCCCGGGGCGCTAGAAATGTTTGGGGAACTCCTGTGTGTGGATACGCGGAACTCGTCAAAACTTGCAGATTTTATACATTCTAGCCAGTTTTGTATGCTATTACTCACTGATTTTGGGTCCCGGGGCGATCCGAACATTCCGCGAACTCTGGGACCGGTTATGGAGGACTCATCAAAACTCGCAGATTTGATCCATTATGGCCAGCTTTGTATGACATTACTCGTTGATTTTGGGTCTAGGGGCATTCCGAATGTTTCGCAAACTCTAGGGATGGTTACTGGGACCTCGTCAAAACTCGAAGATTTCGTGCATTCTGGCCAGTTTACTATGCTAGTACTCATTGATTTTGGTCCGAGGGCGATACGAATGTGTCGCAGACTGGTTACGGGGACCTCGTCAAAACTCGCTGATTTGGTTCATTCTAACCAGTTTTCAAGCTATTACTAACTGATTTTGGGTCCTTGAGCGATACGAACATTGCAGCAACTTTGCGGTCCGTTTACGGGGACCTCATCAAAACTCGTAGATATTATACATTTCGGCCAGTTTTGTATGCTATTACTGAATGATTTTGGGTCCCGGGGCAATCCGAACGTGTCGCAAACTCTGGGGACTGGTTACAGGGAACTCACCAAAACTCGCAAATTTTGTCCATTCTAGCCAGTTTTTATGCTATTACTCAGTAATTTTGTGACCCGGGGTGATACGAATGTGCCACGAACTTCGGGGAGCGGTTACGGGACCTCGTCAAAACTCGCAGATTTGGTCCATTCTGGCTAGTTTGTATGACATTATTCACCGATTTTGGGTCTCGAGGCATTCTGAACGTCCCGCGAACTCCAAGGACCGGTTACGGAGACCTCATCAAAACTCGCAGATTTGGTCAATTCTGACTAGTTTTCCATGCTATTACTCACTTATTTTGGGTCCTCGGGCGATACGAACCTTCGGGGAACTTCGGGGTCCGGTTATTGGGACCTCGACAAAACTCGCACATTTGATCCATTCTGGCCAGTTTTGTATTCAACTACTCAATGTGTTTGGGTCCCGGGGCGGTACAAACGTTCGATGAACTCCTGGGTCCGGTAACGGGGACCTCGTCAAAACTCGCAGATTTTATACATTCTTGCCAGTTTTGTATGCTATTACTCACTGATTTTGGGTCCCGGGGTGATCCGAACGTTTCGCGAACTCTGGGGAGCGGTTACGGGGACCTCGTCGAAACTTGCAGATTTGGTGCATTCTGGCCAGTTTTCTATGCTATTACTAACTGATTTTGGGTCCGAAGGCAATCCGAGCGTTCCGTGAATTCCGGGGACCGGTTATGGGGACCTCGTCTAAACTCACACATTTCTTTGATTTTGGCACTTTTCCATGCTATTACACACTGACTTTGTGTCCCGGGGCGATACGAACGTTCAGGGAACTTCGTTGTCCGGTTATGTGGACCTCGTCAAAACTCACAGATTTGGTCCATTCTGTCCAGTTTTGCATGCTATTACTCATAGTGTTTGGGTCCCGGGGCAGTACAAACGTTCGGGGAACTCCTGGGTCCGGTTACACCGACCTCGTCAAAACTCGCTGATTTTATACTTTCTGGCAAGTTTTGTATGCTATTATTCAGTGATTTTGGGTCCCGGGGCGATCCGAACATTCCGCGAACTCTGAGCCCTGTTACGGGGAACTCATCAAAACTCGCCAATTTATCCATTCTAGCCAGTTTTGTATGCTATTACTCACTAATTTTGGACCCGGGGCGATCCAAACGTTTCGCAAACTCCAGGAATGGTTATGGGGACTGCTACCTCTTGAGCTTGCGTTGGTTTTTCCCTTGAAGAGGAAAGGGTGATGCTGCACGGTAGCAATACGTATTTCCCTTAGTTTGAGAACCAAGGTATCAATCCAGTAGGAGTATCAAGGCAAGTCAGCAATGTACTTGCGCAAAAACAAACAAACTTGCACCCAACGCTATAAAGGGGTTGTCAATCCCTTCACGATTAATTGCAGGGTGAGATCTGAAGGTGGAAAGTGCAACAAAGTAAAAGTGTAGAGCTGAAAATTTGATGTGAAGTAGACCCGGGGGCCATAGTGTTCACTAGAGTCTTCTCTCATGATAGCAAATATTACGGTGGGTGAATGAATTACTGTCGAGCAATTGATAGAACTGCGCAAAGTCATGATGATATCTAAGGCAATGATCATACATATATGCATCACGTCCGAGACAAGTAGACCGAAACTTTCTGCATCTAATACTATTACTCCACACATCGACCGCTATCCAGCATGCATCTTGTGTATTGAATTCATTACAAAAAGAGTAGCGCCTTAAGCAAGATGACATGATGTAGAGGGATAAATTCATGAAATAGATATAAACCCCATCTTTTTACCCTTGATGGCAACAATACGATGCGTGCCTCGCTACCTCTTCTGTCACTGGGTGAGGACACCGCACGGTATGAACCTAAAACCAAGGACTTCTCCCATTGCAAGAATTATAGATCAAGTCGGCCAAACGAAACCCACAACTCGAAGAGAATTACAAGGATACGAAATCATGGATATAAGAGATCAGAGGAAACTCAAATAATAATCATAGATAATCTGATCGTAAATCCACAATTCATCGGATCTCGACAAACACACTGCAAAAGAAGATTACATCGGATAGATCTCCATGAAGATGATGGAGAAATTTGTATTGAAGATCCAAGAGAGAGAAGAAGCCATCTAGCTAATAGCTAAGCACCCGAAGGTCTATGGTGAACTAGTGAAACATCATCGCAGAGGCAATGGTGTTGGTGAAGAAGCCCTCCGTGTCCGAATCCCCCCTCCGGTAGGGCACCAGAACGTGCCTCAGATGGGATCTTGCGGAGACAGAAGCTTGCGGTGGTGGAAAAGTATTTTCGTGGCTCTCTCCCGTGGTTTATGATTTTTAGGGAATTTATAGGCGGAAGAGGTAGGGCAAAGGAGCCACGGGGGGCCCACAAGCCTGCTAGGCGCGCCCACCAGTCCGTGGCTAGGGGGCTTGTGGCCTCCCCCGGGAGCCTTTGCCTTGGTTCTCAAGTTCCCCGCGTATCTTCTGTTCCAGAAAAAATCTTTTCGGAGGTTTTATTCCGTTTGGACTCCGTTTGATATTCTCCTCTGAAAAAGGTCAAAAACACAGGAAAAACAGGAAATGGCACTTGGCACTGAGTTAATAAGTTAGTCCCAAAAAAGATATAAAATGCATACAAAACATCCAACGTTGGCAAGATAATAGCATGGAACCATCAAAAATTATAAATACGTTGGAGACGTATCAAGCATTCCCAAGCTTAACTTCTGCTCGTCCTCAGTAGGGAAGTGATAAAGACTGAATTTTTGATGTGGAATGCTACCTAACATATTTGTCCTTTGCAACTTTATCATGTGAAATGAATGTTCAGATCCGTAAGATTCAAAACAATAGTTTGCTATTGACATGAAAACGATAATACTTCAAGCAAACTAGCAAGGAAACCATGAACTTTCGAAATAACAAGGCCAAAGAAAGTTATCCCTACAAAATCATATAGTCTGGCTATGCTCCATCATCCCCACACAACGAATTTAAATCATGCACAACCCCGGTATTGGCCAAGTAATTGTTTTCACACTCTTACTTTCTCAAACCTTTTCAACTCTCACGCGATACATGAGCGTGAGCCATGGATATAGCACTATAGGTGGAATAGAGTGTGGTGGAGGTTGTGAGGCAAAAAGGAGGAGATGGTCACATCGACTCGGTGTATCAACGAGCTATGGAGATGCCCATCAATAGATATCAATGTGAATGAGTAGGGATTACCATGCAACGGATGCACTTAGAGCTATAAGTTTGTGGAAGCTCAAAAGGAGAACTAGTGGGTGTGCAACCAACTTGCTTGCTCATGAAGACCTAGGGCAATTTTGAGGAAGCCCATCATTGGAATATACAAGCCAAGTTATATAATGAAGATTCCCACTAGTATAAGGAGGTGACAAAACAAGAGACTCTCAATCATGAAGAACATGATGCTATTATGAAGCACAAGTGTGGACAAAGATAGTAGCATTGTCCCTTCTCTCTTTTTCTCTCATTTTTTTATTTGGGTTCTTTGGCCTCTTTTTTTTCTCATTTTTTTGGTGGGCATCTTTGGCCTCTTTTCATTTTTACTCACATGGGACAGTGCTCTAATAATGATGATCATCACACTTTTATCTACTCACAACTCAACACTTAGAGCAATGATGACTCTATAGGAAATGCCTCCGGTAGTGTACCAGGATGTGCAACGATCTAGCTTAGTGTACGACGTTGAAACATCTCGCAAGCTATCTTACGATCATGCAATGGCAATATGAAAGTGACGGCACATGTCATGAGACGGAACGGTGGGAGTCGCATGGCAATATATCTCGGAATGGCTATGAAAAGGACATGATAGGTAGGTATGGTGGACGTTTTGAGGAAGGTATATGGTGGGTTTGTGTATCGACGAAAGTTGCGCGGCACTAGAGAAGCTAGCAATGGTGGAAGGTGAAAGTGCATCTATACCATGAACTCACATTAGTCATGAAGAACTCATATACTTATTGCGAAAGTTTTATTAGTAATCGAAACAAAGTGCTAAACGCATACTCCTAGGGGAGGGGTTGGTAGGTGTTAACCATCGCGCGATCCCGACTGCCACACAAAGGATGACAATCAAGAAATCAATTATGCTCCGACTTCCTAACATAGCGGTTCACCATACGTGCATGCTACGGGAATCACTAACTTCAACACAAGTATTTCTAGATTCACAATACCCTACTAACATAACTCTAATATTACCATATCCATGTCTCAAAACTAATTGAGAGGAATCAAACTTCTCTTTACTAATCAATGCACATGAATATGGAAATTTTTACTATATCCTCTTTGGATGCCTATCATCTTTAGGACTACTTTTATAGCACAAGCCAATTACCAAGTTACTCAAAGAGAGCACTCTCAAAAAGATATAAGTGAAGATAGAGAGTTCTTATTTCTTCAAAATATAACACCGCCGTGCTCTAAAAAGATCTAAGTGAAGCACTAGAGCAAAGTTATCTAGCTCAAAAGATATAAGTGATGCACATGCGAGCTAAATTGCCTAACTCAAAAAATATAAGCGAAGCTCAATGAGTATTCTAGCAAATTCACGATGAGTGCATGTATCTCTTAAAAAGGTGTGCAGCAAGGATGATTGTGACACAACAAAAAGAAAAGACTCCTATAATACACGACGCTCCAAGCAAAACATATATCATGTGGTGAATAAAAATATAGCTCCAAGTAACGTTACCGATGGATTGAAGACGAAAGAGGGGATGCCTTCCCGGGGCATACCCAAGATTAGGCTTTTTGGTGTCCTTGAATTTGGCTTGCGATGACTTGGGCATCCCCAAGCTTGAGCTCTTCCCACTCTTTATCCCAGTGTCCATGAGAACATCACCCAAAACTTGAAAACTTCACAACACAAAACTTAAACGGAAACTCGTGATATCATTAGCACAAGAAAACAAACTACCAACTCTTTAGGTAATGTAGAAAATTTGATTTCTATTTATATTGGTGTTATATTACTGTATTCTCACTTTTCCATGGCTAGTACCCCCGATACTATCCATAGTTTCATCAAAATAAGCAATCAACACAACAAAAACAGAATATGTCAAAAAACAGACCAGTCTGTAGCAATCTGTATACTTTGTATACTTCTGCTATCTAAAAAATTCTGAAAAATTGTGAAAATTGGTGAAATTGGCATATAAACAAGAATAAAAAAGAATCAACTCAAAATATCTTTCTGGATAAGAGTTAAAAATAATTTAGTGAGCGCAAAGTTTCTGTCTTTTTCAGCAAGATCAAACAACCATCACTAAAGCTAGTCATAAAGGTTTTACTTGGCACAAACACAAAAAGAAACACAAAAAACACAATCATAACAGAATTATGATGGTGTGGACACAACAAAACAGAAAGCAAAAATCAAAGATAAATTCATTGGGTTGCCTCGCAACAAGCGCTATCATTTAACGCCCCTTGCTAGGCTTAACGATTTCAATGATGCTCACATAGAAGATAGCAATCGGACACGAAGAGAGCATCATGAAACATGTGACAAGCATATCCAAGTCTAACATACTTCCTATGCATAGGAATTTTATAGGAAAACATATTGTCACGACAACCAATAGTTACCGTATGGAAGGAAGAAGAAAGAGACAATAGCAATCTCAACATAACGAGAGGTGATTTAGTGATTTGAAAATTTCTACCACAATATTTTCCTCTCTCATAACAATTACATGTGTGATCATATTGAAATTCAACAATATAGCTATCACATAGGATATTATTTTCATGATCCACAAGCATGCAAAGTTGACGCTCTTCAAAAATAGTGGGATTGTCATCAACTAAAGTCATGACTTCTTCAATCCCACATTCAATATTATTGCAAATATCATAATCATCATGAGGCTTAAACAAATTTTCAAGATCATAAGAAAAATCATTACCCCAATCATGATCATTGCAACAAGTAGTGGACATAGCCAAACTAGCATCCCCAAGCTTAGGGTTTTGCATATTTTTAGCATGATTGTCATTAATAGAATTTATAATGAAACCATTGCAATCATGCTTTTCATCCAAGGAGCCCTCGTGAATCACTTCATAATTTTCTTCATGACAATTTTCAGATTCACGCATCTCAAGAAAAACTTCAAACAGATAGTCAAGTGCACTCAACTCACTAGCAATTGGATCAACATAATTGGATCTCTTAAAGAGATTAGCAAGTGGATGAGGATCCATATCAATAGATTTTCAGCAAGCGAAGATGCAAGCATATTGAAGGCACATAGCACACAAGCAAAGGAAAGGTAAACGAAAAAGGCAAATATTTTTGTAATTTTTGTTTTTCAGAAGTGGGGGAAAGGAAAACGAGAGGCAAAAGGCAAATAATGAAATGCAAGAGATGAGTTTCCAATAGTTACTTGGATAAGCTTCACTTAGAAGGAAGACTATTCTTGACTTGATACTCCCCGGCAACGGCGCCAGAAATTCTTCTTGCTACCTCTTGAGTTTGCGTTGGTTTTTCCCTTGAAGACGGTTGTTTTTTCCCTTGAGGAGGAAAGGGTGATGCAACACAATAGCAGTAAGTATTTCCGTCAGTTTGAGAACCAAGGTATCAATCCAGTTGGAGTATCAAGGCAAGTCACCAATTTACCTGCGCAAAAACAAACAAACTTGCATCCAATGCTATAAAGGGGTTGTCAATCCCTTCACGATTAATTGCAAGGTGACATCTGAAGGTGGAAAGTGCAACAAAGTAAAACTGTAGAGCTGAAAATATGATGTCAGGTAGACCCGGGGCCATAGTGTTCACTAGAGGCTTCTCTCATGATAGCAAATATTACGATGGGTGAACGAATTACTGTCGAGCAATTGATAGAACCATGCAAAGTCATAATGATATCTAAGGCAATGATCATACATATACGCATCACGTCCGAGACAAGTAGACCGATACTTTCTGCATCTACTACTATTACTCCACACATCGACCGCTATCCCGCATGCATCTAGCGTATTGAATTCATAACAAAAAGAGTAATGCCTTAAGCAAGATGACATGATGTAGAGGGATAAATTCATGCAATAGATATAAACCCCATCTTTTTACCCTTGATGGCAACAACATGATGCGTGCCTCGCTACCCCTTCTGTCACTGGGTGAGGACACCGCACAGTATGAACCCAAAACCAAGCACTTCTCCCATTGCAAGAATTATAGATCAAGTTGGCCAAACGAAACCCACAACTCTTAGAGAATTACAAGGATACGAAGTCATGCATATAAGAGATCAGAGGAAACTCAAATAATAATCATAGATAATCTGATCATAAATCCACAATTCATCAGATCTCGATAAACACACCGCAAAAGAAAATTACATAGGATAGATCACCATGAAGACCATGGAGAACTTTGTATTGAAGATCCAAGAGAGAGAAGAAGCCATCTAGCTACTAGCTATGGACCCGAAGGTCTGTGGTGAACTACTCACGCATCATCGGAGAGATAATGGTGTTGATGAAGAAGCCCTCCGTGGCCGAATCCCGCCTCCGGTAGGACACCAGAAGGTGCCCCACATGGGATCTTGCGGAGACAGAAGCTTGCGGCGGCGGAAAAGTATTTTCGTGGCTCTCTCCCGTGGTTTCAGATTTTTAGGGAATTTATAGGCGGAAGAGGTAGGGCAAAGGAGCCACGCGGGGCCCACAAGCCTGCTAGGCGCACCCCCAGGCCGCGGCTAGGGGGCTTTTTGGCCTCCCCGGGAGCCTTTGCCTTGGTTCTCAAGTTCCCTGCGTATCTTTTGTTCCGGAAAAAATCTTTTCGGAGGTTTTATTCAGTTTGGACTCCGTTTGATATTCTTGTCTGAAAAAGGTCAAGAACACGGAAAAAACAGGAACTCGCACTTGGCACTGAGTAAATTAGTTAGTCCCAAAAAAGATATAAAATGCATACAAAACATCCAAATTGACAACATAATAGCATGAAACCATCAAAAATTATAGATACGTTGGAGACGTGTCAGGGACCTCGCCAAAACTAGAAGATTTCGTCCATTCTGGCGAGTTTTCCATGCTTACTCATTGATTTTTGGTCCCGGGGTGATACGAATGTTTCGTGTACCGGTTTCGGGACCTCGTCAAGACTCGCTCGTTTCGTCCATTTTGACCAGTTTTCCATGCTATTACTGACGGATTTTGGGTCCCGGAGCGGTACGACCGTTCGGGAAACTTTGGGGCCCGGTTACGGGGACCTCATCAAAACTCAGAGATATTATACATTCTCGCCAGTTTTGTATGCTATTACTCACTAATTTTGGGTCCCGGGGTGATCCGAACGTTCCGTGAACTCTGGGGACAGGTTAGAGGGAACTCGTCAAAACTCGTAGATTTTGTCCATTCTAGCCAATTTTCTATGCTATTACTCAGTGATTTTGTGACCCACGGTGATATGAACGTTCCGCGAACTCCACGGACCAGTTACGGGGATCTCGTCAAAACTCGTAGCTTTGATAAATTATGGCTAGTTTTATATGATATTATTCATTGATTTTGGCTCCCGGGGTGATCCGAACGTTCCGCGAACATTAGAGACTGGTTACGCGGACCTCATCAAAACTCACAGATTTGGTCAATTCTGGCAAGTTTTCTATGCTATTAGTCACTGATTTTGCGTCTCGGGGCGATACGAACGTTCACGGACTGCAAGGACCGGTTATGGGGACCTCGCCAAAACTCACAGATTTGGTCAATTCTGGCCAGTTTTCCATGCTATAACTCTTTGATTTTGGGTTCCGGGGCGATACGAATGTTCGGGGATATCAAGGTCCGGTTATGGGGACCTCGTAAAACCTCGCAGATTTGGTCCATTCTTGCCAGTTTTGTATGCTATGAATCACTAATTTTGGGTCCCGGGGCGATCCGAACATTCCGCGAACTCAGGGACCGGTTACGGAGGACTCGTCAAAACTCGCAGATTTGATCCATTATGGCGAGTTTTGTATGATAATACTCGTTGATTTTGGGTCCACGGGCATTCCGAACGTTTCGCAAACTCTAGGGATGGTTACGGGGACCTCGTCAAAACTCGAAGATTTCGTCCATTGTGGCCAGTTTCCTATGCTATTACTCATTGATTTTTGGTCCCGGGGCGATACAAATGTGTCGCGGACTGGTTACGGGGACCTCGTCAAAACTCGCTGATTTGGGTCATTCTAACCAGTTTTCATGCTATTACTCACTGATTTTGGGTCCTTGAGCGATACGAACATTGCGGGAACTTTGTGGTCCGTTTACGGGGACCTCATCAAAACTCGTAGATATTATACATTCAGGCCAGTTTTGTATGCTATTACTGAATGATTTTGGGTCCCAGGGCGATTCGAACATTTCGCAAACTCTGGGGAGTGGTTACGGGGAACTCATCAAAACTCGCAGATTCTATCCATTCTAGCTAGTTTTCTATGATATTACTCAGTAATTTTGTGACCCGGGGTGATACGAACATGTCGCGAACTCCGGGGAGCGGTTACAGGACCTCGTCAAAACTCCCAGATTTGGTCCATTCTGGCTAGTTTTGTATGATATTATTCAATGATTTTGGGTCCCGGGGCGTTCTGAACGTCATGCGAACTCCAGGGACCGGTTACGGAGACCTCATCAAAACTCGCGGATTTGGTCAATTCTGGCTAGTTTTCCATGCTATTACTCACTTATTTTGTGTCCTGGGGCGATACGAATGTTCGGGGAAGTTCGGGGTCCGGTTATAGGGACCTCGTCAAAACTTGCACATTTGATCCATTCTGGCCAGTTTTGTATTCAACTACTCAATGTGTTTGGGTCCAACGTAGATATAATTTTTTATGGTTTCATGCTATTATCTTGTCAAACTTTGGATGATTTGCGTGCCTTTTATATATTTTTGGGACTAACTTATTAACTCACTGCCAAGTGCCAGTTCTTGTTTTTCCATGTTTTTGACCCCTTTCAGAGGAGATTTTGAAACGGAGCCAAATGGAATAAAATCCCCGAATTTTTTTCCGCAACGGAAGAAGATCAGGAGACTTGAGAGCCAAGGCAGGGGGGCCCAGGGGCCCCACAAGCGCCCACCCCGCGGCTAGGGGGGATGCCGGGGCCCATAGGCTTGTGGGCCCCCTAGACGCCATCTGCCCTAGGGGTTGCGCCTATATATTCCCTAAAAATCCCAAAAAAAACAGGAGATCATCGAAAGTACTTTTCCGTCGCCGCAAGCTTCTGTCTCTTCAAGATCCCATATGGGGCACGTTCTGGTGCCCTGCCGGAGGGGGGATTAGGATACGGAGGGCTTCTTCATCAACACCATGACCTCTCCGATGATGCGTGAGTAGTTCACCATAGACCTACGGGTCCATAGCTAGTAACTAGATGGCTTCTTCTCTCTCTTGGATCTTCAATACAAAGTTCTCCATGATCTTCATGGAGATCTATCCGATGTAATCTTCTTTTGCGGTGTGTTTGTCGAGATCCTATTAATTGTGGATTTATGATCAGATTATCTATGAATCTTATTTGAGTTTCTTCTGATCTCTCTTATGCATGATTTCATATCCTTGTAATTCTCTTCGAGTTGTGGGTTTTGTTGGCCAACTAGATCTATGATTCTTGTAACAGGAGAAGTGCTTGGTTTTGGGTTCATACCGTGCGGTGACCTCACCCAGTGACAGAAGGGGTAGCGAGGCACGCATCGTGTTGTTGCCATCAAGGTTAAAAAGATGGGGTTTTCATCATTGGTTTGAGATTATCCCTCTACATCATGTCATCTTTTTTAAAGCGTTACTCTGTTCGTCATGAACTCAATACACTAGATGCATGCTGGATAGCGATCGATGTGTGGAGTAATAGTAGTAGATGCAGAAAGTATCGATCTACTTGTCTCGGACGTGATGCCTATATGCATGATCATTGCCTTAGATATCGTCATGACTTTGCGTGGTTCTATCAATTGCTCGACAGTAATTTGTTCACCCACCCTGATATTTGCTATTTTGAGAGAAGCCTCTAGTGAACACCATGGCCCCCGGGTCTACTCCACACCATATTTTCAGCCTTACACTTTTTACTTCGTTGCACTTTCCACCTTCAGATCTCATTTGCAAACAATCTTGAAGGGATTGACAACCCCTTTGAAGCGTTGGGTGCAAGCTTGTTTGTTTTTGTGTAGGTACTCTGGACTTGACGAGACCCTCCTACTGGATCGATACCTTGGTTCACAAACTTATGGAAATACTTACTGCTCCTGTGCTGCATCACCCTTTCCTCTTCAAGGGAAAAACCAACGCAAGCTCAAGAGACGACAAAAAGATCTCTGGCACCAGTGCTGGGGAACGACTTTTGTTGACATAGCAGAATGATTTCTGGCACCGTTGCCGGGGAGGAAGATCAAGTCAAGAACTCATCCAACTAGGTGTCGCAAACTCATCTCTTGCATTTACTTTTCGTTCGCCCTTTTTCTCGCTTGCTCTTTGTTCGCTTGTGTACTTGCTTGCTTGCCGAAGTCACCATGAATGAAAACACCAAACTTTGTGACTTCTCGAATACTAATAATAATGATTTTATTAGTACTCCGATTGCTCCCGCCACTAGTGCGGAGTCATACGAAATCAATGCCGCTTTGGTGAATCTTGTTATGAAAGAGCAATTCTCCGGCCTTCCTAGTGAAGATGCCTCATCCCATCTCAATATCTTCATTGAGCTTTGCGATATGCAAAAGAAGAAAGATGTGGATAATGACGTGATTAAATTGAAGCTTTTTTTCCTTTCTCGTTGCGAGATCGCGCAAAAACTTGGTTTTCTTCTTTGCCCAAAAATAGTATCGATTATTGGGATAAGTGCAAAGATGCTTATATATCCAAGTATTTTCCGCCGGCTAAGATCATCTCTCTCCGTAATGATATCATGAATTTCAAGCAACTTGATCATGAACATGTTGCACAATATTGGGAGAGAATGAAATTAATGATTAGAAATTGTCCCGCTCATGGATTGAGTCTTTGGATGATTATTCAAATCTTTTATGCGGGCTTGAATTTTGCTTCTAGAAATATCTTGGACTCCGCCTCAGGTGGAACGTTCATCGAAATCACGTTACGGTAAGCCACAAAGCTCTTAGACAACATCATGATGAACTACTCTCAATGGCACATTGAAAGGTCACCTACTAGTAAGAAGGTACACGCTATAGAAGAAATTAACTCGTTGAGTGCTAAGATGGACGAGTTAATGAATTTGGTTGCTAGTAGAAGTGATCCTTTGGATCCTAATGATATGCCCTTGTCTTCTTTGATTGAGAGTAGCAACGCTAGCTTGGACGTTAAATTTTATGGTAGGAATAACTTTGGCAACAACAATGCTTTTAGAGGAAACTATGTTCCTAGGCCTTTTCCTAGTAACTCCTCTAATAATTTTGGAAATTCCTACAACAATACTCATGGAAATTACAATAGATTACCCTATAATCTAGAGAGTAATATCAAAGAGTTCATCAACTCACAAAAGATTTTCAATGTGTCCATAGAGGAAAAACTACTCAAAATTGACGATTTGGCTAAGAGCGTTGATAGAATGTTTAGTGATGTTGATGCTTTGAAAGTTAGATGTGCTCCTCCCAAAATCAACATGGATGAAACTTTGAAAGCTATGCGTGTTTCCATGATTCAGATCCAAGAAAGAACCGCCCAAATTCGTGCTAGACATGAATGGCTTAAAAAGGCGTGTTCTCGTGATGAGAATCACGAAGATCTTAAAGTTCTTGGTGTGACTCCCATTGAATCTTTGTTTTCTTGTGTCAAACCTAATGATTATGGGGCTGGATATGGATCCACTTTGGTTGAAAAGTGCCCCAATGATTCGGAGTCCATCTATCTTGATGCTAAAAGCATTGAAAGTGGAGAAGAAGATGTTAAAACTTTGAGTAGTAATGAAATTACTACCGTGTATTTCAAGGAATTCAATTATAATAGTTGCTCCTTGATTGAATGCATTTATTTGATGCAATCCATGTTAAACTCTCCACACGCTTAAAGCCAAAACAAGGCCTTTACCGATCATATCGTCGAAGCTATGATAAAATCTCTTGAAGAGAAACTTGAATTGGAAGTCTCTTTCCCTAGAAAGCTTCATGATTAGTGGGAACCTACCATCAAAATCAAAATTAAAAACTATGAGTGCAATGCTTTGTGTGATTTGGGTGCTAGTGTTTTGGCGATCCCAAAGTCTTTATGTGATGTTCTGGGTTTTAATGAGATTGAAGAGTGTTCTCTTAATTTGCATCTTGCTGATTCTACTGTCAAGAAACCCATGGGAAGGATCAATGATGTTCTTATTATTGCAAATAGGAACTATGTACCCGTGGATTTCATTGTGCTTGACATTCCTTGCAATCCTACTTGCCCTATTATTCTTGGTAGACCTTTCCTAAGGACTATTGGTGCTATCATCGATATGAAGGAAGGGAATATTAGATTTCAGTTTCCTTTAAGGAAGGGCATGGAACACTTTCCTAGAAAAGAAATAAGATTGCCTTATGAATCCATGATGAGGGCTACTTATGGTTTGAGCACCGAAGACGACAATACGTGATTCTATAGCTTTTATGCCTAGCTAAGGGCGTTAAACAATAGCGCTTTTTGGGAGGCAACCCAATGAATTTATCTCTTTCTTTCTATTTTGTTGCGTCCACACCATCAAAATTCTGTTGTGATTGTGTTTTTTGTGTTTCTTTTTGTGTTTGAGCTAAGCAAAACCTTTATGACTAGTCTTGGTAATGGTTGTTTGATCCTGCTGGAAAAAGACAGAAACGTTTCGCTCACGAGATGATTTTTCATTTTTTATTCGGAAAGAGATTTTGAGTTGATTCTTTTTAATTCTAGTTTATATGCCTTTTGCCCAGGCTTTCGTAATTTTTCAGATTTTTTGAGGTACCATAAGTATACGAAGTATACAGATTGCTACAGACTGGTCTGTTTTTGACAGATTCTGTTTTTGTTGAGGTGGTAGCTTGTTTTGATGAAACTATGGTTAGTTTCGGGGGGTACTAGCCATGGAAAAGTGAGAATACAGTATCCCAACACCAATATAGATAGAATTCAAGTTTGCTACAGTACCACAAGAAGTGGTAGTTTGTTTTCTTGTGCTAATGTTATCACGAGTTTCTGTTTAAGTTTTGTGTTGTGAAGTTTTCAAGTTTTGGGTGATGTTCTCATGGACGATGATATAAGGAGTGGAAAGAGCTCAAGCTTGGGGATGCCCAAGGCATCCCAAGCCAAATTCAAGGACACCAAAAGGCCTAAGCTTGGGGATGCCCCGGGAAGGCATCCCCTCTTTCGTCTTCAATCCATCGGTAACATTACTTGGAGCTATATTTTTATGCACCACATGATATGTGTTTTTTCTAGGAGCGTCTTGTATCTTAGGAGTCTTTTCTTTTTGTTGTGTCACAATCATCCTTGCTACACACCTTTTTGAGAGAGGGAGACATGCACTCATCATGATTTTGCTAGAATGTTCATAGTGCTTCACTTATATCTTTTGAGCTAGATACTTTTGCTCTATGTGCTTCACTTATATCTTTTAGAGAACGGCGGTGCGTGACTTGGTATTTGTCTTATGCTATGAAAGTATTCCCAAATGGGATAAGTACCCAAAGAGGATGGAAAAACCTCCATCTTCATGTGCATTGAGTAGAAAGAGAAGTCTTGATTCCTCTCAATTAGTTTTGAGACGTGGATTTGGTAACATTAAGAGCTATGTTAGTAGGGTGTTGTGAATCTAGAAATACTTGTGTTGAAGTTAGTGATTCCCGTAGCATGCACGTATGGTGAACCGCTATGTTAGGAAGTCGGAGCATAATTGATCTATTGATTGTCATCCTTTGTGTTGAGGTCGGGATCGCGCGATGGTTAAGACCTACCAACCCTTCCCCTAGGAGTATGCATTTAGCACTTTGTTTCAATTACTAATAAAAACATTCGCAACAAGTATGTGAGTTCTTCATGACTAATGTGAGTCCATGGTATAGATGCGCTTTCACCTTCTCTCATTGCTAGCCTCTTTAGTGCCGCACAATTCTCGCCGGTACACAAACCCACCATATGCCTTCCTCAAAACAGCGACCATACCTACCTACTATGGCATTTCCATAGCCATTCCGAGATATATTTCCATGCAACTCCCACCGTTTCGTCACATGACTTGTGCCGTCACTCTCATTTTGCCATTGCATGATCGTAAGATAGCTAGCGAGATGTTTCCAACATCATACGCCATGCTAGATCGTTGCACATCCCGGTACACTACCGGAGGCATTTCCTATAGAGTAATCATCATTTTGAGCTTTGAAGCTGTGAGTAAATAAAAGTGTGAGGATCATCATTATTAGAGCATTGTCCCATGTGAGAAAATAATAAAAAGAGGCCAAAGAGCCCAAAAAAGAGAAAAAAAGAGGCCTAAGAGCCCAAATGAAAAAAAGAAAAGAGAGAAAAAGAGAGAAGGGACAATGCTACTGTCGGTGAATACTCACAACATATGCCATAGGTAGGCTAAAGTCGGTGAAAACCGAAGGGACAAAGGTGGGCGCTGGGAACGAGGTTGGTACACGCATGGGACACACGATGTACCCAGGTTCACGGCTCATAGTAGAGATAATACCCCTAATCCTGCCGGAGTGTTTGATGTATAGGAACAGAGTACAATGTCGCTGCTGGATCTGTGTCGGGAGGAGGAAGAGGGGAGCAGCCGGCTCATCTCTACCTTCTCTATGCGGTTGGTGAGTGTGTAGTGTTGAATGACTGGTGAATGATCGGTCCCTCTGCATGGGGGGCGACCGGGGTGTTTTATAGACGAACCCGTCGGCCTACAATATGGATAAAGGGTGCAGGCGTGGGACCCGGCTGGCTGCTTCGCCGGCTGGCCAGGGCCCCACAAGGGTCTTGTCTTGTCGATGAGGGGCCCGCCGGCTGCATGGTCTCGATTGCCTGTGGGACCCGCCGGCTGGCCAATGGGGCTCCCGCGTAAGGCTGACGCTGAGCACGCGTTGTACGTCAAGCGTTGCCCCGCGAGATTCTTCATGGGCAGGTAGTACGACCGCCTCCACTGTTCCCCACGCCGAGTGCAGTAATTGAGTGGGAGTGTGACGGTCCGACACTATGCTAGGTGATGGATTAGAGCCGGGGTAGGTCAGCGGCGTGGCCGCCGACGCTCGTACCTGCCGGGCGCCCTGATCCGGTACCTTTGGTGACGCGTAGCTACCTTTAATCGTGAGGTCTCTTCCTGACCTACGATCTGATGTGACTTGTGATCCTCGGCCGGCTAGCCTGCTTGGTCAGCCGGCTTGAGGGTGGCCGCCTCCTCCTCAGCCCGGCTGGCGGGACCAGGCCGACTCTGAAGGGGAGGCCGCCGGGATTCTAGCCGACAGGGGTTGCCTGGCCTACCAGAAAGGTGGCCGCCTCGTCTTCGAGCCGGCAGGTGATGCCTAGCCGGTCACAAGACTTGGGCCTTGGGAATCTCCATACCTTCATGTCCATTGGGCCGGAAATGAAGGAACAGGCTTGATGAGCCTACCCCGGGGTTATCCCCCTGACAGTAGTCCCCGAAGCTGGCGAGGTCTGCCGCTTGCGAGCGGTCGGCCTCACCGGCTTGTTGATTTGTCTTGATATTTTGGCCGTTATTCGCGGTGGAGGACACCGGCTTCGGAACCGGGTGGCTTCGAAGCGACGCCTCGGTCCAGTCGTAACTGGCCCGGAGAATGCCACGTGTCGGGCCCCGCCTGGCATAATGATGGCGATTACTGCTGATGGGACCGGGCCTGGGCCCCGGGTCCCGCCACGACGCCCCCTCGGCCTCCGCGCGGGAGATCCTCTGTGGATTTACTCTGCGACGGCTGGGCTTAGGGGAGCGTTACCGCCCGTAACACACGGGATTAATGGGGCCCGGTGCGCACCGGATCCCCTCCCCACGACGTTTCGTGGGGGTTTAAATGGGGCGCGAGGGTTCCGAGGAAGCCATTCGCCCCGTCTTCTCGCCCTGCATCCGTGCTCTCTTCCTCCCTGTGCCCTGAGAAGAAGAGCTCGCATCCTTCGTCTTCTCCTTCCTCGCCGTTGCGGCATCGTTGACCGCTTCGAGCTTTCGCCACCCGCAGCCATGGTCGGCGGTTCTTCCTCGAAGAATTCACCGGCGCAGCAGGTGTCCTCGCAGGGGGCCTGGCTGGGCAGCAACGTCGACGAGGGGCATATCGAGGCGCTTCGTCACCATCGACTACTGCCCCCGGCCTCCCAAGTGTCGGTGCGCCTTCCCAGCTCCGAGACCGCTCCCGCACCCGCCGCGGGAGAGGTTGTGGCCTTCGTCGAGCACTTCTACCGGGGTTTCGGGCTCCCGGCTAGGTCCTTCTTCGCCGAATGGCTCCAATTCTTCGGCCTGGAGCCGCATCATCTGGCGCCGAACGCCATACTGCAGCTGGCGGCCTTCGTGGTCTTGTGCGAGGGCTTCGTGGGGATCGAGCCTCGCGTCGATATGTGGCGCAGCCTGTTCTTCTTTAAGCAGCAGTCCATCGCCATGGAGAAATCCGAGGTGGAGAAGCTTCGGGGGCCGCGCCCCATGACGCCGTGCGGGGCCGCGCTGGTGCTCCATCGCCTGAAGTCTGGCTTCCCCCAGATGCCTCTGGAAGACTCCATCAAGCATTCACAAAAGGGTTTCTTCTACGTGAAGAGCGCCGACTCGGACCAGGACGCCCTCAACATGCCCCCGTTCGCCATCGCTCCTCCGACGCGGCAGAACTGGGATGCGAAGACTCCCAAGCCGCATCCTGAGGTGGCGCTTATCTGCGCCCACCTCGACATCTTGGGGAAGAGTGGCCTCCTCGGCAGCGACCTTCTTGCCACCATGGTGGTCCACCGGATTCTGCCTTTGCAGAGGCGACCGCATCTGGTGTGCCAGATGAGCGGCCGGCTTGATCCATGCCGGCTGTCCACCAGGAGGTTTACCCCGGGCGCTGTAGCGCGAAGGGTGAACCTGATCTCCACGGCCCGCATGGATGAGGGCGGGGAATGGACATGGGGGATGTCCCCGTTCAACCAGGCACACCCGCCTCCGATCGTAGCCTTACTCCTTTCTTTTCTGTTGTCTTGTCTTGAAGCCGGTGGCGTTGCTAAGCATTTGGTTGAATTCCTTTTTTGTAGGTGTTCAAGACCCTGCATGGGTCCCTCCGTCAGCCTGCTCCTGATGTGGAGGTGCCCGACGCCTCCGAGATGGAGGATGAGGGTGCGATGGAGCCCCGTTCAGACTCCTCCGCCGTCTCGGACGATCCCTGGAGTCGGAAGGGACCGAGCCGTCTCGTGAGTACACGCGGCACGCCGTAGCAGACTAGACGGACGACGATGAGGAAGCCTCATTCTGTTTTGATGCAGCCTTCGAGGAAGACTCTGACGAGGTGGAGGAGGTCACCAGCCCACTACTGACGCGTGGCCGGCGTCAAGGTGGCGGAGCGACCGCTGCTGACGAGGCAGCCGGGAAGCGACCTGCACCGGGTCCTCCAGCCGGGCAGCGAGCAGGCGGCGCCGTGGCGGTGGCCGGAGGGAGGTCCCGGTAGTTGTAGGGTATGGTTTCCTCCTCTTTTCCTTTCCCTATATTGAGATGAGCTTTGTTCCTGAGGAGCTTGGCTTGACAGGGAGGCGGAGGATGCAGATGAAGACACCGCCTCCGCAGCAGAGCGGGCCGGCTGGGCAGCAGCTGATGCTGCCGAGAGGGAGCTCGAGATAGAGTCCAAGCGCCGGTGGGACACGGCTGCGGGGAAGGCCGCCGTGGGTCAGCCTCGCCCCAGCCGGGTCGAGAGGCCGGCGGAGAAGCGTGTGAAGGCTAGATATGACCCCTCCGCACACGCCCGTGCGAAGGAGCCAGCTAGCGAAGCCGCCTCCAGGCCGGCCCCAAGGACCGAAGGGGCCCAGCCATCTGAACCGGCAGCCCCAGAGCAGGTGGACCTGGAGACGATCCCGGTTTCTCCCAGGGCCGAAGCGGCTCCTGACGCGCCGGTGCTGGACCTGACAGCGCCGGACGCGGCCCCTGATGCCCCATGGGCGACCATGGATGCGCCGGACATGGCTCATCCGCCTCCTGCAGGGGAGGTAGCGCCGGTCGGGACGGCGCCCGAGCCGGCTGTCGAGCAGGCACCAGGAGCCTGCGCCATCGTCGTTCCCCAGCACGGCCCTGTTGCGCCAAGGGCCGGGGGCCGGGCTGGGAGCCGGCAGTGCTCTGGATTCTTCTGAGGACCAAGTCTCCCTCCTTGAAAGAGAGAGGCCTGATCTTTTTGCTGTGGTAGTATCTCAGCTTCTGTTGGTAGATGGCCGTCCGGCTCAAAGCCAAGTCCCTTGCTTCTTCGAGGAGATCCACACCGTCTTCTCTGGCCTCCTTCGCCTCCGTTTCTGTGTATAGGGTGACCCGAGGCGAGTCGAATTCGACATCCGTGGGGATAATAGCCTGAGACCCATATACCAGAAAGAATGGAGTGAAGCCGGTCGACCGGTTGGGCGTGGTGCAGAGGCTCCATAGCACAGCCGGCAGTTCTTCAATCCAGCAGCCGACTGTCCTGACTAGTGGTGCCACTAGCCTTGGCTTGATGCCGGCTAGGATCAGGTCGTTGGCCCTCTCTGCTTGGCCGTTTGACTGAGGGTGTGCCACTGAGGCCAAGTCGAGTCGGATGCCTACCTTGGAACAGTAGAGCGCCAGGGCGCCCTTGGCGAAGTTGGTGCCATTGTTGGTGATGATGCTGTGGGGAACGCCATATCAGACAGAGATGTGTGTGATGAACCTGACAACAGTGGGTCCGTCAAGCTTCTTGATAGGTCTGGCTTCGATCCACTTGGTGAACTTGTCGACGGCTACCAAAAGATGTGTCATCCCTCCGCGAGCCGTCTTGAAGGGCCCAACCATGTCCAGTCCCCAGACGACAAATGGCCATGATAAGGGAATGGTTTTCAGCGCTGAAGGCGGCATGTGGCTTTGCGCACTGAAGCGTTGGCAGCCTTCGCATTTGTCCACCAGATCCACGGCCTCCTCGAGGGCCGTGGGCTAGTAGAATCCATGGCGGAATGCTTTGGCCACCAGGGTTCTGGAGGCGGCATGATGCCCACACTCCCCCTGGCGGATGTCTCTGAGGATCTCCTGCCCTTTTTCTGATTCGACGCAACGCTGGAACACGCCGGTCGTGCTGCGTCGTACCAGTTCGCGATTGATGATGCGTAGGCGGCGGACCTCCGCTGGGTCTGTCTCGCCTCTGCCTCGTTCTGAGGAAGTTCGCCGCGAAGAAGGAAGCCTAGAATAGCCTGAGCCCATGATGGAGCCGACACAAGGGTCGCCTCTGCTTCGTTTTGACTGTTGGAGGCTTCTGCAGCCCCCGAGCTTGATGGTGTTTCTGGTGTTATTACTGCAGCCGGCTCACCGTCTATCTCCATGACGTCCACCCACTGGGAGGTTTCGAGCCCGCACAGAGCCGGGGTTGTCGTTGTAGCTGGTGCCGCTATTGGAGTCGGTTGGACCAATGGAGCCGGAATGGGATCCAAAGCCGGCGTAGTTGGTGGAGCCGACGGCGCTTGCACCGTAGACTCAGTCGGTGCCGTATTTGGAGACGGTGCCGCCAGCGCAGCCGGCGTGGGGTCCACAGCCGGCGTAACTAGCAGAGCTGGCGGCGCTTGTATCGTAGAGTCGGCCGGTATGAAGATTGATGCCGACTCATGAGACGGCTTGATAGACGGCTTGTGGAGTTGCTCGAGGGAGACGCCGACTGGAATGGCCTGCCTCGTGGAGCCGATCTTCGCCAGCGTATCGGCCGCCTCATTTTCCGCCCTGGGAACATGGTGGAACTCACAACCCTCGAAGGGGCCGCTGAGCTGCTGGATGAGGAAGTGGTAGCTCGCCAAGTTGGCGTCCCTGGCGTCCCATTCGCTAGAGACCTGCTGCACCACCAAGTCTGAATCGCCGAAGCATATGAGCCGCCGAATGCCGATCTCCTTGGGAAGCCGGAGGCCATGAGCGAGTGCTTCATACTCGGCGACGTTGTTGGATGTGGCGAAGTGGATCTGGAGAGCGTACTTGAGCTGGTCCCCTTTCAGAGACGTCAAGATGATGCCGGCTCCCAGTCCTGTCCGCATCTTCGAGCCATCGAAGTGCATCCGCCAATGCGTGGAGTCTGGAGGCGGTGGCTCGAACTGGGTCTCAGCCCAGTCGACTAAGAAGTCGGCCACCACCTGTGATTTGATGGCAGTGTGAGGCTCGTACTGGATATCATGGTCCACCATGGCGATGCACCATTTGGCAATTCTGCCCGTGGCATCACGGTTACCCATGATCTCTGAAAGTGGAGCAGTGCTCACCACAGTGATGGCATGCTCTTGTAAGTATTGTTTCAATTTCTTTGCAGCAAGGTAAACACCATAACACATTTCCTGATAATGAGGGTAGTTCTGCTTAGAGGCGGACAAGACCTCTCTAAGATAGTAGACAGGGCGCTGCACTGGCAGGGCCTTGCCTTCCTCTTTGCGCTGAACTACCAACACTACACTGACCACGCGAGTGGTCGCCGCGATGTATATGAGTATGGGTTCCCTCTCAGATGGGGCTGTCAAGATTGGCAGGCTCGAGATACCCGCTTGAGGTCGTGGAAGGCTTCGTCCGCCTGGTCGTTCCACTCGAACTTCGTCGTCTTCTTCATGAGCTGGTAGAGTGGAAGGGCCTTCTTGCCAAGCCGGCTGACGAACCGGCTGAGGGATGCCAAGCAGCCGGCGAACTTCTGGACGTCGAGGATCCGAGCCGGCCGCAGCATCCGCTCGATGGTGCTGATCTTCTCAGGGTTCGCTTCGATGCCGCGAGCGGATACGAAGAACCCCAAGAGTTTGCCGCCTGGGACCCCGAAGACGCACTTCTCAGGGTTGAGCCGGATCTTGTATTCGCGCAGATTGGCGAATGTGTCCCGCAGGTCGTCGAGGAGGCTGAAGTGCTGCTTCGTCCTGACGGCGATGTCATCCAAATAGACGTGGATGTTTCTACCAATCTGTGGCAGTAGGCACTGTTGCATGCAGCGTTAGAATGTCGCACCTGCGTTCTTCAGACCGAACGACATGGTGGTGTAGCTGTAGGCCCCAAATGGCGTGATGAAGGAGGTCTTCACGCGATCAGCTAGATCCAGCTTGATTTGATGGTAGCCCGAATAAGCATCCAGAAACGATAGCAGTTCGCAGCCTGTAGTGGAGTCGATCACTTGATCTATCTTAGGCAACGCGAAAGGGTCTTTTGGACAGGCCTTATTCAGGCTAGTGTAGTCGATATACATTCGCCATGTGTTGTTCTTCTTCAGCACCAGGACTGGGTTCGCCAACCAGTCCGGGTGGAAAACCTCCATGATGAAGCCGGCTGCAAGGAGCTGGGTGATCCCTTCTCCGATTGTGCGCCGCTTCCCCTCGGCGAAGCGGCGCAAAGGTTGTTTCACCGGCTTTGCATCTGGTCGCACGTGAAGTTTGTGCTCGGCATACTTCCTCGGAACACCCGACATGTCCTTGGGGGACCATGCAAAGATGTCCCGATTCTCATGGAGGAAGTCGACGAGCTCGCCTTCCTATTTGGGGCTGAGGCCAGCCCCGATGGTGATGCACTACTTCGGGTTGGCAGGGTCGAGTGGGACCTGCTTGGTCTCTTTAGCCGGCTTGAAAGAGCCCTCGCTGGCCGATTGGGACGGAGGAGAAGGAATCGCCGGCTGCTCGGTAGTCTGAGCCACGAGCCGGTCGATCTGCCACTTCTCCTCAGCAATCACCAAGGCGTCGGCGAGGCGGCTGCTATCTTGGACACACTTGAGCGACTTCTTGTAGTCGCCAACAACAGTGATGATGGCCTTGGGACCCGACATCTTCATTTTCAGGTAGGCGTAGTGCCGAGTAGCCATGAACTTGGCCAGAGCCGGTCTTCCCAGCAGCGCGTGATACAGGCTACTAAGGTCCACTACCTCGAACCATATGGACTCTCAGCGGAAGTGGGCCTTGTCACCGAAGAGTACGTCCAGCTGGATTTTGCTGATTGGCAAGCAAGACTGCCCACGCACGATGCCATGGAAAACAATGCTGGTTGGCAGGACGTCCGTCTCCTTGAGCCCGAGCTTGAGGAGAGTGTCAAGGTAGAGGATGTTGATGCTGCTGCCGCCATCGACCAGCACCCGGGAGAATCGGCAGGTGAGCCTTTTGGAGGCGAAGGTGGGGTCGAGGACGAGTGCGTATGACCCCGGGTTGGGCATCACCGCAGGGTGGTCCACCCGGCTCCATGTGATTGGTTGTCAGACCAATGCATGTGCTGGGGAACCGGAGGGATAGTGGCGTTTACCTCACGCCGTCTTTGGCGCAGGCTGTGCTTGTCGTCGCCTTCGCTGGTGAAGACGACGAACGCTCTGTCTTGATGAGGATAGTCATCAGGGTGAGGACCGTCATCGCGAGGCGATGGTGGCGGAAGCGGAGCGTGGTTGGGAGCCGGGGCACGGGGCGCCGCCTGCGCACCCGGAGGAGCCGGCAGGCCATCCCCTTGCGACAGCCGGCTGCGATGTTGCACTGTCGAAGGGTATGGGTAGACGGCGTCGCCCCAGAATGTATCTTGCAGGGGGCGTCGAGCATCTGCTCGAGGGACTGCCTGGGCAGCCAGTTGGGGTTGCCCCGATAGGGACGCTTTCGTGGAGAGCCGGCTTGAGAAGCCGACGTCTCGCCCTCCACATTGGCCACTAGCTTGTTGTTGGAGCGGGGATCCATATGATCCACCTTGCGCTTGTAGTTGTTCTTGCCGCCTCGGTTGTCCCCAGCCGGCTTGGGAGTAGCCGGCGCGGAAACAACCTTATCCAAGGCGGTCACCTTGATGTGCATTGCCGAGTCGGCCGTGGCGTACTTGTCCGCCTTGGCCATGAGCACCGCCAAAGAGGTGGGCTCGGCGCACATGAGCTTGTGCTTGAGGAGGGTGCCGTCTCGGCATTCGTCGATGAAGTACTGGATGGCTTGTACCTCATGCACCCCCTCGCAGGAGTTGCAAAGCTCAGTCCACCGGGTGACGTAGTCGCGAAGGGGTTCGTCAGCCTTCTGGACGCACATGGCCAACTCGCGGGGCCGGCCAGGGCGCTTGTATGTGCGAGTGAAGTTGCGGACGAATGCCTCCTCGAAGTCCACCCAGGAGTTGACGCTATCGGCCGGGAGGCTGTTAAGCCAAGTCCGGGCCGAGCCGGCCAGCATGAGTGGCACGTAGCGAACCGGTACGCGCTTGTTGCCCCTGGCGATGCCTACTGCTGTGGTGGAATCGACCAGCCAGTCTTCTGGCTTGGCCGTGCCGTTGTATTTCGGCGTATCCCGAGGCAGGGTGAAGCCTCGAGGAAACGGCTCCCCTCGGATCCGGGGGCCGAAGCATGCCGGATCGACGGGTGCGTCTTCCTCTAGGAGGGCTGACTGGGCCAGGGCAACGATACGTCAGCGGGCGTCCCGCTCATCCTGGGTGACGGGGGCGCGAGCCCCGGTGGCGAGAGGGGAGGCGCCTCTGGAGCCGGAGGCGTGAGTCCTTCGCGGGGGAAGATCCCCGTACTCCGAATCGCCCTCGTCGCCTCCGCGACGCAAGCCCGAAGTGTGCTCGCTCTGGCGCTGAGAGCGCCGGTCTTGGCTTCCCTCGCCCCTCTAGCCGGAAGGCCGATATGAGGAAGATCCTTCGGCGTGGTGCTGGCCGTTGGGGTGGCGGCGTGCCCTTGAGTTCGGTCCCCGGGACTCTGATTGAGCCTGACCGGGGTCAAACCGAGCGTGCTGCTGGTTAGCGGCGTCAAGGAGATCCTTGACACGCTTTTCCTAGAAGGCGCGCTCCTCGCGTTCCACGCTTGCCATCTCCTCCATGGCTGCCTGCGCCGCCCGCATGTTGGCCGCAGGAGTCTCGTAGGTGGGCAGGTCCCCGCCTAGAACCTCGGCGATGAACCGGCCACGGCTGCGGACCGATCCAAGCCGGCTAGGGGCCTCGGAAATCGGAGTGAGACCGTATGCAGAGTTATACTCGCGCTGCGTAGCCTCCAACCAACGTTTCTCTGAGGCCACGGCGATGCCCTCCTCCAAGATACGCTTGCGAGCCTCCTCCAGCGAGGCCCAAGCGTCTGCAGGGTCGGCGGAAGTGGTGACCGGTGTCTTCAGACCGGCGATGGCGTCCCGAAGAGTGTCAGTGGCGGCCGCAACGGGCTCGCCGGCGCCTGCGGAGGCCTTGCCAGGAGCCGTGCTGGTGCCAGCGCCGATAACCATCACCTCCACGGTGTTGGAGACGGCAACAACGTGGTATGGGGTAAAGAACCCCACCGATGGCGGAGGGCCGTCGAAGATGAGGACGTTATTGGGGTAAACGTCGCGGGCAGGCATCTCAGCGATAGAGAGCCTGCTGAAGCTAGCGCAAAGCGCCTCAACGTTGAAGTCCTCGCCGAAGTAGCACGGGCCGTCGTTGACACAAAGGTCGCTGAAGAGAATGCTGAGGTTCTCCATGGCAGCGACGACGACGCTAGGGAGCGCCTCGTCATTAGAATCTTCATCCGAATCCGCATGGCAGACGGGGACGTCGATCATCATGGGTGTTGCCTCGTCGAAAGCAGGCTCCACGGACATGCAGACTGATCCGGACGCGATGCATCCGGTGGTGTAGGTGCGGGCCCCCGCCGAGTGTGTAAAGCCAGCCGATGCCGCGATCGGCCCCAAGGTGGGCGCCAAATGTCGGTGAATACTCACAACATATGCCATAGGTAGGCTAAAGTCGGTGAGAACCGAAGGGACAAAGGTGGGCGCCGGGAACGAGGTTGGTACACGCATGGGACGCATGATGTACCCAGGTTCAGGGCTCTCCGTAGAGATAATACCCCTAATCCTACCGGAGTGTTTGATGTATAGGAACAGAGTACAATGTCGCTCCTGGAGCTGTGACGGGAGGAGGAAGAGGGGAGCAGTCGGCTCGTCTCTACCTCTCTCTATGCGGTTGGTGAGTGTGTAGTGTTGAATGACTCGTGAATGATCGGTCCCTCTGCATGGAGGGCGATCGGAGGGTTTTATTGGCGAACCTGCCGGCCTACAATATGGATAAAGGGTACAGGCGTGGGACCCAGCTGGCTGCTTCGCCAGCTGGCCAGGGGCCTACAAGGGTCTTGTCTTGTCGATGAGGGGGCCGCCGGCTGCATGGTCTCGATTGCCTGTGGGACCCGCCAGCTGGCCAATGGGGCTCCCGCGTATGGCTGATGCTGGGCACGCGCTGTACGTCAAGCGTCGCCCCGCGAGATTCTTCATGGGCACGTAGTACGACCGCCTCCACTTTTTCCCACGCCGAGTGCAGTAATGGAGTGGGAGTGTGACGGTCCGACACTATGCTAGGTGATGGATCAGAGCCGGGGTAGGTCAGCGGCATGGCCGCCGATGCTCGTACCTGCCGGGCGCCCTGATCCTGTACCTTTGCTGACGCGTAGCTACCTTTAATCGTGAGGTCTTTTCCTGACCTATGATCTGATGTGACTTGTGATCCTCGGCCGGCTAGCCTGCTTGGTCAGCCAGCTTGAGGGTGGCCGCCTCCTCCTCAGTCCCGCTAGCGGGACCAGGCCGACTCTAAAGGGGAGGCCGCCTGGATTCTAGCCGGCAGGGGTTGCCTAGCCGGCCAGAAGGCGGCTGCCTCATCTTCCAGCCGGCAGGTGATGCCTAGTCGGTCAGAAGACTTGGGCCTTGGGAATCTCCATACCTTCATGTCCATTGGGCCGGAAATGAAGGAACATGCTTGATGAGCCTACCCCGGGGTTATCCCCCCGACAGCTACTATCCTTTTCCACACTTGTGCTTCATAATAGCACCATGTTCTTCATGATTGAGAGCTTCTTGCTTTGTCACTACCATATGCTAGTGGGAATCTTCATTATATAACCTTGCTTGTATATTCCAATGATGGGCTTCCTCAAAACTGCCCTAGGTCTTCGTGAGCAAGCAAGTTGGATGCACACCCACTAGTTTTCCTTTTTATCTTTCACATACTTATAGCTCTAGTGCATCTCTTGTATGGCAATCCCTACTCATTCACTTTGATATCTATTAATGGGCATCTCCAAAGCCCTTTGATACGCTGAGTCAATGTGACCATCTCCTCCTTTTTGTCTCACAACTACCACCACACTCTATTCCACCCATAGTGCTATATCCATGGCTCACGCTCATTTATTGCGTGATAGTTATAAAACGTTTGAGAAAGTAAGAGTGCGAAAACAATTACTTGGCCAATACCGGGGTTGTGCATGATTTACATTAGTTGTGTGAGGATGATGGAGCATAGCCAGACTATATGATTTTGTTGGGATAACTTTGCTTGGCCTTGTTATTTTGAAAGTTCATGATTACCTTGCTAGTTTGCTTGAAGTATTTTTGTTTCCATGTCAATAGCAAACTACTGTTTTGAATCTTATGGATCTGAACATTCATGTCACGTGAAAAAGTTGGAAAGGACAACTAGGCTAGGTATCATTCCACATCAAAAATTCATTCTTTATCATTTCCCTACTCGAGGACGAGCATGAGTTAAGCTTGGGGATGCTTGATACGTCTCCAACGTATCTGTAATTTTTGATGGTTTCGTGCTATCATCTTGTAAAATTGTGGATGTTTTGCATGCCTTTTATATATTTTTTGGGACTAACTTATTAACTCAGTGCCAAGAGCCAGTTCCTGTTTTTCCATGTTTTTTTACCCCAAATGGAATAAAATCCCCGAAAAGAATTTTTCTGTAACAGAAGAAGATCAGGAGACTTGAGAGCCAAGGCAGGGGGCCCCACAAGCCCCCACAACGCGGCCAGGGGGAGGCCGCGGCCCACAGGCTTGTGGCCCCCCTGGACAACCTCTTCCCTAGGGGTTGCGCCTATATATTCCCTAAAAATCCCAAAAAAATCAGGAGATCATCGAAAGTACTTTTCCGTCGCCGCAAGCTTGTCTCCGCAAGATCCCATGTGGGGCACGTTCTAGTGCCCTGCCGGAGGGGGATTCGGATACGGAGGGCTTCTTCATCAACACCATGAACTCTCCGATGATGCGTGAGTAGTTCACCATAGACCTATGGGTCCATAGCTAGTAACTAGATGGCTTCTTCTCTCTCTTGGATCTTCAATACAAAGCTCTCCATGATCTTCATGGAGATCTATCCGATGTAATCTTGTTTTGTGGTGTGTTTGTCGAGATCCAATGAATTGTTGATTTATGATCAGATTATCTATGGATCTTATTTGAGTTTCTTGTGATCTCTCTTATGCATGATTTCATATCCTTGTAATTCTCTTCGAGTTGTGGGTTTTGTTTGGCCAACTAGATCTATGATTCTTGCAATGGGAGAAGTGCTTGGTTTTGGGTTCATACCGTGCGGTGACCTCACCCAGTGACAAAAGGGGTAGAGAGGCACGCATCGTGTTGTTTCCATCAATGGTAAAAGGATGGGGTTTTCATCATTGGTTTGAGATTATCCCTCTACATCATGTCATCTTGCTTAAAGCGTTACTCTGTTCGTCCTGAACTCAATACACTAGATGCATGGTGGATAGCGGTCGATGTGTGGAGTAATAGTAGTAGATGCAGAAAGTATCGGTCGACTTGTCTCGGACGTGATGCCTATATGCATGATCATTGCCTTAGATATCGTCATGACTTTGCGCGGTTCTATCAATTGCTCGACAGTAATTAGTTCACCCACTGTGATATTTGCTATTTTGAGAGAAGCCTCTAGTGAACACTATGGCCCCCGGGTCTACTCCACACCATATTCTCAGCCTTACACTTTTTACTTCGTTGCACTTTCCGCCTTCAGATCTCACTTTGCAAACAATCTTTAAGGCATTGACAACCCCTTTGAAGCGTTGGGTGTAAGCTTGTTTGTGTTTGCGCAGGTACTCTAGAATTGACAATACCCTCCTACTGGATCAATACCTTGGTTCTCAAACTGAGGGAAATACTTACTGCTCCTATGCTGCATCACCCTTTCCTCTTCAAGGGAAAAACCAACGCAAGCTCAAGAGACGACAGAAAGAACTCTGGCACCAGAGTCGGGGAACGACTTTTGTTGATGTAGCAAGTCCCGGGGCGCTACAAACGTTCGGTGAACTCATGGGTTCGGTAACGGGGACCTCGTCAAAACTCGCAGATTTTATACATTCTCGCAAGTTTTGTATTCTATTACTCACTGATTTTGGGTCCCGGGGCGATCCGAACGTTTCGCGAACTCCGGGGACCGGTTACGGGGACCTCGTCAAAACTCACACATTTCTTTGATTTTGCCTAGTTTTCCATGCTATCACTCACTGATTTTGTGTCCTGGGGTGATACGAACGTTCGAGGAACTTCAGTGTCCGGTTATGAGGAACTCGTCAAAACTCAAAGATTTGGTCTATTCTGTCCAGTTTTGCATGCTATTACTCACCGTGTTTGGGTCCCGTGGCGCTACAAACGTTCGAGGAACTCCTGGGTCAGGTTGCACGGACCTCGTCCAAACTCGCTCATTTTGTACATTTTGGCCAGTTTTGTATGCTATTACTCACTGATTTTGGGTCCCGGGGCGATCCGAACATTCCGCGAACTCTGGGACCTGTTATGGGGAACTCGTCAAAACTCGTCTATTTGATCCATTCTAGCCCATTTTGTATGATATTACTCACTAATTTTGGGCCTGGGGCGATCCGAGCGTTTCGCAAACTGCAGGAATGGTTATGGGGACCTCGTCAAAACTAGAAGATTTCGTCCATTCGGGCGAGTTTTCCATGCTCACCTATTGATTTTTGGTCCTGGGGCGATACGAATGTTTCGCGGAGTCGGTACGGGACCTTGTCAAGACTCGCTGATTTCGTCCATTCTGACCAGTTTTCCATGCTATTACGGACGGATTTTGGGTCTCGGAGCGATACGACCGTTCGGGAAACTTTGGGGCCCGGTTACGAGGACCTCATCAAAACTCGGAGATATTATACATTCTCGCCAGTTTTGTATGCTATTACTCACTAATTTTGGGTCCTGGGGCAATCCGAACATTCCGCGAACTCTGGGGACAGGTTACAGGGAACTCGTCAAAACTCGCAGATTTTGTCAATTCTAGCCAAGTTTCTATGCTATTACTCACTGATTTTGTGACCCAGGGTGATACGAACGTTCCGCGAACTCTGTGGATCGGTTACGGGGACCTCGTCAAAACTCGCAGCTTTGATAAACTGTGACTAATTTTATATGATATTATTCATTGATTTTGGCTCCCGGGGCAATCCGAACGTTCCGCGAACTCTAAGACTGGTTACCGGGACCTCAACAAAACTCGCAGATTTGGTCCATTCTGACGAGTTTTCTATGCAATCACTGATTTTGCGTCTCGGGGTGATACGAACGTTCACGGACTCTATGTTGTTACTCACTGATTTTGGGTCCATTCTGGCCAGTTATCCATGCTATTACTCACTGATTTTGGGTTCCGAGTCGATACGAACGTTCGGGGAATTTCGTCGTCCGGTTATGGGGACCTCATAAAACTCGCAGATTTGGTCCATTCTTGCCAGTTTTGTCTTATATTACTCACTGTGTTTGGGTCCCGGGGCGCTAGAAATGTTTGGGGAACTCCTGGGTCCGGTTACGCGGAACTCGTCAAAATTCACAGATTTTATACATTTTGTCCAGTTTTCTATGCTATTACTCACTGATTTTGGATCCCGGAGCGATCCGAACATTCCGCAAACTCTGGGATCGGTTAAGAAGGACTCGTCAAAACTCGTAGATTTCATCCATTATGGCCAATTTTGTATGATTGTACTCACTGATTTTGGGTCCAGGGGTGATCCGAACTTTTCGCAAACTCTCGGAATGGTTACGTGGACCTCGTCAAAACTCGAAGATTTCGTCCATTGTGGCCAGTTTTCTATGCTATTACTCATTGATTTTTGGTCCCGGGCGATAGAATGTGTCTCGGATTGTTTACGGGGACCTTGTCTAAACTCGCTGATTTGGTTCATTCTAACCAGTTTTTCATGCTATTACTCACTGATTTTGGGTCCTTGAGCGATACGAACATTGCGGGAAGTTTCCGGTCCGTTTACAGGGACCTCATCAAAACTGGGAGATATTATACATTCCGGCCAGTTTTGTATGCTATTACTGAATGATTTTGGGTCCCGGGGCGATCCGAACGTTTCGCAAACTCTGGGGACCGGTTACAGGGAACTCACCAAAACTCGCTGATTTGGTCCATTATAGCTAGTTTTCTAGGTTATTACTTAGTAATTTTGTGACCCGGGGCGATACGAACGTGGCGCGAGCTCCGGGGAGCGGTTACGGGGACCTCGTCAAAACTCGCAAATTTGGTCCATTCTTCCTAGTTTTGTATGATATTATTTACTGATTTTGGGTCTAGGGGCGATCTGAACGTCCCACAAACTCTAGGGACCGGTTACGGAGACCTCATCAGAACTCGCAGATTTGGTCAATTCTAGCAAATTTTCCATGCTATTACTCAATGATTTTGGGTCCTGGGGCGATACGAACGTTGGGGAACTTCGGGGTCCGGTTATGGGAACCTCGTCAAAACTCGCAAATGTGGTCCATTCTAGCCAGTTTTGTATTCTATTACTCAATGTGTTTGGGTCCTAGAGCGCTACAAACATTTGGTATACTCCTCGGTCTGGTAACGGGGACCTCGTTAAAATTCGCAAATTTTATAAATTCTCGCAAGTTTTGGATGCTATTACTCACTGATTTTGGGTCCTATGGCGGTCTGAACGTTCCACAAACTCTAGGGACCGGTTACACGGACCTCGCCAAAACTCACAGATTTGGTCCATTCTGGCCAGTTTTCTATGCTATTACTTACTGATTTTGGGTCCCGGGGCGATCCGAACGTTCCGCGAACTCCGGGAACCTGTTACGGGGACCTCGTCAAAACTCGCACATTTCGTTCATTATGGCCAGTTTTCCATGCTATTAATCACTGATTTTGTGTCCCGGGGCGATACGAACGTTCGGGGAACTTCGGTGTCTTGTTACGAGGACCTCATCAAAACTCAAAGATTTGGTCCATTCTGTCCAGTTTTGCATGCTATTACTCAGTGTGTTTGGGTCCCGGGGTGCTACAAACTTTCAGGGAACTCCTGGGTCCGGTTACACGGACCTCGTCAAAACTCGCTAATTTTGTACATTCTGGCCAGTTGTGTATGCTATGACTCACCCATTTTGGGTCCCGGGGCGATCCGAACATTCCGCAAACTCTGTTACCGGTTACGGGGAACACGCCAAAACTCGCATATTTGATCCATTCTAGCCAATTTTATATGATATTACTCACTAATTTTGGGTCGTGGGGCGATCCGAACGTTTCGCAAACTCTAGGGATGGTTATGGGGACCTCGTCAAAACTAGAAGATTTCGTCCATTCTGGCGATTTTCCATGCTTAGTCGTTGATTTTTGGTCCCCGGGCGAGACAAATGTTTCGTGGACTGGTTTCGGGGACCTCATCAAAACTCGCTGATTTGATCCATTATAAACAGTTTTCCATGCTATTACTCACAGATTTTGGGTATCAGAGAGATACGAACGTTGGGGGAACTTTGGGGTCCGTTTACGGGGACCTCATCAAAACTTGGAGATATTATACATTCTGGCCACTTTTGTATGCTATTACTCACTGATTTTGGGTCCCGGGGCGATCCGAATGTTCCGCAAACTCTGGGGACCGATTATGGGGAACTCGCAAGAACTCGCAGATTTTGTCCATTCTATCCAGTTTTCTATAGTATTACTCAGTAATTTTGTGACCCGAGGTGATACGAACGTGCCGCGAACTCTAGGGACCGGTTACGGGGACCTCGTCAAAACTCGCAGATTTGGTCCATTCTGGCTAGTTCACTGATTTTGGGTCCCGCGACGATCTGAACGCCCCGCGAACTCCAGGGACCGGTTACAGAGACCTCATCAAAACTCGCAGATTTGGTCAATTCTGGCTAGTTTTCAGTGCTATTACTCACTGATTTTGGTCCTGGGGCGATATGAACGTTTGGGGAACTTCTGGGTCCGGTTACACGGACCTCGTCAAAACTTGCTGACTTTTTTTGTATTCTGGCGAGTTTTGTATGCTATTACTCACTCATTTTAGGTCTCGGGGCGATCCGAACATTCTGCGAACTCTAGGACCGGTTACGGGGAACTCATCAAAACTCGCATATTTGATCCATTCTAGCCAGTTTTGTATGATATTATTCACTAATTTTGGGTCCCGGGGCGATCCGAACGTTTCGCAAACTCCGGGGATGGTTATGGTGACCTCGTCAAAACTAGAAGATTTCATCCATTTTGGGGAGTTTTCCATGCTTACTCGTTGTTTTTTTTGTCTCGGGGCGATACAAATGTTTCGCGGACTGGTTAGGGGACCTCGTCAAGACTGGCTGATTTCGTCCATTGTGACCAGTTTTCCATGCTATTACTCACTGATTTTGGGTCCCGGAGTGATACGACCTTTCAGGAAACTTTGGGGCCCGGTTACGGGTACCTCATCAAAACTCGGCGATATTATACATTTTGGCCAGTTTTTTTTGATATTACTCAATAATTTTGGGTCCCGCGGCGATCCAAACGTTCCGCGAACTCTGGGGACAGGTTACAGGGAACTCGTCAAAACTCGCAGATTTTGTCCATTCCAGCCAGTTTTCTATGCTATTACTCAGTGATTTTGTGTCCTGGAGCGATCCGAACGTTTCGCAAACTCCGGGGATGGTTACGGGGACCTCATCCAAAATCAAAGATTTCGTCCATTCTGGCCAGTTTTCTATGCTATTACCCACTGATTTTTGGTCCGAGGGCGATATGAATATGTCGCGGACTGGTTTGAGGGACCTCATCAAAACTCGCTAAGTTGATCCGTTATAAACAGTTTTCCATGCTATTACTCTCTCATTTTGGGTCCTGGAGCGATACGAACGTTGGGGGAACTTTGGGGTCCGTTTACGGGGACATCATCAAAACTCGGAGATATTATACATTCTGGCCAGTTTTGTATGCTATTACTCACTGATTTTGGGTCCCGGGGAGATCCGAACGTTCCGCAAACTCTGGGGACCGGTTATGGGAACTCGCCAAAACTCGCTGATTTTGTCCATTCTAGCCGGTTTTCTATGCTATTACTCAATAATTTTGTGACCCGGGGCGATACGAACGTGCCGCGAATTCCAGGGCCCGGTTACGGGGACCTCGTCGAAACTCGCAGATTTGGTCCATTCTAGCTAGTTTTGTATGATATTGTTCACTGATTTTGGGTCCCGGGGCGATGTGAACGTCCCGCAAACTCTAGAGACCGGTTACAGAGACCTCACCAAAACTCGCAGATCTTGTCAATTCTAGCTAGTTTTCCATGCTATTACTCACTGATTTTGGGTCGTGGGGCTATACAAACATTCGGGGAACTTCGGGGTCCGATTATGGGGACCTCGTCAAAACTCATAGATTTGGTCCATTCTGGCCAGTTTTGTATTCTATTACCCAATGTGTTTGGGTCGCCAGGGCGCTACAAATGTTCGGTGAACTCCTTGGTCCATTCTGGTCGGGGCGATAAGAACGTTCGCGGACTCCAAGGACCGATTACGGGGACATCGTCAAAACTCACAGATTTGGTCAATTCTGACTAGTTTTCCATGCTATTACTCTTTGATTTTGGGTTCCGGGGCGATACGAACGTTCGGGGAACTACGAGGTTCGGTTATGGGGACCTCATAAAAACTCGCAGATTTGGTCCATTCTTGCGAGTTTTGTGTTCTATTACTCACTGTGTTTGGGTCCCGGGGCGCTACAAATGTTAGGGGAACTCTTGGGTCCGGTTACACGGAACTCGTCAAAAATCACAAATTTTATACATTCTGTCCAGTTTTGTATGCTATTACTCAGTGATGTTGGGTCCCTGAGCGATCCGAACTTTCCGCGAACTGTGGGATCGGTTACGGAGGACTCGTCAAAACTCGTAGATTTCATCCATTATGGCCAGTTTTGTATGATAGTACTCACTGATTTTGGGTCCAGGGGCATTCCGAACGTTTTGGAAACTCCGGGATGGTTACGGGGACCTCGTCAAAACTCGAAGATTTCGTCCATTGTGGCCATTTTTCTATGCTATTACTCATTGATTTTTGGTCCCGGGGAGATACGAATGTGTCGTAGACTGGTTACGGGGACCTCGTCAAAACTCGCTGATTTGGTTCTGTCTAACCGGTTTTTCATGCTATTACTCACTGATTTTGGGTCCTTGAGCGATACGAAGATTGCGAGAACTTTGTGGTCCGTTTACGGGGACCTCAGCAAAACTCGAAGATATTATACATTCTGGACAGTTTTGTATGCTATTACTTAAGGATTTTGGGTCCCGGGGCGATCCAAATGTTTCGCAAACTCTGGGGACCGGTTACGGGGAACTCACCAAAACTCGCAGATTTTGTCCATTCTAGCCAGTTTTCTATGCTATTACTCAGTAATTTTGTGACCCGGGGTGACACGAACGTGCCGCGAACTCCGGGGAGCAGTTACGGGGACCTCGTCAAAACTCGCAGATTTGGTCCATTCTAGCTAGTTTTGTATGATATTATTCAATGATTTTGGGTCCCGGGGCGATCTGAACGTCCTACGAACTCCAAGGACCGGTTACAGAGGCCTCATAAGAACTCGCAGATTTGGTCCATTCTGGCTAATTTTCCATGCTATTACTCACTGATTTTTGGTCCTGAGGCAATACGAACGTTCGGGGAACTTCGGGGTCCGGTTATGGGGCCCTCGTCAAAACTCATAGATTTGGTCCATTCTGGCCAGTTTTGTATTCTATTACCCAATGTGTTTGGGTCCCCAGGGCGCTACAAACGTTCGGTGAACTCCTTGGTCCGCTAACGGCGACCTCGTCAAAACTCGCAGATTTTATACATTCTCGCAAGTTTTGTATGCCATTACTCACTGATTTTGGGTCCGAGGGCGATCTGAATGTTCACAAACTCTGGGGACCGGTTACGGGGACCTCATCAAAAGTCGCAGATTTGGTCCATTCTGGCCAGTTTTCCATGCTATTACAAACTGATTTTTGGTCCCGGGGCGATACGAATATTTCGCGGACTCGTCACGGGACCTTGCTGATTTTGTCCATTCTGACTAGTTTTCCATGCTATTACTCACTAATTTTGGGTCCCGGAGTGATACGACTGTTCAGGAAATTTTGGGGCCTGGTTACGGGGACCTCATCAAAACTCGGAGATATTATACATTCTGGCCAGTTTTGTATGCTATTACTCACTAATTTTGGGTCCCGGGGCAATCCAAACGTTCCGCGAACTCTAGGGACAGGTTAGAGGGAACTCGTCGAAACTCGCAGATTTTGTCCATTCTAGCCAGCTTTCTATGCTATTACGCACTGATTTTGTGTCCACGAGCGATTCGAACGTTCCGCAAACTCTGGCGATGGTTGTAGGGACCTCATCCAAAATCGAAGATTTCGTCCATTCTGGCCAGTTTTCTATGCTATTACTCATTGATTTTTGGTCCCAAGACGATACGAATATGTGGAGGACTTGTTTCGGGGACCTCACTAAAACTCAATGATTTGATCCATTATAAACAGTTTTCCATGCTATTACTCACTGATTTTGGGTCCCGGAGCAATACGAACGTTGCGGGAACTTCGGGGTCCGTTTACGGGGACCTCATCAGAACTTGGACATATTATACATTCTGGCTAGTTTGGTATGCTATTACTCACTGATTTAGGGTCCCGGGGGGATCCACGTTCCGCAAACTCTGGGGACCGGTTATGGGGAACTCGCCAAAACTCGCAGATTTTGTCCATTCTAGCCAGCTTTCTATGCTATTACTCAGTTGATACGATGACTCCGGTTGAAAAGGAATTGATAAGACAATTGATAGAGCAAAAGACTTAATACTCTCATAAAAATATGAGAACACCTCTTAGAAAAGATCTGAAATCACCACTTGACATCGAAGCAACACAAATTACCATATTCAACAAAACAAAGGATGCGGCTTTAAATTAGCCAGAAGAAACTCATGAGAAAGATTTCGTCCGATATTTTCGTGGACAGGAATCCACTAGATGTCGAACCCCAACCTAACATCATGCATTTGTTGGAAGATTGTCCCATAAGTAACTACTGGAATTCCCACCTAAGAATTCCCGAAACATCTGGCCATGCAATCTGGTACACGGATACAAGGAGTAATATCACACAACTCCTATACTAACACGTCACTTGTATCACATCCGTCAACACACAACCAGAATCTCGGACCTTCATCTACAACAGACCCTCGTGATCACAACGATACAAAGTATGGCAGTACTCCCGAACAATCTACACCAGTACTGGAGACATCGGGGTTATCTCGCCACTACTAGTATTGAAGCAATTAGGAACATCCCTCGTTCTGAGATACTAAGAAATCTGAATGATAACGATGTGCTCAAGAATCCCCTGGAGCTCAACTCCCCTGAAACTCAAAGCAGAAAGGAGGCACCAAGACAGAACTCCGTCACATCGGCATCATATAGATTCCAAAAATATCCGCGTGATCCTAATTTTTTTTGAGTGAGAAGAGGAGCAGAATTAAAATATTACGTCAAGATTCCTCACCAGTGTTGGGGAACGTCGCATGGGAAACAGAAATTTTCCTACGCGCACGAAGACCTATCATGGTGATGTCCATCTACGAGAGGGGATGAGTGATCTACGTACCCTTGTAGATCGTACAGCAGAAGCGTTAGAGAACGCGGTTGATGTAGTGGAACGTCCTCACGTCCCTCGATCCGCCCCGCGAACAATCCCGCGATCAGTCACACGATCTAGTACCGAACGGACGGCACCTCCGCGTTCAGGACACGTATAGCTCGACGATGATCTCGGCCTTCTTGATCCAGCAAGAGAGACGGAGAGGTAGAAGAGTTCTCCGGCAGCGTGACGGCGCTCCGGAGGTTGGTGATGATCTTGTCTCAGCAGGGCTCCGCCCGAGCTCCGCAGAAACACGATCTAGAGGAAAAACTATGGAGGTATGTGGTCGGGCAGCCGTGAGAAAGTCGTCTCAAATCTGCCCTAAAAGCCCCATATATATAGGAGGAGGGAGGGGGACCTTGCCTTGGGGTCCAAGGGACTCCCAAGGGGTCGGCCGACCCAAGGGGGGAGGACTCCCCCCCCAAACCGAGTTGGACTTGGTTTGGTGGGAGGAGTCCCCCTCCCTTCACACTTCTTCCCTCCTTTTTTTTCCTTTCCTTTGATTTTCTTCTCTTGGCGCATAGGCCCCTTTGGGGCTGTCCCACCAGCCCACTAAGGGCTGGTGTGTCTCCCCAAAGCCTATGGGCTTCCTCGGGGTGGGTTGCCCCCCCCCCCCCCCCCGGTGAACTCCCGGAACCCATTCGTCATTCCCGGTACATTCCCGGTAACTCCGAAAACCTTCCGGTAATCAAATGAGGTCATCCTATATATCAATCTTCGTTTCCGGACCATTCCAGAAACCCTCGTGACGTCCGTGATCTCATCCGGGACTCCGTACAACATTCGGTAACCAACCATATAACTCAAATACGCATAAAACAACATCGAACCTTAAGTGTGCAGACCCTGCGGGTTCGAGAACTATGTAGACATGACCGGAGAGACTCCTCGGTCAATATCCAATAGCGGGACCTGGATGCCCATATTGGATCCTACATATTCTACGAAGATCTTATCGTTTGAACCTCAGTGCCAAGGATTCGTATAATCCCGTATGTTATTCCCTTTGTCCTTCGGTATGTTACTTGCCCGAGATTCGATCGTCGGTATCCGCATACCTATTTCAATCTCGTTTACCGGTAAGTCTCTTTACTCGTTCCGTAATACAAGATCCCGCAACTTACACTAAGTTACATTGCTTGCAAGGCTTGTGTGTGATGTTGTATTACCGAGTGGGCCCCGAGATACCTCTCCGTCATACGGAGTGACAAATCCCAGTCTTGATCCATACTAACTCAACTAACACCTTCGGAGATACCTGTAGAGCATCTTTATAGTCACCCAATTACGTTGTGACGTTTGATACACACAAAGCATTCCTCCGGTGTCAGTGAGTTATATGATCTCATGGTCATAGGAATAAATACTTGACACGCAGAAAACAGTAGCAACAAAATGACACGATCAACATGCTACGTCTATAAGTTTGGGTCTAGTCCATCACGTGATTCTCCTAATGACGTGATCCAGTTATCAAGCAACAACACCTTGTTCATAATCAGAAGACACTGACTATCATCGATCAACTGGCTAGCCAACTAGAGGCATGCTAGGGACGGTGTTTTGTCTATGTATCCACACATGTAAATGAGTCTTCATTCAATACAATTATAGCATGGATAATAAATTATTATCTTGATACAGGAATTATAATAATAACTATACATTTATTATTGCCTCTAGGGCATAATTCCAACAACCAGAGCATAGAAGAAGAGAAAAAAGAATCCCACTCTCCGATATATAACTAGACTTAAAGTAGTTTTTCAATAGACTCGACTCGGCCAAGTTCGATCAATCAAGGGGGCTCCTAGGTCGGTACTGCTCTGATACCAACTTGTCAAGCCCAAGATGCGACCCTATCTTCAATTTGGCACGAGGGCCTCGTCAGGGATAGAAGCGCATCTCGTCATGTCGCAAGAATGGATATCGTTACAAGTACACGTACTGAAAAGAAGATATATATATATATATATATATATATATATATATAATTGGCTTACACTCGCCACAAGCTACATCAGTGTCACATCAGTACATTACATAATCATCAAGAGTAAGAGCAGGGTCCGACTACGGACGAAAACAAACGAGAAAAGAAGAACGACGTCCATCCTTGCTATCCTAGGCTGCCGGTCTGGAACCCATCCTAGATCGATGAAGAAGAAGAAGAAGGAACTCCAAATGAACAATCAACACGCTCACGTCAAGTAACCTTTACTTGTACCTGCAACTGGTGTTCTTGTAATCTGTGAGCCATAGGGGACTCAGCAATTTCATTTCCAAAGGTATCAAGACTAGCAAAGCTTAATGGGTGAGGTATGGTTAAGTGGTGAGGTTGGAGCAGCGGCTAAGCATATATTTGGTGGCTAAACTTACGAGTACAAGAATATGGAGGGAGAAGATCTACGCACAGCGGACGTGAACTATTGATGATCAAATGAATGATCTTGAACACCTACCTACGTCAGACATAACCCCACCGTGTTCTCGATCGGAGAAGGAACTCACGAAAGAGACAGTCACGGTTACGCACACAGTTGGCATATTTTAATTAAATTAACTTCAAGTTATCTAGAACCAGTGTTAAAGAAAGTTTCCACGTTGCCACATAACCGCGGGCACGGCTTTCCAAAAAGGTTTAACCCTGCAGGGGTGCTCCAACTAGTCCATGACAAATTACCACAAGCCGCATAGAAATCCTCAATCACGAAGCTTGCGATCTCGTCGGATTCCCTAGTGGAAAACCTCAACTCTGAGATTACTCAAAGCATCACCGGAATCCCGATGCACAAGATATCTCGTCAAAGGTAAAACTAATCCAGCAAGGCTGCCCGATGTGTCGACGAACCCGATAGGAGTCGCGTACCTCGTTCTCAGGACACGGCGGATGGAAAAGCCTACAGGTACCAAACCTCGAGTTGCCTCTGTTGGAATTATGCCCTAGAGGCAATAATAAATATAGTTATTATTATAATTCCTGTATCAAGATAATAGTTTATTATCCATGCTATAATTGTATTGAATGAAGACTCATTTACATGTGTGGATACCGTCCCTAGCATGTCTCTAGTTGGCTAGCCAGTTGATCGATGATAGTCAGTGTCTTCTGATTATGAACAAGGTGTTGCTGCTTGATAACTGGATCACATCATTAGGAGAATCACGTGATGGACTAGACCCAAACTAATAGACGTAGCATGTTGATCGTGTCATTTTGTTGCTACTGTTTTCTGCGTGTAAAGTATTTATTCCTATGACCATGAGATCATATAACTCACTGACACCGGAGGAATGCTTTGTGTGTATCAAACGTCGCAACGTAACTGGGTGACTATAAAGATGCTCTACAGGTATCTCCGAAGGTGTTAGTTGAGTTAGTATGGATCAAGACTGGGATTTGTCACTCCGTGTGACGGAGAGGTATCTCGGGGCCCACTCGGTAATACAACATCACACACAAGCCTTGCAAGCAATGTAACTTAGTGTAAGTTGCGGGATCTTGTATTATGGAACGAGTAAAGAGACTTGCCGGTAAACAAGATTGAAATAGGTATGCGGATACTGACGATCGAATCTCGGGCAAGTAACATACCGAAGGACAAAGGGAATGACATACGGGATTATACGAATCCTTGGCATTGTGGTTCAAACGATAAGATCTTCGTAGAATATGTAGGATCCAATATGGGCATCCAGGTCCCGCTATTGGAAATTGACCGAGGAGTCTCTCGGGTCATGTCTACATAGTTCTCGAACCCGCAGGGTCTGCACACTTAAGGTTCGACGTTGTTTTATGCGTATTTGAGTTATATGGTTGGTTACCGAATGTTGTTCGGAGTTCCGGATGAGATCACGGACGTCACGAGGGTTTCCGGAATGGTCCGGAAACAAAGATTGATATATAGGATGACCTCATTTGATTACCGGAAGGTTTTCGGAGTTACCGGGAATGTACCGGGAATGACGAATGGGTTCCGGGAGTTCACCGGGGGGGGGGGCAACCCACCCCGGGGAAGTCCATAGGCCTTTGGGGAGACACACCAGCCCTTAGTGGGCTGGTGGGACAGCCCACAAGTGGACTATGCGCCAAGAGAAGAAAAATCAAGAGGAAAAGGAAAAAAAAGGAGGAGGTGGGAAGGAAGAAGGACTCCCTCCCACCAAACCTAGTCCAACTCGGTTTGGGGGGGGAGTCCTCCTCCTTGGCTCGGCCGACCCCCTTGAGGGTCCTTGGAACCCAAGGCAAGGCCCCCTCCCTCCCACCTATATATACGGAGGTTTTAGGGCTGATTTGAGACGACTTTTCCACGGCAGCCCGACCACATACCTCCAAGGTTTTTCCTCTAGATCGCGTTTCTGCGGAGCTCGGGCGGAGCCCTGCTGAGACAAGGTCATCACCAACCTCCGGAGCGCCGTCACGCTGCCGGAGAACTCTTCTACCTCTCCGTCTCTCTTGCTGGATCAAGAAGGCCGAGATCATCGTCGAGCTGTACGTGTGCTGAACGCGGAGGTGCCGTCTGTTCGGTACTAGATCGTGGGACTGATCGCGGGATTGTTCGTGGGGCGGATCGAGGGACGTGAGGACGTTCCACTACATCAACCGCATTCTCTAATGCTTCGGCTGTACGGTCTACGAGGGTACGTAGATCACTCATCCCCTCTCGTAGATGGACATCACCATGATAGGTCTTCATGCGCGTAGGAAATTTTTTGTTTCCCATGCGACGTTCCCCAACAGTGGTATCAGAGCTAGGTTCATGCGTAGATGTCTTCTCGAGTAGAACACAAAAGTTTTTGTGGGCGATGATGTGCGTTTTGCTGCCCTCCTTAGTCTTTTCTTGATTCCGCGGTATTGTTGGATTGAAGCGGCTTGGACCGACATTACTCGTACGCTTACGAGAGACTGGTTTCATCGTTACGAGTAACCCCCTTTGCTCAAAGATGACTGGCAAGTGTCGGTTTCTCCAACTTTAGTTGAATCGGATTTGACCGAGGAGGTCCTTGGATGAGGTTAAATAGAAACTCATATATCTCCGTTGTGGTGTTTGCGTAAGTAAGATGCGATCCTACTAGATACCCTTGGTCACCACGTAAAACATGCAACAACAAAATTAGAGGACGTCTAACTTGTTTTTGCAGGGTATGATTGTGATGTGATATGGCCAACGATGTGATGTGATATATTGGATGTATGAGATGATCATGTTGTAATAGAAATATCGACTTGCACGTCGATGGTACGACAACCGGCAGGAGCCATAGGGTTGTGTTTATACTAACGTTTGTGCTTGCAGATGCGTTTACTATTTTGCTAGGATGTAGCTTTAGTAGTAATAGCATAAGTAGCACGACAACCCCTATGGCAACACGTTGATGGATGATCATGGTGTGGCGCCGGTGACAAGAAGATCGTGCCGGTGCTTTGGTGATGGAGATCAAGAAGCACGTGATGATGGCCATATCATGTCACTTATGAATTGCATGTGATGTTAATCCTTTTATGCACCTTATTTTGCTTAGAACGACGGTAGCATTATGAGGTGATCTCTCACTAAAATTTCAAGACGAAATTGTGTTCTCCCCGACTGTGCACCGTTGCTACAGTTCGTCGTTTCGAGACACCACGTGATGATCGGGTGTGATAGACTCAACGTTCACATACAACGGGTGCAAAACAGTTGCGCACGCGGAACACTCGGGTTAAGCTTGACGAGCCTAGCATGTGCAGACATGGCCTCGGAACACATGAGACCGAAAGGTCGATCATGAATCATATAGTTGATATGATTAGCATAGGGATGCTTACCACTGAAACTATACTCGACTCACGTGATGATCGGACTTGGGATAGTGTAAGTGGATCATGAACCAGTCAAATGACTAGAGAGATATACTTTTTGAGTGGGAGTTTAGCATATAATTTGATTAAGTTGAACTCTAATTATCTTGAACATAGTCTAAGTCCACTTTGAATATATTTGTGTTGTAGATCTTGGCTCACGCGACAGTCATCCTGAATTTTAATACGTTCCTAGAGAAAGCTAAGTTGAAAGATGATGGAAGCAACTTTGTAGACTGGGCTCGTAATCTTAAGCTAATCTTACAAGCTGGGAAGAAGGATTATGTCCTTAATGCTGCGCTAGGAGATGAACCACCCGCTACGGCTGATCAGGATGTTAAGAACGCTTGGCTAGCACGTAAGGAGGACTACTCAATAGTTCAATGTGCAGTCTTGTATGGCTTAGAACCGGGACTTCAACGTCGCTTTGATCGTCATGGAGCATTTGAGATGTTCCAGGACTTGGAGTTTATCTTTCAGAAGAACGCCCGGATCGAGAGGTATGAGACCTCCGATAAATTCTATGCTTGCAAGATGGAGGAAAACTCGTCTGTCAGTGAACATGTGCTCAAAATGTCTGGGTACTCAAACCGTCTAGCTGAGCTGGGGATTGAACTCCCGCAAGAAGCTATCACTAACAGAATCCTTCAATCACTGCCGCCAAGCTATAAAGGCTTTGTGTTGAACTACAACATGCAAGGGATGAACAAGTCTCCTGGCGAGTTGTTTGCGATGCTGAAAGTCGCAGAGTCTGAACTCCGTAAAGAGCATCAAGTGTTGATGGTGAGCAAGACCACTAGTTTCAAGAGACACGGCAAAGGCAAGAAGGGCAATTTGAAGAAGAGCGGCAAGCCTGTTGCCAATCCGCCGAAGAAACCCAAGGCTGGACCTAAGCCTGAAACAGAGTGCTTCTATTGCAAGGGTATGGGTCACTCGAAGCGCAATTGCCCCAAGTATCTGGCAGATAAGAAGGCGGGCAAAGAAAAATCAGGTATATTTGATATACATGTTATTGATGTGTACTTAACCGGTTCTCGTAGTAGTGCCTGGGTATTCGATACCGGTTCTGTTGCTCACATTTGCAACTCGAAGCAGGAACTGCGGAATAGACGAAGGCTGGCGACAGACGAAGTGACGATGCGCGTAGGAAATGGTTCCAAGGTTGATGCAATCGCCGTCGGCACAGTGTCACTTCAGCTACCATCGGGATTAGTGATGAACTTAAATCGTTGTTATTTAGTGCCTGCGTTGAGCATGAACATTATATCTGGATCTTGTTTATTGCGAGACGGTTACTCTTTTAAGTCTGAGAATAATGGTTGTTCTATTTCTATGAGTAACATCTTTTATGGTCATGCACCGAATGTGAGAGGATTGTTCATATTGAATCTTGATAGCGATACACATATACATAACATTGAGACCAAAAGAGTTAGAGTAAACAATGATAGCGCCATATTTTTGTGGCACTGCCGCTTGGGTCATATTGGTGTAAAGCGCATGAAGAAACTCCATGCTGATGGACTTTTGGAGTCACTTGACTTTGATTCACTTGACACGTGCGAACCATGCCTCATGGGCAAGATGACTAAGACTCCGTTCTCCGGAACAATGGAGCGTGCAAGTGACTTGTTGGAAATCATACATACCGATGTGTGTGGTCCAATGAGCGTAGAGGCACGCGGCGGATATCGTTATTTTCTCACCTTCACTGACGATTTAAGCAGATATGGTTATGTCTACTTGATGAAGCACAAGTATGAAACATTTGAAAAGTTCAAGCAATTTCAGAGTGAAGTGGAAAATCATCGTAACAAGAAGATCAAGTTCCTACGGTCTGATCGTGGGGGTGAATATCTGAGTTTCGAGTTTGGTGCTCACTTAAGACAATGTGGAATTGTTTCGCAGTTAACACCGCCTGGAACACCACAGCTTAATGGTGTGTCCGAACGTCGTAATCGTACTTTGTTAGAGATGGTGCGATCTATGATGTCTCTTACAGATTTGCCATTATCATTTTGGGGTTATGCATTAGAAACAGCTGCATTCACTTTAAATAGGGCACCATCAAAATCCGCTGAGACGACACCATACGAACTGTGGTATGACAAGAGGCCAAAGTTGTCGTTTCTTAAAGTTTGGGGATGTGATGCTTATGTCAAAAAGCTTCAGCCTGAAAAGCTGGAACCCAAAGCGGAAAAATGCGTCTTCATAGGTTACCCGAAAGAGACAGTTGGGTACACCTTCTATCTCAAATCCGAGGGCAAAGTGTTTGTTGCTAAAAACGGAGCTTTTCTCTCGAGAGAATTGAGTGGGAGGAAGATAGAACTTGACGATGTTGTCGAACCTCTCATCCCTCTGGATGGTGGCGCAGGGCAAGGGGAAACCTCTGTCGTTGCGACACCGGTTGAGGAGGAAGTTAATGATGATGATCATGAAACTCCAGTTCAAGTTTCTGTTGAACCACGCAGGTCGACGAGATCACGCGCTGCTCCAGAGTGGTACGGTAATCCCGTCTTATCAATCATGTTGTTGGACAACAATGAACCTGCAAATTATGAAGAAGCAATGGTGGGCCCAGATTCCAACAAATGGCTAGAAGCCATGAAATCCGAGATAGGATCCATGTATGAGAACAAAGTGTGGACTTTGGAGATACTACCTGAGGGCCGCAAGGCTATTCAGAACAAATGGATCTTTAAGAAGAAGACGGATGTTGACGGTAATGTGACCGTTTATAAAGCACGACTTGTGGCAAAGGGTTTTTCACAAGTTCCAGGAGTTGACTACGATGAGACTTGCTCACCCGTAGCGATGCTTAAGTCCGTCAGAATCATGTTAGCAATAGCTGCATTTTTCGATTTTGAAATCTGGCAGATGGATGTCAAAACGGCGTTCCTTAACGGTTTCCTTAAGGAAGAGTTGTATATGATGCAACCCGAAGGTTTTGTCGATCCTAAAAATGCTGACAAGGTGTGCAAGCTCCAGCGATCCATTTATGGACTGGTGCAAGCATCTCGGAGTTGGAACAAACGCTTTGATGAGGTGATCAAAGCATTTGGGTTTATACAAATGGTTGGAGAATCTTGTATTTACAAGAAAGTGAGTGGGAGCTCTGTGGCGTTTCTAATATTATATTTGGATGACATATTACTGATTGGAAACAACGTAGAGCTTTTGGAGAGCATAAAAGGTTACTTGAATAAAAGTTTCTCTATGAAGGACCTACGAGAAGCTGCTTACATTCTAGGCATTAAGATCTATAGGAATAGATCAAAACGCCTGATAGGACTTTCACAAAGCACATACCTTGATAAAGTTTTGAAGAGGTTCAAAATGGAACAGTCCGAGAAAGGGTTCTTGCCAGTTTTACAAGGTACGAGATTGAGTAAGACTCAGTGCCCAGCAACTGATGAAGATAGAGAGCATATGCGCTCCGTCCCCTATGCTTCAGCCATAGGTTCTATCATGTATGCGATGCTGTGCACTAGACCGGATGTTAGCCTGGCCATAAGTATGGCAGGTAGGTTCCAGAGTAATCCAGGAGTGGATCACTGGACAGCGGTCAAGAATATCCTGAAGTACCTGAAAAGGACTAAGGAGATGTTTCTCGTGTATGGAGGTGACGAAGAGCTCGCCGTAAAAGGTTACGTCGATGCAAGCTTTGACACAGATCCGGACGACTCTAAGTCGCAAACCGGATACGTGTTTATTCTTAATGGGGGTGCAGTAAGCTGGTGCAGTTCCAAGCAAAGCGTCGTAGCAGATTCTACATGTGAAGCAGAGTACATGGCTGCCTCGGAGGCGGCTCAGGAGGGTGTCTGGATGAAGCAGTTCATGACGGATCTTGGAGTGGTGCCAAGCGCACTGAATCCAATAACCTTGTTCTGTGACAACACGGGTGCCATTGCCGTAGCAACGGAACCACGGTTTCACAAGAAGACCAGACACATCAAACGACGCTTCAACCTCATCCGCGACTACGTCGAGGAAGAGGACGTAAATATATGCAAAGTGCACACGGATCTGAATGTAGCAGACCTGCTGACTAAACCTCTTCCACGGCCAAAACAAGATCGACACCAGAACTGTATGGGTGTTAGATTTATTACAATGTCATTCACATGGTGATGTGAGGGCTAGATTATTGACTCTAGTGCAAGTGGGAGACTGTTGGAATTATGCCCTAGAGGCAATAATAAATATAGTTATTATTATAATTCCTGTATCAAGATAATAGTTTATTATCCATGCTATAATTGTATTGAATGAAGACTCATTTACATGTGTGGATACATAGACAAAACACCGTACCTAGCATGTCTCTAGTTGGCTAGCCAGTTGATCGATGATAGTCAGTGTCTTCTGATTATGTTTCACGAGGACATCTGCCGTGACAAAACCACAACAGTTGGCGCCCACCGTGGGGCCTGCGCACGGTGGAGTTGAGTTTTCAAAGGGAGCCCTACCAGGGTCTGGGAGTTTGCGGCGGCGCTCATGACTTGGAGCCGATGCGGCATAGCCTACATCGACAACCGGCGATGGGGACCCGAAGCAAATTCCCTCGAATCAGGCTACAGGGTCCCCTTCGGCAAGATCAACGTCTTCATCGGCATGATCGGGTCATCCGTTCCTGAGCCGGACATCTCCTCCGACATCGTCGAGCCGGCCAGGTACGTTCATCCAGTCATAACCCGGAATCTGACCCGCCCGGTCTTTGTGGGTTTCACACAGGGGTCGGAGGAGCCAGAGCACGCGGCGGCTCAGGAGGTTACCCCTATCAACTCTGACGATGAGTCATCCATGGGCGATTCCGATTCCATCCAGTCCCTCCATGGAGACGGTCTTGGGGGCTTGTCATTGGCCATGGATCCGGAAATCCTCGATCGAACCAGCCGCCAGATCGCCATCTACATGGCTGGGGCGACTCAACCCGCACAGAACCCCGCCGGAGGCGATGGAACCGGCGGGACGTCCAGAAGTGCGTCAGCAGTCCTGGTGGATTTAGCGGCGGAAATCACAAGACTAATTTCAACCCCCCTTACGCCGGAGAACCAAGAAGAGATAAATGCGGAGTTAGCAAAACTGAGGGAGGCGGTGGCAAAGGCCCATCAGGATGCTGAGACGGAGTCCGCCAGGATGGAAACTCGACAGGCCTAGATTACGGCCGAAAGGATGCGGTTGAACACCGACAATTGGTGGCTTGAAAGACAGCAGCGCGCATCCGACGCCGTCCATCAGCGGAGGCACCAGGGACGCCTGCCCCATGATCTCAATCCGACCCGCTTGTTCGACACTCCCCAAACACCCGGGATGGGAGCCGCTCCAGCGGGAGGGATGGGCCGCCCTCCTAACCCGCCGATTCAGCCGACTGAGGGTCAAATACCTCGTTTCCGTACCCCCCGAGGCCACTTCTCTAACCCGGTGGATAACGTGCTTGCCGCAACTCGCCATCTGGAGTCTCTCCCGATCCACGGCAACACCCCAGCTGAGATCGAAGCAAGGAACGCCATCGAGATGTTGAAATCGGCGATGGTCCAAAACGTGCAGTTCTCACACAGCCCCGAGCGATTGCACTCCACCCCCCAGGCGAGCTATACCAGGGGTTGACCGGAGGATCAGCCAGCCGTAAACAGCGTCCCGCGACACCTCCCGCAGGACAACCCGCCCGAGCGGGACCCGCCGGGCAGAGGTCCACCCAACACTCAAGAGGCTCAGACTCCTCCCGCGGGGACCGGAGGGCGAGTTGGGGTGCCCTGCTTGTCCCTGGCCCTTCGAAACGAAAGAATGCCCAAGGATTTCAAAGGACCAAGAAAGGTGCCTAATTACACACCAGATCTCGAACCAACATCTTGGATCGAGGGCTATGAGATCGCCATGGACATGCTCGACGTAAACGAGGCGGTTTGCGCCAGATATTTCACCATGATGCTCGAGGGATCGGCACGCACTTGGTTGAAAAATTTACCCCCCAATTCTATCCAGTCCTGGGCCGAGTTAAAGGAGCGTTTCATCAAAAACTTCCGGGGAACCTGTAAACGACCGATGACAATCGTCGACTTGCAACACTGCGCGCAACGCCCGGATGAGTCGGCGCATCATTGGTCGCGGCGAGTCGCGGAAATTATCCATTCACCGGATGGCATCACGGCAGCGCAAGCGGTGCTTATCCTCGAGCACAACTGCCACTACGAACCACTGGTCCAGAAGCTGGGGCGACTCAAACGGAAAGTTCAGGATATGGGCGAGCTGATGGATACCCTCACTAGGTACGCCGAAGCCGATGATACCAAGGATCCCGGCGAGGATGGTAAGGGTAACTCGCCCAAGAAGGGCGATTCAACGAATAAGCATACCCGCCTCCAAGGCCGCAACTGTCATAACCAGGGGACCAACGGCAAGCGTAGGCCGCATGAGGAGCCCTCGGATCTGGTTGCCAACACCAACGCCAATGACGGCAAAAAGAAGAATCGAGGCTTCAGTGGGAAAAGACCGCGTAACTACGAAGAGCTGCTCAAAGGCCCTTGCCCGCACCACGCCACGGCCGACGGCCCGGCGGGCCACTCCTGGGAGAACTGCTTTGTGATGCGGGAATTTCGGGCCGAGGCAATCAAGAAGAGCCAGAGCGAAGACCCGAACCGTCGCCAAGACCAACTCGCCGCGCCCAACCAAAGGCACAACCCCTTCGGCGGTTTTCCCGAACAAGAGGCTCAAGGGGGGCCGCAGCCAGGCGGCGGCCAGTACCCGGTGCACCACCACCGGCGGTACAACCCGCCGGGAGTCTTCCAGCAGCCGCCCCCACAGGGGGCCCCGCAGGACCAGGATGACCATGGGGGCTTCCGCAACAATCCTAAACAGCTAAGTAATGGGCAATATCATGTTTTCACCACTAATGCTTGCAGACGTGATAAAAAGGTAAATCACCGGGCGTACAACGTAATTGAGCCGGCAGTTCCCAGATATCTCCACTGGTCCGAACAGACCATAACGTGGAGCAGAGAGGATCACCCGCCGAGAATAGATAACCCGGGCGACCTGGCCTTGGTCGTGGCTCCCCAAGTGGCGGGTTACACTCTATCGAAAGTACTAATGGATGGCGGCAGCAGCATTAATATCCTATACTTCGACACCTTCCGGAGGATGAATCTATTAGAGAAAGACTTGATGCCTTCAACCACGGTTTTCCACGGCATCGTCCCGGGGAAATCCGCGTATCCGATTGGCCGGGTCAGGCTCTCAGTAGCGTTTGGAACTGCACAGAACTACAGGTCGGAGTCTCTGGTCTTCGAGGTGGTCAAATTAAAAAGCCCGTACCATGCGCTGTTCGGGCGACCGGCTTACGCTCGCTTCATGGCCCGCCCGTGCTACGTCTACCTCAAGCTCAAAATGCCTGGTCCTAAAGGGCCCATCACGGTCGACGGAGATAGAAGAATTGCAAAGGAGTGTGAGGAAGGAGACGCGGCCTACGCGGAAGTCGCCTGCGCGGCGGAAGAGCTCAAAAACCACCGGGCCAATGTTGACCCGGCAGACATGTCACCACTCAAGAAACCGACTACAGATTCCGAGTCGCCCCTCAAGTTCAAACCAACGGATGACACGAAGACAGTCGACTTCGTCCCTGGCGATTCATCCAAGCACTTTACCATTGGAACGGGTCTGGACCCCAAATAGGAAAGCGCGCTCATCGAATTCATCCATGAGAATCGGGACATCTTCGCATGGAAACCCTCTGACATGCCGGGTGTACCGAGAGAATTCGCTGAGCACCATCTTAACATTGACCCAAAATGCAAACCTGTCCAACAATACCTCCGCAGGTTTAACGAGGAGCGACGGAAGGCGATTGGAGAGGAAGTCGCCCGTCTTTTAGCCGCCGGGTTCATCGTGGAAGTCTTTCACCCCAAATGGCTAGCTAACCCGGTGTTAGTACTCAAGAAGAATGGCACGTTCCGTATGTGTATTGACTATACGGACCTCAACAGAGCTTGCCCCAAGGATCCTTTTGCTCTTCCCCGCATCGACCAAATCATTGACTCGGTGGCGGGATGCGAACGATTGTGCTTTTTGGACGCTTATTCAGGTTATCATCAGATCAAAATGGCTGTGGAAGATCAAGAAAAGACTGCTTTCATAACTCCCTTCGGGGCCTTTTGCTATGTGTCCATGCCGTTCGGGCTCAAGAGCGCAGGAGCGACTTACCAACGCTGCATCCAGAATTGTCTTCATAGCCAAATTGGCCGCAACGTCCATGCTTATGTTGACGACATTGTGATCAAGACCCGCCGGGAGGAGACACTTCTGGAAGACCTTAAGGAAACCTTTGATAATTTACGGGTATATCAGATGAAGCTAAATCCTACCAAGTGCGTTTTCGGCGTACCTGCGGGAAAACTACTGGGTTTCTTGGTATCGGAGCGCGGCATCGAGGCTAACCCGGACAAAATTGAAGCGGTTACCTCCCTCGGCAAGCCGACGAATGTTAACCAAGTTCAGCGATTGGCGGGTCGCATTGCGATGCGGAGACTGCGGTAAAATTTCTGAAGAAGCTGATTTTCCGTTTTGGATATCCGCACAGTATCATCACGGACAATGGTACTAACTTGTCCCAAGGAGCGATGCTGGATTTCTGTCGCCGTGAACATATCCGGCTTGATATCTCTGCAGTTGCTCACCCGCAGTCAAACGGATAGGCCGAACGGGCGAATCAGGAAGTTTTGCGAAGGATCAAACCTCGGCTCATAATTCCCCTGGAAAGAACTCCAGGATGCTGGGTGGAGGAGTTACCTTCGGTATTATGGAGCATCCGGACCACCCCGAATCGGTCCACGGGGTTCACCCCTTTCTTCTTGGTCTATGGTGCAGAGGCCGTCCTCCCTACTGACATAAGGCATGATTCTCTTAGAGTCGCCGCATATGTGGAGCAAGACAACGAGCTGGCGCGTCAGGACTCTTTGGATGCCTTGGAAGAGGCACGTGACTTAGCAGCGGCTCGTTCGGCGATCTATCAGCAAGATCTGCGGCGTTATCATAGTCGCCGGGTGAAGAGTCGGACCTTCCAGGAAGGCGATTTAGTGCTTCGACTGATACAAGATCGGGCAGGCATGCACAAGCTTTCGCCCCCTTGGGAGGGACCTTTCGTTGTCAGCAAGAACCTCCGCAATGGTTCTTACTACTTGATGGATCTTCGGCCTGATCGACCGACTACGGGGGCTGAGTCAACTCGCCCTTGGAATATTGCCCATTTGCGGCCTTATTACACTTGAGTTCTTAAAACTCCATGCTTTGTAAGTTTTTCAGTTTTCATTATGGAATAATATAATGTTTCCCTGACTCGGGGGCTTCTTCTTTAAGAAAAAGAGAGATCAATTTCATGACATCCTGTTGCGACCTTATGAGCCAACAGAACATGCGTTAAGGGTGGGTGCACAAGCTTTCTGACTCGCCTCCCCCTGTCGCGACCGTATGAGCCGACGAAACCTGCATTAAGGGTGGGTGCACGAGCTTTCTGACTCGCCTCCCCCTGTCGCGACCGTATGAGCCGACGAAACCTGCATTAAGGGTGGGTGCACGAGCTTTCTGACTCGCCTCCCCCTGTCGCGACCGTATGAGCCGACGAAACCTACATTAAGGGTGGGTGCACGAGCTTTCTGACTCGCCTCCCCCTGTCGCGACCGTATGAGCCGACGAAACCTGCATTAAGGGTGGGTGCACGAGCTTTCTGACTCGCCTCCCCCTGTCGCGACCGTATGAGCCGACGAAACCTGCATTAAGGGTGGGTGCACGAGCTTTCTGACTCGCCTCCTCCTGTCGCGACCGTATGAGCCGACGAAACCTACATTAAGGGTGGGTGCACGAGCTTTCTGACTCGCCTCCTCCTGTCGCGACCGTATGAGCTGACGAAACCTGCATTAAGGGTGGGTGCACGAGCTTTCTGACTCGCCTCCTCCTGTCGCGACCGCATGAGCCGACGAAACCTGCATTAAGGGTGGGTGCACGAGCTTTCTGACTCGCCTCCTCCTGTCGTGACGGTATGAGCCGACAAAACCTGCGTTAAGGGTGGGTGCGCGAGCTTTCTGACTCGCCTCCTCCTGTCGCGACCGTATGAGCCGACAAAATTACTCGTGTTATGATTTGACCATGGAGATTTTTATCCTCACTGCTTATTCGTTGAAACTGTTTGTAGTTCTTTTATTTTCACAGGTAATGTGCTCAAGGTTTTCATCCTTGGCGAATTGAGCATTTCAGGCGATTCTGATAAGGATTAACAAAATATTTTAAACCGCCTCAAAAGCGGTATAAGGGGTTTTTGGCAGAAGATGTCATCAAAAGATAGTACTGACTATTACATGGCTCTTGGGCCAAATTCAAGGAAAATCTATTCCGCTAAGTCTTGGCGTGAGCTCTGACCAGCTTCAATTTGTAAATCGCCCAAGACCCAATTGCATCTGGACAAAGAGGCAAAATCGTCTTCGTCGGTTAAGATTGATGCCAGGTCTGTTTCCCAGTCGAAGGGATTCTTGGGTCGCCGAGGGATAAGGTTGGTCACCACGAAGGTTGGCGGGCTGATTTTCTTATTCTTGTCATCATAAGCCGCCTGATATTTTGTCAAGGCAAGGCTGGCGGCAGTTGAGTTGCGGCCAGTCGAGAATCCTTGACAACCTTCTGGTAGTCTTCTTCCACGAACTCCGAGCCGTCATGTTTAAGCTGAGGGAAGCCGGCAGCTACTTCTTCCAAATTAATTTCTGGAGCATACGCCAGGCAGCGACTCAGAGCCGTCAGGACACCCTTCCGGGCGGCTGATCGAGTTAACTCGCCGATCTGGGGAGGCAGTGTGGATAGATATCCAAGCACTTTCTTGATGGAAGTTATGGGCTCCTTTGCACCTATCACAACTTTGACGGTCAACACACTGCCTGTGTATAGTTGTTCCGTCAGTGTATAGATCGCCTTCAGCATCAACACGCTGTCGTCTTGCAAATTGGCGACTCTCGAGCCTGTGATCAAATAACCGGTAAGTTAAACAGTAAGGAATTTGCCCAAGGAAGAGGATAAGATTGGAGAGTTAGGTAAAGCTTACCAAAGATGGCTTGTGTCATGTTGGAAATATGGCGCTTTAAGCCGGATAGCTCCTGCTGCACAGTTGCTAGCTTTGCTTCTGCTTTTTCGGCTCTCGTCAAAACCGCGCTGTGGTCAGCCTGAGTTCTTTCTAACTCGGCTTTGAGCTTTTCCAGTTCAACCAGAGCCAGCTTATATTTGTCTTCCGACTGAGTTCGGGCATTTTGTTGGTCAGCCAAGTTTTTCCTTAAGTCGCCCAGGGCCAGTTCGGTCTGGGCAAGGCTTTCCTGTTCAAAATTTAAAACAAAGACAAGTCTCAGAATTATTGCAAGGCAATACCCCTGACACTTGGGGGCTAATGTATAATTTCTCAAGGGAAATTATACAGAAATCAAGACCCGGCTCATCATTTTACTGATGACCCGGCCCTTGGGGGTTACTGGTCGCGAAGCTTTTAAAAGACCCGGCTCATCATTTTACTGATGACCCGGCCCTTGGGGGTTACTGGGAATAATACAGAGTATAAATTTTACCTCATGCTTGTTATTTAACATCTTCAGCAGATTTTTTTCCATCTCGTAACTCGCTTCCAGGCGACTTGCGAAGCCAGAACAGAGTTCTTTAAACTCCAGACCTGCATAGTCAGAAAGTTTCGCCTTGGAAGGCCCAGACTCGGGAATTGATGGAGAAGGGGATGCTATATGTTTGGAGAGGATTGTCGCTGCCGGCTTGGAGAAACCAAAACCAGTAATGACCACAGCATCTGGGGCATCAGCTGTCGCCATTACGACCGGTGATCTAGGGACATTCGTTGATCCTTTGGGCGACTCAGGAGGATTTGCTTGAATTGTCAGCTCGTTTTGACTCGGGTCTTCTTGAGTCGGAGTTGCTTTCCTTGGAGGTTCAGAAGTGGCATCAGGGATTGATCCACTGGTTTTCCTCTTTTTCGCTTGCGCCCTAATAAATGAGATAGGCATGTTAGAAAATTAAAAAGAGTGCTATTCTCAAGGATCAGGACAAGAAACTTACCCCGGGACTCGGATCATTGGTGGAAGGGTCGACATCACTGAGTCGTCAGAAGTAGGGGGAGAATCCTGTAGAATTTGTACATCGATAATAACAGGCGGGTTATGACTGTGATCCAAAGCAACACGAACAATGGTTGCTCAAATAAAAAAAAGGAGGTACCTCGCTTGGTTTTCTTTTGTTCGTTGTTGGCAAGCCAGGTGTTAGGTCGCCAGAATGACTTCGCGTTTTCCGTTTCGAGGCGTGCTGCGTTTTCTTCAGTAAGAAATTTGGGTCCAAATGGGCATTTGGATGTGAGATAGGTACTTTTCCACATATTCGCCGGGCCGGCTTAGGTGGAGAAGGAGATGAATCGGAGGAGACGGAAATTACCTCGACAGAATCTTCCTGGCTTTCGTTATCTTCATTCTATTATAAGAGGAGTGAGAGATAAATAGAAGTTAAAAGGTAATAGGTGGCGAGTGAAAAAGAGGACGGATTGGTACCTCGGAGAGTGCGTCGCTAGCTTGAGATTCGTCGACTTCAGATGGCTCGGCCGCAGCCGATTTACCTTTGCCTTTGTTTTTCTTGGAAGGCGGCTTAGCACTCTTCATGGCTTGTTTCTTAGGTCTCCGAGACCAGAACTTGTCGCCTTTCTGGAAAGGGATGTGGCATGAAGTCACGATAACAGTAAAACAGATGGAACGAAAATTGAGGGCGAGTTAGTCTTGGTTACCTTGGGCGCCGGGTTAATCTTGCAGAAGGGCTTAAGGCCGATTTGGCCGCACTTTGCTGTAGGCTCGCCGGTCAGCTTTTTGATGATGGCGACGATGTCTTTTTCTGTTAATGCTGTGTGAAAGTAGCATTGGGGATGATCCAGAGTACCGTCAAATTCGCACATCAAGCCTTCTCGGCGGCTCAGAGGAAGGATCCGCCATTCGACCCAGCAGCGGATCAGGTCAACCCCGGTGAGACCGTTGTTAGTCAAGGATCTCAGTTCGGACAGAATTGGGACGAATTCCGACTCTTCTTCCTCGGTGAGCTTGTCAGGGAGCTTGAAGTTGACCGGGAGGCGGCTTGGCCTGTAGCCCTGAAGTTTGTTCTCGCCGGCAGGGGATGTTTCTTTGCAGTAAAACCAAGATTCACCCCAGCCTTTGGGATGGCTGGGCATAGTGAGTGCAGGAAACGGACTGTCCCTGCGACGCTGGACGTTGACCCCGCTGAGTTCCAAACTGGGGCCATTGTGGAATTCTGTCTGGCGACTCAAGTGGAAAAAGTACCAAAACAGGGGGACGGAAGGCTCGATCCGCAAATAAGCTTCGCAAAGGACTTGGAATTGACTCAGGTTGCTTATGGAATTGGGTCCCAAATCCTGGAGTCGGACGTTCATAAAATTCAGGGCGTCTCTAAGGAATTTGGATCCGGGCGGCTTAAAACCCCGTTCTAAGTGTTCCACAAAAACTACTATCTCCCCTTCCTTGGGGTTGGGTAGGTCTTCTCCTAACCCGGTGCGCCATCCAATGACGTCTTGAGGATCCAAGCAGCCCGCTTTCATGTAATTCGCCAAAACAACATCATCGACTTTGGTGGGAAGCCAATTGCTCTTGAAAACGGCACCCATGCTACAAATAGGCAAGAAAATGGTATTACATGTCTCGAACATTTACTATGTGAGTCGGGACTAGCTTCTGCTTAACCCGCCGGATTGGGAGGCCGGGTTGGGCTGATGTGGCGACCTATCGGAGCAGGGCTATTCTCAGAAGCGACGCTACTGTGGGTGCTAAAATTTATTCTTTCCGAAACACTAAGGGAAGGACGAGGTTTCCAAACAGCTTTTTGCAAACAGTGAAAGAGGAATGGATCTATTCAACAGATATAAAAGCTTACGGACATGGCTAAAACATGAACGATGTGCGGTCAGGATGGTGCCTCGTGTTTAAAAAGACTAGTCTATTTAGAAAATTCTCAAGGGCACAGATGGATAGGATTGTTCGAAGCACTAGGTGCCCTAATGGCGCTTGGACTAATCAGTTCGACAGTTAAGATGGTGACGGGCATAGAGCTTCAGAGCTATGGCAATGGCGGCGGCAAGAACAAGAACTAAATCTACCCTTAAAGAAGGGGAAACAGTGGCCTAACCTGAAGATCTTGGTCGAAGAAGATCGGTGATGATGGAGGCTGTTGGAGAATGAGGGGACCCTCGGCGGTGGTGGAGCCTGGCGAAGGCGACGACGTGCGGGCGGCGCTGGAGCTCCTCGAACGGCGCCGGAGCTCTTCGAACGGCAGCGGCTTGCGGGCGGCGCCGGAGCTCCTCGAACGACGACGGTTTGCAGCCGGCGGCGAAGCCTTCGGGATGCGGAGCGTTTTCTTCTCACTGAGATGATGGTGGAGGTATTGACGAGACTGGTAGGTGGCCGGTGTCAGCCCTGTCCCTTCAGCCTATTTATCAGGACGGGCGCGGGGATCGAGGCGCTATGAGCGGGAACCGTCGAGGAAAGAAAGATTCGCCATGATGGCGCCCGAAAATTTTGGGATAATGACGCACTAAAAGATCCGTTGGGATTGTGTTGGAGTTCCCGAAAATCGAGGGCTAAGGAAAGTACTGATGGGAAATGCGTTGGCGGCTCAGAGACTTTTGCCGGTACCAGTTGGCGAGTTAAGATTTCTGGTGTACAGAGGAACACAGAGGAGTGAATCGCCTTCGACTAAAATGGAAGCATTGGCGTGAAGATTCAAGTCAATTTGGGGCCTAATGTTGGGGATATTGCCTGTTAAAGTGACCCGCCGAGTATGGGCCGGGTTACTTTTAAGGCGATTCATCCTTTAAGGCTAGTTGGGCATCGGCCTGGGCGGTTCGAAGTCGCAGGATGGTTATGATTTATGGAAGGACTCTGGGTTTTGCAAGACGGCGACTTAGAGACCGCGGTGGTCACGATTTGTAAAAAGGAAGGGACTCTTGTAAACCCTAAGGCTTCGACCTATATATAAAGGCGAGTCTCGAGGGGGAGAGGTAGGTTAGAAATCATCGAGTGCTAGGTTTAGGCGAGTTACGCCTTCCTTGTAATCGAATCCACATCAATACACACAAAGCAGGACGTAGGCTATTACCTCTTCTCGAGGGGCCGAACCTGGGTAAATCGCCGTGTCTCTCCCGCTTAACCCCTTTGAGTCGCCACCAAGGTGCGATGGCTCCAGTACTAAGTCCTTTCACGAGGACATCTGCCGTGACAAAACCACGACAGTGTTGTTGCTTGATAACTGGATCACGTCATTAGGAGAATCACGTGATGGACTAGACCCAAACTAATAGACGTAGCATGTTGATCGTGTCATTTTGTTGCTACTGTTTTCTGCGTGTCGAGTATTTATTCCTATGACCATGAGATCATATAACTCACTGACACCGGAGGAATGCTTTGTGTGTATCAAACGTCGCAACGTAACTGGGTGACTATAAAGATGCTCTACAGGTATGTCCGAAGGTGTTAGTTGAGTTAGTATGGATCAAGACTGGGATTTGTCACTCCGTGTGACGGAGAGGTATCTCGGGGCCCACTCGGTAATACAACATCACACATAATCCTTGCAAGAAATGTAACTTAGTGTAAGTTGCGGGATCTTGTATTACGGAACGAGTAAAGAGACTTGCCGGTAAACAAGATTGAAATAGGTATGCGGATACTGACGATCGAATCTCGGGCAAGTAACATACCGAAGGACAAAGGGAATGACATACGGGATTATACGAATCCTTGGCACTGAGGTTCAAACGATAAGATCTTCGTAGAATATGTAGGATCCAATATGGGCATCCAGGTCCCGCTATTGGATATTGACCGGGAGTCTGTCGGGTCATGTCTACATAGTTCTCGAACCCGCAGGGTCTGCACACTTAAGGTTCGACGTTGTTTTATGCGTATTTGAGTTATATGGTTGGTTACCGAATGTTGTTCGGAGTCCCGGATGAGATCACGGACGTCACGAGGGTTTCCGGAATGGTCCGGAAACGAAGATTGATATATAGGATGACCTCATTTGATTATCGGAAGGTTTTCAGAGTTACCGGGAATGTACCGGGAATGACGAATGGGTTCCGGGAGTTCACCGGGGGGGCAACCCACCCCGGGGAAGTCCATAGGCCTTTGGGGAGACACACCAGCCCTTACTGGGCTGGTGGGACAGCCCACAAGTGGTCTATGCGCCAAGAGAAGAAAAATCAAGAGGAAAAGGAAAAAAAAGGGAGGAGGTGTGAAGGGAGGAGGACTCCCTCCCACCAAACCTAGTCCAACTCGGTTTGGGGGGGGGGGGAGAGTCCTCCCCCTTGGCTCGGCCGACCCCCTTGAGGGTCCTTGGACCCCAAGGCAAGGCCCCCACCCTCCCACCTATATATACGGAGGTTTTAGAGCTGATTTGAGACGACTTTTCCACGGCAGCCCGACCACATACCTCCACGGTTTTTCCTCTAGATCGCGTTTCTGCGGAGCTCGGGCGGAGCCCTGCTGAGACAAGGTCATCACCAACCTCCGGAGCGCCGTCACGCTGCCGGAGAACTCTTCTACCTCTCCGTCTCTCTTGCTGGATCAAGAAGGCCGAGATCATCGTCGAGCTGTACGTGTGCTGAACGCGGAGGTGCCGTCCGTTCGGTACTAGATCGTGGGACTGATCGCGGGATTGTTCGCGGGGCGGATCGAGGGACGTGAGGACGTTCCACTACATCAACCGCGTTCTCTAACGCTTCTGCTGTACGGTCTACGAGGGTACGTAGATCACTCATCCCCTCTCGTAGATGGACATCACCATGATAGGTCTTCGTGCGCGTAGGAAAATTTTTGTTTCCCGTGCGACGTTCCCCAACAGCCTCGTGGTGGCCCCGCAGTCTGTCCATTTTGGACCAACACTCATGAGGAGCACTGGCCCGGGGGTTGATTAAATTTCCTCGGGTTAATTACTCCCTATGCAGTTCTTTAGTTATTAGGCAAATGTAGTACCAAAGTTGGTCCTTGCCAGACCAGCTTTAAACTAAAACGAATTATCAAGGGGGTCCCCATAACAACCCCGATCGTGTTAGGAGCGCTCGTTTATGGAACATAACACCGGTAGCCGAAAACTAAGGGGGCAAAGGTGGAACAAAACACCAGGCTAGAAAGGCCGAGCCTTCCACCTTTACCAAGTATATAGGTCCATTAAATTAAATAGCAATAATATAGTGATAAGACAAGGAACCCATGTTATCACATGGAAGCAACTACACCTGCAACTAGCAACGCTAACAACAGGGTTAAGCAAGCAGTAACATAGCCAAACAGTGGTTTGCTAGGTTGAACAGTTGAAGGTTATCATGGCATTGTTGAGAGGCTCATATATAACAAGTGGTAGGCAACGAGACGTAAACGGTAGAAACGGTAAAACTAGCATGGCAATGATAGTAATGGTATCTGGGGAAATGGTCATCTTGCCTGAGATCCCGCTTGGAAGAAGAACAACTCGGTGAAGCAGATGAACCAACGTAGTCGAACGGGTCCTCACATTCCGACACGCTTGCGGAACTCTACCGAGACGGAGCAAACCGGAAACAAACATCAACATAGATATTCACCACGACAAAAGCAAGACATGATGCATACCCTAATATGATGCATGATCAGTTCATCGATGCAATGGATGGCATGGCAATTCACCTCACACAACTCTACACATTAAGTGAAGCTCGATATGCAACGGGTTGCATATCGACGAAACTCCACGAATAAATATTTAATCCACTCCCGATTATTTACACGGCAATATTTAATTGTTGTTAACGTGGCAAGGGGTGAAGCGAAGATCCTACAGTCATCCTAGTCGGTTAACTCGCGAAACATAGATCGGAGCTACGGCACAAGAGGCATGCAACACACGATATATGCCATGAATGCGTCATGCATGCAAGTTCAACCACGGGCAAGAAGGGAAAGAAGCAGGTGTCGCCACGGCGAGCGAGAGGGAACCATGGCGGCAAGACGGAAACGATGCCACGGCAACGTTCCTATCCCGACAACTCGTCGAGATATCGATGCCACGAATAGGGAGCGCGTGCGGGAACATTAAATAAGGATGGGGTGATCCCGGTTACCGGGTTCCCATGTGTCGAGGCACAACAAAAGAGGTACACGTGCAACGGGCAACATACGGTGCATACACACGATACAACTCATACATCACATGCATACGGTTCTCGGCCACGTCTCATCGGTATACCTTCGACGCGTGCGAATCGGAGCGCTTCGGTGAAGGGGAACAACGGTCGTCGTGGAAGTAGTCGTACACGGCCTCGTCGACGGTAGTCGTACTCTTGCATTGGTACACCGGTCTTCTCGTCAGTAGTCGTGCACTAGGCGTCGGAAGACGGGTCTTCACGACGGTAGTCGAACACGGGTCCGAGGGTCGTCGAGGACGTCGTGGTACTCGCCGATCTTGTCGGTTCCACGGCGGAGGGGATCGGCGCACGCGGTGACGCAAGCGGCAACACAGCAAATATGCAACGGCGCCGGCAAACAACGGCAAGCATCACATCAACCAAGCCTATAAGGGCATCTACAGCCACATAGCAGTGACTACAACTCTTTGCATCAGCAGGCCAAACGCAAGCAGGGAAGGCAACGACAGCACAAGCTAGCTAGCAATGCTACAGCATGCATCAGGAAGATCAACTCCAAGCAGCTAGGCACAGCAAGCTCCGCAACCTAGCGAGCTAGCATATACAGCAACAGCAAACGCAGCAGGCAACAACAGTGGCTCGGCACATCTAGCAAAACGGCGGCAACAAGCTACGACACTAGGCAAGCAAGCACAGCAAGCAGCGACAGTAGCCTAGCAGGCAAGCACAAATAGCAACAAGCAACGGCATCAACGGCAGCAAGCAGCAGCAGCAAACACCAACAGCAGCACGGCGACACGGCACGGCGGCAGGAGCAGCAACAGGCAACAAGCAGCGACAAGCAAGCACAGCAACTGCAGCAACATTGGACAACAGCAGACGGCAGCGGGCGAGCAGCAGCAGCGGCTAGCAAAGCAACGGTCAACAACAAAACAGCAGCACAACGGCGAGCGCGGCGGCGCGGGGCTCCTGCATGTGGGCGGCACAGCGAGGGAACCTCGGGACGGGTCCTGTCGGCGGCATGGAGGCGACCACTGCGGGAGAGCTCGGCTCCAGGGAAGCTCCTGCGGCAGGGAAGGGGCGGCCATGGCGGGCTGGCGCCAGGACGGCGGCCGGCGAGGGCCTTGCCTGCAGGAGAGGTCGAGGGGAGGCGGCCGGCGGCGTGCATGGAGGGGCGAGGCCGAGGCGAGGAGACCAGGGCGGGGAGCGGCGGCGCCCGGCGGCGCCCGGCGGCGCGATGGCGAGCGAGGGCGAGGATGGAGAGGGCGGCTCGGGCACGACGCGGCCCTGGCTGTGGGACTGCGCTGGGAGGAGGAGGCTGCTGCATCGGGATTAGAGGGGGAAACGAGAGGAGGGAGACGACGACGCGAGGGGAGGAGCCACGAGGCTGGGGGGGTTGCTAGGGCAGGGGGAGGAGGCGTGGGTCTTGGCCGGCTGGGCCTCTCCCTCTCCCTATTGGTTTTTTTTTAAACTTTTGAAACAGAAATTTTTAAAGAAGGAAAGGCTTATAACAAAAATAAAATATGATAAATGTCTTTGACCCCTTTTGAAAAAAACATTCCCAACTATAAGAAATAGTTGGGCATTTTTAAAAGAAATAATACAAACCCTTTTGAAGAATTAAAATTAAAACCTTTTCTAAAGAATAAAATAAACCTATTTTATTTAAAGAATGAAATAAAAGCGCTTTAAAAGAGAAAATAAAATGATACGGATTTAAAATAAAACAAAAGGAGGAAATAAAGAAAACCCAAGGGGTTGCCCCCCACATTTAATAAAAGGGGTTTTAAAAGAAGACGTTTTTTTAAAGGGTTAAAACGGAAACTTTACACAACCCCAAAACAAAATAAAAGAGAAGAGAGGAGGGGAGTGGTTCGTGGTGAAACAGGGCTTAGCGGTGGCTCTCACGCACGCACTCTCATCATGCCAACAAACGACGTCACACTCACAAAGAACTAACACCCAACAACACAGCAACAAGCAACACCGACAACTAACACGGATGACATGATGCCATGCATGATGCCATGGTGCAAACTACATGATGATGCAGCCAACAAAATAAAATAGCCACACGACGGAAACGGAAAAGAAGGGGAATCTTTTGGAACGCCGGCATCGGGCTGTCACAGAGGCGATCCGAATGTTCCGCGATCTCCGGGGACCGGTTATGGGGACCTCGTCAAAACTCGCACATTTTGTTCATTATGGCCAGTTTTCCATGCTATTACTCACAGATTTTGTGTCTCGGGGTGATACGAATGTTCGGGGAATTCGGTGTCTGGTTACGAGGACCTCGTTAAAACTCAAAGATTTGGTCCATTCTGGCCAGTTTTGCATGCTATTACTCACTGTGTTTAGGTCCCGGGGCGCTACAAACATTCAAGGAACTCCTGGGTCCGGTTACACGGACCTCGTCAAAACTCGCTGATTTTGTACATTTTGGCCAGTTTTCTATGCTATTACTCACTGATTTTGGGTCCCGGGGCGATCCGAACATTCCGCGAACTCTCGGACATGTTACGGGGAACTCGTAAAAACTTGCATATTTGATCCATTCTAGCCAGTTTTGTATGATATTACTCACTAATTTTGGGTCCCGGGGCGATCCGAACGTTTTGCAAACTCCGGGAATGGTTATGGGGACCTCGTCAAAACTAGAAGTTTTTGTCCATTATGGCGAGTTTTCCATGCTTACTCGTTGATTTTTGGTCCCGGGCTTGAATGTTTCGCGGACTGGTTATGGGACCTTGTCAAGACTCGCTGATTTCGTCCATTCTGACCAGTTTTCCATGCTATTACTAACGGATTTTGGGTCCCGGAGCGATACATCCGTTCGGGAAACTTTGGGGCCCGGTTACGGGGACCTCATCAAAACTCAGAGATATTATACATTCTCGGCAGTTTTGTATGCTATTACTCAATAATTTTGGGTCCCGGGGCGATCCGAACGTTCCGCGAACTCTGGGACAGGTTACAGGGAACTCGTCAAAACTCAAAGATTTTGTCCATTCTAGCCAGTTTTCTATGCTATTACTCAGTGATTTTGTGACCTTGGGTGATATGAACGTTCCGCGAACTCCGCAGACCGGTTACGGGGACCTCGTCAAAACTCGTAGCTTTGATAAATTTTGGCTAGTTTTATACGATATTATTCACTGATTTTGGCTCCCGGGGGAATCCGAACGTTCCGCGAACTCTAGAGACTGGTTACGGGGACCTCATCAAAACTCACAGATTTGGGGTCCTTGAGCGATACGAACATTGCGAGAACTTTGTGGTTCGTTTACGGGGACCTCATCAAAACTGGAAGATATTATACATTCTGGACAGTTTTGTATGCTATTACTGAAGGATTTTGGGTCCCGGGGCAATCTGAATGTTTCGCAAACTCTCGGGACCAGTTACGGGGAACTCACCAAAACTCGTAGATTTTGTCCATTCTAGCCAGTTTTTTATGCTATTATTCAGTAATTTTGTGACCCGGGGTGATACGAACGTGCCGCGAACTCCGGGGAGCTGTTACGGGGACCTCGTCAAAACTCGCAGATTTGGTCCATTCGAGTTAGTTTTGTATGATATTATTCAATGATTTTGGGTCCCGGGGCGATCTGAACGTCCTGCGAACTCCAAGGACCGATTACGGAGACATCATGAAAATCGCAGATTTGGTCAATTCTGGCTAATTTTCCATGCTATTACTCACTGTTTTTTGGTCCTGGGGCAATACGAACGTTCGGGGAACTTCGGGGTCCGGTTATGGGGCCCTTGTCAAAACTCGTAGATTTGGTCCATTCTGGCCAGTTTTGTATTCCATTACTCAATGTGTTTGAGTCCCGGGCGCTACAAATGTTCGGTGAACTCCTGGGTCCGGTAACGGGGACCTCGTCAAAACTCGCAGATTTTATACATTCTCGCAATTTTTGTATGCTATTACTCACTGATTTTGGGTCCCAGGGGGATCTGAACGTTCCGCAAACTCTAGGGACCGGTTACGGGGACCTCGTCAAAACAAGCAGATTTGGTGCATTCTGGCCAGTTTTCTATGCTATTACTAACTGACTTTGGGTCCCGGGGCGATCCGAACGTTCCGCGAATTCCGGGGACCGGTTACGGGGACCTCGTCAAAACTCACACATTTCTTTGATTTTGGCACTTTTCCATTGTATTACTCACTGATTTTGTGTCCCGGGGCGATACAAACGTTCGGGGAACTTTGGTGTCCGATTACGATATCCATTCTATCCACTTTTGCATGCTATTACTCACTGTGTTTGGGTCCCGGGGCAATACAAACATTCGGGGAACTCCTGGGTCCGGTTACACTGACCTCGTCAAAACTCGCTGATTTTGTACTTTCTGATCAGTTTTGTATGCTATTACTCACTGATTTTGCGTCTCGGGGCGATCCGAACATTCCGCGAACTCTAGGACCTGTTACGGGGAACTCATCAAAACTCGCCTATTTGATCCGAATGTTTCGCAAACTCCAGGAATGGTTATGGGGACCTCGTCAAAACTAGAAGATTTCGTCCATTCTGGCGAGTTTTCATTGCTTACTCATTGATTTTTGGTCCCGGGGCGTGCTAGTGCAACAAAAGACCTTCCAACGGCGCCAGAAATAGAAGTGTTGATGGGAGACTGTTCTTGTCTTGATACTCCTCAACAACATCACCAGGAATCCTTCTGCTACAGCTACGCCTTAAGGGACTTCCTAGGCAAATATGCAAAGCATTTCCACCGTGGCCTTGGAGCCTTGTGTTGCTGTTCCCTCGAAGCGGAAATGGTGATGTAGCGCAGCGGTGGTAAGTATTTCCCTCACACTGAGAACCAAGGTATCGATCCAGTGAAGGAATATCTCAAGTGCCTGCACAAACACGAAAAGCTTGCTCCTAACGCCATGAAAAGCTTGTTTGCCAAGTGAGAATTGAAAGCAACAAAGTAACAAAACAAAGTAAAAGCAAAAGTGGAAACGATATAGGTGTGAATAGACCTGGGGGCCGTAGTGTTTACTAGTGGCTTCTCTCATGAAAGCAAGTAGACGGTGGGTGAACAAATTACTGTCGAGCAATTGATAGAACTGCGCAAAGTTGTAAGGTCATCTATGGCAATGATTATATCTATAGGCATCACGTCCAAAACAAGTAGACCGACACTTTCTGCATCTACTACTATTACTCCACACGTCGACCGCTATCCAGCATGCATCTAGTGTATTAAGTCCAAAAGAATAGAGTAACGCCTTAAGCAAGATGACATGATGTAGATGGACAATCTCATATCTTTGACAAAGCCCACCTTGTTACCCTTGATGGCAACAACATGATGTGTGCCTTGCTGCCCCTACTGTCACTGGGAAAGGTCACCACACGGTAAGAACCCAAAACCAAGCACTTCTCCCATTGCAAGAATCATAGATCTAGTTGACCAAACAAAACCCAAGACTCGGAGAGACTTACAAGGATATCAAATCATGCATATAAAAAATCAGCAAAGACTCAAATATATATCATAGATAATCTGATCACAAATCCACAATTCATCGGATCTCGAGAAACACACTGCCAAAGAGGATTACATCGGATAGATCTCCATGAAGATCATGGAGAACTTTGTACTGAAGATCCAAGAGAGAGAAGAAGCCATCTAACTACTACCTACGGACCCGTAGGTCTGAAGTGAACTACTCACGAGTCATTGGAGGGGCGAGGATGTTGATGTAGAAGCTCTCCAACTCCAAAGTCCCCTCCGGCAGGTCACCGGGAAGGGTCTCCAGATGAGATCTAGCGGAAACGGAAGCTTGCGGCGGCGGAAAAGTATTTTCGTAGATTCCTTGATTTTTTTCTGTATTTTAGGTAATATATAGGCGAAGGATCTAGGTCAGGGAGTTGCCAGGGAGGCCACAAGCCTGCCATCCGCCGCCCTTCTGACGACGGATGGGGGGCTTGTGGGCTCCCTGTAGCCCTCCTAGCTTGGCCCACAAGCCCCCTGATCTTCTTCCGTTCGGAAAAAAATTATTTCGGGGATTTTATTCCGTTTGGACTCCGTTCCAAAATCAGATCTGAAAAAAGCCAAAAACACAGAAAAAACAGGAACTGGCACTTGGCACTGAATTAATAAGTTAGTCCCAAAAAATAATTAAAGGTACATAAAACATCCAAAGATGACAAGATAACAACATGAAACCATAAAAAATTATAGATACGTTTGAGACGTATCAAGCATCCCCAAGCTTAACTCCTACTCGTACTTGAGTAGGGAAGTGATAAAGAATGAATTTTTGATGCTTTCATGCTACCTAGCATAGATGTCCTTTGTAACTCCTCTTATGTGACGTGAATGTTCAGATCCATTAGATTCAAAACAATAGTTTGCTATTGACGTGGAAACAATAATAATTCAAGCAAACAAGCAAGGTAATCATGAACTTTCAAAATAACAAGGCCAAAAGAAAGTTATCCCTACAAAAGCATATAGTCTGGCTATGCTCTATCATCATTGCACAACGAATTTAAATCATGCACAACCCCGGTATTGGCCAAGTAATTTTTTCACACCTTTACTTTCTCAAACCTTTTCAACTCTCATGCAATACATGAGCGTGAGGCCATGTACAATGATGTCTAGTCAGCTATCTATAGGAGATGCCACATCAGATATTTAGTGAGTTGGAGGAAAGAGAATGAAAGAATAGGATGAGGCCGTCGGTAAATCGGCAGACGGTCGACTCGCGTGAATTTCGTTCGCTAACGACAGCAGTTCTCCCGTTGTATGGCTGGTTTCGTTACTTTTGTAAATTTGTCGTGCTTGGTGCAGACAACTTAAAAAAATAATCCATTGTAGCAGATGTCTATAAAGCTATCTATGCATGATGTGGATGCGTATTACAGACTACGGCTGTCTACACCAATGTACATGCCCTCAGCCATGGTTTTAGCACTATAAATGATGTGGAGTGTGGTGGAGGTTGCAAGACAAAATAAGGAGAAGATGATCACATTAACTAGGCATATCAATGAGCTGTGGAGGTGCTCATCAATAGATATCAATGTGAATGAGTAGGGATTGCCATACAAATGATGCACTAAAGCTAAGAGTATGTGAAAGCTCTTAAAGAAAACTAGTGGGTGTGCATCCAACTTGCTTGCTCACGAAGACCTAAGGCAATTTTGAGGAAGCCTATCATTGGAATATACAAGCCAAGTTATATAATGAAAATTTCCCACTAGCTATATGGTGGTGACAAAACGAGAGACTCTCAATCATGAAGATCATGGTGCTTAATGTGCACAAGTGTGGAAAAGTGGTAGCATTGTCCCTTCTCTCTTTTTCTCTCATTTTTTTGGTGGGCTCTTTGGCCTCTTTTTTTTATTTTATTTTGTTGGGCATCTTTGGCCTCTTTTATTTCCTCACATGGGACAATGCTCCATCAATGATGATCATCACACTTTCAACTCAAAACATAGAGCAACGATGACTCTATATGGAATACCTTCGGTAGTGTACTGTGACAATGATCTAGCATGGCATAGACATTCATGGAAACATCATGCTAGCTATCTTACGATCATGCAATGGCAATGTGGATGTGGTGGCACATGTCATGGTGGTAGTTGCATGGCAATATATCTCGGAATGACTTTGAAAAAGCCATAGTAGGTAGGTATGGTGGCTGTTTTGAGGGAGGCTAATGGTGGGTTTTGTGCACCGGCGAAAGTTGCACGTCACTAAGAAGATACTGATGGTGGAAGGTGAAAGTGCATCTAAACAATGGACTCAACATTAGTCATGAAGAACTCATATACTTGTTGCAAAAATTTTATTAGTAATCGAAACAAAGCATTCAACGCATACTCCTAGTGGAAGGGTTGGTAGGTATAAACCATCGCGCGATCCCGACCACCACACAAAGGATGACAATCAATAGACTAATCATGCTCAGATTTCATCACATAGCGGTTCACCATACGTGCATGCTACAGGAATCACTAACTTCAACACAAGTATTTCTAGATCCACAACACCTTACTAGCATGACTTCAATATTACCAAAACCACAACTCAAAACTGAATGAGATCAATCAAACTTCTCTAACTATTCAATGCACATGAAGGTGGAAGTTTTCGTATCCCTTTGGATAACTACCCCTTTTGAGACTACTTTCAAAGCATAGATCAACTACCAAGCCACGCACCGCTGTGCTCTGAAAGATATAAGTGAAGCACATAGAGCAAAAGTATCTAGCTCAAAAGATATAAGTGAAGCACATGTGAGCTGAATTCTCTACCAAAAGATATAAGTGAAGCTCGACAAAATCATGGTGAGTGCATGTCTCTCTCTCTAGGTGTGCAACAAGGATGATTGTGACACAACAAAAATAAAATACTCCTACGATACAAGACGCTCCAAGCAAAAACACATAACATGTGGTGAATACAAATATAGCCCCAAGTAACGTTACCAATGGATTGAAGACGAGAGAGGGGATGCCTTCCCGGGGCATCCCCAAGCTTAGGCTTTTACAGCATCCTTGAATCTCTTGGGGTGCCTTGGTCATCCCCAAGCTTGAGCTCTTGCCACTCTTCATCTCTTTGTGCATAAGAACTTCACCCAAAATTGAAAACTTCACAACACGAAACTTAAACAGAAACTCGGGATAACATTAGTATGAGAAAGAAGACCACCACTTCCTTAGGTACTGTAGCAAACTTAAATTCTACTTATGCTGATGTTGGGTTACTGTATTTTCAATCTTCCATGGCTAATACCCTCCGATACTATCCATAGTTTCATCAAAATAAGCAACCAACACAACAAAACAGAATCTGTTAACAGCAGACGAGTCTGTAGCAATCTGTATATTTCGTATACTTCTGGTACTTCAAAAATTCTGAAACATTAAGAAAGTCGGAAGAATTTGCGTAGCAATGAGCAGCAAAAATAATCAACTCAAAAGTTGTTACAGAAAAAAATGAAATTCTTTTTGTGAGCAGAAAGTTTCTGTCTTTTCCAGCATGACCAAACGATCATCCCCAAGACTAATCAGAACGGATTTGCTTGGCACAAATGCAAAAAGAAACACAAAAAACACAATCATAACAGAATTATGAAAGTGCGGAAAACAAAAAACAGAAACAAAAAGGATAGATTCGTTGGGTTGCCTCCCAACAAGCGCTATTGTTTAACGCCCTTAGCTAGGCATTCAATGATGCTCTCACAAAAGACAAGAATTGAAGCACAACGAGAGCATCCTAAAGCATGTGAAAATCACATCTAAGTCTAACATACTTCCTATGCATAGGTATTTTATAGGAAAACAAATTGTCAAGACAACCAATAGCTGCCAAATGCAAGGAAGAAGAAAGAGACAATACCAATCTCAACATAAGGAGGGGTAATTTGGTACCATGAAAGTTTCTACCAAAATATTTTCCTCTCTCATAGCAATTATATGTGGGATCGTATTCAAATTCAACAATATAGCTATCCCATAGGACATTCTTTTCATGATCCACATGCATGCAAAGTTGACGCTCTTCAAAAATAGTGGGATTATCATCAACTAAAGTCATGACTTCTCCAATCCCACTTTCAATATTGTTGCAAATATCATATTCATCATGAGGTTTGAACAAATTTTCAAGATCATAAGAAAGATCATCACCCCAATCATGATTATTGCAACAAGTAGTGGACAAAGCAAAACTAGCATCCCCAAGCTTAGGGTTTTGCATATTTTTAGCATGATTGTCACTAATAGAATTTATAGTGAAACCATTGCAATCATGCTTTTCATCCAAGGGGCCCTCATGAATCACTTCATAAGTTTCTTCCTCACAATTTTCAGATTCAGGCATCTCAAGCAAAACTCCATAAAAATAGTCAAGTGCCCTCAACTTACTAGCAATTGGATCAACATAATTGGATCTCTTAAAGAGATTAGCAAGTGGGTGAGGATCCATATCACTAGATTTTCAGCAAGCGAAAATCCAAGCATAATGAAGGCACATGGCACACAAGCGAACAGAAAGCAAGTGAGAGAAAAGGGCGAACGAAAAGGCAAACAAAAAAGGCAAAGGAGAAAGGCAAATGAAAATGGCAAATGTGAAGTGGGGGAGAAGAAAACGAGAGGCAACTGGGAAAAAAAAGTAAATGCAAGAGATGAGTTTGTGAGACCTACTTGGATAGATCTCTCCTTCCCCGGCAACAGCGCCAGAAATACTTCTGCTACTACAACAAAAGACCTTCCAACGGCGCCAGAAATAGGAGTGTTGATGGGAGATTGTTCTTGTCTTGATACTCCTCAGCAACGGCACCAGGAATCCTTCTGCTACGGCTACGCCTTAAGGGACTTCCTAGGAAAATATGCAAAGGATTTCCCCCGTGGCCTTGGAGCCTTGCGTTGGTGTTCCCTCGAAGCGAAAAGGGTGATGTAGCGCAGTGGTGGTAGTACTTCCTTCAGTTTGACGGTGGGTGAATAATATCGATCCAGTGAAGGAGTATCTCAAGTGCCTGCACAAACACAAAAAGCATGCTCCCAACGCTATGAAGGGGTTGTCAATCCCTTATAGATTGATTGCCAAGTGAGAACTGAAAGCAACAAAGTAACAAAGCAAAGTAAAACCGAAAGTGGAAACGATATGTGTGAATAGACACGGGGGTCGTTGTATTTACTAGTGGCTTCTCTCATGAAAGTAAGTAGACGGTGGGTGAATAAATTACTGCCGATCAATTGATAGAACCGCGCAAAGTCGTGACGTCATCTATGGCAATGATTTTATCTATAGGCATCACGTCCAAAACAAATAGACCGATACTTTCTGCATCTACTACTATTCCTCCACACGTCGACCGCTATCGAGCATGCATCTAGTGTATTAAGTCCAAAAGAACAGAGTAACGCCTTAAGCAAGATGACATGATGTAGATGGACAATCTCATATCTACGACAAAGCCCACCTTGTTACCCTTGATGCCAACTACACGATGTGTGCCCTGCTGCCCCTACTGTCACTTGGAAAGGTCACCACACGGTAAGAACCCAAAGCCAAGAACTTCTCCCATTGCAAGAATCATAGATCTAGTTGTCCAAACAAAACCCAAGACTCGGAGAGACTTACAAGGATATCAAATCATGCATATAAGAAATCAGCAAAGACTCAAATATATATCATAGATAATCTGATCACAAATCCACAATTCATCGGAGCTCAACAAACACACCGCCAAAGAGGATTACATCAGATAGATCTCCATGAAGATCATGGAGAACTTTGTATTGATGATCCAAGAGAGAGAAGAAGCCATCTAGCTACTAACTACGGACCCGTAGGTCTTAAGTGAACTACTCACGAGTCATTGGAGGGGCGATGATGTTGATGTAGAAACCCTCCAACTCCAAAGTGTCCTCCGGCAGGGCACTGGGAAGGTCTCCAGATGAGATCTCGCGGAAACGGAAGCTTGCGGCGGCGGAAAAGTATTTTTGTGGATCCCTTGATTTTTTTTCTGTATTTTAGGGAATATACAGGTGAAGGATCTAGGTCAGGGGGCGCCAGGGAGGCCACAAGCCTACCATCCGTCGCCCCCTGGTGGCGGATGGGGGGCTTGTGGGCTCCCTGTAGCCCTCCTGGCATGGCCCACAAGCCCCCAGATCTTCTTCCGTTCGGGGATTTTATTCCGTTTGGACTCCGTTCCAAAATCAGATCTGAAAAGAGCCAAAAACACAGAAAAAACAGGAACTGGCACTTGGCACTGAATTAATAAGTTAGTCCCAAAAAGGTGTATAAAAGGTACATAAAACATCCAAAGATGACAAGATAACAGCATGAAACCATCAAAAATTATAGATACGTTTGAGACGTATCAGGGCAATACGAATGTTTCATGGACTGGTTACGGGATTTCGTCCATTCTGACCAGTTTTCCATGCTATTACTGACGGATTTTGAGTCCCGAAGCGATACGACCGTTCGGGAAACTTTGGGGCCCGGTTACCGGGACCTCATCAAAACTCGAAGATATTATACATTCTCGCCAGTTTTGTATACTAATACTCACTAATTTTGGGTCCCGAGGCGATCTGAACGTTCCACGAACTCTGGGGGCAGGTTATAGGGAACTCGTCAAAACTCGGAGATTTTGTCCATTCTAGCCAATAATCTATGCTAATAATTAGTGATTTTGTGACCGAGGGTGATATGAACGTTCCAAGAACTCCACGGACCGGTTACGGGGACCTCGTCAAAACTCGCAGCTTTAATAAATTATGGCTAGTTTTATATGATATTATTCACTGGTTTTGGCTCCCGGGGCGATCCGAATGTTCCGCAAACTCTGGAGACTGGTTACCGGGACCTCATCTAAACTCAGAGATTTGGTCCATTCTGACGAGTTTTCTATGCTATTAGTCAATGATTTTGCGTCTCGGGGCGATACGAACGTTCACGCACTCCGAGGACCGGTTACGGGGACCTCGTCAAAACTCACAGATTTGGTCAATTCTGGCCAGTTTTCCATGCTATTACTCTTGGATTTTGGGTTCCGGGGCGATACGATTGTTCGGGGAACTTCCGGGTCCGGTTATGGGGACCTCGTAAAAACTCGCAGATTTGGTACATTCTTGCTAGTTTTGTATTCTATTACTCATTGTATTTGGGTTCCGGGGCGCTAGAAATGTTTGGGGAACTCCAGGGTCCGGTTACTCGGAACTCGTCAAAACTCGCAGATTTGATCCATCATGGCGAGTTTTGTATGATAGTACTCGTTGATTTTGGGTCGAGGGGCATTCCGAACGTTTCGCAAACTCTGGGGATGGTTACGGGGACCTCGTCAAAACTCGAAGATTTCGTCCATTGTGGCCAGTTTCCTATGCTATTACTCATTAATTTTTGGTCACGGGGCGATACGAATGTGTCGCGGACTGGTTACGGGGACCTCGTCCAAACTCGTTGATTTGGTTCATTCTAACCAGTTTTCATGCTATTACTCACTGATTTTGGGTCCTTGAGCGATACGAACATTGCGGGAACATTGCGGTCCGTGTACGGGGACCTCATCAAAACTCGTAGATATTATACATTCTGGCCAGTTTTGTATGCTATTACTCAATGATTTTGGGTCCTAGGCGATCCGAGCGTTTTGCAAACTCTAGGCACTGGTTACGGGGAACTCACCAAAACTCGCAGATTTTGTCCATTCTAGCTAGTTTTCTATGCTATTACTCAGTAATTTTGTGACCGGGGTGATACGAACGTGCCGCGAACTCCGGGGAGCGGTTATGGGGACCTTGTCAAAACTCGCAGATTTGGTCCATTCTGGCTAGTTTTGTATGATATTATTCAATGATTTTGGGTCCCGAGGCGTTCTGAACGTCCCACGAAATCCACAGACCGGTTACGGAGACCTCATCAAAACTCGCAGATTTGGTCAATTCTAGCTAGTTTTCCATGCTATTACTCACTTATTTTGGGTCGTGGGGCGATACGAACGTTTGGGGAACTTCGTGGTCCGGTTATAGGGACCTCATCAAAACTCGCACATTTGATCCATTCTGGGCAGTTTTGTATTCAACTACTCAATGTGTTTGGGTCACGGGGTGCTACAAACGTTCGGTGAACTCTTGGGTCCGGTAACGGGGACCTCGTCAAAACTCGCAGATTTTATACATTCTCGCAAGTTTTGTATTCTATTACTCACTGATTTTGGGTCCCGGGGCGATCCAGACGTTTCGCGCACTCTGGGGAGCGGTTACCGGGACCTCGTCAGAACTCGTAGATTTACTGCATTCTGGCGAGTTTTCTATGCTATTACTAACTGATTTTGGGTCCGGGGGCGAACCGAACATTCCGGGAATTCCGGGAACCGGTTACACGGACCTTGTCAAAACTCACACATTTTTTGATTTTGGCCAGTTTTCCATGCTATTACTCACTGATTTTATGTCCCGGGGTGATACGAACGTTCGGGGAACTTCGGTGTCCGGTTACGAGGACCTCGTCAAAACTCACAGATTTTGTACATTCTGACCAGTTTTGTATGCTATTACTCACTAATTTTGGGTCCCGGGGCGATCCGAACATTCCGCGAACTCTGGGACCTGTTATGGGGAACTCGTCAAAACTCGCCTATTTGATCCATTCTAGCCCGTTTTGTATGATATTAGTCACTAATTTTTTGCCCGGGGCGATCCGAACGTTTCACAAACTCCAGGAATGGTTGCGGGGACCTCCTCAAAACTAGAAGATTTCGTCCATTCTGGCGAGTTTTCCATGCTTACCCATTGATTTTTGGTCCCGGGGCGATACGAATGTTTCGCGGACTCGTTACACGACCTCGTCAAGACTCGCTGATTTCGTCCATTCTGACTAGTTTTCCATGCTATTACTGACGGATTTTGGGTCCCGGAGCGATACGACCGTTCGGTAAACTTTGGGGCCCGGTTACGGGGACCTCATCAAAACTCGGAGATATGATACGTTCTCGCCAGTTTTGTATGCTATTACTCACTAATTTTGGGTCTCGGGGCGATCCGAACGTTTCGCAAACTCTGGCGACAGGTTACAGGGAACTCGTCAAAACTCGCAGATTTTGTCCATTCTAGCCAAGTTTTTATGCTATTACTCAGTGATTTTGTGACCCAGGGTGATATGAACGTTCCGCAAACTCCGCGGACCGGTTACAGGGACCTCGTCAAAACTCACAGCTTTGATAAATTATGGCTAATTTTATATGATATTATTCACTGATTTTGGCTCCCCGGGTAATACGAACGTTCACTCGCAGATTTGGTCCATCAAAACTCGGGTCCGGTTACGGGGACCTCGTCAAAACTCGTAGCTTTGATAAATTATGGCTAATTTTATATGATATTATTCATTGATTTTGGCTCCCCGGGCAATACGAACGTTCACTCGCAGATATGGCGAATTCTTGAGACTGGTTAAGGGGACCTCATCAAAACTCGCAGATTTGGTCCATTCTGACGAGTTTTCTATGCTGTCACTGATTTTGCGTCTCGGGGCGATACGAACGTTCACGGACTCCAAGGACCGGTTACGGGGACCTCGTCAAAACTCGCATATTTGGTCAATTTTGGCTAGTTATCCATGCTATCACTCACTGATTTTGGTTCCGGGCGATACGAACGTTCGGGGAACTTCGGGTCCGGTTATGGGGACCTCATAAAAACTCACAGATTTGGTCCATTCTTGCCAGTTTTGTATTCTATTACTCACCGTGTTTGGGTCCCGGGGTGCTACAAATGTTTGGGGAACTCTTGGGTCCGGTTACGCGGAACTCGTCAAAATTCATAGAGTTTATATATTTTGTCTATTTTGTATGCTATTACTCACTGATTTCGGATCCCGGGGCGATCCAAACATTCCGCGAACTGTGGGATCGGTTACGGAGGACTCGTCAAAACTCGCAGATTTCATCCATTATGGCGAATTTTGTATGATAGTACTCACTAATTTTGGGTCCAGGGGCGATCCGAACTTTTCGCAAACTCTGGGGATGGTTACGGGGACCACGTCAAAACTCGAAGATTCCGTCCATCGTGGCCAGTTTTCTATGCTATTACTCATTTATTTTTGTTCCTGGGTGATATGAATGTGTCACGGACTGGTTACGGGGACCTCTTCAAAACTCGATGATTTGGTTCCTCCAAACCAGTTTTTCATGCTATCACTCACTGATTTTGGGTCCTTGAGCGAGACGAACATTGTGGGAACTTTGCGGTATGTTTACAGGGACCTCATCAAAACTTGGAGATATTATACATTCTGACCAGTTTTGTATGCTATTACTAAATGATTTTGGGTCCCGGGGCGATCCGAAGGTTTCACAAACTCTGGGGACCGGTTATGGGGAACTCACCAAAACTCGCAGATTTGGTCCATTCTAGCTAGTTTTCTATGCTATTACTTAGTAATTTTGTGACCCGGGGTGATACGAACGTGCCGCGAACTGCGGGGAGCAGTTACGGGAACCTCGTCAAAACTCGCGGATTTGGTCCATTCTAGCTACTTTTATATGATATTATTTACTGATTTTGGGTCCCCGGGCGATCTGAACGTCCCACAAACTCCAAGGACCGGTTACAGAGACCTCATCAGAACTCGCAGATTTGGTCAATTCTGGCTAATTTTCCATGCTATTACTCATTGATTTTGGGTCCTGGCGCGATACAAACGTTGGGTCCGGTTATGGGGACCTCGTCAAAACTCGCAGATTTGGTCCATTCTGGCCAGTTTTGTATTCTATTACTCAATGTGTTTGGGTCCTAGAGCGCTACAAACGGTCGGTAAACTCCTCGGTCTGGTAACGGGACCTCGTCAAAACTCACCGATTTTATACATTCTCGCAAGTTTTGGATGCTATTACTCACTGATTTTGGGTCCTAGGGCGATCTGAATGTTCCACAAACTCTGGGACCGGTTACGGGGACCTCGCCAAAACTCGCAGATTTGGTCCATTCTGGCCAGTTTTCTATGCTATTACTTACAGATTTTGGGTCCCGGGGCGATCCGAACGTTCTGCGAACTCCGGGGACCAGTTACGGGGACCTCATCAAAACTCGCACATTTCGTTCATTATGGCCAGTTTTCCATGCTATTACTCACTGATTTTGTATCCTGGGCGATACGAACGTTCGAGGAACTTCGGTATCTTGTTACGATGACCTCGTCAAAACTCAAAGATTTGGTCCATTCTGTCCAGTTTTGCATGCTATTACTCACTGTGTTTGGGTCCCGGGTGCTACAAACGTTCGGGGAACTCCTGGGTCCGGATACACGGACCTCGTCAAAACTCGCTAACTTTGTACATTCTGGCCAGTTTTGTATGCTATTATTCACTGATTTTGGGTCCCGGGGCGATCCGAATATTCCGCGAACTCTGGGACCGGTTACGGGGAACACGTCAAAACTCGCATATTTGATCTATTCTAGCCAATTTTGTATGATATTACTCACTAATTTTGGGTCCTGGGCGATCCGAACGTTTCGGAAACTCCGGGGATGGTTATGGGGACCTCGTCAAAACTAGAAGATTTTGTCCATTCTAGCGATTTTTCCATGCTTACTTGTTGATTTTTGGTCCCGAGGCGAGACAAATGTTTCACGGACTAGATTTGGGGACCTCATCAAAACTCGCTGATTTGATCCATTATGAACAGTTTTCCATGCTATTACTCACTGATTTTGGGTCCCGGAGCGATACGAACGTTGGGGGAACTTTGGGGTCCGTTTACGGGGACCTCATCAAAACTCGGAGATATTATACATTCTGGCTAGTTTAGTATGCTATTACTCACTGATTTTGGGTTCCGGGGCGATCCGAACGTTCCGCAAACTCTGGGGACCGATTATGGGGAACTCGCCAAAACTCGCAGATTTTGTCCATTCTGGCCAGTTTTTGTGACCCGGGATGATAACAACGTGCCGCGAACTCCAGGGACCGGTTACGGGGACCGCGTCAAAACTCGAAGATTTGGTCCATTCTGGCTAGTTCACTGATTTTGGGTCCCGCGGCGATCTGAACGTCCCGCGAACTCCACGGACCGGTTACGGAGACCTCATCAAAACTCGCAGATTTGGTCAATTCTGGCTAGTTTTAAATGCTATTACTCACGAATTTTGGATCCTGGGGCGATATGAACGTTCGGGGAACTTCGGGGTCCGGTTATGGGGACCTCGTCAAAACTCTCAGATTTGGTCCATTTTGGCCAGTTTTTATTCTATTACTCAATGTGTTTGGGTCCCACAGTGCTACAAACGTTCAGGGAACTCGTGGGTCCGATTACGGGGACCTCGCCAGCACTCGCAGATTTATACATTCTCACAAGTTTTGTATGGTATTACTCACTGATTCTGGTCTCGGGGCGATCCAAACGTTCCGCGAACTCTGGGGACCGGTTATGGAGACCTCATCAAATCTCACAGATTTAGTCCATTCTGGCCAGTTTTCTATGCTATTACTAACTAATTTTGGGTCCCGGGGCGATTCGAACGTTCCGCGAACTCTAGGGACTGGTTACGGGGACCTCGTCAAAACTTGCACATTTCGTTCATTACGACCAGTTTTCCATCCTATTACTCAGTGATTTTGTGTACCGGGGCTATACGAACGTTCGGGGAACTTCGGCATCCGGTTACGAGGTCCTTGTCAAAAATCAAAGATTTGGTCCATTCTGGCCAGTTTTGCATGCTATTACTCACTGTGTTTGGGTCCCGAGGCGCTACAAACGTTCGGGGAACTTCTGGGTCCGGTTACACGGACCTAGTCAAAACTCACTGATTTTTTACATTCTGACCAGTTTTGTATGCTATTACTCACTGATTTTAGGTCTCGGGCGATTCGAACATTCTGCGAACTCTGGGACCGGTTACGGGGAACTCGACAAAACTCGCATATTTGATCCATTCTAGCCAGTTTTGTATCATACTACTCACTAATTCTGGGTCCCGGGGTGATCCGAACGTTTCGCAAACTCCGGGGATGGTTATGGGGACCTCGTCAAAACTAGAAGATTTCATCCATTTTGGAGAGTTTTCCATGCTTACTCATTGATTTTTTGTCCCGGGGCGATACAAATGTTTCGCGGATTGGATACGGGACCTCGTCAAGACTCGATGATTTCGTCCATTCTGACCAATTTTCCATGCTATTACTTACGGATTTTGGGTCCGGAGGGATACGACCTTTCAGGAAACTTTAGGGCCCGGTTACGGGGACCTCATAAAAACTCGGAGATATTATATATTCTGGCCAGTTTTGTATGATATTACTCAATAATTTTGGGTCCCGGGGCGATCCAAATGTTCCGCGAACTCTGGGGACAAGTTATAGGGAACTCGTCAAAACTCGCAGATTTTGTCCATTCCAGCTAGTTTTCTATGCTATTACTCAGTGATTTTGTGTCCCGGAGCGATCCGAACGTTTCGCAAACTCCGGGGATGGTTCCGGGGACCTCAACCAAAATCAAAGATTTCATCCATTCTGGCCAGTTTTCTCACTGATTTTTGGTCCGAGGGCGATACGAATGTGTCGCGAACTCCAGGGACCGGTTACGGGGACCTCGTCAAAACTCGTAGATTTGGTCCGTTCTCGCTAGTTTTGTATGATATTATTCACTTATTTTGGGTCCCGGGGCGATCTGAACGTCCCGCAAACTCCAGGGACCGGTTATAGAGACCTCACCAAAACTTGCAGATTTGGTCAATTCTAGCTAGTTTTCCATGCTATTACTCACTGATTTTGGGTTCTGGGGCGATACGAACGTTCGTGGAACTTCAGGGTCCGGTTATGGGGACCTCGTTAAAACTCATAGATTTTGTCCATTCTGGCCAGTTTTGTATTCTATTACCCAATGTGTTTGGGTCCCCAGGGCGCTACAAACGTTCGGTGAACTCCTTTGTCCGGTAACGGGAACCTCGTCAAAACTCACAGATTTTATACATTCTCGCAAGTTTTGTATGCTACTATTCAAAGATTTTGGGTCCCAGGGCGATCTGAACGTTCTGCAAACTCTGGGGACCGGTTACGGGGACCTCGTCAAAACTCGCAGATTTGGTCCATTCTCGCAAGTTTCGTATGCTATTACTAACTGATTTTTTGTCCCGGGGCGATACGAATATTTCGCGGACTGGTTACGGGACCTTGCTGATTTAGTCCATTCTAACCAGTTTTCCATGCTATTACTCACTAATTTTGGGTCCCGGAGTGATACGACCGTTCAGGAAACTTTGGGGCCCGGTTATGGGGACCTCATCAAAACTCGCAGATATTATACATTCTAGACAGTTTGGTATGCTATTACTCACTAATTTTGGGTCCTGGGGCGATCCAAACGTTCCGCGAACTCTCGGGACAGGTTATAGGGAACTCGTGAGAACTCGCAGATCTTGTCCATTCTAGCCAGTTTTCTATGCTATTACTCAGTGATTTTGTGTCTAGGAGCGATCCGAACGTTTCGCAAACTCCGGGGATGGTTACGAGGACCTCATCCAAAATCGAAGATTTCGTCCATTCTGACCAGTTTTCTATGCTATTGCTCATTGATTTTTGGTCCACGGCGATACGAATGTGTGGCGGACTGGTTTCGGGGACCTCATCAAAACTCGTAGATTTCATCCATTGTAAACAGTTTTCCATGCTATTACTCACTGATTTTGGGTCCCGGAGCGATACGAACGTTGGGGGAACTTTGGGGTCCGTTTACGGGGACCTCATCAAAATTTGGAGATATTATACATTCTGGCCAGTTTTGTATGCAATTACTCACTGTTTTTGGTCCCGGGGCGATCCACGTTCCGCAAACTCTGGGGACCGGTTATGGGGAACTCGCCAAAACTCGCAGATTTTGTCCATTGTAGCCAGTTTTCTATGCTATTACTCCGTAATTTTGGGACCCGAGGCGATAGAAACGTGCCGCGAACTCCAGGGATTGGTTACGGGGCCTCGTCAGAACTCGCAGATTTGGTCCATTCTGGCTAGCTTTGAATGATATTATTCACTGATTTTGTGTCCCGGGCGATCTGAACGTCCCGCGAAATCCAGGGACCCGTTACGGAGACCTCATCAAAACTCGCAGATTTGGTCAATTCTGGCTAGTTTTCAATGCTATTACTCACTGATTTTGGGTCCTGGGGCGATATGAACGTTCGGGAAACTTCGGGGTCCGGTTATGGGGCATCGTCAGAACTCGCAGATTTTATACATTCTCGCAAGTTTTCTATGCTATTACTCACTGATTCTCGTCCCGGGGCGATGTGAACGTTCCGCGAACTCTGGGGACCGGTTACGGGGACCTCGTCAAAACTCGCAGATTTGGTCCATTATCGCCAGTTTTCTATGCTATTACTAACTAATTTTGGGTCCCGAGGCGATCGGAACGTTCCGCGAACTCCGGGGACCGGTTACGGGGACCTCATCAAAACTCGCACATTTTGTTCATTATGGCCAGTTTTCCAAGCTATTACTCACTGATTTTGTGTCCCGGGGTGATACGAATGTTCGGGGAATTCGGTTTCCGGTTACAGGGACCTTGTAAAAACTCAAAGATTTGGTCCATTCTGGCCAGTTTTGCATGCTATTACTCACTGTGTTCGGGTCCCGGGTCGCTACAAACATTCAGGGAACTCTTGGGTCCGGTTACACGGACCTCATCAAAAATCGCTGAATTTGTACATTCTGACCAGTTTTGTATGCAATTACTGACTAATTGTGGGTCCCGGGGCGATCCGAACATTCCGCGAACTCTGGGACCGGTTACGGGGAACTCGTAAAAACTCGCATATTTGATCCATTCTCGCCAGTTTTGTATGATATTACTCACTAATTTTGGGTCCCGGGGCGATCCGAACGTTCCACGAACTCCGGGGACCATTACGGGGACCTCGTTAAAACTCGAAGATTTCATCCATTCTGGCCAGTTTTCCATGCTTACTCGTTGATTTTTTGTCCCGGAGCGATACAAATGTTTCGCGGACTAGTTACGGGACCTCGCTGATTTCGTCTATTCTAACCAGTTTACCATGCTATTACTCACTGATTTTGGGTCCCGGAGTGATACGACCGTTCAGGAAACTTTGGGGCCCGGTTATGGGGACCTCATCAAAACTCGCACATATTATACATTCTGGCCAGTTTTGTATGCTATTACTCACTAATTTTGGGTCCCGGGACGATCCAAACATTCTGCGAACTCTAGGGATGGGTTACAGGGAACTCGTCAAAACTCGTAGATTACTTGGTGATTTTGTGTCCAGGAGCGATCGAACGCTTCGCAAACTCCGGGGATGGTTACGCTGACCTCATCCAAAATCGAAGATTTCGTCCATTATGGCCAGTTTTCTATGCTATTACTCATTGATTTTTTGTACCAGGGCGATACGAATGTGTGGCAGACTGGTTTCGGGGACCTCATCAAGACTCACCGATTTGATCCACTATAAAAACATTTCCACGCTATTACTCACAAATTTTGGGTCCCGGAGCGATACGAAAGTTGGGGGAACATTGGGGTCCGTTTACGGGGACCACATCAAAACTCGGAGGTATTATACATTCTGGCTAGTTTTGTATGCTATTAATCACTGATTTGGGGTCCCGGGGCGATCCACGTTCCGCAAACTCTGGGGACCGGTTATGGGGAACTCGCCAAAACTCTTAGATCTTGTCCATTCTAGCCAGTTTTCTATGCTATTACTCAGTAATTTTGTGACCCGGGGCGATACGAACGTGCTGCGAACTCCAGGGACCGTTTATGAGGACCTCGTCAAAACTCGCAGATTTGGTTCATTTTGGCTAGTTTTGTATGATATTATTCACTGATTTTGGGTCCCGGGGCGATCTAAACATCAAAACTCGCAGATTTTATCAATTTTGGCTAGTTTTCAATGCTATTACTCACTGATTTTGGTTCCTCGGGCGATACGGATGTTCGGGGAACTTCGGGGTCCGGTTATGGGGACCTCGTCAGAACTCACAGACTTTATACATTCTTGCAAGTTTTCGATGCTATTACTCACTGATTCTCGTCCCGGGGCGATCCGAATGTTCCGCGAACTCTGGGGACCGGTTACGGGAACCTCGTCAAAACTCGCAGATTTGGTCCATTCTAGCCAGTTTTCAATGCTATTACCAACTAATTTTGGGTGCCGAGGCGATCCGGACGTTCCTCGAACTCCGGGGACCGGTTATGGGGACCTCGTCAAAACTCGGAACATTTCGTTCATTATGGCCCGTTTTCCATGCTATTACTCACTGATTTTGTGTCCCGGGGTGATACGAATGTTCGGGGAATTTGGTGTCCGGTTATGAGGACCTCGTCAAAACTCAAAGATTTGGTCCATCCTAGCCAGTTTTGCATGCTATTACTAACTGTGTTCGGGTCCCGGGGCGCTACAAACATTCAAGGAACTCCTAGGTCCGGTTACATGGACCTCGTCATGGATTCAACATTAGTCATGAAGAAATCATCTACTTGTTGCAAAAGTCTTATTAGTAATCGAAGTAAAGCATTCAACGCATACTCTTAGGGGAAGGGTTGGTAGGTATAAACCATCGCGCGATCCCGACCGCCACGCAAAGGATGACAATCAATAGACTAATCATGCTCAGATTTCATCACATAGCGGTTCACCATACGTGCATGCTACGGGAATCACTAACTTCAACACAAGTATTTCTAGATCCACAACACCTTACTAGCATGACTTCAATATTACCATAACCACAACTCAAAACTAATTGAGATGAATCAAACTTCTCTAACTATTCAATGCACATGAAGGTGGAAGTTTTCGTATCCCTTTGGATAACTACCCCTTTTGAGACTACTTTCAAAGCATAGATCAACTACCAAGCCACGCACCGCTGTGCTCTAAAAGATATAAGTGAAGCACATAGAGCAAAAGTATCTAGCTCAAAAGATATAAGTGAAGCACATGTGAGCTGAATTGTGTACCAAAAGATATAAGTGAAGCTCGACAAAATCACGGTGTGTGCATGTCTCTATCTCTAGGTGTGAAGCAAGGATGATTGTCACACAACAAAATAAAAGACTCCTACGATACAAGACGCTCCAATCAAAAACACATAACATGTGGTGAATAAAAATATAGCCCCAAGTAACGTTACCGATGGATTGAAGACGAGAGAGGGGATGCCTTCCCGGGGCATCCCCAAGCTTAGGCTTTTACGGAATACTTGAATCTCTTGGGGTGCCTTGGGCATCCCCAAGCTTGAGCTCTTGCCACTCTTTATCTTTTTGTCCATAAGAACTTCACCCCAAACTTGAAAACTTCACAATACGAAACTTAAACAGAAACTCGTGATAACATTAGTACAAGAAAGCAAACCACCACTTCCTTAGGTACTGTAGCAAAATTAGATTCAATTGTGCTGATGTTGGGTTACTGTACTTTCAATCTTCCACGGCTAATACCCCCCGATACTATCCATAGTTTCATCAAAATAAGCAACCAACACAACAAAAACAGAATCTGTTAACAGCAGACCAGTCTGTAGCAATCTGTGTGTTTCCTATACCTCTGATACTTGAACAATTCTGAAAACTTTCGAAAGTCTGAATAATTTGCGTAGCAATCAGCAGCAAAAAGAATCATCTCAAAAGCTCTTACAGAGAAAAACAGAAAATTCTTTTCGTGAGCAGAAAGTTTCTGTCTTTTCCAGTGTGACCAATCGATCATCCCCAAGACTAACCATAACGGTTTTGCTTGGCACAAACTCAGAAAGAAACACAAAAGACACAATCATAACAGAATTATGATGGTGTGAAGAACACAAAACAGAAAGAAAAGGATAGATTCATTGGGTTGCCTCCCAACAAGCGCTTTTGTTTAACGCCCTTAGCTAGGCGAAAGTGATGGAATCACGTATAGTCATCTTTGGTGCTCAAACCATAGGCAGCGTGATCATTTATCACCTTAAGATTTTCATCTTTATTAGATTACTCACCACTAGCTCTAGGAATAAAAAACAGGCTTCCGGTCTTTTTGAGAGTAAGATTTGGAGTATTTTGCACAGCGGCAAAAGCGGAACCCAAGTTGGTTATGACATGTTCTAATTTGCCAATTCTAGAAGAATCATTAACTATAAGTTCCTTCTCCTTTAAATTTTTCAACAAGTTTACCACTTTGGATCCGTACTGAGTAATTTGATTGTGGATCTTTCTATCCAAACCCTCAATAAGTTCAACTGTGGCAATTTTGTTTTCAATAGCGTCAAGCCTTTGCATCACGTGTTCCAAGGTCAAGATAGTTCCATTAACCATGAGCGGGGGTGAGCCTACCATATTAATGGTAGCTCTATAGGAGTCAACATTATGGCTCCCCAAAAAGTTCCCGCCTACAATGGTATCAAGGATATACCTATTCCAAGGAGAACTTCCAACATAGAAACTGCGAAGGAGGACGGTAGTGGATTGCTTACAAGTAGATCTACTTTGAGCATTGCAAATCCTGTACCAAGCGTCCTTCAAATTTTCTTCCTCATTCTGCCTGAAATTGAGAACTTCATTTTCAGGGGTGTCGTTTGGAGTGGTGGGTCTAGCCATTTATGGACAATCTCACGCACAAACGAGCGGGAAGAGAGAATGAAATGGGCAAAAGGAAACGACGAAGGAGAAAGGCGAATGAAAATGACAAATGTGAAGTGGGGGAGAGGAAAACGAGAAGCAACTAGCAACAAAAGTAAATGCAAGAGAAGAGTTTGTGAGACCTACTTGGATAGATCTTGATTTCTCGTCCCCAGCAATGGCGCCAGAAATAGTTGTGTCGACGGCACCAGGAATCCTTCACCTACGGCTACGCCTTAAGGGACTTCCTAGGCAAGTATGCAAAGGATTTCCCCCGTGGCCTTGGAGCCTTGCGTTGGTGTTCCCTCGAACCGGAAAGGGTGATGTAGCACAGTGACGGTAAGTATTTCCCTCAGTTTGAGAACCAAGGTATCAATCCGGCGGAAGAGTATCTCAAGATCCTGCACAAACACAAAAGCTTGCACCCAACGCTATGAAGGGGTTGTCAATCCCTTATAGATTGTTTGCCAAGTGAGAACTGAAAGCAACAAAGTAACAAAGCAAAGTAAAAGCGGAGATGTAAACGATGGATGTGAATAGACCCGGGGGCCGTAGTGTTTACTAGTGGCTTCTCTCATGAAATCAAGTAGACGGTGGGTGAACAAATTACTCTCGAGCAATTGATAGAACTGTGCAGAGTCGTGACGATATCTATGCAATGATTATTTCTATAGGCATCACGTCCGAAACAAGTAGACTGATACTTTCTGCATCTACTACTATTACTCCACACGTCGACCGCTATCCAGCATGTATCTAGTGTATTAAGTCCATACGAACAGAGTAACGCCTTAAGCAAGATGACGTGATGTAGAGGGATAATCTCAAACCAATGATAAAAACCACATATTTTTACCCTTGATGGCAACTGATTGATGTGTGCCTTGCTGCCCCTACTGTCACTACGAAAGGTCACCACATGGCAGAACCCCAAACCAAGCACTTCTCCCATTGCAAGAATCATAGATCTAGTTGGCCAAACAAAACCCAAGACTCGGAGAGACTTACAAGGATATCAACTCATGCATATAAGAAATTAGCAAAGACTCAAATATATATCATAGATAATCTGATCACAAGTCCACAATTCATTGGATCTCGACAAACACACCGCCAAAGAAGATTACATCGGATAGATCTCCATGAAGATCATGGAGAACTTTGTATTGAAGATCCAAGAGAGAGAAGAAGCCATCTAGCTACTAACTACGGACCCGTAGGTCTGAAGTGAACTACTCACGAGTCATTGGAGGGGCGATGATGATGATGAAGAAGCCCTCCAACTCCAAAGTCCCCTCCGGCAGCGTGCCGGGAAGGGTCTCCATATGAGGTCTCGCGGAAACGGAAGCTTGTGGATTATTTGGGAATTTATAGGGAAAAGACCTAGGTCAGGGGGCGGCCAGGTAGGCCACAAGCCTGCCCACCGCCGCCTCCCCCTGGTGGCGGAGTGGGGGCTTGTGGGCTCCCTGCAGCCCACCTGGCTTGGCCCAAAAGCCCTGTGGACTTCTTCCGTTCGGGAAAAAATCATTTCGGTGTTTTTCTTCCGTTTGGACTCCGTTCCAAAATCAGATCTGAAAAGAGTCAAAAACACGGAAAAAACAGGAACTGCCACTTGGTACTGAATTAATAAGTTAGTCCCAAAAAGATATAAAAAGGTACATAAAACATACAAAGAAGGCAAGATAACAGCGTGAAACCATCAAAATTTATAGATACGTTTGAGACGTATCAAATGTCTAGTGATATTGATGCTTTGAAAGTTAGATGTGCTCCTCCCAAGATCAATATGGATGAAACTTTGAAAGCTACGCATGTTTCCATGAGTGAGAGCAAAGAAAGAACCGTCCAAATTTGTGCTAGACATGAATGGCTTAAAAAGCGTGTTCTCGTGATGAGAATCACGAAGATCTTAAAGTCCTTGGTCTGACTCCCATTGAATCTTTGTTTTCTTGTGTCAAACCTAATGATGATGGGGTTGGATATGAATCCACTTTGGTTGAAAAACGCCCCCATGATTCGAAGTCCATCTATCTTGATGCTTAAAGCATTGAAAGTGGAGTAGAAGATATTAAAACTTTGGGTAGTAATGAAATTACTACTTTGGATTTCAAGGAATTCAATTATGATAGTTGCTCCTTGATTGAATGCATTTCCTTGATGCAATCCATGCTAAACTCTCCACACGCTTATAGCCAAAACAAGGCCTTTACCGATCATATCATCGAAGCTATGATAAAATCTCTTTAAGAGAAACTTGAATTGGAAGTCTCTATCCCTAGAAAGCTTCATGATGAGTGGGAACCTACTATCAAAATCAAAATCAAAAACTATGAATGCAATGCTTTGTGTGATTTGGGTGCTAGTGTTTCCGTGATTCCAAAGTCATAATGTGATGTTCTGGGATTTAATGAGATTGAAGAGTGTTCTCTTCATTTGCATCTTGCGGATTCTACTGTCAAGAAACCCATGGGAAGGATCAATGATGTTCTTATTATTGCAATTAGGAACTATGTACCCGTGGATTTCATTGTGCTTGACATTGATTGCAATCCTACACGCCCTATTATTCTTGGTAGACCTTTCCTAACGACTATCGGTGATATCATCGATATGAAGGGAGGGAATATTAGATTTCAATTTACTTTAAAGAAGGGCATGGATCAATTTCCTAGTAAGAAAATAAGATTGCCTTATGAATCCATGATGAGGGCTACTTATGGTTTGAGCACCAATGACGATGTTACGTGATTCTATCGCCTTATGCCTAGCTAAGGGCGTTAAACAATAGCGCTTGTTGGGAGGCAACCCAATGAGTTTATCTTTTTATTTCTGTTTTGTTGCGTCCACACCATCATAATGCTGTTATGATTGTGTTTTTTTGTGTTTATTTTTGTGTTTGAGCCAAGCAAAACCTTTATGACTAGTCTTGGTGATGGTTGTTTGATCCTGCTGGAAAAAGACAGAAACTTTTCGCTCACGAGATGATTTTTCATTTTTATTCAGAAAGAGATTTTGAGTTGATTCTTTTTGCTGCAGGTTGATATGCCTTTGGCCCAAGCAGTCGTAATTTTTCAGAATTTTTGAGGTACAAAAGTATACGAAATATACAGTAATACACATTGCTACAGTCTGGTCTGTTTTTGACAAATTCTGTTTTTGTTGAGTTGGTTGCTTGTTTTGATGAAACTATGGATAGTATCGGGGGGTACTAGCCATGGAAAAGTGAGAATACATTATCCTAACACCAATATAAATAGAAATCAAGATTGCTACAGTACCTAAAGAGGTGGTAGTTTGTTTTCTTGTGCTAATGTTATCACGAGTTTCTGTTTAAGTTTTGTGTTGTGAAGTTTTCAAGTTTTGGGTGATGTTCTCATGGACAAAGAGATAAGGAGTGGAAAGAGCTCAAGCTTGGGGATGTCCAAGGCATTCCAAGACAAATTCAAGGACAACAAAAAGCCTAAGGTTGGGGATGCCTCGGGAAGACATCCCCTCTTTCGTCTTCAATCCATCGGTAACATTACTTGGGGCTATAATTTTATTCACCACATGATATGTGTTTTGCTTGGAGCGTCTTGTATCTTAGGAGTATTTTCTTTTTGTTGTGTCACAATCATCCTTGCTGCACAGCTTTTGAGAGAGACATGCACTCATCGTGATTTTGCTAGAATGCTCATCGTGCTTCACTTATATCTTTTGAGCTAGATAATTTGGCTCCATGTGCTTCACTTAGATCTTTTAGAGCACGACGGTGCGTGACTTGGTAGTTGGTTTATGCTATGAAAGTAGTCCCAAAGGTGATAGGTACCCAAACAGGATACAGAAACCTCCATCTTCTTGTGCATTGAGTAGAAAGAGAAGTCTTGATTCCTCTCAATTAGTTTTGAGACATGGATTTGGTAAAATTAAGAGTTATGTTAGTAGGGTTTTGTGAATCTAGAAATACTTGTGTTGAAGTTAGTGATTCCCGTAGCATCCACGTATGGTGAACCACTATGTTAGGAAGTCGGAGCATAATTGATCTATTTATTGTCATCCTTTGTGTTGAGGTCGGGATCGCGCGATGGTTAACACCTACCAACCCCTCCCCTAGGAGTATGCGTTTAGCACTTTGTTTCGATTACTAATAAAACTTTCGCAATAAGTATATGAGTTCTTCATGACTAATGTGAGTCCATGGTATAGATGCACTTTCACCTTCCACCATTGCTATCCTCTCTAGTACCGCGCAATTCTCGCCGGTGCAGAAACCCACTATATGCCTTCCTCAAAATAGCCACCATACCTACCTACCCTGGCATTTTCATAGCCATTCCGAGATATATTGCCATGCAACTCCCACCGTTCCGTCTAATGACTTGTGCCATCACTCTCATATTGCCATTGCATGATCGTAAGATAGCTAGCAAGATATTTCAATGTCATACGCCAAGCTAGATCGTTGCACATGCCGGTACACTGCTGAAGGCATTTCCTATGGAGTCATCATCATTCTAAGCTTTGAGCTGTGAGTAAATAAAAGTGTGATGATCATCATTATTGGAGCATTGTCCCATGTGAGGAAATAAAAAAAGCCAACGAGCCCAAAAAAAGAAGAGGCCAAGAGCCCAAATAAAAAAACGAAAAAGAGAGAAAAAGAGAGAAGGGACAATGCTACTATGTTTTTCCACACTTGTGCTTCATAATAGCACCATGTTCTTCATGATTGAGAGCCTCTCGTTTCGTCACCACCATATGCTAGTGGGAATCTTTATTATATAACTTGGCTTGTATATTCCAATGACGGGCTTCTTCAAAATTGCCCTAGGTCTTCGTGAGAAAGCAAGTTGGATGCACACCCACTAGTTATCCTTTTGAGCTTTCGCATACTTATAGCTCTAGTGCATCATTTGTATGGCAATCCCTACTCATTCACATTTATATCTATTAATTGGCATATCCATAGCCCTTTGATACGCCGAGTCAATGTGACCATCTCCTCCTTTTTTGACTCACAACCACCACCACACTCTATTCCACCTATAGTGCTATATCCATGGCTCACGCTCATGTATTGCATGATAGTTATAAAAATTTTGAAGGAAGTAAGAGTGCGAAAACAATTACTTGTCCAATACCGGGGTTGTGCATGATTTAAATTATTTGTGTGAGGATGATGGAGCATAGCCAGACTATATGATTTTGTAGGGATAACTTTCTTTGGCCTTGTTATTTTGAAAGTTCGTAATTACTTTGCTAGTTTGCTTGAAGCATTATTGTTTTCATGTCAATAGCAAACTATAGTCTTGAATCTTATGGATCTGAACATGCATGTCACATGAAAGAAGATGCAAAGGACAACTATCCTAGGTACCATTCCACATCAAAAATTCAGTCTTTATCACTTCCCTACTCGAGGACGAGCAGGAGTTAAGCTTGGGGATGCTCGATACGTCTCCAACGTATCTATAATTTTTGATGGTTCCATGCTATTATCTTGTCAAACTTTGGACGTTTTGTATGCCTTTTGTATCTTTTTTGGGACTAACTTATTAACTCAGTGCCAAGTGCCAGTTCCTGTTTTTTTTCGTATTTTTGACCCTTTTCAGAGGAGAATTTAAAACGGAGTCCATACGGAATAAAATCTACGGAATGATTTTTTCCATAACAGAAGACACGCGGGATACTTGAGAACCAAGCCAGGGGACCTCGGAGGAGGTCACAAGCCCACCAGGCACGACCTAGGGGGCGGGCCTAGCAGGCTTGTGAGCTCCCCGTGGCTCCCCTGCCCTAGGTCTTCCGCCTATATATTCCCTAAAATCCCAGAAAAAATCAGGAGATCATCGAAAATATTTTTCCGCTGCCACAAGCTTCTGCCGCCGCAAGATCCCATCTGGGGCACGTTCTGGTGCCCTGCCGGAGGGGGGATTCGGATACGGAGGGCTTCTTCATCAACACCATGAGCTCTCCGATATTGCGTGAGTAGTTCACCAAAGACCTAGGGGTCCATAGCTAGTAGCTAGATGGCTTCTTCTCTCTCTTGAATCTTCAATACAAAGTTCTCCATGATATTCATGGAGATCTATCCGATGTAATCTTATTTTGCGGGGTGTTTGTCGAGATCCGATGAATTGTGGATTTATGATCAGATTATCTATGAATCTTATTTGAGTTTCTTCTGATCTCTCTTATGCATGATTTCGTATCCTTCTAATTCTCTTCGAGTTGTGGGTTTTGTTTGGCCAGCTTGATCTATAATTCTTGCAATGGGAGAAGTGCTTGGTTTTGGGTTCATACCATGCGGTGACCTCACCCAGTGACAGAAGGGGTATCAAGGCACGTATCGTGGTGTTGCCATCAAGGGTAAAAAGATAGGGTTTTTATCATTGGTTTGAGATTATCCCTCTACATCATCTCATCTTGCTTAAGGTGTTACTCTATTCGTCATGAACTCAATACACTAGATGCATGGTGAATAGCGGTCGATGTGTGGAGTAATAGTAGTAGATGCAAAAAGTATCGGTCTACTTGTCTCGGACGTGATGCCTATATGTATGATCATTGCCTTAGATATCGTCATGACTTTGCGTGGTTCTATCAATTGCTCGACAGTAATTTGTTCACCCACCGTAATATTTGCTATTTTGAGAGAAGCCTCTAGTGAACACTATGTCCCACGGGTCTACTCAACACTAGATTTTCACCCTTACTCTTTTTCTTTGTTGCACTTTCCGCCTTCAGATCTCACTTTGCAATCAATCTTGAAGGGATTGACAACCCCTTTATAGCGTTGGGTGCAAGCTCTTTTGTCTTTGTGCAGTTACTCTCAACTTGACGAGATTCTCCAACTAGATTGATACCTTGGTTCTCAACTGAGGGAAATACTTACTACTCATGTGCTGCATCATATTTTCCTCTTCAAGGGAAAAACCAACGCAAGCAAGTCTCCGTCAACGTGTCAAATTCTGGCGCTGTTGTTTGAGAAGTAGAAATAGGTTACCCAAAAGGGACAACTGGGTACACCTTCTATCTCAGATCCGAGGGCAAAGTTTCTCTTGATAAAAGTGGAGCTTTTCTTGAGAAAGAGTTTCTCTCGAAAGAATTGAGTGGGAGGAAGATATAACTTGATGAGGTTGTGGAACCTCTGCTCCAACAGGATGGTGGCGCATGGCAGAGGGAAATCTATGTGGAGGCAACACCGGTTCAGGAGGAACTAATGATGATCATCATGAAGCTTCGGATCAAGTTACTATCGGACCTCTCAGGTCGACAAGATCACGTACTACTCCTGAGTGGTACGGGAATCCTGCCTTATCTATCATGTTGTTGGACAACAATGAGCCTGCAAATTATGAAGAAGCAATGGTGGGACCATATTCCAACAAATGGTTAGAGGCCATGAAATCCGAGATAGGATGTATGTATGAAAACAAAGTGTGGACTTTCAAAGTATTACGTGAAGGTCTCAAGGCTATTCAGAACAAATGGATCTTTAAGAAGAATACGGACGCGGATGATAATGTGACCGTTTATAAAGATCTACTTCTGGCAAAGGGTTTTTCACAAGCTCAAGGAGTTGACTACGATGAGACATTCTCACTAGTAGCGATGCTTAAGTCCGTCCGAATCATGTTAGCAATAGCTGCATTTTTCGATTATGAAATCTGGCAGATGGATGTCAAAACGGCGTTCCTTAATGGTTTTCTTAAGGAAGAATTGTGTACGATGAAACCCGAAGGTTTTGTCGATCCAAAGAATGCTAACAAAGTATGCAAACTCCAGCGATCCATTTATGGACTGGTGCAAGCATCTCGGAGTTGGAATAAGCGCTTCGATGAGGTGATCAAGGCGTTTGGGTTTATACAAGTTGTTGGAGAATCTTGTATATACAATAAAGTGAGTGGGAGCTCTATAGCATTTCTAATATTATATGTGGATGACATATTGCTGATTGGAAACAATGTGGAGTTTTTAGAAAGCGTAAAGGATTACTTGAACAAATGTTTTTCAATGAAAAACCTAGGAGAAGCTGCTTATATATTAAGCATAAAGATCTATAGAGATAGATTAAGGCGCCTAATAGAACTTTCACAAAGCACATACCTTGATAAACTTTTGAAGAAGTTCAAAATGGAGCAATCCAAGAAGGGGTTCTTGTCATTGTTACAAGGTATAAAGTTGAGCAAGACTCGGTGTCCAGTGACTGCGGAGGATAGAGAAAAGATGAGTACCGTCCCCTATGCTTCAGCCATAGGGTCTATCATGTATGCAATGTTATGCACAATACCAGACGTCAACCTGGCCATAAGTATGGCAGGCAGGTTTCAAAGTGATCCAGGAGTGGAACACTAGGCGGCGATCAAGAATATTCTGAAGTACCTGAAAAGGACTAAGGAAATGTTTCTCATTTATGGAGGTGACGAAGAGCTCGCCGTAAAGGGTACGTCGATTCAAGATTTGACACTGATACGGATGACTCTAAGTGTCAAACCGGATACGTATTTATTCTCAATGGGGGTGCGGTAAGCTGGTGCAGTTCCAAGCAAAGCGTCGTAGAAGATTCTACATGTGAAGCGGAGTACATGGCTGCCTCAGAGGCGGCTAAGGAGGGTGTCTCGATGAAGCAGTTCATGAAGGATCTTGGAGTTGTGCCGACGCACTAAATCCAATAACTTTGTTCTACGACAACACTGGTGCCATTGCTCTAACCAAGGAACCAAGGTTTTACAAGAAGACCAGACACATCTAACGATGCTTCAACCTCATCCGAGACTATGTCGAAGGAGAGGACGTAAATATTTGCAAAGTGCACACTGATCTTAATGTTGCAGATCCGCTGACTAAACCTCTTCCAGAAGCGAAGCATGATCAACACCAGAACTGTATTGGTGTCTGATTTATTCCAATGTAAATCGCATAGCGATGTGAGACTAGATTATTGACTCTAGTGCAAGTGGGAGACTGTTGCAAATATTCCCTAGAGGCAATGATAAAATAGTTATTATTATATTTCCTGTTTCAAGATAATCATTTAGTATCCATGCTATAATTGTATTGAATGAAAACATAAATACATGTGTGGATATAAAGACAAAACTACGTCCCTAGTAAGCCTCTAGTTGACTAGCCAGTTGATCAAGGATGGTTAAGGTTTTCTGACCATATTGAAGTGTTGTCACTTGATGTCTGGATCACATCATCGGGAGAATGATGTAATGGACATGACCCAAACTATAAACGAAGCGTGTGATCGTGTCATTTTGTTGCTATTGTTTTCTGCGTGTCAAGTATTCATTCCTATGACCATGAGATCATGTAACTTACTAACACCGGAGGAATACCTTGTGTGTATCAAACGTCACAACGTTACATGGTGACTATAAAGGTGTTCTACAGGTATCTCCGAAGGTGTCCGTTGAGTTAGCATGGATCAAGAGTGGGATTTGTCACTCCGTTTGACTGAAAGGTATCTATGGGCCCACTCGGTAATACAACATCACTTATAAGCCTTGCAAGCAATCTGGCTAAAGTGTTAGTCCTGGGATCTTGTATTACGGAACGAGTAAAGAGAGTTGCGAGTAACGAGATTGAAATAGGTATAGGGATACCGACAATCAAATCTCGGGCAAGTAAATACCGAGCGACAAAGGGAACAGTATACGGGTTTATATGAATCCTTGGAACAGAGGTGCAACCGATAAGATCTTCATGGAATATGTAGGATCCAATATGGACATCTAGGTCCCGATGTTGGATATTGACCGGGGAGTGTCTCAGGTCATGTTGCATAGTTCTCGAACCCGCAGGGTCTGCACACTTAAGGTTTGGTATAGTTGAGTTATAGGTGTTGGTGACCGAAGGTTTGTTTGGAGTCCCAGATGAGATCACGGAAGTCACGAGGGTTCCTGGAATGGTCCGAAAATGAAGATTGATATATAGGATTGTTTCATTTGGCCTCCAGAAAGATTGCAGGCATTGCCGGCAGTGTACAGGGAGTGACGAAAGGGTTCCGGGTTTTTACCGGGAGGGGGCCACCCACCCGGGGGAGAACCTAATAGCCCATGGGTGGCGCACCAGCCCTTGGTGGTCGAGTGATTCCAGCCCTTGGTGGTCTAGTGAGGCGAGCCCAAAAGGGCTATTTCGGCCAAGAGGAAAAAATCAAATGAGAAAGAAAAAAAGGAAAGAAAAAAAGAGGAGGTGGGAAGGAAGGAAGGGACTCCTCCCTCCAAACTGACTTGGAGGACGATCCTTCCTCCCTCTCGACCGGTGCCCTAGGGCAAAGCCCCACCCTTGGCTCCTCCAATATATACTTTAGGTTTAGGGCTTTTGAAACACAACTTTTCCACGTGTAACCCTAAACCTCTACTTCGTAGTTGTTCCTCTAGATCGGTTTTCTGCGGAGCTCGGGCGGAGCCCTGCAGGAATAGATCATCACCATCACTGGTGCACCGTCACGCTGCCGGAGAACTCATCTACTTTCCCATCTCTCTTGCTGGATCAAGAAGGCGGAGATCGTCATCGAGCTATACGTGTGCTGAACGCGGAGGTGTCGTCCGTTCGATGCTAGATCGGGACGGATCATGGGACGACGGTGATTTGAATCACGAAGCTGTTCCACTACATCAACCGCGTTTCTTAACGCTTCTCGCTTAGCGATCTACAAGGGTACGTGGATCCGATCTCCCGCTCGTAGATGAACATCACCATGATAGGTCTTCGTGTGCGTAGGAAAATATATGTTTCCCATGCAACGTTCCCAAACACCGGGGTGATACGAACGTTCGGGGAACTTCGGTGTCCGGTTACGAGGACCTCAGTAAAACTCGCACATTTGGTCCTTTCTGGCCAGTTTTGCATGCTATTAGTCACTGTGTTTCTCGGGGTGTTACAAACTTTTGGGGGACTCCTGGGTCCGGTTACACGGACCTCGTCAAAATTCGCAGATTTGGTCCATTCTGGTCAGTTTTCTATGCTATTACATAGTGATTTTGCGACCCGGGGTGATAAGAACTTTCCGCAAACTCCGGGGACCGGTTACTGGGAACTCGTCAAAACTCATACATTTTATCAATTTTGGCCAGTTTTGTATGATATTATTCGCTGATTTTGGGTCCCGGGGCGATTCGAACGTTCTGCGAACTCCACAGACTGGTTACGGAGACCTCATCAAAACTCACAGATTTGGTCCATTGTGACGAGTTTTCTAACTCATTGACTTTGCGTCCCGGGGCGATACGAATGTTCCACGGACTCCAGGTATCGGTTACGGGGACCTCGTCAAAACTCATAGATTTGGTCAATTCTGGCCAGTTTTCCATGCTATTAATCACTGATTTTGGGTCCCGGAGCGATACAGACGTTCGGGGAACTTCGGGGTCCAGTTATGGGGACCTTGTCAAATATCGCAGATTTGATCCATTCTGGCCAGTTTTGTATTCTATTACTCACTGTGTTTGGGTCCCGGGGCACTACAAACATTCGGGGAACTCCTGGGTCTGGTTATGGGGACCTCGTCAAAACTCGTAGATTTTATACATTCTAGCCAGTTTTGTATACTATTACTCACTGATTTTCAGTCCCGGGGCGATCCGAACATTCTGCGTACTCTAGGAACAGGTTACGGGGACCTCGTCAAAATCGCAGATTTGGCCCATTCTGGCCAGTTTTCCATGCTATTACTCACTCATTTTGTGTCCCGGGGCGATACGAACGTTCGGGGTACTTTGGTGTCCGGTTACGAGGACCTCATCAAAACTCGCAGATTTGGTCCATTCTAGCCACTTTTGCATGCTATTACTCGCTGCGTTTGGGTCCCGGGGCGCTACAAATGTTTGGGGAACTCTTGAGTAAAAACCCACATATTTTATACATTCTACTCAGTTTTGGGTCCCGGGGTGATCCAAACATTTCATGTGGGACCGGTTACGGAGAACTCGCCAAAACTCGCAGATTTGATCCATTCTTGCCAGTTTTGTATGATATTACTCATTGATTTTGGGTCCCGGGGCAACCCGAAGGTTTCGCAAACTCCGGGGATGGTTACGGGGACCTCATCAAAACTCGAAGATGTCGTCCATTCTAGCATGTTTTCTATTCTATTACTCATTGATTTTTGGTCCCGGGGCGATACGAATGTTTCCCGGACCTGTTGTGGTAACCTCATCGAAACTCGAAGATACTATACATTTTCGCTAGTTTTGTATGCTATTACACACTGATTTTGGGTCCCAGGGCGACCGAACGTTCCGCGAACTGTAGTGACCGGTTACGGGGAACTCGTCAAAACTCGCAGATTTTGTCCACTCTAGCCAGTTTTCTATGTTATTACTCAGTGATTTTGTGACCCGGGGTGATAGAAACGTTTCGCGATCACTTGGGACCGGTTTTGGGGACCTCGTCAAAACTCACAGATTTGGTGACTTCTGGCCAGCTTTGTATCATATTATTCAATAATTTTGTGACCGGAGGCGATCCGAATGTTCCACGAACCCCAGGGACCTCTTACGGGGACCGCATAAAAAATCCTAGATTTGGTCCATCCTGGCGAGATTTCTATGCTATTTCTCACTGATTTTGCGTTCCGGGGCGATACAAACATTCCGTGGACTCTGGTGACCGGTTACGGGGACCTTGTCAAAACTCGCAGATTTGGTCCATTCTAGACAGTTTTGCATGTTATTACTCACTCTGTTTGGGTCCCAGGGCGCTACAAACGTTTGGGGAACTCCTGAGTCCGGTTACGCGGAGCTCGTCAAAACTCATAGATTTTATACATTCTGGCCAGTTTCGTATGCTATTACTCACTGATTTTGGGTCCCGGGGCGATCCAAATATTCCACGAACTCTGGGACCGGTTACGGAGAACTCGTCAGAACTCGCAGATTTGATCCATTCTGGCCATTTTTGTATCATATTACTCACTGATTTTGGGTCCCGAGGCGATCCGAACGTTTCGCAAACGCCGGGGATGGTTACGGGGACCTCATCAAAACACCCAGATTTCGTCCATTCTCGCTAGTTTTCTATGCTATTACTCATTGATTTTTTGTCCCGGGGCGATATGAATGTTTCGCGGACTGGTTACGGGACCTCGTCAAAACTCGCTGATTTCGTCCATTCTAACCAGTTTTTCATTGACTGATTTTGTTTACTAGAGCGATACGAACGTTCGGAAAACTTTGGGGCCCGATTTTGTATGCTATTACTCACTTATTTTGGGTCCCGCGGTGATCCGAATGTTCCGAAAACTCTATGGCCCAATTACGGGGAACTCGTCAAAACTCCATTCTAGCCAGTTTTCTATGCTATTACTCAGTGATTTTGTGACCCAGGGTGCTACGAACGTTCCGCGAACTCCGGGGACCGGTTACGAGGACCTCGTCGAAACTCGCATATTTGGTCCATTGTGGCCAGTTTTGTATTCCATTACACAATGTGTTTGGGTCTCGAGGCGCTACAAACGTTCGGGGAACTCCTCGGTCTGGTTACGGGGACGTCGTCAAAATTCGCACATTTTATACATTCTGGTCAATTTTGTATGCTACTACTCGCATATTTTGTGACCCAGGGTGATAAGAATGTTCCACAAACACCGGGGACCGGTTAGAGGGACCTCGTCAAAACTCGCTGATTTTGTTTGATATTATTCACTGATTTTGGGTCCCGGGGTGATCCGAATGTTCCGCGAACTCCTGGGACCGGTTACGGGGACATCATCAAAACTCGCTGATTTTGCGTCCCGGGGTGATACGAACGTTCCGTGAACTCCAGGTATCGGTTGCGGCGACCTCGTTAATTCTGGCCAGTTTTCCATGCTATGAATCACTGATTTTGGGTCCCGGGGCGATACGGACGTTCGGGGAACTTTGGGTTTTGGTTATGGGGACCTCGTCAAACTCTCGGATTTGTTCCATTCTAGTCTGTTTCGTATTCTATTACTCACTGTGTTTGGGTCCCGGGGTGCTACAAATATTCGGGGAACTCCTGGGTCCGGTTATGGGGACCTTGTCAAAACTCATAGAATTTATACATTCTAGCCAGCTTTATATGCTATTACTCACTGATTTTGGGTCCTGTCGCGATCCGAACGTTCCGCGTACTCTTGTGACCGGTTACAGCGACCTCATCAAAACTCACAGATTTCATCCATTCTGGCTTGTTTTTCCATGCCATTAATCACTGATTTTGGGTCCCGGGGCGAATACGAACGTTCGGGAAACTTTGGTGTCCGGTTACGAGGACCTCGTCAAAACTCACAGATTTGGTCCATTCTGGACACTTTTGCATGCTATTACTCGCTGTGTTTGGGTCCCGGGGTGCTACAAACATTTGGGGGATCTCCTGGGTCCGGTTACGTGGACATCGTCAAAACTCGCAGATTTTATAAATTCTGGCCAGTTTTGGGTCCCGGGGCGATCCGAACATTCCACGAACTCTCAGACCGGTTACGGAGAACTCATCAAAACTCGCAGATTCGATCCATTCTTGCTAGTTTTGTATGATATTACTCACTGATTTTTGGTCCCGGGGCGATCCGAACGTTTCGCAAACTCCGGGGATGTTTACGGGGACCTCGTCAAAACTCGAAGATTTCGTCCATTCTCGCATGCTTTCTAGGCTATTACTCATTGATTTTTTTGTCCCGAGGCGATACAAATGTTTCGCGGACTGGTTACGGGACCTCGTCAAAACTTGATGATTTCGTCCATTCTGACAAATTTTCCATGCTATTACTCACTGATTTTGGCTCCCGGAGCGATATGAACGTTCAGGAATCTTTGGGGCCCGGTTACGGGGACCTCATCAAAACTCGGAGATATTATATGTTCTGGCCACTTTTGTATGCTATTACTCACTGATTTTGGGTCCCAGGGTGATACGAGCGTTCGGGGAACTTCGGGGTCCTGTTATGGGGACCTCGCCAAAACTCGCAGATTTGGTTCATTGTGGCCAGTTTCGTATTCTATTACTCAATGTGTTTGGGTCCCGGGGCGCTAAAAACGTTCGGGGGACTCCTGGGTCCGGTTACGCGTACCTCGTCAAAACTCACACAATTGGTCCATTCTGGCCAGTTTTCCATGGTATTATTCATTGATTTTTGGTCCTGGGGCGATACGAATGTTTCATGAACTGGTTATGGGTCATCGTCAAAACTCATTGATTTCGTCCATCCTAACCAGTTTCCCATGCTATTACTCATTGATTTTGGGTCCCGGAGCTATATGAACGTTCGGGAAACTTTGGGTCCGGTTACGGGGACCTCGTCCAAACTCGGAGATATTATACATTCTCGCCAGTTTTGTATGCCATTACTCACTGATTTTGGGTCCCGTGGCAATCTGAGCGTTCTGCGAACTCTAGGGACCGGTTACACAGAACTCGTCAAAACTCGTAGATTTTGTCCATTCTAGCTAGTTTTCTATGCTATTACTCAGTGATTCGGGGCGATACGAACGTTCCGCGAACTCCGGGGACCGGTTATGGGGACCTCGTCAAAACTCGCTGATTTGGTCAATTTTTGACTGTTTTGTATAATATTATTCACTGAATTTGGGTCCCGGGGCGATCTGAACGTTCCGCGAATTCCAGTGACCGGTAACGGGGACCTCATCAAAACTCGCAGATTTGGTCCATTCTGGAGAGTTTTCTATGCTATTACTCACTGATTTTGCGTCCCGGGGTGATACGAACGTTTCGCGGACTCCGCGAACCGGTTCCGGAGACCTCGTCAAAACTCATTGATTTGGTCAATTCTGGCCAGTTTTCAATGCTATTACTCAATGATTTTGGGTCCCGGGCGATACGAACGGTCGGGGAACTTCGGGGTCCAGTTATGGGGACCTCATCTAAACTCCCAGATTTGGTCCAGTTTTGTATTCTATTAATCACTTGGTTAGGTCCCGGGGCGCTACGAACGTTCGGGGAAACTCCTCTGTCCGGTTATGGGGCTAGTTTTGTATGCTATTACTCACTGATTTAAGGTCACGGGGCGATCCGAATGTTCCACGAACTCTGGGAACCGGTTACGGGGACCTCGTCAAAACTTGCACATTTCGTCCATTCTGGCAGTTTTCCATGCTATTACTCACTAATTTTGTGTCCTGGGACGATACGAACATTCGGGGAACTACGGCGTCTGGATATGAGGACCTCGTCAAAACTAGCAGAATTGGTCCATTCTAGCTAGTTTTGCATGCTATTACTCACTGTGTTTGGGTCCTAGGGCGCTACAAATGTTTGGGGAACTCCTAGGTCCGGTTACACGCACCTCGTCAAAACTCGCTGATTTGATACATGCTGGCCAGTTTTGTATGCTATTACTCACCGATTTTGGGTCCCGGGGCGATCCGAACATTCCGCGAACTCTGGGACCGATTACAGGGAACTCGTCAAAACTCGCAGATTTGATGCATTGTGGCCAGTTTCGAATGATATTACTCAATGATTTTGGGTCCCGGGGCGATGCGAACGTTTCGAAAACTCTGGGGATGGTTATGGGGACCTCGTCAAAACTCGATGATGTCGTCCATTCTCGCCATTTTTCTATGCTATTACTCATTAATTTTTTTGTCCCGGGGCGATACGAATGTTTCACGGACTAGTTATGGGACCTCGTCAAAACTCGCTGATTTCGTCCATTCTAGCCAATTTCCCATGCTATTACTCACTGAATTTGGGTCCCGGAGTGATACGAACGTCCGAGATACTTTGGGGTCCGTTTACGGGGACCTCATCAAAACTCGGAGATATTATACATTCTGGCTAGTTTTGTATGCTATTACTCACTGATTTTGTGTCCCTCGGCGATCCGAACGTTCCGCGAACTCTGGCGACCGGTTACGGGGAACTCGTCAAAACTCGCAGATTTTGTTCATTCTAGCCAGTTTTCGATGCTATTACTTAGTGATTTTGTGACCCGGGGTGATACGAGCGTTCCGCGAACACCGGGGACCGGTTACAGGGACCTCGTCAAAAGTCGTAGATTTGGTCAATTCTGGCAAGTTTTGTATGATATTATTCGCTCATTTTAGGTCCCGAGGCATCCGAACATTCCGCGAACTCCCCGGACCTGTTACGGGGACCTCATCCAAACTCGATGATTTGGTCAATTCTGACCAGTTTTCCATGCTATTACTCACTGATTTTGGGTACCGGGGCGATACGAACGTTCGGGGAATTTCGGGGTCCGGATATGGGGACCAAAGTTGTCAGAATCGTGACTCAAGTCTTAGAATCTTACGATCTTACGATCCAAAATAGCCCCTCGGATTCTACGATTTTGCTCATATAATCTAAGTTTCTACGTTCCTCATAGTTAAGATTCTACGATTCACGATCCTAGCAACGAAGCTCCGATCTGATTCAGAATCGCGCTTCTCGCAATTTGATGGGGACCTCGTCAAAACTTGCAGATTTTGTCCATTCTGGCCAGTTTTGATTTCTATTACTCACTGTGTTTGGGTCCCGGGGAGCTACAAACATTCGGCGAACTCCTGGGTACGGTTACGGGGACCTACTCAAAACTTGCAGATTTTATACATTGTGCCCAGTTTTGTATGGTATTACTCACTGATTTTGGGTCCCAAGGCGATCCGAACATTCCGCGAACTCTGGGGACCGGTTATGGGGACCTCGTCAATATCGCACATTTCGTCCATTCTGGCCAGTTTTCCATGGTATTAGTCAGTGATTTTGCTCCCGGGGTGATACGGCCGTTCGGGGAAATTTTGTGTCCGGTTACGAGGACCTCGTCAAAAATTGCACATTTCGTCCATCCTAGCCACTTTTGCATGCTATTACTCACTGTGTTTGGGTCCTGGGCACTACAAACGTTCGGGGAACTCCTGGGTCCGGTTACGGGGACCTCGTCAAAACTCGCAGATTTTATACAGTCCATCCAGTTTTGTATCCTATTACTCACTGATTTTGGGTCCCGGGGTGATCCGAACATTCCACGAACTCTTGGACCAGTTACGGGGAACTCATCAAAACTCGCAGATTTTGTCCATTCTGGCCAGCTTTGTATGATATTACTCAGTGATTTTGGGTCCCAGGGCGATTCTAACATTTCGCAAACTCCGGGGATCGGTTATGGGGACCTCGTCAAAACTCGCTGATTTCGTCCATTCTGACCGGTTTGCCATGCTATTACTCACTGATTTTGTGTACCAGAGCGATATGAATGTTCGGGAATTTTGGGATTCGGTAAAGGGGACCTTATCAAAACTCGGAGATATTATACATTCTGGCCAGTTTTGTATGCTATTGCTCACTCATTTTGGGTCCCGGGGCGATCCGAACGTTCCGCGAACTCTGGGGACCGGTTACGGGGAACTCATCAAAACTCGCAAATTTTGTCCATTGTAGCCAGTTTTCTATGCTATTACTTAGTGATTTTGTGACCTGGGGAGATACAAAGGTTCCGCGAACTCCGGGAACCGACTACGGGGACCTCGTCAAAACTCGCACATTTGGTCAATTCTGGCCAGTTTTGTATGATATTATTCATTGATTTTGGGTCATGGGGTGATCCGAACGTTCCACGAACTACAGGGACCGGTTACGGGGACCTCCTCAAAAGTACCAGATTTGGTCCATTCTCGCTAGTTTTCCATGCTATTACTCACTAATTTTGTGTCCCGGGACGATACAAATGTTCGTAGAACTTCGGTGTCCGGTTACGGGGACCTCATCAAAACTCGCAGATTTGGTCCATTCTGGCCAGTTTTGCATGTTATTACTCACTGTGTTTGGGTCCCGGAGCGCCACAAACGTTCGGTAAAATCCTCGGTCCGGTTACGAGGACCTGATCAAAGCTCGCAGTTTTTATACATTATGGCCCGTGTTGTATGCTATTACTCACTGATTTTGGGTCCCGTCGCGATCCGAACATTTTGCAAATTTCGGGAACCGGTTACGGGGACCTCATCAAAACTTGCAGATTTGGTCCATTCTAGACAGTTTTGTATGCTATTACTCATTTATTTTGGGTCCCGGGGCGATACGAACATTAGGGAAACTTTGGAGTCCGGTCATGGGGACCTCATCAAAACTCACAAATATTATACATTCTGGCCAGTTTCGTGTCCCGAGGTTATACGAACGTTTCGTGAACTCCGGGTATCGGTTACGGGGACCTAATCAAAACTTGCAGATTTGGTCCATTGTGGCTAGTTTTGCATGCTTTTAATCACTGATTTTGGATCCCGGGGCGATCCGAACGTTCCGCGAACTCCAAGGACCGGTTACGGGGACATCATTAAAACTCGCAGATTTGGTCCATTGTGGCCAGTTTTCTTTCCTATTACTCAGTGATTTTGGGTCCCGACGAACGTTCCGCATACTCCGGGGACCGGTTATGAGGACCTCGTTAAAACTCGCATATTTGGTCAATTGTGGCCAGTTTTCCATGCTATTACTCACTGATTTTGGGTCCCAGGGCGATACGAAGGTTCGGGGAACTTCGGGGTCCAATTATGGCGACCTCGTCAAAACTCGTAGATTTGGTCCATTCTCGTCAGTTTTATATGGTATTACTCACCGTGTACGGGTCCCGGGGCGCTACAATGTTCGGGGCACTCCTGGGTCCGGTTACGGGGACCTGGTCAAAACTCGCAGATTTTATACATTATGGCAAGTTTTGTATGCTTTTATTCACTGATTTTTGGTTCCGCGAACTCTCGGGACCGGTTACGGGGAATTCGCCAAAACTCATAAATTTTGTCCATTTTTACCAGTTTTGTATGACATTACTCACTTGTTTTGGGTCCCGGGACAATCCGAACGTTCCACGAACTTCGTAGACCGGTCACGGGGACCTCGTCAAAACTCGAAGATTTCATCCATTCTGGCCAGTTTTCTATGCTATTACTCACTGAATTTGTGTCCCGCGGTGATATGAAGTTTAGGGATCTTCAGTGTCCGGTTACGGGGACCTCGTCAAAACTCGTAGATTTGGTCCATTTTGGCCAGTTTTGCATGCTATTACTCACGTTGTTTGGCACCCGAGGCAATCCGTGTTGGGGAACATAGTAGTAATTCAAAAAAAATCATACGTCACACCAAGATCTATCTAGGAGATGCTAGCAACGAGAAAGGGGTGGAGCATCTTCGTGCCTTTGAAGATCGCTAAGCGGAAGCGCTATTGTGAACGAAATTGGTGGAGTCATACTCGTAGCGATTCAGATCGCGGAAGATTTCGATCTAAGCGCCAATCAACGACGCCTCCTCGTTCAACACACGTGCAGCCCGGTGACGTCTCCTTCACCCTGATCCAGCAAGGAGAGAGGAGAAGTTGCAGGAGAGCTCCGGCAGCACTTCGGCATGGTGATGGTGGAGCTGCGTGGTTCTCCAGCAAGGCGGTGGCTTCCCACCCAAGGCAGCCCCCCACACCTAGGGTTTGGCCTCCCTTGCCTCCTTGTGCGCCTTGGGCCTTGGTGGTTGGCGCACCAGCCATCTAGGGGTTGGTCCCCTTCCACTTTTGTCCCATGTGGGTCTTCGAGGCTGGTGGCCCCTCCCGATGGACCCCTGGAACCCTTCCGGTGGTCCCGGTACAATACCGATGATCCCCAAAACATTTACGTCGATCAAATCACCACTTCGTATATATGAATCTTTACCTAAGCACCATTTCGGAACTCCTCGTGACGTCCGGGATCTCATCCGGGACCCCCAACAATCTTCGGTAACCCTCATACTATTCCCATTACAACTCTAGCGTCATCGAACCTTAAGTGTGTAGACCCTACTGGTTCAGGAACCATACAGACATGACCGAGACACCTCTCCGGTAAATAACCAACAACGGTATCTAGATACCCATGTTGGCTCCCACATGTTCCACGATGATCTCATCGGATGAACCATGATGTCGAGGATTCACTCAATCCCGTATGCAATTCCCTTTGTCTACCGGTATGACACTTGCCCAAGATTCGATTGTCGGTATCCCTATACCTTGTTTAATCTCGTTACCGGCAAGTCTGTTTACTAGTTCCATAACACATCATCCCGTGGGTAACTCCTTAGTCACATTGAGCTCATTATGATGATGCATTACCGAGTGGGCCCACAGATACTTCTCCGTCACACGGAACGACAAATCCCAGTCTCGATTCGTGCCAACCCAACAGATACTTTCAGAGATACCTGTAGTGCACCTATATAATCACCCAGTTACATTGTGACTTTTGATACACCCAAAGCACTCCTACGGTATCCGGGGGTTGCACAATCTCATGGTCTAAGGAAATGATACTTGACATTATAAAAGCTCTAGCAGCCGAACTACACAACCTTTGTGTTATGCTTAGGATTGGGTTTTGTCCATCACATCATTCTCCTGATGATGTGATCCCGTTATGAATGACTTCCAATGTCCATGATCACGAAACCATGATCATCTATTGATCAACGAGCTAGCCAACTAGAGGCTCACTAGGGACATGTTGTGTTCTATGTATTCACACATGTATTACGGTTTCTAGTTAATACAATTATAGCATGAACAATAGAACATTATCATGAACAAGGAAATATAATAATAACCACTTTATTATTGCCACTAGGGCATATTACCAACAATCCGAATGTTCCGTGAACTCTCGGGAACAGTTATGGGGAACTCATCAAAACTCGCAGATTTTGTCCGTTCTGGCTAGTTTTATGCTATTACTCAGTGGTTTTGTGTTCCTGGGTGATACGAGCATTCCGCAAACTCCGTGAACCGGTTACGGGGACCTCGTCAAAACTCGCAGATTTGGTCCAATTTGGCTAGTTTTGTATGATATTACTCACTGATTTCGGGTCCCGGGGCTATTCGAACATTCCGCAAACTCCTTGGACTAGTTACCGGGACCTCATCAAAACTCGCAGATTTCGTCCATTCTGGCTAGTTGTGTATGCTATTACTCATTGTGTTTTGGTCCTAGGGCACTACAAATGTTCGACGAACTGCTGGGTCCGGTTTCGAGGGACCTCGTCAAAACTCGCAGATTTTATACATTCTCGCCAGTTTTGTATGATATTACTCACTGATTTTGGGTCCCGGGGCGATCCGAACGTTCCACGAACTCCGGGGACCATTACGGGGACCTCGTTAAAACTCGAAGATTTCATCCATTCTGGCCAGTTTTCTATGCTATTACTCATTGGTTTTGGGTCTCGGGGCGATCCAAAAGGTTCACGGACTCCGGGGAATGGTTACAGGGACCTCGTGAAAACTCACAGGTTTTGTCCATTGTGGCCAGTTTTCTATGCTATTACTCAGTGATTTTGTGTCCCGGGGTGATATGAACGTTCTGTGAACTCCGGGGACCGGTTAGAGGGACCTCGTCTAAACTCACAGATTTGGTCCATTCTAACCAGTTTTGTATGATACTCACTCATTTCAGGTCCCGGGGTGATCTGAACATTCTGTGAACTCCAACGACCTGTTAGGGGGACCTCATCAAAACTCGCAGATTTGGTTCATTCTGGCCAGTTTTCTATGCTATTACTCACAGATTTTGGGTCCCGGGGCCATAGGAATGTTCCGCGAACTCCGGGGACCGGTTACGGGGACCTCGTCAAAACTCGCGGATTTGGTCAATTCTGGCCAGTTTTCCATGCTATTACCCACTGATTTTGTGCCCCGGTGTGATACGAACTTTCTGGGAACTTCAGGCTCGGTTATGGGGACCTCATCAAAACTCGCAGATTTGGTGCACTCTGGATAGTTTTTTACGCTATTACTCATTGTGTTTGGGTCTCGGGGCGCTGCAAACGTTCAGGGAACTCCTGGGTCCAGCTACGGGGATCTCGTCAAAACTCGCAAATTTTATACATTCTAGCCAGATTTTTATGCTATTACTCACTGATTTTTGGACCCGGGGCGATCCAAACATTTTGTGAACTCTGGGACCGGTTACGGGGAACTCGTCAAAACTCGCAGATTTTGTCCATTCTAGCCAGTTTTGTATGACATTACTCACTTGTTTTGGGTCCCGAGACAATCTGAATGTTCCGCGAACTCCGTGGACCGGACACGGGGACCTCGTCAAAACTCAAAGATTTCGTCCATTCTGGCTAGTTTTCTATGCTATTACTCACGCTGTTTGGCACCCGGGGCGATCCGTGTTGGGGAACGTAGTAGTAATTCACAAAAATTCCTACGTCACACCAAGATCTATCAAGGAGATGCTAGCAACGAGAAAGGGGTGGAGCATCTTCGTACCTTTGAAGATCGCTAAGCGGAAGCATTGGTTTGAATGAAATTGGTGGAGTCGTACTCGTAGCGATTGAGATCACGGAAGATTCCGATCTAAGCACCGAACAATGATGCCTCCTCGTTCAACACACGTGCTTCCCGGTGACGTCTCCTTCACCTTGATCCAGCAAGGAGAGAGGAGAAGTTAAGGGAGAGCTCCGGCAGCACGACGGCATGGTGACGGTGGAGCTGCGTGGTTCTTCGGCAGGGCTTTGCCAAGCGCGACTGACGAGGAGGAGGAGGAAGAGCAGGGTTGCGCCAAAGGAGCAAGAAATTGGTGTGTGCAACCCTCCCAAGTGCTCCACTATATATAGGAGGGAGGGAGAGGGGGTGCGCCACCCCTAGGGAAACCCTAGGAGGTGCGGCAACCCAAAATGGACGTGGGGTGGCGCCCTAGGGGGTGGCTTGCCACCCAAGGCAGCCCCCACGCCTATGGTTTGGCCTCCCTTGCCTCCATGTGTGCCTTGGGGCTTGGTGGTTGGCGCACCAGCCCATCTAGGTGCTGGTTCCCTTCCACTTTTGGCCCATGTGGGTCTTCGGGGCTGGTGGCCCCTCCCGGTGGACCACCGGAACCCTTCCGAGGGTCCTGGTACAATACCGATGATCCCGAAAACATTTACGGCAATCAAATCTCCACTTTGTATATATGAATCTTTACCTCCGGACCATTTCGGAACTCCTCACGACGTCCGGGATCTCATCTAGGACCCCAACAACCTTCTGTAACCCTCATACTATTCCCATTACAACTCTAGCTTCATCAAACCTTAAGTGTGTAGACCCTACGGGTTTGGGAACCATGCAGACATGACCGAGACACCTCTCCATTCAATAACCAACAACAGTATCTGGATACCCATGTTGGCTCCCACATGTTCCACGATGATCTCATCGGATGAACCATGATGTCGAGGATTCACTCAATCCCGTATGAAATTCCCTTTGTCTACCGGTATGACACTTGCGTGAGATTCGATCGTCGGTATCCCTATACCTTGATTAATCTCGTTACCGGCAAGTCTCTTTACTCATTCCGTAACACATCTTCCTGTGGCTAACTCCTTAGTCACATTGAGCTCATTATGATGATGCATTACCGAGTGGGCCAAGAGATACTTCTCCATCACACGGAGCGACAAATCCCAGTCTCGATTCATGCCAACCCAACAGATACTTTCAGAGATACCTGTAGTGCACCTTTATAATCACATAGTTACATTGTGACGTTTGTTACACCCAAAGCACTCCTACGGTATCCGGGGGTTGCACAATCTCATGGTATAAGGAAATGGTACTTGACATTACAAAAGCTCTAGCAGCAGAACTACATGATATTTGTGCTATGCTTAGGATTGAGTTTTGTCCATCACATCATTCTCCTAATGATGTGATCCTGTTATCAATGACATCCAATGTCCATGATCAGGAAACCATGATCATCTATTGATTAACGAGCTAGCCAACAAGAGGCTCACTAGGGACATGTTGTGGTCTATGTATTCACACGTGTATTACGGTCTCCGGTTAATACGATTATAGCATGAACAATAGAACATTATCATGAACAAGGAAATATAATAAGAACCACTTTAATATTGCCTCTAGGGCATATTACCAACAATCCGAATGTTCTGCGAACTCTGGGGAACAGTTATGGGGAACTCGTCAAAACTCGCAGATTTTGTCCGTTGTGGCCAGTTTTATGCTATTACTTAGTGGTTTTGTGTTCCTCGGCGATACGAGTGTTCCGCAAACTCCGGGGTCCGGTTATGGGGACCTCGTCAAAACTCGCAGATTTGGTCCAATTTGGCTAGTTTTGTATGATATTACTCACTTATTTCGGGTCCCGGGGCTATCCGAACGTTCCACAAACTCCAGGGACTGGTTACCGGGACCTCATCAAAACTCGCAGATTTGGTCCATTCTGGCTTGTTGTGTATGTTGTTACTCACTGTGTTTGGGTCCTAGGGCGCTACAAATGTTCGACGAACTCCTGGGTCTGGTTTCTGGGGACCTCGTCAAAACTCGCAGATTTTATTCATTCTCGCTTGTTTTGTATGATATTACTCACTAGTTTTGGGTCCCGGTGCAATCTGGACGTTCCAGGAACTTCGGCGACCGTTACGGGGACCTCGTTAAAACTCGAAGATTTCATCCATTCTGGCCAGTTTTCTGTACTATTACTCATTCATTTTGGGTCCCGGGGCGATACAAAAGGTTCGTGGACTCCGGGGAATGGTTATGTGGACATCGTCAAAACTCACAGATTTTGTCCATTGTGGCCAGTTTTCTATGTTATTACTCAGTGATTTTGTGTCCCGGGGTGATATGAACGTTCTGTGAACTCTGGGGACCGGTTAGAGGGACCTCGTCTAAACTCACATATTTGGTCCATTCCGGCCAGTTTTGTATGATATTACTCACTCATTTCGGGTCCTGGGGCGATCTGAACGTTCCGCGAACTCCGGGGACCTCGTCAAAACTCGTGGATTTGGTCAATTCTGGTCAGTTTTCCATGCTATTACCCACTGATTTTGTGTCTCGGTGTGATACGAACTTTCGGGGAACTCCAGGCTTGGTTACGGCGACCTCGTCAAAACTCGCAGATTTGGTCCACTCTCGCCAATTTTTACGCTATTACTCAGTGTGTTTAGTCTTGGGGCGCAACAGGGTCCGGCTACGGAGCTCGTCAAAACTCGCAAATTTTATACATTCTAGCCAGTTTTGTATGCTATTACTCAGTGATTTTGGGTCCCGGGGCAATCCAAACGTTTTGCGATCTCTGGGACGGTTACGGAGAACTCGTCAAAACTCGCAGATTTTGTCCATTCTAGCCAGTTTTGTATGATACTCAGTGATTTTGAGTCCCGAGGTGATCCGAACGTTCCGCGAACTTCGGCGACCTTTTACGGGGACCTCGTCAAAACTCGAAGATTTCTTCCATTCTGGCAAGTTTTCTATGTTATTACTCATTGATTTTGGGTCCATGGGCGATATGAACATTTCACGTACTCTTGGGACCGTTTACACGGAACTCGTGATTTTGTGTCCCGAGGTCATACGAACGTTCCACGAACTCTGGGGACCCATTACGGGGACATCGTCGAAATTCGCACATTTGGTCCATTATGGCCAGTTTTGAATGATATTACTCACTTATTTCGAGTCCCGGGGCTATCCAAAAGTTATGTGAACTCCAGGGACCGGTTACGGGGACCTCATCAAAACTCGTAGATTTGGTCCATTCTGACCAGTTTTCAATGCTACTACTAATTGATTTTGGGCCCCGGGGCGATTTGAACATTCCGCGAACTCCGGGGACCGGTTACGAGGATCTCGTTAAAACTCGTTGGTTTGGTCCATTGTGACTAGTTTTCCATGTTATTACTCACTGTTTTTGGGTCACGGGGCGATACGAACGTTCGGGGAACTTTGGGGTCCGGTTACCGGGACCTCATCAAAACTCACAGATACTATACATTGTCGCCAGATTTGTATGCTATTAGTTACTGCTTTTGGGTCCCGTGGCAATCAGAGCGTTCTGCGAACTCCAGGGACCGGTTACAAAGAACTCGTCATAACTCGCAGATTTTGTCCGTTCTGGCCAGTTTGCTATGCTATTACTCAGTGATTTTGTGTCCCGGGGTGATACGAACGTTTCGCATACTCTAGGGACCGGTTACAGAGAACTCATCAAAACTCCCAGATTTGATCCATTATGGCCTGTTTTGTATAATATTACTCACTCATTTCGGGTCCAGGGGCTATCTGAACGTTCCGCGAACTCCACGTACCGGTTGCGAGGACTTGAAGATTTGGTCCATTCTAACCAGCTTTCCATGCTATTACTCAATGATTTTGGGTCCTTGCGCTATACGAACGTTGGGGGAACTTCGGGGTCCGGTTTTTGGGACCTCGACAAAACTCGCGGATTTGGTCCATTCTGGCCAGTTTTGTATGCTATTACTCTCTAATTTTGGGCCTCGGGCGCTACAAACGTTTGGGGAACTCGTGGTTCCCGTTATGGGGACCTCGTCAAAACTCGCAGAGGTTATACATTCTGGCCAGTTTTGTATGCTATTACTCACTGATTTTGGGTCACGGGGCGATTAGAACGTTCCGCGAACACTCGGAACCGGTTACGGGGAACTCGTCAAAACTCGTAGATTTTGTCCATTCTAGCCAGTTTTGTATGATATTACTCACTGATTTAGGGTCCCGGGGTGATCCGAACGTTCCTCGAACTTCGGTGACCGGCGACGGGGACCTCGTCAAAACTTGAAGATTTCGTCCATTCTAGCCAGTTTTCTATGCTATTATTCACTGATTTTGGGTCCCACGGCAATACGAACATTCGGTGAACTTCGGTTTCCGGTTACGGGGACCTCGTCAAAACTCACACATCTGGTACATTCTGGCCAGTTTTGCATGCTATTACTCACTGTTTTGGTTCACGAGGCGTTTTGAACGTTCGAGAAATTCGATGTCCGGTTACGGGGACCTTGTGAAAACTCGAAGATTTGTCCATTCTGGGAAGTTTTCTATGCTATGACTCATTTATTTTAGGTCCTGGGGCAATACAAATGTTTCGCGTACTCCGGGGACCGGTTACGGGGACCTCGTCAAAACTCCCTGATTTGATCTATTCTGACGAGTTTTCCATGCTATTACTCACTGTTTTTGGTCCTGGGGTGATACGAACGTTCGTGGAACTTTGGGTCCGGTTACGGGCACCTCATGAAAACTCACAGATATTATACATTCTGGCTAGTTTTGTATGCTATTACTCACTCGTTTTGCGTGCTGTGTCGATTCGAGCGTTCCACGAACTCTAGGGACCGCTTACGGGGAACTCATCAAAATTCATAGATTTTGTCCGTTCTAGCCAGTTTCAGTGATTTTCTATTCCGGGGTGATGCGAACGTTCCGTGAACTCCAGGGACCGGTTACGGGCACCTCGTCAAAACTCGAAGATTTCGTCCATTCTGGCCAGTTTTCTATGCTATTACTTAGTGATTTTGGATCTTGGGGCAACACGAATGTTTCACGTACTCCAAGGACCGGTTACAGGGACCTCATCAAAACTCATAGATCTGGTCCATTTTCGCCAGTTTAGTATGCTATTACTCACTAATTTTTGGCCTCGGGGCGATTCGAACGTTCTGTGAACTCCGGGGACTGGTTACGGGGACCTCGTCAAAACTCGCACATTTGGTCAATTCTTGCCAGTTTTCCATGCTATTACTTAGTGATTTTGAGTCCCAGGGGTGATAAGAATGTTCGATGAACTACGGGGTCCGGTTATGAGGACCTCGTCAAAACTCGCGGATTTGGTCCATTCTGGCCAGTTTTGTATGCTATTACTCACTGTGTTTTGGACCCGGGGCGCTACAAACGTTCGGGCAACTCTTGGGTCCGGTTACGGGGACCTCGTCAAAATCGTAGATTTTATACATTGTGCCCAATTATGTATGCTATTGCTCTCTCATTTGGGGTCCCGAAGTGATCCGAACGTTCCGCGAACTCTCGGGACCGGTTACGGGGAACTCATCAAAACTCGCACATTTTGTCCATTAAGGCCAGTTTTGTATGATATTACTCACTGATTTTGGGTCCCGGTCTGATACGAACGTTCCGCGAACTTGAGGGACAGGTTATCGGGACCTCATCAAAACTCGTAGATTTGGTCCATTATGGCTAGTTGTGTGTGCTATTACTCACTGATTTCGGGTCCTGGGGTTATCCGAATATTCCACGAACTTGAGGGACCGGTTACGGGGACCTGATATGTCTCCAACGTATCTATAATTTTTTATGGTTTCATGCTATTATCTTGTCAAATGCTAGTTCCTGTTTTTTCCATGTTTTTGACCCCCTTTCAGAGGATAATTTGAAACGGAGTCCAAACGGAATAAAATCCCCGAAAAGATTTTCTCCGTAATAGAAGAAGATCACGAGACTTGAGAGCCAAGGCAGGGGGTCCCCAGGGGCCCCACAAGCCCCCTCCCCGCAGCCAGGGGGAGGCCGCGGCCCACCGGCTTGTGGGCCCCTTGGACCTCCTTTGCCCTAGGTTTTGCGCCTATATATCCCCAAAAATTCCACAAAAAATCAGGAGATCATCAAAAGTACTTTTTCGCCGCCGCAAGCTTGTGTCTCCGCAAGATCCCATCTAGGGCACGTTCTGGAGGGGGGATTCGAATACGGAGGGCTTCTTCATCAACACCATGACCTCTCCGATGATGCGTGAGTAGTACACCATAGACCTACGGGTCCATAGCTAGTAACTAGATGGCTTCTTCTCTCTCTTGGGTCTTCAATACAAAGTTCTCCATGATCTTCATGGAGATCTATCCGATGTAATCTTCTTTTGCGATGTGTTTGTCGAGATCCGATGAATTGTGGATTTATGATCAGATTATCTATGAATCTTATTAGAGTTTCTTCTGATCTCTCTTATGCATGATTTCATATCCTTGTAGTTCTCTTCGAGTTGTGGGTTTTGTTTGGCCAACTAGATCTATGATTCTTGCAATGGGAGAAGTGCTTGGTTTTGGGTTCATACCGTGCGTGACCTCACCAAGTGACAGAAGGGGTAGCAAGGCACGCATCGTGTTGTTGCCATCAAGGGTAAAAAGATGGGGTTTTCATCATTGGTTTGAGATTATTGCTTAGCAGTCCCCGGCAACGACACTAGGAGAATGTTGATGACGAGTCCCTGACTTGATGCCTTCGGGACAACAGAGCCAGAACTGCTCCCAGTTGCTAGACAATTAGCAATAGTCTTGCAATGGCCCACCAGCGCGTGGGTTCGCGGCAGTTTTCGAGGGTAGAGTATTCGACCCAAATTTATTGGTACGCCAGTCAGGAGGTGAGAGAATACTCTCGAGTATTAGTAGATGAATATGTCAGATTCAACCACACCTGAAAGATTAGTATCTGCAAGCAAAGTATCAAGCAGCAAAGACTATTTCTAACGGTCGTATCAATGGCGCCAGAAGTTGCCCGTTGACGGAAATTGTCTTTTCCCATCAACGACGAGCGAACCAGAATTGTAGCAGGTAGCAGCAGTGTAACGAGTAACGGCAGTAGTGACAGCGGTAGCAAATAGCAACAGTATAAAGTAGCAGCAGAGCAAGCGACAGTAGTAACAGCAGTAGCAAGTAGCAACAATAGTAACAGCAGCAGTGCAGTGCAAGTAACAGCAGTAACAGCAGCAGTGGGACAAACTCGTAGGCAATGGGTCGGTGATTTGTTTGGATGATATTCATCTTGCAACAGTTATAACACGGAGAGATATGTGGCTAGCTCCCGTTCGTCAATGTGTTGTAGGCATGCATTCCGTGTGTAGTCATACGTGCTTAGGGAAAAGAACTTGCATGACATCTATTGTCCATCCCTCCCGTGGCAGCGGGGTCCAAAAGGATACTACGGGATATTAAGGTTCTCCTTTTAATAAAGAACCGGAACAACGCATTAGCACTTGGTGAACACATGAACTCCTCAAACTATGGTCATCACCGGGAATGGTTCCGGTTATTGTCACTCCGGGGTTGTCGGGTCATAACACATAGTAGGTAACTACAACTCGCAAGATCGGATCTAAAACACACATATATTGGTGACAACATAATAATTCAGATCTGAAATCATGGCACTCGGGCCCTAGTGACAAGCATTAAGCATGGAAAAGTAGTAGCAACATCGATCTCAGAACATAGTGGATACTAGGGATCAATCCCCGTCAAAACTAACTCGATTACATGATAAATCTCATCCTACTCATCACCGCCCAGCGAGCCTACGAATAGATTACTCACGAACGATGAAGAGGTTCCTGGAATTGAAGAGGGAAGAAGGTTGTTGATCACGATGGCGACGATTTCCCCTCTCCGGAGCCCAAAACGGACTCCAGATCTGTCCTCCAGATGAAGACCAAGATGTGGCGGCGCCTCCGTATCGCAAACACGACGAAATCTTCTCCTCTGATTTTTTTTTCCTGGCGAAAGTGAATTTATAGATCTGAGATTGGGGGCGGTAGAGCCACGTGGGCCCCACAAGCTTGGTTGCCGCGGCTAGGGGGGTGGTCGTGCCAACAGGGCTTGTGGCCCACTGGCCCATCCCCTCCGGTGGATCTTTGCGCAGGTATTTTTCATATTTTCTAGAAAAATTCTCCGTAAATTTTCAGGACATTCCGAGAACTTTCATTTGTGCACAAAAACAACACCATGGCAATTCTGCTGAAAACAGCGTCAGTCCGGGTTAGTTCTATTCAAATCATGCAAATTAGAGTCCAAAACAAGGGCAAAAGAGTTTGGAAAAGTAGATACGATGGAGACGTATCAAACTGTTGGGGAACGTCGCATGGGAAACAAAAAAATTCCTACGCGCACGAAGACCTATCATGGTAATGTCCATCTATGAGAGGGGATGTGTGATCTATGTACCCTTGTAGACCGTACAGCAGAAGCGTTAGTGAATGTGGCTGATGTAGTGGAACGTCCTCACGTCCCTCGATCCGCCCCGCGAACCGTCCCGCGATCAGTCCCACGATCTAGTGCTGAACGGACGGCACCTCCGCGTTCAGCACACGTACAGCTCGACGATGATCTCAGCCTTCTTGATCCAGCAAGAGAGACGGAGAGGTAGAAGAGTTCTCCGGCAGTGTGACGGTGCTCCGGAGGTTGGTGGTGATCTTATCTCAGCATGGCTCCGCCCGAGCTCCGTAGAAACGCGATCTAGAGGAAAAACCGTGGAGGTATGTGGTCGGGCTGCCGTGGAAAAGTCGTCTCAAATCAGCCCTAAAACCTCCGTATATATAGGGGGAGGAGGGGGAGCCTTGCCTTGGGGTCCAAGGACTCCCAAGGCGATCGGCCGAGCCAAAGGGGGGTAACCCTCCCCTTCCAAACCGAGTCCAACTAGGTTTGGAAGGAGGAGTCCTTCCCCTTTTTCCCACCTCCTCTTTTTTTTCTCTTTGATTTTATTCCTATGGCGCATAGGGCCTTCTTGGGCTGTCCCACCAGCCCACTAAGCGTTGTTGCGCCACCCCCAAGGCCTATGGGCTTCCCCGGGGTGGGTTGCCCCCCCCCCCCCCCCCGGTGAACTCTCGGAACCCATTCGTCATTCCCGGTAACTTCGAAAACCTTCCGGTAATCAAATGAGGTCATCCTATATATCAATCTTCGTTTCCAGACCATTCCCGAAACCCTCGTGACGTCCGTGATCTCCTCCGGGACTCCGAACAACATTCGGTAAGCAACCATATAACTCAAATACGCATAAAACAACGTCGAACCTTAAGTGTGCAGACCCTGCGGGTTCGAGAACTATGTAGACATGACCCGAGAGACTCCTCGATCAATATCCAATAGCGGGACCTGGATGCCCATATTGGATCCTACATATTCTACGAAGATCTTATCGTTTGAACCTCAGTGCCAAGGATTCATATAATCCCGTATGTCATTCCCTTTGTCCTTCGGTATGTTACTTGCCCGATTTTCGATCGTCAGTATCCGTATACCTATTTCAATCTCGTTTACCCGCAAGTCTCTTTACTCGTTGCGTAATACAAGATCCCGCAACTTACATTAAGTCACATTGCTTGCAAGGCTTGTGTGTGATGTTGTATTACCGAGTGGGCCCCGAGATACCTCTCCGTCACAAGGAGTGACAAATCCCAGTCTCGATCCATACTAACTCAACGAACACCTTCGGAGATACCTGTAGAGCATCTTTATAGTCACCCAGTTATGTTGCAACGTTTGTTACACACAAAGTATTCCTCCGGTGTCAGTGAGTTATATGATTTCATGGTCATAGGAACAAATACTTGACACGCAGAAAACAGTAGCAACAAAATGACACGATCAACATGCTACGTCTATTAGTTTGGGTCTAGTCCATCACGTGATTCTCCTAATGGCGTGATCCAGTTATCAAGCAACAACACCTTGTTCATAATCAGAAGACACTGACTATCTTTGATCAACTGGCTAGCCAACTAGAGGCCTGCTAGGGACAGTGTTTTGTCTATGTATCCACACATGTATTTAAGTCTTCATTCAATACAATTATAGCATGGATAATAAACGATTATCTTGATATAGGAATTATAATAATAACTATATTTATTATTGCCTCTAGGGCATAATTCCAACAGTCTCCCACTTGCACTAGAGTCAATAATCTAGCCCTCACATCATCATGCGAATTACATTGTAATAAATCTAACACCCATACAGCTCTGGTGTTGATCATGCTTTGGCCGTGGAAGAGGTTTAGTCAGCGGGTCTGCTACATTCAGATCCGTGTGCACTTTGCATATATTCACGTCCTCCCCTTCGATGTAGTCGCGGATGAGGTTGAAGCGTCGTTTGATGTGTGTGGACTTCTTGTGAAACCGTGGTTCCTTTGCTAGGGCAATGGCACCCGTGTTGTCACAGAACAAGGTTATTGGATTCAGTGCGCTTGGCACCACTCCAAGATCCGTCATGAACTGCTTCATCCAGACACCCTCCTTAGCCGCCTCCGAGGCAGCCATGTACTCCGCTTCACATGCAGAATCTGCTACGACGCTTTGCTTGGAACTGCACCAGCTTACCGCACCCCCATTAAGAATAAATATGTATCCGGTCTGCGACTTAGAGTCGTCCGGATCTGTGTCAAAGCTTGCATCGACGTAACCCTTTACGGCGAGCTCTTCGTCACCTCCATACACGAGAAACATCTCCTTAGTCCTTTTCAAGTACTTCAGGATATTCTTGACCGCCGTCCAGTGATCCACTCCTGGATTACTCTGGAACCTGCCTGCCATACTTATGGCCAAGCAAACGTCCGGTCTAGTGCACAGCATTGCATACATGATAGAACCTATGGCTGAAGCATAGGGGACGGTGCTCATATGCTCTCTATCCTCATCAGTTGTTGGGCACTGAGTCTTACTCAATCTCGTACCTTGTAAAACTGGCAAGAACCCTTTCATGGACTATTCCATTTTGAACCTCTTCAAAACTTTATCAAGGTATGTGCTTTGTGAAAGTCCTATCAGGCGTTTCGATCTATCCCTGTAGATCTTAATGCCTAGAATGTAAGCAGCTTCTCCTAGGTCCTTCATAGAGAAACTTTTATTCAAGTAATCCTTTATGCTCTCCAAAAACTCTACGTTGTTTCGAATCAGCAATATGTCATCCACATATAATATTAGAAACGCCACAGAGCTCCCACTCACTTTCTTGTAAATACAAGATTCTCCAACCACTTGTATAAACCCAAATGCTTTGATCACCTCATCAAAGCGTTTGTTCCAACTCCGAGATGCCTGTACCACTCCATAAATGGATCGCTGGAGCTTGCACACCTTGTTAGCATTCTTAGGATCGACAAAACCTTCGGGTTGCATCATATACAACTCTTCCTTAAGGAAACCGTTAAGGAACGCCGTTTTGACATCCATCTGCCAGATTTCATAATCGAAAAATGCAGCTAATGCTAACATGATTCTGACGGACTTAAGCATCGCTACGGGTGAGAATGTCTCATCGTAGTCAACTCCTTGAACTTGTGAAAAACCCTTTGCCACAAGTCGAGCTTTACAAACGGTCACATTGCCGTCAGCGTCCGTCTTCCTCTTAAATATCCATTTGTTCTGAATAGCCTTGCGGCCCTCAGGTAGTACTTCCAAAGTCCACACTTTGTTCTCATACATGGATCCTATCTCGGACTTCATGGCTTCTAGCCATTTGTTGGAATCTGGGCCCACCATTGCTTCTTCATAATTTGCAGGTTCATTGTTGTCTAACAACATGATTGACAAGACGGGATTACCGTACCACTCTGGAGCAGCAAGTGGTCTCGTCGACCTGCGTGGTTCGACAGAAACTTGAACTGGAGTTTCATGATCATCATCATTAACTTCCTCCTCAACCGGCGTCGCAACGACAGAGGTTTCCCCTTGCCCTGCGCCACCATCCAGAGGGATGAGAGGTTCGATAACATCATCAAGTTCTATCCTCCTCCCACTCAATTCTCTCGAGAGAAACTCCTTCTCGAGAAAAGCTCCGTTTTTAGCAACAAACACTTTGCCCTCGGATTTGAGATAGAAGGTGTACCCAACTGTCTCTTTTGGTTAACCTATGAAGATGCACTTTTCCTCTTTGGGTTCCAGCTTTTCAGGCTGAAGCTTTTTGACATAAGCATCACATCCCCAAACTTTAAGAAACGACAACTTTGGCCTGTTGCCATACCACAGTTCGTATGGTGTCGTCTCAACGGATTTTGATGGTGCCCTATTTAAAGTGAATGCAGCTGTTTCTAATGCATAACCCCAAAACGATAACGGCAAATCGGTAAGAGATATCATAGATCGCACCATCTCTAATAAAGTACGATTGCGACGTTCGGACACACCATTACGCTGTGGTGTTCCAGGCGGTGTCAACTGTGAAACAATTACACATTGTCTTAAGTGAGCACCAAACTCGAAACTCAGATATTCACCCCCACGATCAGACCGTAGGAACTTGATCTTCTTGTTACGATGATTTTCAACTTCACTCTGAAATTGCTTGAACTTTTCAAATGTTTCAGACTTGTGCTTCATTAAGTAGACATAACCATATCTACTCAAGTCGTTAGTGAAGGTGAGAAAATAACGATATCCGCCGCGTGCCTCTACGCTCATCGGACCACACACATCGGTATGTATGATTTCCAACAAGTCACTTGCACGCTCCATTGTTCCGGAGAACGGAGTTTTAGTCATCTTGCCCATGAGGCATGGTTCGCACGTGTCAAGTGAATCAAAGTCAAGTGACTCCAAAAGTCCATCGGCATGGAGTTTCTTCATGCGCTTTACACCAATATGACCTAAGCGGCAGTGCCACAAAAATATGGTGCTATCATTGTTAAATCTAACTCTTTTGGTCTCAATGTTATGTATGTGTGTATCACTATCAAGATTCAATATGAACAATCCTCTCACATTGGGTGCATGACCATAAAAGATTTTACTCATAGAAATAGAACAACCATTATTCTCTGACTTAAAAGAGTAACCGTCTCGCAATAAACAAGATCCAGATATAATGTTCATGCTCAACGCAGGCACTAAATAACAATGATTCAAGTTCATAACTAATCCTGATGGTAACTGAAGTGAAACTATGCCGACGGCGATTGCATCAACCTTGGAACCATTTCCTACGCGCATCGTCACTTCATCTTTCTTCAGCCTTCGTCTATTCCGCAGTTCCTGTTTTGAGTTGCAAATATGAGCAACAGAACCGGTATCGAATACCCAGGCACTACTACGAGAGCCGGTTAAGTACACATCAATAACATGTATATCAAATATACCTGATTTTTCTTTGGCCGCCTTCTTATCAGCCAGATACTTGGGGCAATTGCGCTTGCAGTGACCCATACCCTTGCAATAGTAACACTCTGTTTCAGGCTTAGGTCCAGCTTTGGGTTTCTTCATCGGATTGGCAACAGGCTTGCCGCTCTTCTTTGATTTACCCTTCTTGCCTTTGCCGTTTCTCTTGAAACTAGTGGTCTTATTCACCATCTACACTTGATGTTCTTTACGGAGTTCAAACTCTGCGATTTTCAGCATCGCAAACAACTCGCCGGGTGACTTGTTCATCCCTTGCATGTTGTAGTTCAACACAAAGCCTTTATAGCTTGGCGGCAGTGATTGAAGGATTCTGTCAGTGATAGCCTCTTGCGGGAGTTCAATCCCCAGCTCAGCTAGACGGTTTGAGTACCCAGACATTTTGAGCACATGTTCACTGACAGACGAGTTCTCCTCCATCTTGCAAGCATAGAATTTATCGGAGGTCTCATACCGCTCGATCCGGGCGTTCTTCTGAAATATAAACTTCAACTCCTGGAACATCTCAAATGCTCCATGACGCTCAAAGCGACGTTGAAGTCCCGATTCTAAGCCATACAAGACTGCACATTGAACTACTGAGTAGTCCTCCTTACGTGTTAACCAAGCGTTCTTAACATCCTGGTAAGCCGTAGCGGGTGGTTCATCTCCTAGCGCAGCATTAAGGACATAATCCTTCTTCCCAGCTTGTAAGATTAGCTTAAGATTACGAGCCCAGTCTACAAAGTTGCTTCCATCATCTTTCAACTTAGCTTTCTCTAGGAACGTATTAAAATTCAGGGTGACTGTCGCGTGAGCCATGATCTACAACACAAATATATTCAAAGTGGACTTAGACTATGTTCAAGATAATTAGAGTTTAACTTAATCAAATTACTTGCTAAACTCCCACTCAAAAAGTACATATCTCTAGTCATTTGAGTGGTTCATGATCCACTTACACTAGCTCAAGTCCGATCATCACGTGAGTTGAGTATAGTTTCAGTGGTAAGCATCCCTATGCTAATCATATCATCTATATGATTCATGATAGGCCTTTCGGTCTCATGTGTTCCGAGGCCATGACTGCACATGCTAGGCTCGTCAAGCTTAACCTGAGTGTTCCGCGTGCGCAACTGTTTTGCACGTGTTGTATGTGAACGTTGAGTCTATCACACCCGATCATCACGTGGTGTCTCGAAACGACGAACTGTAGCAACGGTGCACAGTCGGGGAGAACACAATTTCGTCTTCAAATTTTAGTGAGAGATCACCTCATAATGCTACCGTCGTTCTAAGCAAAATAAGGTGCATAAAAGGATTAACATCACATGCAATTCATAAGTGACATGATATGGCCATCATCTCGTGCTCCTTGATCTCCATCACCAAAGCACCGGCACTATCTTCTTGTCACCGGTGCCACACCATGATCTCCATCAACGTGTCGCCATCGGGGTTGTCGTGCTACTCATGCTATTACTACTAAAGCTACATCCTAGCAAAATAGTAAACGCATCTGCAAGCACAAACATTAGTATAAAGACAACCCTATGGCTCCTGCCGGTTGTCGTACCATCGACGTGCAAGTCGATATTATCTATTACAACATGATCATCTCATACATCCAATATATCACATCACATCATTGGCCATATCACATCACAAGCATACCCTGCAAAAACAAGTTAGACGTCCTCTAATTTTGTTGTTGCATGTTTTACGTGGTGACCATGGGTATCTAGTAGGATCGCATCTTACTTACGCAAACACCACAATGGAGATATATGAGTTTCTATTTAACCTCATCCAAGGACCTCCTCGGTCAAATCCGATTCAACTAAAGTTGGAGAAATGACACTTGCCAGTCATCTTTGAGCAACGGGGTTACTCGTAGCGATGAAACCAGTCTCTCGTAAGCGTACGAGTAATGTCGGTCCAAGCCGCTTCAATCCAACAATACCGCAGAATCAAGAAAAGACTAAGGAGGGCAGCAAGACGCACATCACCGCCCACAAAAACTTTTGTGTTCTACTCGAGAAGACATCTACGCATGAACCTAGCTCATGATGCCACTGTTGGGGAACGTCGCATGGGAAACAAAAAATTTCCAACGCACACGAAGACCAATCATGGTAATGTCCATCTACGAGAGGGGATGTGTGATCTACGTACCCTTGTAGACCGTACAGCAGAAGCGTTAGTGAACGCAGTTGATGTAGTGGAACGTCCTCACGTCCCTCGATCCGCCCCGCGAACCGTCCCGCGATCAGTCCCACGATCTAGTGCCGAACGGACGGCACCTCCGCGTTCAGCACACGTACAGCTCGAGGATGATCTCAGCCTTCTTAATCTGGCAAGAGAGACGGAGAGGTAGAAGAGTTCTCCGGCAGCGTGACGGTGTTCCGGAGGTTGGTGGTGATCTTATCTCAGCAGGGCTCCGCCCGAGCTCCGCAGAAACGCGATCTAGAGGAAAAACCGTGGAAGTATGTGGTCGGGCTGCCGTGGAAAAGTCGTCTCAAATCAGCCCTAAAACCTCCGTATATATAGGGGGAGGAGGGGGAGCCTTGCCTTGGGATCCAAGGACTCCCAAGGGGGTCGGCCGAGCCAAAGGGGGGGAACCCTCCCCTTCCAAACCGAGTCCAACTAGGTTTGGAAGGAGGAGTCCTTCCCCCTTTTCCCACCTCCTCTTTTTTTTCTCTTTGATTTTCTTCCTATGGCGCATAGGGCCTTCTTGGGCTGTCCCACCAGCCCACTAAGGGCTGGTGCGCCACCCCCAAGGCCTATGGGCTTCCTCGGGGTGGGTTGCCCCCCCCCCCCCCGGTGACCTCTCGGAACCCATTCGTCATTCCCGGTAACTTCGAAAACCTTCCGGTAATCAAATGAGGTCATCCTATATATCAATCTTCGTTTCCGGACCATTCCCGAAACCCTCGTGACGTCCGTGATCTCCTCCGGGGCTCCGAACAACATTCGGTAACCAACCATATAACTCAAATACGCATAAAACAACGTCGAACCTTAAGTGTGCAGACCCTGCGGGTTCGAGAACTATGTAGACATGACCCGAGAGACTCCTCGGTCAATATCCAATAGCGGGACCTGGATGCCCATATTGGATCCTACATATTCTACGAAGATCTTATCGTTTGAACCTCAGTGCCAAGGATTCATATAATCCCGTATGTCATTCCCTTTGTCCTTCGGTATGTTACTTGCCCGAGATTCGATCGTCAGTATCCGTATACCTATTTCAATCTCGTTTACCCGCAAGTCTCTTTACTCGTTGCGTAATACAAGATCCCGCAACTTACATTAAGTCACATTGCTTGCAAGGCTTGTGTGTGATATTGTATTACCGAGTGGGCCCCGAGATACCTCTCCGTCACACGGAGTGACAAATCCCAGTCTCGATCCATACTAACTCAACGAACACCTTCGGAGATACCTGTAGAGCATCTTTATAGTCACCCAGTTACGTTGCGACGTTTGTTACACACAAAGTATTCCTCCGGTGTCAGTGAGTTATATGATTTCATGGTCATAGGAACAAATACTTGACACGCAGAAAACAGTAGCAACAAAATGACACGATCAACATGCTACGTCTATTAGTTTGGGTCTAGTCCATCACGTGATTCTCTTAATGACATGATCCAGTTATCAAGCAACAACACCTTGTTCATAATCATAAGACACTGACTATCTTTGATCAACTGGCTAGCCAACTAGAGGCCTGCTAGGGACAGTGTTTTGTCTAGGTATCCACACATGTATTTAAGTCTTCATTCAATACAATTATAGCATGGATAATAAACGGTTATCTTGATACAGGAATTATAATAATAACTATATTTATTATTGCCTCTAGGGCATAATTCCAACACAAACTCCCCCAAGCTTAAAACCTTGCTTGTCCTCAAGCACCTTAGTTGACAAACTGAGAGAGAAAGAAACAAACTTTGACAAACTCTGTTTGATCTTGTTGTTTCCATAATTTCTTAGCAAGTGACACAAAACTCGTAACCAGAATTTCAGCAAGATCACAAGTTAACCACATAAGCAAGTGACACAAAGGTCTCACGGTAAACTGATATCAATGGCATAATCAGCTAGCGAGCAAATAATAATGAGTTTCAGATACCGACAATTCAATCAAAACAATGATAAAGCAATATGAATAGGTGGTATCTCGCTAGCTCTTTCTGAGACCGCAAAACGTAAATGGAGAGCACTTTCAAAGATCAAGGGCTGACTAAACATTGTAATTCATAGCAACGAAGATCCAATCATAGTCATACTCAATATCAATCAAAAGTGAAGCATAAAAATGACAAAGGTGCTCTCTAATTGGTGCTTATAAGAAGAGGATGACTCAACAGGAAAATAAATAGACAGGCCCTTCGCAGAGGGAAGCATTGATTTGCAGAGGTGCCAGAGCTTAAGCTTTGAAAACAGAGATAATAATTTTGGGTGGCATGCTTTCATTGTCAACGCAATGACCAAGAGTTCTCAATATATTCCACGCGACTCATGCTATAGGCGGTTCCCAAAAAGAAAAGTAAAGTTTTAACTCCCCCACCACCAATCAATCACACTCCACGGCTAGCTGAATCCTCAGGTACCGTCCATACTAACATCAATCCAGGGGGAGTCTTGTTTTATAGTTATGTTTTTTATTTAAGCGTGGAACTGGGTATTCCAATTACCGGCCCCTTTCTCGTGAATGACAGTGAATAAACACATGTCGATGATAACACGCCTAACATGGAAGATATCAATAGCCCCCGGTCACCACATGAGCGGTTCGGGCATGCAAAACTGATTATTTCTTGAAGGTTTGGAGAATGGCAGATGCAAATTTACTTGGAACGGCAGGTAAATACCGCACATAGGTAGGTATGGTGGACTCTCATGGAAAAACTTTTGGGTTTATGGAAGTGGATGCACAAGCAGTATTCCTCTTAGTACAAGTGAAGGCTAGCAAAAGACTGAGAAGCGACCAACTAGAGAGCGACAACAGTCATCAAGATGCAATGAGTTTGACTAACATGGAATGCAAGCATGAACAGGATATAAATCACCATGAACACGAACATCATAGAGGCTATGTTGATTTTCTTTCAACTACATGCATGAACATGCGCCAAGTCAAGCCACTTGAATCATTCAAAGGAGAATACCATCCTATCATACTACATCATAGTCATCTCAAAATCTATGTTGGCATTCAAGACAAACCATTATAAGCTCCTAGCTAAATAAGCATGGCATCAGAAACTATGATCTCTAAGTTGTCATTGCAAACATGGTTCTCTCACAACAAAGTTGAATCTGGGACGACAAGCTAATCATATTTACAAAAACAAAATAGATAGAGTTCATACCAGCTTTTCCAGTCTCAGCCACTTCATCATATATCATCATTATTGCCTTTCACATGCACGATCGAACGATGTGAACAATAATAAGCGTGCTCGTGCAATGGACTAAGCTGAATCTGCAGGCAAACATAAAGGAGAAGACAAAGTAATATGGCTCTTTGAAAGCTAAACATGTATGCATGCAAGAGCCACTAAACATTGTAACCAATATCTTCTACCTTGACCCAAAGAAAAAGAAAACTATTTACACGGGAAAGCTCCCAACAAGCAAAAGAAGAAAGGAAAATATTTTTGGGTTTTCTCAAAAGGACACAAACAAGAAAACAAAAATAAACTAGCATGGATAATACAGTGACAAAGTGTGAACACCGACGAACGAAGTAAAAGCATAAGCATGAATGTAAGGTCGGTGAGAACACGTACTCCCCCAAGCTTAGGCTTTTGGCATAGCTTGGTCTACTCCCAAGGCAGGAAATAACCAGCTCCAGGATACTCCGGAGCAGACTATGGATGCCACTGCTGTGTGAGCTCCTCTGGCTCCCACTGATAAACTGGCGTCTGGTACTAGACTGGCGGCTCGGGCACGGGCACTTGTGGTTGGGCCAAGCCCCAATATGCGTAGATGTCCGAGGGCATAATAGTGTACCTGCCTGCATGACGATCGAACAAAGAAGGAGCAGGCAAAGTAATAGTCTCTCGAGTACCCTGACTAAATACCAGGTTATAAATCATCCGTCTACTAGCATCTCTATCCAGAAAATCATGGCAAACCATGCTGTCATAATCCAGATATTTCTCAGGAAGAAGCATCTCTTCTTCCTCACGAAGTCTAATGGTTATCTCAAATTGTCTAGCGAGACGAGTAGCATAGATATCTCCATAGACGACACCTTTGGAACGGATTGTGTTCAACCGCTGAGCTACTATAGCACCTAGGCTATAAGTCTTAGTGCTATAAAGGCCTTCGCGCAAAACCGGAAGGTCTGGAGAGCTAAGTGATCCAGCCTCCCCACGGCCAATCAAACATTTTCCCACAGATAATGAGAAGTACCGAAGCACAGGAAAATGTATGCTAGCAATTCTAGCGCGAGACACTCCTCTCTCCTCCCCAACAGCAATAGTACCTATGAAATCCTCCAAGTCCTGTGGATGAGGATCATGAATATCCCCAACATAAGGTAATTTGCATGCATTGCAAAAATCTTGTAGTGTCATGCATTGGGGGATATCGTACAACATGAACTCAACCATGGGAGGATTCTTCCTCGGATAAAAGTTGAAGCTTTGAACGAAAATATTGGTGAGGAGGAGGTATTGTGAGCACTTATCTTCAACGAACGCGGTAAGACCTGCGTTCTCCACCAAGTAATAAAAGTCTTCATAAAGCCCGGCGGCGTGCAAAAATTCATCACTTGGCCACTCGCACGCTCGAACTTCCGTGACTCGAGGAACCACGTACTTGGGGAGGTTCTTCTCATCCTCCTTGGGGTTACGGCTTGAATATCCTCTCAAGAACCTCCTCATATTTTTCCTTTTCTAGCTCTCAAAAAATCTGAAATTTTTAGAGACTTCGAAAGAAAAGTGAATAAAGATTAACCACACTCGCAGCAACTACTCCTACTAGTGCCTAGAGACCGTATCACGCGCTAAAACTACTTGGGACCAGCTAAAGTCAACATTTCAAGCTCAAGAACAGGGTCATCAAGGTAGCAAGAATACGCGAAGGATAAAGCACTAGAGCAAAAACTAATTGGACCAATGGAGGAGTCACTTACCAAGGAGCAATTTCCCCCAAAACGGTTCGGAGAATGATGCTTTGAGCAAGGAGATCGAAAATCACAGCCAAATGAGCAAGAACACGGGTTTGAGCTGCGAAACAATTTTTTCTGGAGGAAGAAGAAGAGGATGGGAGCTGGAATGAGTGGAGGGGGGCCCCTGTGGGCCCCACAAGCTTGCTCCCCGCGGCCAGGGGGGTATCCCGCGGTGCCAGGCTTTGTGGCCCACTGGGGTGGCCCCCAGGCCAGCTCTGTGTCCCTGTATTTTTCAAAAATTCCAGAAAAAATCATATTAGATTTTCAGGACCATCGGAGAACTTTTATTTTTGGGGTATTTTTCTCCAGGACGCTAAAACAGAAAACAGGAAAAACTAAACTAAACCTATCATTTTTCTTCTAAGCAACAGAAAATGAAAGCTTAAAACAAAGGTATGTCAGTCTTTCATTCATCCATTTCATGGTCATCGAAAGAAATCCGTCAATGGGGTTGATCAAATCCTCATGACAAAACTTTCTCGAATCGCAAGAGAGAAAGGAGAATTTTCGAATAGCCACTAAGTCACCTCAATGGGGATAGGAATCTCCCCAACAAGCAATTTATACTTCATCTTGACACGAGGAATAGGGCATTCAAAGCTCCCAATAAGAACCGATGAAGTTTTTTCGATAGCATTGATGCAATGTACTTGATATCGTTTCTTCGGAAAGTGCATGGTATGCTCATTACCGTTGACATGGAAAGTGACATTGCCTTTGTTGCAATCTATAACAGCCCTGAAGTGTTTAAAAAGGGTCTTCCTAGGATGACAGCCATGGCATCGTCCTTGGGAATATCCAAGATAACAAAGTCTGTTAAGATAGTGGTGTTAGCAACCACAACAGGCACATCCTCACAAATGCCAACAGGGAGAGCAGTTGATTTCTCGGCCATTTGCAGAGAAATTTTAGTAGGTGTCAACTTATCCAGTTCAAGTCTACGATAAAGAGAGAGAGGCATAACACTAACTCCGGCTCCAAGGTCACATAAGGCAGTTCTTACGTAGTTTCCTTTAATGGAGCAAGGTATAGTGGGCAATCCGGGATCACCAAGTTTCTTTGGAGTTCCACCCTTGAAAGTGTAATTGGCAAGCATGGTGGAGATCTCAAGATCTGGTATCTTCCGTTTATTGGTCATGATATCTTTCATGTACCTGGCATACGGAGACATTTTGAGCATATCAACTAACCGCATCTACAGAAAGATGGGTCTTATCATTTCAATAAAGCGCTCGAAATCCTCATCATCCTTTTTCTTGGATGGCTTAGGATAAAAGGGCATAGGTCTCTGAACCCATGGATCTCTTTCTTTACCATGCTTCCTAGCAGTAAAGTCATTCTTATCGTATCTCTTAGGTTGTGGGTTATCAGGATTAACCGTAGGTTCAATCTCCACATCCTCATCATTGCTAGGTTGAGCATTATTATGAACATCACTGTCCATATTGTCACCAGGTTCATGTTCATCACCAGATTGTGTTTCTGCATCAGACACAGAAATATAATTTGGTTCTTCAGGTGTGACAGTATTTGGTGAACTAACATGCAGGTTTCTATCATCCTTCTTCTTCTCCTTAGGATGACTGGGTGCATCTGCATTAATTCCTTGAGAATCTTGATCAATTCTCTTAGAATGACCTTCAGGATACAAAGGTTCCTGAGTCATTTTGCCTCCTCTAGTAATGACTCTAACAGAGTTGTCATTTAATTCATTCAGCAGGTCATTCTGAGCTTTAAGTACTTGTTCTACCTGAGTAGTAATCATAGAGGCATGTTTACTCAGAAGCTTCAGATCATTGACATTTCTGTCTACACAAGCACTTAAATGGCTAAGCATATGAGTGCTTTGTTCCAAATGTCTGCTAACATAATCATTGAAACTCTGTTGTTTGGCAACAAAGTTGTCAAATTCATCAAAGCATAGGCTAGCAGGTTTATCAAAAGGAATAATACTCTCATCAAACCTACGCAGAGAATTTACTTCTACTACCTGTATCGGGTTATCGAGACCATGGATCTCTTCGATAGGTGGTAGATTTTTGACATCTTCAGATCTAATGCCTTTCTCTTGCATAGATTTCTTGGCTTCTTGCATATCTTCGGGACTGAGGAATAGAATACCCCTTTTCTTCGGAGTTGGCTCAGGAGGTGGTTCGGGAATAGTCCAAGCATTATCGTTGATCAAGATGTTATTCTGTAGAGTCTCAACTTGTTCGACAGTTCGTTCCCTAAAAACACAACCGGCACAACTATCTAGGTGGTCTCTAGAAGCATCGGTAAGTCCGTTATACGAGATATCAAGTATCTCATTCTTCTTAAGAGGTTGATCAGGCAAAGCATTATGTAGCTGGACGAGCCTCCCCCAAGCTTGCGGGAGACTCTCTTCTTTGAGTTGAGCAAAGTTGTATATTTCCTGCAAGGCAGCTTGCTTCTTATGGGCAGGTAAATATTTCTCACAGAAGTAATAGACCATATCCTTGGGACTACTCACACATCCAGGAGCAAGAGAAGCGAACCAAGCTTTAGCGTCATCCTTTAGAGAGAAAGGAAACAGCTTAAGGATATAGTAGTGGCGGCTCTTCTCCTCACTAGTGAAAAGGGTGGCTATATCGTGAAGTTTGGTAAGATGGGCTACGACCGTCTCAGACTCATAATCGTGGAAAGGATCAGATTCGACTAGAGATATTATCTCAGGATCGACAGAGAATTCATAATCCTTATCGGTGATAAAGATAGGTGAACTGGCAAACTTCGGGTCGTATTTCATCCTAGCTTTCAGAGATTTTTCCTTCCACTTGAGAAGTAATTTCTCAGCATCATAGGCATCACACGCAAGAAAATCCTCAGCTATCTCTCCCTCCATAACGTAACCCTCAGGTATATCAGGCAATTCATATCTAGGAGAGCTAGATCTAGTAGGAGCAAAAGCAGGTTCTATCTCAATAGTATCGGCAGTTTCAGAAGCGTCACGAGCATTGGCAGTGACTCTAGCAATATGAGCATCAAGGAACACCCCTAGTGGCACATCAGGCAAAGTAGTATCTCTAGAAGTATCAAGCATAGCATCATCAGGCAAAATAGAATCTCTAGCATCATCAGGCAAAGGAGTATCAGGCATAGCATCTCTAGCAGTATCAGGCATAGCATCTCTAGCAGTATCAGGCATAGTAGCATCATAAGCATCATCAAGCACAGGCGACATATCATGATTTCTAGCAGGAGGTGGTGTCGCAAACTTACTCAAAACTGAAGGTGAATCAAGTGCAGAGCTAGATGGCAGTTCCTTACCTCCCCTCATAGTTGAGGGCAAGATTTTGGTTTTTGGATCCTTCAGATTCTTCATAGTGATTAGCAGATATAAATCCAAGTGACTCAGAGAATATAGCAATACCTTCCCCGGCAACGGCGCCAGAAAAATGTTGCTTAGCAGTCCCCGGCAACGACACTAGAAGAATTGTTATGACGAGTCCCTGACTTGATGCCTTCACGACAACACAGCCAGAACTGCTCCGAGTTTCTCAACAATTAGCAATTGTCTTGCAATGGCCCACCAGCACGTGGGTTCACGACAGTTTTCGAGGGTAGAGTATTCGACCCAAATTTGTTGGTATGCCAGTTAGGAGGTGAGAGAATACTCTCGAGTATTAGCAGCTGAATATATCAGATTCAACCACACCTGAAAGGTTAGTATCTGCAAGCAAAGTATCAGCAACAAAGTAGTATGATAACAACGGTGTCAGAAACGATCTGTTAACACGGCAGACTATTTCTAACAGTCGTATCAATGGCGCCAGAAGTTGCCTGTTGACGGAAATTGTCTTTTCCCGTCAACTACGAGCGAACCAGAATTGTAGCAGGTAGCAGCAGTGTAACGAGTAACAGCAGTGGCAAGGAACAACAGTGGTGACAGCGGTAGCAAGTAGCAGCAGAACAAGCGACGGTAGTAACAGCAGTAGAAAGTAGCAACAATAGGAACAGGAGCAGTGCAGAGCAAGTAACAGCAGTAACAACAGCAGAGCAAAACAAGTAACATCAGAAGTGGGACAAACTCGTACGCAATGGGTCGGTGATTCGTTTGGATGATATTCATCATGCAACAGTTATAACACGGAGTGATATGTGGCTAGCTCTCGTTCGTCAATGTGATGTAGGCATGCATTCCGTGTGTAGTCATACGTGCTTAGGGAAAAGAACTTGCATGACATCTATTGTCCATCCCTCCCGTGGCAGCGGGGTCCAAAAGGATACTACGGGATATTAAGGTTCTCCTTTTAATAAAGAACCGGAACAACGCATTAGCACTTGGTGAACACATGAACTCCTCAAACTATGGTCATTGCCGGGAGTGGTTCCGGTTATTGTCAGTCTGGGGTTGCTGGGTCATAACACAAAGTAGGTAACTACAACTTGCAAGATCGGATCTAAAACACACCTATATTGGTGACAACATAATAATTTCAGATCTGAAATCATGGCACTCGGGCCCTAGTGACAAGCATTAAGCATGGCAAAGTAGTAGCAACATCAATCTCGGAACATAGTGGATACTAGGGATCAATCCCCGTCAAAACTAACTCGATTACATGATAGATCTCATCCTACTCATCACCGCCCAGCGAGCCTATGAATAGATTACTCACGAACGATGAAGAGATTCAGGGAATTGGAGAGGGAGAAGGTTGTTGATGACAATGGCGACGAATTCCCCTCTCCGGAACCCAAAACGGACTCCAGATCTGTGCTCGAGATGAAGAACAGGATTTGGCGGCGCCTCCGTATCGCAAACGCGACGAAATCTTCTCTTCTGATTTTTTTTCTGGGCGAAAGTGAATTTATAGAGCTGAGATTGGGGCCGGCAGAGCCACGTGGGCCCCACAAGCTTGGTTGCCGCGGCCAAGGGGGTGGCCGCGGCAACAGGGCTTGTGGCCCACTGGGCCATCCCCTCCGGTGGATCTTTGCGCAGGTATTTTTCATATTTTCCATAAAAATTCTCTGTAAATTTTCAGGACGTTCCGAGAACTTCCATTTCTGCCCAAAAACAACACCATGGCAATTCTGCTGAAAACAACGTCAGTCCGGGTTAGTTCCATTCAAATCATGCAAATTATAGTCGAAAACAAGGGCAAAAGAGTTGGGAAAAGTAGATACGATGGAGACGTATCAATTATCCCTCTACATCATGTCATCTTGCTTAAGGCGTTACTCTGTTCGTCATGAACTCAATACACTAGATGCATGTTGGATAGCGGTCGATGTGTGGAGTAATAGTAGTAGATGCAGAAAGTATCGGTCTACTTGTAACGGCTGTGATGCCTATATGTATGATCATTGCCTTAGATATCGTCATGACTTTGCGCGGTTCTATCAATTGCTCGACAGTAATTTGTTTACCCACCGTGATATTTTCTATTTTGAGAGAAGCCTCTAGTGAACACTATGGCCCCCGGGTCTACTCCACACCATATTTTCAGCCTTGCACTTTTTACTTTTTTGCACTTTCCGCCTTCAGATCTCACTTTGCAAACAATCTTGAAGGGATTGACAACCCTTTAAAGTGTTGGGTGCAGGCTCTTTTGTGTTTGCGCAGGTACTCTGGACTTGACGAGATTCTCCTGATGGATTGATACGTTAGTTCTCAAACTGAGGGAAATACTTATTGCTCCTGTGCTGCAGCACCCTTTCCTATTCAAGGGAAAAAACCAACGCAAGCTCAAGAGACGACAGAAGGATCTCTGGCACCACTACCGAGGAAGGACTTTTGTTGCCGTAGCAGGATCTTGTCAAAACTCACTGATTTGGTCCATTCTGGCCAGTTTTGTATGATATTACTCACTGTGTTTGTGTCCCGGGGCGATCGAACGTTCTGCAAACTCCGGGGATCGTTACGGGGATCTCGTCAAAACTTGAAGATTCCGGTGAGATACGAACGTTTCGCGTACTCCGGGGAGCGGTTACAGGGACGTCATCAAAACTCGCTGGGTTGGTCCATTCTGACCAGTTTTCCATGCTATTACCCTCTGGTTTTGTGTCCCGAGGCGATACGAATGTTCGGGGAATTTTGGGGACTGGTTACGGGGACCTCATCAAAACTCGCATATTTGGTCCATTCTGGCTAGTTTTGTATGATATTACTCACTGATTTCGGGTCCCGAGGCTATCCGAATGTTCCGCAAACTCCAGGGACCAATTCCGGGGACCTCATCAGAACTCGCAGATTTGGTACATTCAGGCTAGTTTTGTATGCTATTACTCATTGTGTTTTGGTCCGGGGCACTACAAACGTTCGGGGAACTCCTCGGTCCGGTTTCGCGGACCTCGTCAAAACTCGCAGATTTTATACATTGTGGCCAGTTTTGTAGGATATTACTCACTGATTTTGGGTCCCAGGGCGATCCGAACGTTCCACGAACTCCGGGGACCGTTATGGGGACCTCGTCAAAACTCTAAGATTTCATCTATTCTGGACAGTTTTCTATGTTATTACTCATTGATTTTGGGTACCGGGGCAATACGAAAGGTTCGCGGACTCCAGGGAATGGTTATGAGGACCTCGTCAAAACTTACAGATTTTGTCCGTTTTGGCTAGTTTTCTATTTTATTTCTCAGTGATTTTGTTTCCCGGGGTGATACGAACCTTCTACGAACTTCGGGGACCGGTTATAGGGACCTCATATAAACTAACGGATTTAGTCCATTCTGGCTAGTTGTGTATGATATTACTCACTGATTTCGGGTCCCGGGGCGATCCGAACGTTCTGCGATCTGCAGGGACCGGTTACGGGGACCTCATCAAAACTCGCATAGTTGGTCCATTCTAGCTAGTTTTATATGCTATTACTCATAGATTTGGGGTCTCCGGGCCGTACGAATGTTCCACGAACTCCGGGGACAGGTTACGGGGACCTCGTCAAAACTCACAGGTTTGGTCATTTCTAGCCAGTTTTCCATGCTATTACTCACAGATTTTGTGTCCCGGGGCGATACAAATGTTCGGGGAACTTCGGTGTTCGGATACGGGGACCTTGTAAAAACTCGCAGATTTGGACAATTCTCGCTAGTTTTCCATGCTATTACTCACTGATTTTGGGTCCTCGTGCGATACGAATGTTCGGGGAACTTAAGGCTTGGTTATGGGGACCTCGTCATAACTCGCAGATTTGGTCCATTCTTGCCAATATTCTATGGTTTTACTCACTATGTTTGGTTCCCGGGGAGTTGCAAACATTCGGTGAATTCCTGGGTCTGGTTACGGGGACATCATCAAAACTCGTACATTTTATACATTCTAGCCAGTTTTGTATGCTATTACTTACTGATTTAGGGTCCCGGGGCGATCCGAACATTTTGTGAACTTTGGGACCAGTTACGGGGAACTTGTCAAAACTCGCAGATTTTGTCCATTCTAGCCAGTTTTGTATGATACTCATTGAGTTTGGGTCCTGGGGCGATCCGAACGTTCCGCGAACTACGGCGACATGTTACGGGGAGCTCGTCAAAACTCGAAGATTTCTTCCATTCTAGCAAGTTTTCTATGTTATTACTCAATGATTTTGGGTCCCTCGGCTATACGAACATTTCACGTTCTCCAGGGACTGATTACGGGGACTTCATCAAAACTCGCTGATTTGGTCCATTGTGACCAGTTTTGTATGCTATTACTCACTGATTTTGGGTCCGAGGGCGATCCGAACATTCCGCGAACTCTTCGGACCGGTTACGGGGAACTTGTCAAAACTCGCAGATTTTCCGTTCTCGCCAGTTTTCTATGCTATTATTCAGTGATTTTGTGTCCCGAGGTGATATGAATGTTCCACGAACTCCGGGGACCGCTTACGGGGACATCGTCAAAACTCACAGATTTGGTCCATTCTTGCCAGTTTTCTATGATACTACTCACTCATTTCGGGTCACGGGGCTATCCAAACGTTCTGCGAACTCCAGGGACTGGTTACGGGGACCTTATCATAACTCGCAGATTTGGTCCATTTTTGCCAGTTTTATATGCTATTACTCATTGAGTTTGGGTCCCCTCATTGAGTTTGGGTGATGACGAGTTGATGAATATACTTTTCGCCCCTCATTGGTTACCCCAAGTGGAAGGTGGAGATGCAGTCAGCAGCAAGTTTCCCATACACGGAGACTGTAAGGTTTATCGAACCAGGAGGACTCCGAGGATCAACAAGTAGGTGTCTGCTGCCTTGGCGCTAGCAGAAGACGTGGACCTCCACACACACAAATATTTTTGCTCCGAACGAGTACATAGAGGTTTTCATATCTCTCCGGCCTTGTAGTTTGCAAAGGATCAAAACACAAGCGGGAATAGTGATAGTGATTGCAACGGAAAAGTAAATGAAAGTAGTAAATGATGGAGGTGTAAGCAATGGTGGTGATATGGACCGGAGTCACATGATGTTATCTAGTGATGTCTCTCTCCCAAAAGATGATCAACAACTATGCTTGGGTAAACAAATAACAGTTGGCCAATTGACAGAATTATGAGCGCACCGCAATGCTAATTATGCTACTTGAAAGTTAGAGGCTCAATAGTAATGGGCAGTACGCCAAGACAAGTAGAACGTTTATTCATCAGCATCTACTTACTAATCATCCACCTTGAGATATTTCTATCCAAAACATCTCGCTGGTATTAAGTTGCGAGCCCCACCCAAAGTGTAAAATCAAATGCGTAAGGTAAACAATCCTTGCAACCGCGGTCACAAGCACTGTTGTTTTCTCCCTGGTGGCAACAGCACATCCCCTAGTCTCATGTTTCTATCACTCAAGCTAGACATCACGGGGCATAAACACACAATCATGCATGACGCTCCCTCTTGGAGTTACAATCTACTTCGGCCAAAGCAATAAAAAGAAATGGAGAACATGCCTGAATTACCTAACAACATAATATAAAAGGATAACCAAATATATAACTCATCACAATCTGAACATAATCTCATAATCCATCGGATCCAAGAAACCGAACATAGCAATAGCAGGAAAATTACATAGATGCCTTGATCATGTAGGGCAGCTCACAAGGGCTATTCATTGAAGCACAAGATTGGAGAGAAGACATCACATAGCTATTGGTCATGGACTCATGGTCCAAGGAGGACTACGCACGGCACGTCCGGGAAGCGTCCATGGTCGTGGAGAAGCTCCTGGAGGTCAATCCTCCCTCCGGCAGGGTGCCGGGAAGAGGTCTCCTGACGCTCCCGATCTCGGAAGTGCTGCGGCGGCGAAAAGATGGAGAAATTTGCAATTCTGGATATCCTGGAAGGGTTTCCTCTTGGAGGAGTAAATATGGGCCAAAGGAGAGCGTCAGAGGAGCTGGAGCCCACCCAGGCGGCCTGTGGGAGCGGCCAGGGGACAGGCCGCGCAGGGTGGCTGCCTGGGCAGCCCCTGGCTCCCCTCTGGCCCATCTTCGATGATGTGGAAGCTTCCGTCATGCTGATTTTTATATATTTTCTCGGGATTTTTGGGGCTCTAGAAATTTGGGTGAAAGCCCCTGCAAAAAAGACATGAGCAGACAAAAACTGGCATTGGATGCACTGAGTTAGTACGTTAGTCCAAATATGTGTAAAAAGATATAAAAGTGTAGCAAAACATATAACAATGTCACCCAAAAGATCATGGAACAAGCAGAAATTATTGATACGTTTGGGACGTATCAGGGGCGATATGAACGTTCCCCAAACTCTGGGGACCGGTTACGAGGACCTCGTCAAAACTCGCTGATTTGGTCCATTCTAACTTGTTTTCCATGTTATTACTCACTGTTTTTGGGTCCCGCGGCAATACGAACGTTCGAGGAACTTTGGGGTCCGGTTACGGGGACCTCATCAAAACTCGCACATATTATACATTCTGGCCGGTTTTGTTTGTTGTTAGTCAGTGAATTTGGGTCCCGAGGCAATCTGAGCGTTCCGCGAACGCTAGGGACCGTTTACGGGGAACTCGTCGTAACGCGCAGATTTTGTCCGTTCTGGCCAGTTTTCCTATTACTCAGTGATTTTGAGTCCCGGGGTGATACGAACGTTCCGCGAACTCCATGGACCGTTTAAGGCGACCTCGTCAAAACTCGCAGATTTGGTCCATTCTGGCCTGTTTTGTATGATATTACTCACTCATTTCGGGTCCCGGGGCTATCCGAGCGTTCCGCGAACTCCAGGTACCGGTTACGTGGACCTCGTTAAAACTCGAAGATTTGGTCCATTCTGGCTAGTTTTCTATGCTATTACTCATTGATTTTGGGTCCCGGGGCGATATGAACGTTGCATGAACTCCGGGGACCGGTTATGGGGACCTCGTCAAAACTCGAAGATTTGGTCCATTCTGGCCGGTTTTCCATGCTATTACTCACTGATTTTGGGTCTCGGGGCTATACGAACATTCGGAGAACTTCGGGGTCCGGTTTTGTGGACCTCATCAAAACTCGCGGATTTGCTCCATTATTGCTAGTTTTTTATGGTATTACTCACTCTGTTTGGGTCCCGAGGCGCTACAAACGTTCAGGGAACTCGTTGGTCCGGTCACGGGGACCTCGTCAAAGCTCGCAGATTTTATATATTCGGCCAGTTTTCTATGCTATTACACACTCATTTTAAGTCTTGGGGCGATCCGAATGTTCCGCGAACTCTGGGCACCGGTTACGGGAACTCGTCAACACTCGTAGATTTTGTCCATTCTAGTATTTTTTGTATGATATTACTCACCAATTTTCGATCCGAGGCCAATCCAAACATTCCGCGAACTTCACGAACCGGTTGCACAGACCTCGTCAAAACTCGAAGATTTCGTCCATTCTGGCCAGTTTTCTATGCTATTATTCACTAACTTTGGGTCCCGGGGCGATACGAACGTTCGGCGAACATTGATGTCCGGTTACAGGGAGCAATTACGGGAACCTCATCAAAACTCGTATATTATGCTGTTACTCACTCTGTTTGGATCCCGGGGCGCTACAAACATTCGGGGAACTCGTGGGTCCGGTTACAGGGATTTCGTAAAAACTCGCAGATTTATACATTCTGGCCAGTTTTGTATGCAATTAGTCACTGATTTTGGGTCTGTGGGTGAAATGAACGTTCCGCGAACTCTGGGCACCAGTTACGGGGAACTTGTCAAAACTCGCAGATTTTGTCCATTCTAGCCTGTTTTGTATGATATTGCTCACAAATTTTGGGTCCCGAGGCGATCCAAACATTCCGCGGACTTCGGGGACCGGTTACGGAGACCTCATCAAAACTCGAAGATTCGGCCATTCTGGCCAGTTTTGTATGCTATTACTCACTGATTTTGGGTCCCGGGGTGACACGAACATTCGGCGAACTTTGGTGTCCGGTTACAGGGACCTCGTCAAAACTCGCACATTTGGTCCATTCTGGCCAGTTTTACATGCCATTACTCACTGTGTTTGGGTCACAGGCCTATTCGAGCGTTCGCGAAACTTTCTTGTCCCGCTACGGGGACCTCCTCAAAACTCGAAGATTTCGTCCATTCTGGCCACTTTTCTATGTTATGACTCATTGATTTTGGATCCTGGGCGATACGAATATTTCGCGTACTCGGGGGACCGATTACGGGGACCTCATCAAAAATCGCAGATTTGGCCCATTCTGGCCAGTTTTGCATGCTATTACTCATTGTGTTTGGGTCCCGGGGCGATCCGAACGTTCCGCGAACTGTGGAGACCAATTATGGGTAAATCATCAAAACTCGCAGATTTTGTCCGTTCTGGCCAGTTTTCTATGCTATAAGTGAGTGGTTTTGTGTCCCGGGGTGATATGAACGTTCCGCAAACTCCGGGGACCGGGTACGGGGAACTGTTACGGGGACCTCACCAAAACTCGTAGATTTGGTCCGTTTTGGCCAGTTTTGTATGATATTACTCACTGATTTCGGGTCCCGAGGCTATCCGAACGTTTCGCAAACTCCAGGTACCGATTACGGTGACCTGATCAAAACTCGCAGATTTGGTCCATTCATGCTAGTTTTGTATGATATTACTCATTGTGTTTGGGTCCCGGGGCACTACAAATATTCGGGGAACTCCTGGGTCCGGTTTTGGGGACCTCATCAAAACTCACAGATTTTATACATTGTGGCCAATTTTGTATGATATTACTCACTGATTTTGGTTCCCGGTGAGATCCGAACGTTCCGCGAACTTCGGGGACTGTTACGGGGACCTCGTCAAAACTCAAAGATTTCTTTCATTCTAGCTAGTTTTCTATGCTATTACTCAATGATTTTGGGTCCCGGGGCGATACGAAAGGTTCGCGGACTTTGGAGAATGGTTACGGGGACCTCGTCAAATATCATAGATTTTGTCCGTTCTAGCCAGTTTTCTATGCTATTACTGAGTGATTTTGTGTCCCGGGGTGATACGAACGTTCTACGAACTCCGGGGACCGGTGACAGGTGTTGGAAATATGCCCTAGAGGCAATAATAAAGTAGTTATTATTATATTTCCTTGTTCATGATAATTGTCTATTATTCATGCTATAATTGTATGAACCAGAAAAAGTAATACATGTGTGAATATATAGATCACAATATGTCCCTAGTAAGCCTCTAGTTGGCTAGCTCGTTGATCAACAAATGATCATGGTTTCCTGATCATGGACATTGGATGTCGTTGATAACGGGATCACATCATTAGGAGAATGATGTGATGGACAAGACCCAATCCTAAGCATAGCACTAGATCGTGTTATTCATCTGCTAAATCTTTTCTAATGTGAAGTATCATTTCCTTGGACCGTCATATTGTGCAACTTCCGGATACCATAGAAGTGATTTGGGTGTATCAAACGTCACAATGTAAATGCATGACTATAAAGATACATTACGGGTATCTCCGAAAGTGTCTGTTGAGTTGGTACGAATCAAGACCGGGATTTGTCACTCCGTATGACGGAGAGGTATCTCTGGGCCAACTCGGTAGAACATCATCATAATGAGCTGAATGTGACTATGGAGTTAGTCATGGGATGATGTGCTACGGAACGAGTAAAGAGACTTTCTGGTAACGAGATTGAACAAGGTACAGGGATACCGACGATTGAATCTCGGTCAAGTATCATACCGATAGACAAAGGGAATTGCATACGGGATTGATTGAATCCTTCACATCGTGGTTCATCCGATGAGATCATCGTGGAACGTGTGGGAGCCAACATGGATATCGAGACCCCGCTATTGGTTATTGGCCGGAGAGGTGTCTCGGTCATGTCTGCATGCTTCCCGAACCCGTAAGGTCTACACACTTAAGGTTCGATGATGCCAGGGTTATAGGGAAATAGTGTGCGTGGTTACCTAAGGTTGTTCGGAGTCCCGAATGAGATCCTGGACATCGCGAGGAGCTCCGAAAAGGTCTGGAGTTAAAGATTTATATATAGGAAGTGAGATTTTGGACACCGTAAATGTTTCATGCATCACCGGTAACGTACCGGGACCACCAGAAGGGTTCCGGTGGTCCACCGGGAAGGGCCACCAGCCCCAAAGGCCATCATGGGCCAAAATGAGGAAGGAAACCAGCCGAGAGTGGGATGGTGCACCTCCCACCTAGGCCCAAGGCGCAGGAGAGGTGGAGGGGGGCAGCCCTAGCACAGATGGGGGCCCAGACCCACCTGGCGCGCCAGCGCTCCTCTCCATGCCCTGGCCTCCACCTCCTGACGCCAGATGGGGCTACAACCACCCCTAGGTTGGGAACCCTAGAGGTGGGGCACCCTCCTCCCTCTCCTCCTACAAATACCCGGGGTATTGGGGCTGATTCAAGAGACGAAACTTCTCCCTCTCTCGGCGCAACCCTACCTCTCTCCATCCTCGTCCTCCGCGGTGCTTGGCCAAGCCCTGTCAGAGTTCCACGGAGTCCAAACGGAATAAAATCCCCAAAATGATTTTTTCCCGAACGGAAGAAGATCAGGGGGCCTGTGGGCCAAGCCAGGAGGGCTCCAGGGAGCCAACAAGCCCCCACTCTGCCACCAGGGGGGAGGCGGCGGTGGCAGGGATTGTGGCCCCCCTGGCAGCCCCCTGACCTAGATCTTTGGCCTATATATTCCCTAAAATATAGCAAAAAATTAGGGGAGCCTCGAAAATACTTTTCCGCCGACGCAAACTTCCGTTTCCGCGAGATCTCATCTGGAGACCCTTCCGGGCGCCCTGTCGGAGGGGACTTTGGAGTTGGAGGGCTTCTTCATCATCATCATCGCCCCTCCAATGACTCGTGAGTAGTTCACTTCAGACCTACGGGTCCGTAGTTAGTCGCTAGATGGCTTCTTCTCTCTCTTGGTTCTTCAATACAAAGTTCTCCATGATCTTCATGGAGATCTATCCGATGTAATCTTCTTTGGCGGTGTGTTTGTCGAGATCCGATGAATTGTGGATTTGTGATCAGATTATCTATGATATATATTTGAGTCTTTGTTGATTTCTTATATGCATGATTTGATATCCTTGTAAGTCTCTCCGAGTCTTGGGTTTTGTTTGGCCAACTAGATCTATGATTCTTGCAATGGGAGAAGTGCTTGGTTTTGGGTTCTACCATGTGGTGACCTTTCCCAGTGACAGTAGGGGCAGCAAGGCACACATTAAGTAGTTGCCATCAAGGGTAACAAGATGGGCTCTGTCGTTGATATGAGATTGTCCATCTACATCATGTCATCTTGCTTAAGGCGTTACTCTGTTCGTTTGGACTTAATACACTAGATGCATGCTGGATAGCGGTCGACGTGTGGAGTAATAGTAGTAGATGCAGACAGTATCGGTCTACTTGTTTTGGACGTGATGCCTATAGATATAATCATTGCCATAGATGACGTCACGACTTTGCGCGGTTCTGTCAATTGCTCGACAGTAATTTGTTCACCCACCATCTACTTGCTTTCATGAGAGAAGCCCCCGGGTCTATTCACATCTATCGTTTCCACTTTTGCTTTTACTTTGCTTTGTTACTTTGTTGCTTTCAGTTCTCACTTGGGGAACAATCTATAAGGGATTGACAACCCCTTCATACCGTTGGGAGCAAGCTTTTTGTGTTTGTGCAGGATCTTGTGATACTCCTCCACTAGATTGATACCTTGGTTCTCAAACTGAGGGAAATACTTACCACCGCTGTGCTACATCACCCTTTCTGCTTCGAGGGAACACCAATGCAAGGCTCCGAGGCCACGGGGGAAACCCTTTGCATATTTCCCTAGGAAGTCCCTTAAGGCATAGTCGCAGCAGAAGGATTCTTGGTGCCGTCGACACGACTATTCTTGGTGTCATTGCCAGGGAAGCACAGCTGAGATCAGAAGTATTTCTGGCGCCGTTGCCGGGGAGGAGAGATCAAGATCTATCCAAGTAGGTCTCACAAACTCATCTCTTGCATTTACTTTTGTTGCTAGTTGCCTCTCGTTTTCCTCTCCCCCACTTCACATTTGCCGTTTTCATTTGCCTTTCTCCTTCGCTATTTTCTTTTGCCTTTGTCGTTTCCCTTTGCCGTTTTTCTTGCTTGCTTGTGTGCTTGTTTGTTTGTTGAAGTCATCATGGCTGAAAACACCAAACTTTGCGACTTATCAAGCACTAATAATAATGATTTTATTAGTACTCCGATTGCTCCCGCCACTAGTGCGGAATCGTATGAAATCAACGCAGCTTTGTCGAATCTTGTTATGAAAGAGCAATTCTCTGGCCTTCCTAGTGAAGATGCCGCATCCCATCTCAATACCTTCATTGAGCTTTGTGATATGCAAAAGAAAAGAGATGTGGATAATGACGTGATTAAGTTGAAACTTTTTCCTTTCTCGTTGCGAGATCGTGCAAAAACTTGGTTTTCTTCTTTGCCTAAAAATTGTATCGATTCTTGGGATAAGTGCAAAGATGCTTACATATCCAAGTATTTTCCGTCGGCTAAGATCATCTCCTTACGTAACGATATCATGAATTTCAAGCAACTTGATCATGAACACGTTGCACAATCTTGGGAGAGGATGAAGCTTATGATTAGAAATTGTCCCGCTCATGGCTTGAGTTTGTGGATGATTACACAAATCTTTCACGCTGCCTTGAATTTCGCTTCTCGCAATATCTTGGACTCCGCCACAGGTGGAACGTTCATGGAAATCACGTTAGGAGACGCCAAAAACTCCTAGAAAATATCATGACCAACTACTCTCAGTGGCACACTGAAAGGTCGACTGCTAGCAAAAAGGTGCACGCTATAGAAGAAATTAACTCGCTTAGTGCTAAGATGGACGAGTTGATGAATTTGGTTGCTAGTAGAAACGCTACCATAGATCCTAATGACATGCCACTACCTTCTTTGATTGAGAGTAGCAATGCTAGTTTGGACGTGAATTTTGTTGGTAGGAACAATTTTGGCAACAACAATGCTTTTAGAGGAAACTATGTTTCTAGGCCTTTTCCTAGTAACTCCTCTAACAATTATGGCAATTCCTACAACAACACTTATGAAAATGACAACAAATTACCCTATGATTTAGAGAGTAATATCAAAGAGTTCATCAACTCTAAAAAGATTTTCAATGCGTCCATAGAGGAAAAACTACTCAAAATTGACGATTTGGCTAAGAGCGTTGATAGGATGTCTTGTGATATTGATGCTTTGAAAGTTATATGCGCTCCTCCGAAGGTCAACTTGGATGAAACTTTGTAAGCTATGTGTGTCTCCATGAATGAGAGCAAAGAAAGAACCGCCCAAATTCGCGCTAGGCATGAATGGTTTAAAAGGGTGCGTTCTAGTGATGCAAATCACGAAGATCTTAAAGTGCTTGGTGTGTCTCCTCTTGAATCTTTGTTTTCGCGAGTGAAACCTATTTATGGAGGGGCTGGATATGAATCGACTTTGGTTGAAAAACGCCCCAATGATTCGGAGTCCACCCATCTTGATGATAAAGGTGTGGAGAGTGGAGTAGAAGAAGTCAAAATTTTGGGTAGTAATAAAACTCCCACTTTGGATTTCAAGGAATTCAATTATGACAATTGCTCCTTGTTTGAATGCATTTCTTTGATGCATTCCATTGCAAACTCTCCACATGATTATAGCCAAAGCAAAGCCTTTACCGCGCATATCGTAGATGCTATGATGAAATCTCTTGAAGAGAAGCTCAATTAGAAGTCTCTATACCTAGAAAACTTCATGATGAGTGGGAACCTACTATCAAAATCAAGATCAAAAACTATGAGTGCAATGCTTTGTGTGATTTGGGTGGTAGTGTTTTCGCGATTCCACGGTCTTTTTCTGATATTCTTGGTTTTCATGAGATTGAAGAGTGTTCTCTTAATTTGCATCTTGCGGATTCTACTGTCAAGAAACCCATGGGAAGGATCGATGATGTTCTTATTGTTGCAAATAAGAACTATGTACCTTTGGATTTCATTGTACTTGACATAGATTGCAATCCTTCATGTCCCATTATTCTTGGTAGACCTTTCCTAAGGACTATTGGTGGTATCATCGATATGAAGGAAGGGAATATTAGATTTCAATTTCCTTTGAAGAAGGGCATGGAGCACTTTCCTAGAAAGAAAATAAGATTGCCTTATAAATCTATGATGAGGGCTACTTATGGTCTGAGCACCAAAGATGACTATACGTGATTTCATCACCTTTCACCTAGCTATGGGCGTTAAACAAAAGCGCTTGTTGGGAGGCAACCCAATGAATCTATGCTTTTTCTTTCTATTTTCTGTTTTCCACACTTTCATAATTTTGTTACTATTGTGTTTTTCATGTTCCTTTTTGCGTTTGTGCCAAGCAAAACCGTTATGATTAGTCTTGGGGATGATCGTTTGGTCATGCTGAAGACAGAAACTTTGTACTCACGAAAAGAATTTTATCTTTTTTTATGTAAGAGATTTTGAGTTGATTCTTTTTTATGATGATTTCTACGCAAATTCTTCAGACTTCCGTAAGTTCTCAGAATTGTTTAAGTACCACAGGTATACAAAATATACTGATTGCTACAGACTGGTCTTCTGTTAACAGATTCTGTTTTTGTTGTGTTGGTTGCTTATTTTGATGAAACTATGGATAGTATCGTGGGGTATTAGCCATGGAAGATTGAAAATACAGTAACTCAACATCAGAATAAGTAGAATTTAAGTTTTCTACAGTACCTAAGGAAGTGGTGGTTTGCTTTCTCATACTAATGTTATCACGAGCTTTTGTTTAAGTTTCGTGTTGTGAAGTTTTCAAGTTTTGGGTGAAGTTCTTTTGGACAAAGAGATAAAGAGTGGCAAGAGCTCAAGCTTGGGGATGCCCAAGGCACCCCAAGAGATTCAAGGATGCCTTAAAAGCCTAAGCTTGGGGATGCCCCGGGAAGGCATCCCCTCTCTCGTCTTCAATCCATCGGTAATGTTACTTGGGGCTATATTTTTGTTCACCACATGTTATGTGTTTTTGCTTGGAGCGTCTTGTATCGTAGGAGTCTTTTATTTTTGTTGTGTCAAAATCATCCTTGCTTCACACCTAGAGAGAGAGACATACACTCACTGTGATTTTGTCGAGCTTCACTTATATCTTTTGGTAGACAATTCAACTCACATGTGCTTCACTTATATCTTTTGAGCTAGATACTTTTGCTCTATGTGCTTCACATATATCTTTTAGAGCGCAGCGGCGCGTGGCTTGGAAGTTGATCTATGCTTTGAAAGTAGTCTCAAAAGGGGTAGTTATCCAAAGGGATACGAAAACTTCCACCTTTATGTGCATTGAATAGTTAGAGAAGTTTGATTCATCTCAATTAGTTTTGAGTTGTGGTTATGGTAATATTGAAGTCATGCTAGTAAGGTGTTGTAGATCTAGAAATACTTGTGTTGAAGTTAGTGATTCCCGTAGCATGCACGTATGGTGAACCGCTATGTGAAGAAATCTGAGCATGATTAGTCTATTGATTGTCATCCTTTGGGTGGCGGTCGGGATCGCGCGATGGTTTATACCTACCAACCCTTCCCCTAGGAGTATGCGTTGAATGCTTTGTTTCGATTACTAATAAAACTTTTGCGACAAATATATGAGTTCTTCATGACTAATGTTGAGTCCATGGTTTAGATGCACTTTCACCTTCCACCATAACTATCTTCTTAGTGTCGTGCAACTTTCGCATGTGCACAAAACCCACCATTAGCCTCCCTGAAAACAGCCACCATACCTACCTACTATGCCTTTTTCAAAGTCATTCCGAGATATATTGCCATGCAACTACCACCATGACATGTGCGACCACGTCTACATTGCCATTGCATGATCGTAAGATAGCTAGCATGATGTTTCCATTAATGTCTATGTCATGCTAGATCAATGCCACGGTACACTACCGAAGGCATTCCATATAGAGTCATAGTTGCTCTATGTTTTAAGTTGAAAGTGTGATGATCATCATTAATGGAGCACTGTCCCATGTGAGGAAACAAAAGAGGCCAAAGAAGCCCACAAAAATAAATAAAAAAAGAGGCCAAAGAGCCCACCAAAAAAAGGAGAGAAAAAGATAGAAGGGACAACGCTACCACTTTTTCCACACTTGTGCATATTAAGCACCATGATCTTCATGATTGAGAGTCTCTCGTTTTGTCATCACCATATAACTAGTGGGAAATTTTCATTATATAACTTGGCTTGTATATTTCAATGATAGGCTTCCTCAAAATTGCCGTAGGTCTTCGTGAGCAAGCAAGTTGGATGCACACCCACTTGTTTTCTTTAAGAGCTTTCACATACTCGTAGCTCTAGTGCATCATTTGTATGGCAATCCCTACTCATTCACATTGATATCTATTGATGAGCATCTCCACGGCTCATTGATATGCCTAGTTAATGTGACTATCTTCTCCTTTTTTGTCTTGCAACGTCCACCACACTCCACACCATCTATAGTGCTATAACCATGGCTCACGCTCATGTATTGCGTGAGAGTTGAAAAGGTTTGAGAAAGTAAAGGTGTGAAACAATTACTTGGCCAATAACGGGGTTGTGCATGATTTAAATTCGTTGTGCAATGATGATAGAGCATAGCCAGACTGTATGCTTTTGTAGGGATAACTTTCTTTTGGCCTTGTTATTTTGAAAGTTCATGATTATCTTGCTAGTTTGCTTGAATTATTATTGTTTCCACGTCAATAGCAAAGTATTGTTTTGAATCTAATAGATGTGAACATTCACATTACGTAAGAGGAGTTACAAAGTACATCTATGCTAGGTAGCATGAAAGCATCAAAAATTCATTCTTTATCACTTCCCTACTCGAGGACGAGCAGGAGTTAAGCTTGGGGATGCTTGATACGTCTCAAACGTATCTATAATTTTTGGTGTTTTCATGATGTTATCTTGTCATCCTTGGATGTTTTATTTACCTTTTATATCTTTTTTGGGACTAACTTATTAATTCAGTGCCAAGTGCCAGTTCCTGTTTTTTCTGTGTTTTTGGTTCTTTTCAGATCTGATTTTGGAACGGAGTCCAAACGGAATAAAATCCCCGAAATAATTTTTTCCCGAACGGAAGAAGATCAGGGGGTTGTGGGCCAAGCCAGGAGGGCTCCACGGAGCCCACAAGCCCTCACTCCGCCACCAGGGGGAGGCGGCGGTGGCAGGGCTTGTGGCCTCCTTGGCCGCCCCCTGACCTAGATCTTTGGCCTATATATACCCAAAAATACATCAAAAAATTAGGGGAGCCTCGAAAATACTTTTCTGCCGCCGCAAACTTCCGTTTCCGCGAGATCTCATCTGGAGACCCTTCCGGGCGCCCTGTCGGAGGGGACTTTGGAGTTGGAGGGCTTCTTCATCATCATCATCGCCCCTCCAATGACTCGCGCGTAGTTCACTTCAGACCTACGGTTCCGTAGTTAGTAGCTAGATGGCTTCTTCTCTCTCTTGGATCTTCAATACAAAGTTCTCCATGATCTTCATGGAGATCTATCCGATGTAATCTTCTTTGGCGGTGTGTTTGTCGAGATCCGATGAATTGTGGATTTGTGATCAGATTATCTATGATATATATTTGAGTCTTTGCTGATTTCTTATATGCATGATTTGATATCCTTGTAAGTCTCTCCGAGTCTTGGGTTTTGTTTGGCCAACTAGATCTATGATTCTTGCAATGGGAGAAGTACTTTGTTTTGGGTTCTACCATGTGGTGACCTTTCCCAGTGACAGTAGGGACAGCAAGGCACACATTAAGTAGTTGCCATCAAGGGTAACAAGATGGGCTTTGTCGTTGATATGAGATTGTACATCTACATCATGTCATCTTGCTTAAGGCGTTACTCTGTTCGTTTGGACTTAATACACTAGATGCATGCTGGATAGCGGTCGACGTGTGGAGTAATAGTAGTAGATGCAGACAGTATCGGTCTACTTGTTTTGGACGTGATGCCTATAGATATAATCATTGCCATAGATGACGTCACGACTTTGTGCGGTTCTATCAGTTGCTCGACAGTAATTTGTTCACCCACCGTCTACTTGCTTTCATGAGATAAGCCACTAGGAAACACTATGGCCCCCGGGTCTATTCACATCTATCGTTTCCACTTTCGCTTTTACTTTGCTTTGTTACTTTGTTGCTTTCAGTTCTCACTTGGCGAACAATCTATAAGGGATTGACAACCCTTCATAGCGTTGGGAGCAAGCTTTTGTGTTTGTGCAGGATCTTGTGATACTCCTCCACTGGATTGATACCTTGGTTCTCAAACTAAGGGAAATACTTACCACCGTTGTGCTACATCACCCTTTCCGCTTCGAGGGAACACCAACGCAAGGTTCCAAGGCCACGGGGGAAATCCTTTGTATATTTGCGTAGGAAGTCCCTTAAGGCATAGCCGCAGCAGAAGGATTCCTGGTGTCGTCGACACGACTATTCTTGGCACCGTTGCCAGGGAAACACAGCTGACATCAGTCACCGGGCTGCACGTGTGTTGAACGCGGAGGTGTCGTGGTTCGGCACATAGATCGGAGTCCACCGCGATCTGAATCGCTACGAGTACAACTCCATCAACCGCATTCATAGTAACGCTTCCGCTTAGCGATCTTCAAAGGTATGAAGATGCTCTTTTCCCTTCCTCGTTGCTGGTCTCTCCGTAGATAGATCCTTGTATGGCGTATGAAAATTTTGAATTTACTATGTTCCCCAACAGATTTAGTCCATTCTGGCCAGTTTTTCCCAACTGATTTCGGGTCCCGCGGCGATCCGAACATTCTGCGATCTCCAAGGACCGGTTACGGGGACCTCATCAAAACTCGCATATTCGGTCCATTCTAGCCAGTTTTCTGTGCTATTACTCATAGATTTTGGGTCCCGGGGCCATACGAACGTTCCAGGAACTTCGGGGACCGGTTATGGGGACCTCGTCAAAACTCGCAGATTTGGTCAATTCTGACCAATTTTCCATGCTATTACTCACTAATTTTGGTTCAAAACCTGCTGATTTGGTCCATTGTGACGAGTTTTCCATGCTATTACGGTTACCGGGACCTCATCAAAATTCGCCGATATTACAAATTCTTGCCAGTTTTGTATGCTATTACTCACTGATTTTGGGTGCAGGGGCGATCCGACCATTCCACGAACTCTTGGGACCGGTTACGGGGAACTCATCAATACTCGCAGATTTTCCGTTCTAGCCAGTCTTCTATGCTCACTACTAGGAAAACAGTATATAACGACGGTCTATGTCGTCGTTAAAACTCACATTGTGGTCGTTAAAAACCTTTAACAACCACAATCTAATGGTCGTAGTAGGCTCCGTCGTTAAAGGTGATAACGACGACATACCTTTTCCGGTCGTTATTTTTATAACGACGGGATGGTCTGTGGTCGTTGCGTGTGAGGCAATAACAACGACAATTGTAGTATTAGCGACCACATTTATGATTGCTAATATTTTTATACCATCTCCGTTCAGCCACCTAAAGAATCATTAGGGACAACTTTGTGCAGCATCCAACGTTTGAATATTATCCACATTACTTAGGAAACAAATGAATCTGAATATTGAAAGGATCATAGCCTCTTTTATTAATGAAATCTGGTAAATTTACAAAATTCGAGCATACAATTCTAGAATTACAATACCATTTAAGAAATTTGAGTCAAAAGCACTTCTTACATGACCAATCTACTTGCACAAATCTAATTGGGAAACCAAACTATAAAAGATAATATTTATTAATCTTCCATCAAGGGGCACCATCGTTGTTTTATTCTTCATCAATTACGATACCTTCTCATGCTTTGGTATATTAAGGTGGACCATCATTCGTACAAAACTTTAAATAATTTATGAATGTCAGTCCACGTAAACAAATTGTCAAAAGGTATAAAGGCAGTTAAAATCGGTATATGAGAACAACTTACTTGAGCATGCATAAGACGACGCTTTGCTTATTTTTTGACACTCTGGATCTAATTCCCACACCAAAGCCAAGCTACATGGTCATGCTGATTCGATGAGTCACTTTTCTACATGGCTTCATCATTCGAAAATAAAACTTGCCAACCACCAGGTTCATGTTTACCTAAGTACCTGCAAAGTGAGGATGGACGAAGTCATATCTAACCACTTCACTCAAAATAGACATTGTTGCAAAGTAAATACTAAAAGGAACTGCTTGCATATACCCTGACCGACAAAACAGAACAAAATTAGAAGGCCTTTATGACTATAGACACAGAGAGCATCGATATATACTAATATGAATGATCATAACTGAATTCAAATGCAAATATCCGTGACTCTTATTAAAATCAGACAAGAGCACCTACTGCCGGGAGCAACTGGCAGATACAGTCAAACAAGAAACCACAGTTGTGCCAATTTTTTCTTCTTTACTGCAGCTATAAAGTTCAGAAATAATATGTTGGAAATAACGACGGCATGCGTGGCGTTATATTCTAGTTCTACAAACAACAATCACCTAGTATAATAGGATTAGAACTTGTAACCGAGTAGGTAAGCTTCTGTTAGTCCTAACTATAATATATACGCATGCGCAATATTTGTAAACATTAAATACGAGTAGAAATAAAGAAACTCGATACAAGCTAGTTGCAAACTTGCAATACACCCAGTTTTTTTGTGTGTGTACGTGTGTATTAGTACGTTACCAGCCGTGAGGATCGATCAAAGCAAAGATCAATCAGGAGCTGTGTACATGCGTGTTGCTTCAGCCTAGAATGAATTATCTTGATGCTAGCTTTGTGCAGGGAGCTGCTTTGGCCAGTTTGGGGCAGGAATCAAACTGGTTGTTTTCTTTTACCAATTCATCTGCATATGCACAATAAATTTGCATGACCAAATAAATAGAATGTATTGACTATTATACAGCGAGCCTACACCCTAGAGAATGTAAAGTTAACCTGTCGTGAGTATATTATAGACTAATTTGGTCATAAATGATAGCTCACGCATTGGCATCACTGTCTGCAGGAAACAAATACCTTCTTCTCTGAACTTAAAGTTCAGAATGAACTTAGTACATTTTTCCAGTCCAGCGAAAATTACGACTGTCAAACGGATTTTGCTGACCGTGGTATTCAAACCTGTTGAAATTAAAGGAACCAAATCAGCACCAGTTGATTCAAGAACAACCAGACCTACGCAGAATCATCTTCTCTATACAAAACAACTTAAGCGGTTGGCATATTCCTAAAATACCTTAATTGGAGAAGGATCATAAAATAAAAACATGTCAGGAAGAGCTTGTACTACAATTCTGTTCTTCCACACAAATCTGCAGCAAGGAATATACAACATCATCTTCAGGGTCGGGCATTCCTTGTTGATGCATCTCTATCTCGTCACGCAGATCCTACTTCACGCAAAAATACCCGGACCCTGCACCCGCCGCTTATCCATCTTCCTCATCCGTATCCCTTACACCACCTGGAATTTCGATCTAGGGTTAGCCAGTACCTCTCCTTCTTGGCTTGTTCCTCCCGATGGACATGGATGAGAATGATATGTATGTGCTGTATCTCGGAAGCAGGGTGGACGAGGCGCATAACCGAAGGTTGAGGTGATGCTCGTGGCGGCAGATCGCGTGGAAGACGAGAGATGAGAGAGAGAGAGAGGCAGCAGGCCATGTGGGAGATGAAACGAGAGAGGGTCAGATCGATTACGAAGGTGAGGATATTAATGGAGAGGTGATTGGGTCAATAACGACCACACCCACGGGCTCTTCTAGGCAGAGTATTCGACGCTTGTTTCATCTATCTGGTAGCCTGATTTTCACCGTGCGAGATTCACTCAGCTTTTAACGACCAAAAGTTTTTTTCCCTCGTCGTTAATGATACTTTTTCTAGTAGTGGCTATTATTGAGTGATTTTGTGTCCCGAGGTGATACGAACGTTCCACGAACTCCGGGGAGCGGCTACGGAGACATCGTTAAATTAATAGATTTGGTCCATTCTTGCTAGTTTTGTATAATATTACTCACTCATTTCGGGTCTCGGGGCTATCCAAACGTTCTGCGAACTCCACGGACCGGTTACGAGGAGCTCATCATAACTGGCAGATTTGGTCTATTCTGTCCAATTTTCTATGCTATTACTCATAGATTTTGGGTCCCGGTGCGATATGAACGTTCCTCGAACTCCGATGAGCGGTTACGAGGACCTCGTCAAAACTCGCTGATTTGGTCCTTTCTGACCAACTTTCCATGCTATTACTCATAATTTTTGGGTCCCGGGGCGATACGAACGTTCGGGGAACTTTGGAGTCCGGTTATGGGGACCTCATCAAAACTCGCACATATTATACATTCTGCCAGTTTTGTTTGCTATTAATCACTGATTTTGGGTCCCAAGGCAATCCGAGCGTTCCGCGAACTCTAGGGACCGGTTACAGGGAACTCGTCATAACTCGCAGATTTTGTCCGTTCTCGCAGTTTTCTATGCTATTACTCGGTAATTTTGAGTCCGCGGGTGATACGACCTTCCGCGAAGACCGGTTACGGCGACCTCGTTAAAACTCGCAGATTTGGTCCAATTTGGCATGTTTTCTATGCTCACTCTGTTTGGGTCCCAAGCCGATACGATCGTTTAGGGAACTTTGGTGTCCGGTTACAGAGACCTCGTCAAAACTCGCAGATTTTATACATTCTGGCCAGTTTTGTATGCTATTACTCACTGATTTTGGGTCCCGGGGCGATCTGAACGTACCGCGAACTCAATGGACCGGTTACGGGGAACTTGTCAAAACTCGCAGATTATCTCCATTGTGGCTAGTTTTGTATTACACTACTCACTAATTTTGGGTCCCGGGGCGATCCGAATGTTCCGTGAACTTCGGGGACCGGCTACAGGGAACTCGTCAAAACTTGAAGATTTCGTCCATTCTGACCAATTTTCTATGCTATTACTCACTGATTTTGGGTCCTGGGGGATATGAACGTTCGGGGAACATTGGTGTCCGCTTACGTGGACCTCGTCAAAACTCGCAGATTTGGTCCATTCCGGACAATTTTGCATTCTATTACTCACTCTGTTTGGGTCCCAGGGCGCTACAAATGTTTGGGGAACTCCTGGGTCCGGTTACGAGAACCTCATCAAAACTCGCAGATTTTATACATTCTGGCCAGTTTTGTATGCTATTACTTACTGATTTTGTGTCCCCGGGCGATCCGAACGTTCCACGAACTCTGAGGACCGGTTACAAGGAACTCATCAAAACTCGCAAATCTGGTCCATTCTGGCCAGTTTTATATGATACTAATCATAGATTTTTGGGTCTCGGGGTTATCCGAACGTTCCGCGAACTCCGGGGACCGGTTACGGGGACCTCAACAAAACTCGAAGATCTCGTCCATTTTGGCCACTTTTCTATGCTATTACTCACTGATTTTGAGTCCCATAGCGATACAAACATTACGCGGACTCCGGGGACCGGTTACGGGGACCTCATCAAAATTCGCTGATTTGGTCCATTCTCACCAGATTTCTATGTTATTACTCACTGATTTAGGGTCCCGGGGCAATACGAACGTTCGGGAACTTTGGAGTCCGGTTACGGGGACCTCATCAAAACTAGCAGATATTATACATTCTAGCCAGTTTTGTATGCTATTTGTTACTGATTTTGGTTCGCGAGGCAATCCGAGCGTTCCGCGAACTCTAGGGACCGGTTACGGGAATTTTGTCCATTCTAGCTAGTTTTCTATGCTATTACTGAGTGATTTTGTGTCCCGGGGTGATAAGAGCGTTCCGCGGACTCCGGGGACCGCTTATGGCGACCTAGTCAAAACTCGTAGATTTGGTCCATTCTGGCCAGTTTTGTATGATATTACTCACTGATCTTGGGTCCGGGGGCAATCCGAACGTTTCGCGAACTCCGGGGACCTTTCGGGGACCTCGTCAAAACTCGAAGATTGCGTCCATTGTGGGCAGTTTTCTATGCTATTACTCATTGTGTTTGGGTCCCGCGGAGATAAAACGTTCCACGAACTGTGGGGACCGCTTACGGGAACCTCGTCAACACTAGCAAATTTGGTCCACTCTAGCCACTGATTTTGGGGTCCGGGGCGATCCAAACGTTCCACAAACTCTGGGGACCGGTTAAGGGGAACTCGTGAAAACTCGTAGATTTGGTCCATTCTACCAGTTTTGTATGATATTAACAACTGATTTTGGGTCCCGGGGTGATCCAAACGTTCCGCGAACTCTGGGGACCGGTTATGGGGACCTTATCAAAACAAGCAGAATTGGTCCATTCTGGCCAGTTTTCTACGCTATTATGCACTAATTTTAGGTCCCGGGGTGATACAAACATTTCGCGGACTCTGGGGAACTCGTCAAAACTCGTTTCTTTGGTCCATTCTCACCAAATTTCCATGCTATTACACAGTGATTTTGGGTCCCGGGACGATAGGAACGTTCGGGGAACTTCGGGGTCCGGTTACGGGGAACTCATCAAAACTCTTAGATATTATACATTCTGGACAATTTTGCATTCTATTACTCATGGATTTTGGGTCTCAGGATGATCTGAATGTTTCGCGACCTCCAGAGACCGGTTACAGGGACCTCGTAAAACTCGCAGATTTGGTCCATTCTGGCTAGTTTTCTATCCTATTACTCACTGATTTTGGGTCTTGGGGCGATCCGAACATTCTGTGAACTCTAGGGACCATTTACGGGGAACTCGTCAAAACTCACAGATTTTGTCCATTCTGGCCAGTTTTGTACGATATTACTCACTGATTTTGGCTCCCAGGCGATCCGAAGTTTTCGTGAACTTCCGGGACCGGTTACGAGGACCTCGCTAAAACTCGAAGATTTCGTTCATTCTGGCCAGTTTTGTATGCTATTACTCACTGATTTTCGGTCCCAAGGCGATAAGTACATTCCACGAACTCCGAGGACCCGTTACGGGGACTTCGTCAAAACTCGTACATTTGGTCCATTCTGGCCAGTTTATCATGCTATTACTTACTGATTTTGGGTCTCGGGGCGATATGAACGTTCGGGGAACTTTGGTGTCCGGTTACGGGGACCTCGTCAAAACTTGCAAATTTGGTCCATTCTCGCTAGTATTACATGCTCTTACTCACTCTGTTCGGGTCCTGGGGTGCTACAAACGTTCGGGGAAGCCATGGGTCCGTTTACAGTAACGTCGTAAACAAACTATTACTCAATAATTTTGGGTCCCGGGGCAATCCGAACGTTCCACGAACTCTGGGGACCAGTTACGAGGAACTTGTAAAAACACGCACATTTGCTCCATTCTGGCCAGTTTTTATCATATTAATCACTGATTTTGGGTCCCGGGGTGATCTGAACGTTCCGCGAACTCCGCGGACCAGTTACGCGGACCTCGACAAAACTCGAAGATCTCGTCCATTTTGTCCACTTTTCTATTTACTCACTGATTTTTGGTCCCGGGGCGATACGAACTTTCCGTGGACTCCGGGGACCGGTTACGGTGACCTCATCAAAACTCGCTGATTTGGTCCATTCTGACCAGCTTCCATGCTATTACTCACAAATTTTGGGTCCCGGGGCGATACGAACGTTCGGGGAACTCTGGGTCCGGTTACAGGGACCTCATCAAAACTCGCATATTTTATACATTTTGACCAGTTTTGTATGCTATTACTCACTAATTTTGGGTCCCGGGGCGATCCAAATATTTTTTGAACTCTCGGGATCGGTTACGGGGAACTCGTCAAAACTCGTAGATTTGGTCCATTCTGGCCAGTTTTGTATGATATTAACTACTGATTTTGGGTCCCGGGGTGATCGGAACATTCTGTGAACTCCGGGGACCTCCACAAAACTCGAAGATTTGGTCCATTGTGGCAAGTTTTCCATGTTATGACTCGCTGATTTTGGGTCCCGGGGCGATCCGAACGTTCGGAGAACTTCGGTGTCCGGTTACGGGGAACTCGTCAAAACTCGTAGATATAGTCCATTATGGCCAGTTTTCTATGCTATTAGTCACTGATTTTGGGTCCCGGAGAGATACGAACATTCCTTGGACTCCGGGGACCGGTTACGGGGACCTCGCAAAACTTGCTAATTTGGTCCATTCTGACCACCTTTCCATGCTATTACTCACTAATTTTGGGTCCCGGGGTGCTACAAACATTCGTGGAACTCCTGGGTCCGGTTACGACGACCTCGTCAAACCTCGCCAATTTTATACATTTTAGCCAGTTCTGTATGCTATTAATCACTGATTTTGGGTTCCGGGGCGATACGAACGTTCCGCAAACTTTGGGAACCGGTTACGGGGAACTCGTCAAAACTCGCAGATTTTGTCCATTCTGGCCAGTTTTCTATGCTATTACTTACTGATTTTTTGTCCCGGGTGATACGAACGTTCCGCGAACTCCAGGGACCAGTTACGGGGACGTCGTCAAAACTCGCAGATTTGGTGCATTCTAGCTAGTTTTCTATGCTACTACTCACTCATTTCGGGTCCCGGGGCGATACAAACGTTCCGCGAACTCTCGTGGCTGTTACGGGGACCTCGTCAAAACTTGCAGATCTAGTCCATTCTGGCTAGTTTTTTATGCTGGTAGTCATTGATTTAGGGTCCCAGGACGCTACAAACGTTCGGGGAACTCCTCGGTCCGGTTAGGGGGACCTCGTCAAAACTCACAGATTTTATATATTTTGGCAAATTTTGTATGCTATTACTCACTGATTTTGTATCCCGGGGCGGTCCGAATGTTCGCGGAACTTCGTTGTCCAGTTACGGGGACCTCGTCAAAACTCGCAGATTTAGTCCATTTTGGCCAGTTTTGCATGCTATTACTCACTGTGTTTGGCTCCCGGTGTGCTACAAACATTCGGGGAACTCCTCGGTCCGGTTACGGGGACCTCGTCAAAACTCACTGATTTTATACATTCTGGCCAGTTTTGTATGCTATTATGCACTTATTTTGGGTTCCAGGGCGAGACGAACGTTCCGCGAACTCTAGGGACCGGTTACGGCGAACTCGTCAAAACTCATAGATTTGGTCCATTCTGAACAGTTTTGTATGCTATTGCTCACTAATTTTGGGTCCCGGGTGATCTAAATGTTTCGCAAACTCCGGGGACTGGTTATGGGGACCTCGTCAAAACTCGATGATTTGGTCCATTTTGGCTTGTTTTCTACGCAATTACTCATTGATTTTGGGTCCCGGGGAAATACAGACATTTTGCGGACTCCGGGGACCGGTTACGGGGACCTTGCAAAACTCGCTGATTTGGTCCATTCTAACCACCTTTCCGTGCTATTACTCACTGATTTTGGGTCACGGGGCGATACAAACGTTCGTGGAACTTTGGGGTCCGGTTATGGGGACCTCATCAAAACTCGCTGATTTTATACATTCTCACCACTTTCGTATGCTATTACTCACTAATTTTGGGACCGTGGGCGATCCGAACGTTCCGCGAATTTTGGGGACCGGTTTTGTCCATTCTAGCCATTTTTGTATGATATTACTCACTGATTTTGGGTCCCGGGGCGCTCCGAATGTTCCGCGAACTCCAAGGACCGGTTACGGGGACCTCGTCAAAATTCGCAGTCTTGGACCATTCTAGACAGCTTTTTATGCTACTACTCACTGACTTTGGGTCCCGGGGCGATACGAACGTTCCCGAACTGTGGGAACCGTTACGGGGACCTCATCAAAACAAGCAGATTTGGTCCATTCTGGCCAGTTTTGTATGCTATTACTCACTGATTTTGGGTCCCTGGGCGATACAAACATTTCACGGACTCTAGGGCCAGGTTATGGGGACCTCGTCAAAACTCGATGATTTTGGGTCCTTGGGCGATACGAACGTTCCGCGAACTTTGGCTACCTATAAACTCGCAAATTTGGTCTATTCTAGCTAGTTTTCTATGCTATTACTCAATGATTTTGGGTCCTGGAGCGATACGAACGTTCCGCGAACTTCGGGGACAGGTTACGGGGACCTCGTCAAAGCTCGCAGATTTAGTCAATTCTAGCCTGTTTTCCATGCTATTATCACTGATTTCGGGTCCCGGGGAGATACGAATGTTCGGGGAACTTCGCGGTCTGGTTATGGGGACCTCATCAAAACTCGCGGATTTGGTCCATTCTGGTCCGTTTTGTATGCTATTACTCACTTTGTTTGGGTCCCGGGGCGATACGAACGTTCGGAGAACTCCTGGGTCCGGTTATGGGGACCTCGTCAAAACTCTCAGATTTTATATATTCTGGCCAGTTTTGTATGCTATACTCACTGATTTTGAGTCCTGGGGCGATCTGAATGTTCCGCGAACTCTAGGAAGAGGTTACGGGGAACTCGTCAAAGCTCGCATATTTTGTCCATTCGTGCGAGTTTTCTATGCTATTACTCAGTGATTTTGTTTCCCGGAGTGATACGAACGTTCCGCGAACTCCGGGGACCGGTTTTGGCGACCACGTCAAAACTCGAAGATTTGGTCCATTCTGGCTAGTTTTGTATGATATTACTCACTGATTTTGGGTCCCGAGGCGATTCGAACGTTCCGTGAAATCCACGGACCGATTACGGGGACCTCGTCAAAACTCGCAGATTTTGTCCATTTTGGTCAGTTTTCTATGCTATTACTCACTGATTTTTGGTCCCGGGGCGATACGAACGTTCCGCGAACTCCGGGGACCGGTTATGTGGACGTCGTCAAAACTCCCAGACTTGGTCAATTCTGGCTAGTTTTCCATGCTATTACTCACTGATTTTGGGTCCCGGGATGATACGAACGTTCAGGGAACTTCGTGGTCCGGTAATGGGGACCTCGTCAAAACTCACAGATTTGATACATTCTGGCTAGTTTTGTATGCTATTCGAAAAAACTTTATTATTTATAAACAAACTATGGTTAGTTTTAAAACCCAAGTATAAAATTACCATTGAAAAAAATACATATAGATTACACGTTTGCACTTAGTTTATCCATGCATTAGATTAAAATTCAAGTAAAAATAATACCGGACATTCACATATGAATAGATTGAGAGAACTAAAACATGCGTACATACCCAGTACCAGGATGTACCTTGAAGTGATTGAGGGCTTATGTACAGAGCCAAGATTTACACAACAATACACATGTTGTGGTACAACTATATCTCATATTCCAACTTCACACCTCAATATTTCTGTGAAATACAACCATCAAAAATATCAAGTCAACGTATCTTATCAAATCTGAAATTTACAGCATGAAAATACTACTATGATCTATATTTAAAAAAATCCGAAGTGTCTTATCAAATCTGCAATTTACAACATGAAAAGACTACTAATATCACTCTAGTATACACTACCTCAAAATCTCACAGGAACAAAAATATAGAAGCACACTACCATTTTCCCTTGCAAACGTACACAAATACAGAAACTCAAAAGGAAATACCTTTCACTTCACCACTCCCGGCCTTCCCTTTTGCCATTGCAGACACCTATCTGAAAATCTGATAGGAACAACAATCAGAGTGGCACACTACCATTTTCCCATGCAAATATACAGAAACTCAACAAGAAACACCTTTCACTTCACCACACCCTGCCTTCCCTTTTGCAATTGCACACACCATCTCCTTCCAGTCCATCTTCTAGGTATCCCACTCGCAACTTACAATTAGTTGTAGGCCTTTCGACCAGTGAAGTATTGCGCTCGCCAATAGCAACAAAGGCAACACTTTGCATCGATCTGTGATGGTGTGAACACGAAAATATAGCTCCAAAAATTGAAATTATCAAACTTCAATAACTAATCGCCGCCACATTGTAGACATTGATCGATGGATACTAAAAGTGAGATCCTATTTAACACACTGAATGGTGAATAACTAAAAAGGATTTGCTTTAACCTTCGTACCTTTAGATGTGCTCAAGGTGAGGTCAGTCGACTGGGAGAATGCGAGCATGAAGGGTGCGTCATGATCATTGAATTCGTGAAGGAAGTAGTCAATAAATGAGCAAGAAACAATAGCTTGCATCCTCCAATTCACGTGCTGAGCACCAAAATTAGGTGTCCATTTTATGGTACTTGCCTCAAATGCACACTTTGCCTCAATCACCTGTCAAGCAAAAACCGTCAATCAATTGAGATGAAACTGAAATATAAACCATTTGACTTTGCCTCAATCACCTCTCAAACTCTATTCTCTCCATAATTAATAATTAATAGATCTGGAAAATCTTATTCATTCGTTCCAAAATAATAATAACTTCTCAGACAGCAAACCAAACAAATAGCTGCATTAAAACTGTCCAACCAACAAGCACAACATCTTTGGAAAGCTTGAGACCTCCACTGCAACTTCTATTTGGAGACTCTTGAAATTATGTACAGATCAAGCCAGACTTGGCCCAAACATTATTGCTATTCAAAAAAATAATTCCTCCAATTATGTACAGAAGGAGGAGTAGTGCTAAATGCTGCAGGACTGAACTACTATCCATTTCTACCTTACAACAAATGGAGGTTACAATGCCCCTCATCAGTTACCAACAAAATTTAGTATCCGAAGAATCATTTGGGTTAGTCCCAAACACGCATATTGTTACAGGAGGATGACGATTACCAAAACGAAATGAATGGAAGAACATGGAACTGCCATCTCCGGTTTTCCAAGCGGCAGGGACATACCTACTATGGTGACAACACTTGGCAGCAGTACGTCCAGAAAAGCACTCATGCCGAGGGGCCGAATAGGGAAGCGCAACAGCCTCCACCTGGTAGCAGCCACGACCTAATGTAGAAGCGGCGGACACTGTACCAATAGACACGGAATCATCTGCTCACTCGCCAGCAAGTGTAACAAGATCTTAAATTTGTATGAATAAATTTCATGCTCGGTTTCACTAATTGGTGTGGAGTCTGAAATGTTCATGTGTGCGTGTCGGTGAAGCGAACCCATGCATGTTTGTAAAAAAATTACTGGAAGGGGATAGACACATAGGAACCTAAGGTAATTAACACAAAAGGACGCAATCAATGTCGCAAAATTGAAATGCTCATTGACCTATGAGCAAATAATTTGCAGATATAATCAGCTATATATATTCTCTTATGGAGAATTAGCTATATACTACATCACAACAACATACATCAGGACGGTATCATGGAGCAAAAATCCAATAAAAAGAATATTCCAAATCCGGCCCATGAGTACCATGCTAGAAAGGAACGAGTGGAATCAAGTCAAGCTGCACGGGGCTCACCTTCCAACTCTAGCCCGACGAGCCACCGCTGCAGCATATGGGGGTACTCATGAATGGGCATGTGCCCCTGGTCGGTCGGCGTCGGATGCATGTGCGGCTTTGCCGGCGGGGCGGCAGGGCGGATGCGAGGCGACGGGGCGACGGCGTGGGGGCGACGAGGTGGCTGGGTGGTGGCGTGGGGGGCGGCGGAGCTGTGCTCGTGCGTGCCGGGTTGTGTGTCGGCGTGGAGGCTGGGCGTGTGCAGGGGCGGGGTGGGAGCGGTTAGCTGGGGATGCAGAGACGTGCGTGACAGGCGGGTTAGCAATTCCTTAACAAACAATGTTTAACAAAGAGTGTTTCATTAACAGTATATTTAGTCCATTAATAATGTAATTAAACGCTCCAGATTTGTAGTTGGATCTTCCTTCTCTTCCTTTTTTAGGGTAGTAGATGTAGACGTGACGAGGTTGAAATCTTCCCCAAGAAGTAGAGGATAAGACAGACTATGCATGACATCATGCAGCTCAGCAATGAATTCAATCTTGTGTTCACTATATGAAGTACCGTATATAGCTACAAAATGCCATAAAAGACCATCTTCCTTGTTCTTAACAGTAACTATCCCACATATTTTTTTTATCAACAAAATCGATGATCTCAAAAAGGGTATTCCTAAGACCCACAAGCATGCCACCAGCAGTATTATTAGAAGGTAGGACATGCCAGCACAAATCAATGCCACCAGCAATGGAATTCAAAATATGATTGTCAATGTTTTATTTTTGTAGTCTAAAGAAACCAACAAAATCCACTCTATGATTATTCAAAAAATCTCCTAGGCACTGAAGTATCCCATGTTGACCTAATCATTTAATTTTAAAAGGTTGGGATCAGCCACAAGTTTTCTTCTAGTAAGAAGGGTAGGGCCATCCCCATCTAAAACAGCAGTGCCATGTGTTCTAGAACTAGGGATAACACCATTCTGGGGGTGAGGTTTTGAACCTCAAATCCAAATTATCAGGGAGAACAAACTCCGAGTTAAGATCAACAAAATGAAGGCATCTATCTTTTTCAGTATCAATCATGTCATCAAGGGTAATTTTTTATTCATTTTTATCATTACCATTGTAAATATCAATTTTGTCAGCCCGATCAGCCAGCTTATCACTATCAAGGCAGGAAAAAGAATTACGTTTCAAAGACTTAGGAATTTCTAGATTCTTCCTCTTCTGATAGGCTTTTGCCTTATCCATAATGTTGATGTTGTTATGCCCTCTCGTGGTAGGTCTGTTTGAGAACACGTGTCCGCACCTAGCAGAAGCCTCCTCCTAGAACTTCACTTTCTTATCTGAATCAGATTTCTCAAAAGTTTCCACCAAGGATCTCTTAGTAGACCTAGTGATTTTCACCAACTTTTCACACAAACATTGCATTTCATACATGTTATTGTTCTCTTCTTCATGAGATTCAGCCATGTAAAAAAATATTGCTTAGAGCAATACTCCATGTGAACACACAAGGGTTCTCCATCCCTAGGAGGTGAGGCAAAAACCATCATAGGGGATTGAACTTTTACTTCAAACTTTGAAAGGCCACCTGTCGCAGGAACACCACTGATTCTGACTTCTTCGGTGAAATCATTGTCAACATGATCCAATAGACCTTGGGGTGGAATTCAACTGCAGAGACAGCTCCTTTTTGTTTGCTACGAGAAGCTGAGGCATGGGTTTTCTTCTTTGATAGGTTCGCCTCATCTAGATCATCTATTGGAGTATCCTCATATTCTTCCATGCTGTCTTTGTCAGTCAGGTGAGGATCTTCCTCAAATTCCTTCTCTTCATCTTTGTTGTTGTGAGAATCTTCCTCAACTCGGTCATCGTCATTATCATCTCCTTCTTCTCCAATCTGATCAAAGCCTTCCACTGAGAAGAACAAAATACATAATTTTTTCTTCAGCTCCACCAATCTCTCAAAAGGAATTTTAGTTGGATCTCTACAGTCCGCTTTCACACGGATGACCTTGTAAAAGCTTTTGAAAATGCCATTCCAATCCACATCCACAAGGATACCAAAGCATGAGGTAATCTGAGCAAATACCTTCCAAGCACACCATTTTGGTGGAATTCCTTCAATCTGGACCCAAGTTTTAGTCAGCTCTCCAAAAGTATAAAGCATACCTTGCCATTCAGCCACCTTTACAAACACTCCATCAATAGGTAAGTCAAACAGAGGGAATTCAATCAGATCTGCCACATTCTTCCACGGGAGAAACCGCAGAAGGAACTTCTTACTTTCTAGTTCTCTGATATGCCACGGCCACTCCTTGTTCTTGCAAAAGATACCATTCAGTTGCATCAGTAGTTCAGAGGCACAAACCTACCCTCTCACCACATGAAGTAGAACATAGTTCCTATAATTCATCCAACTTGATTCCGCATCCACATGGACATTAATATGGTAGAATCCCAGACATACAGCCGCACTACCAAAGTACGTGCTTGTAGAATGTTGTAGAGCACATGTCGCACAGTTTTTCACATTGTGCCCCCACCCACCCACCCCCCACCCCCACACAGATGCAACACTTCTTGGGTTCAATGTAGTTACCAATGTAATGTCCACGCCAACTACAGTTGAAGCATGTCATGTCTTTGTACCTTGATACAATGCTTGAGTAGTAGATGCACGAGGGACAGCCGGCACTTGATTTTTCGCAGCCACCCCCCACCCTTGGTCGCAGCCTTGATCGGCTTCAAGGCAGCAGGTGGAGGAGGTGGGGGAGGTTGGGTCTTCTCTCCTTAGGCAGGCAGAGTATTCTAATTAATCTCACGACATGGTGGCCGTTGCTAGAGACGACCTTTGTCCATCTTAGTCTTGACCACATCACCAAACGACCGCGAGCCCGGTCCGATCCCCTCCACCGAAGGCTTGAAGATGGTCGGGGTACGATCAAAACGTCCTACATGCTCAATAGGGAAGCATTCATCTCTCGAGAATTCTCTAGATCGGAAGAGGTCATTCCTAATCCAGAACAGTTTAGGGATGGCGTAACTAGGGTTTGGAGGGGATGAGTATCTATGAATATAAGGCCGGCGGCGCACTTGGGAGGGGACAACCCACAGTTTCCCGACAAAATTTGTAACCTCCTCCTCTAAGTCACTTTCCAAAAGGGAAGACAGTTTTCGAAAAATCACTTTCCGTCTGACCATACATCCACGGATGAAGGGTGCAAGAACCACAGTTGCTCAACATGCACACGTTTTTGGGTCTCCGGTGATTTTGGAGTAATCACTTCATCCCCCCGAAACCTGGTTGGAGATTGTAAACGGACGAGAGTAGAAACTCCGATGACAGGACTGGCAACAAAAACATTGGGATCTGAAACTTCTCCATCATAAATTTTGACCAGTCGGTCACCATCATCCCTCCCACTATGAACACAAGTTCTAGGGATATTAATGCGACATTTTCTTACCTTACTCCGATGAGAAAAGAGCTCACCACAGTCTCCTGGCCATGGCGAGGGTTCCAAATAGAAAAGATGCAGTTCTTCGCCCGCACGACGTGCCCGCATCTCCGTGCCAAGCATTAATCAACGAGCACACCCACAGGAGCCCGAAATTTCAAGGCATGCGGGGCGGGACGATCCCCGACGGCAGCACGCCGGGGAGGGAGATTGGCCAGTTTGAGCATCGACAGCGGCAAAATGTTGAGGCGAGAAGGACTCTCCGCCTTGAATTGCCTCCATCTCGCAGCCTCACCCGGATCCGCCTTCTCCGCCTCTTCAATCTACAAGAAATCAGTCTGTGTTCCATACCCCCGTCGTCGCCACAAAAACGGGCTCGCTACTCGAAGGTGGACATGCGGATGATCGCCAACATGATCTCCCGCCATCTGGAGCGGTCAAGGAAATGGCCGTGCACCACTCGCAACATCTCAGTGTGCGCTTCCGGAGAGTGGAGATCGATCTTCGGCAGCATATCCACCGGAATTGGCGCCGGAGGGGGCCATAGGAGCCGCCACCCTTGTCGCGGGATGCACCTGCCGCGCGTGTCCACCCTGACGTCTCCCGACCATCTTCCCCTTGAATCTGATACTTGGAGCTCACAGTGTGAGTTGGGAGAGGTAGAGCGGTGGAATTAAGGCGAGCGGGCGAGGCACGGGGACCATTAATGGCAGACGGCGGGGCAATCAAGGTCGCCCCGCGGTCGTATTTGTCGTGAGCGGTTGCTTCCATCCTCATGGAGGGGTCTAGGTTCTCCACGAGTGTCATATCTATGGAGGCTCGGATACTTGTTGAAGGAACAAGAAAAATGGGGTGATGAGAGAGCAGGACAAGCGTGGTTCAATGCCAATCCCCTTACCTCTCTCTCTCTCTATCTATCGACCTCCCTCCCCTGTCCCCTCCCCCTCCTCTCTCTCTCCCTCCGTCCCTCCCTCTCTCTTTCTCTCTCTCCCTCTCGCTCTTTCCGCTCGCCATTGCGGGGGGTATGTAATGAATGAACGATGTCACACTATTAATATAAATGTTCAAGTGAAAGATCACTCCCCGTTGATTGCTCAAAAAAAAATCTATTGTCACTTTTATCCAATTCTCCTAGGTGTTTGTGATTTAGTTATGAACATTATGGGAGTACTAAGGAGTATTCAGCAAAACCGCAAAAGCAACTCCCACTCTAAATTGTGAAGTGTTTCTCGGTTCGAAAAGAAGTATGAAGCATTAGGGTATTTTTTTAGAAGTAGGGTACTATTATTATTAGGTTGTCATCGGGAGCAGGGTCTAGCTCGGTTGCAGCAAGAGAGGCATCCATCTCGCATGCGCGGCGCTATAGCGGGCCTGCCCATTAGTTGCTACGAAGTATCTTCTTTCGTTCATTCATTTTTCTTTCCTTTTTTCTTCTTTTATAACTTTTTCATAAATTCAATAAATAAAATTGTTTAAATAAAAAATTAAAGCATCCATATAGTTAAAACATGTTCACACAATGAAAAATTAACGTTCACACAATTTTAAAACATAATTAATAGCATTAAGAACTGGTTATCACATTTAAACATTGTTTACATGCTTCAAAGCAATATTCGTGACATTTAAACAATATTTACATAGTAAAAATCATTTAATTTTTCAAAAATGTATCACGCATTTCATAAAACGAATGTTACATTTCAAAAATATATACAAGGTAAAAAACTGTTTGGATGATTAAATGTATAGTTACATGTCATTCAAAAAAACGTTCACGTGTTTCGAGGATATGTTTGTGACATTTTAGAAAAATGTTTGAACAGTGTAGAAAAAGTTGACGTGGTTTAAATGATGTTTCATTAAATTTTAAAATTGTTCCCTGTGTATTCAATATTTTTAAGCATTAATTTGAAAAAATGTATATTTGATAAATGTTTATCTTGTATTTGAGAAATGTTCAACATGTATCAACAAATTTTTATGAGTGTACATCATAAAATACAACGTGCACTTAAAAAGGCCGACATGTATTTGAGAAAAATGAAAAGGAAAAAAGGATAGAGAAAACGGGAAAGAAAACCGATATAAGGAACATTTTTATAAGTAAGAGATACCCCTTGCAAAGATCACTCCCATCCTACATGTGCGCCACTTGTTCCAATCTATGAGTTTTCTTTGTTGGTAGATCCATTATTCAAACTGTTTATCTCTTAACCGCGCGTTCAAATCCCATGCCATTTTGCCCATTGGATTTGTCGCGTTGAGATCTTCAAAACTAGTACCCATGTTGATAAGCTTCAACATTTTTTTATAGAAGAAACCAAAGAAACAAAATGCAAACATTGTTTTGATTTTCCAATAGGCACAACTTTGCCTCTCGCGGATGCAACTCTGTGCCTCCACGAGAGCAAATATGTGATTCATGTGGAAGCAAAAAATGTGTTGTTTTCTCTTTTTCAAGAAGTAAATTTGTGCCTCCATGAAAAACAAGAATGTGCCTCCCGTAGAAGCAGAAAAAAATATGTGCGTGTGTGTGCGTATGGTGGAGGGAGGTGGTTGAAATTTGTTTTTCTTCAAAAACTTGGGAAAAATGGGCGATAACTGAAAAACTAAAAAAAGAATAAATCATCTAAAACCCGAAAACGCATATATTGTTTCAAAAAAATCTTGAAATAGCGCCTAACATGTGACACGTGACAACAACTGAAAGTGTGTCAAGTGGCGTGCTTTAGCCCCACTAAAGTGACCTGTTTTTTAAGAATCATGACAATTTTTAAGAATCATGACAATGAGAAACATTTCACTAACTTTTTTCTATATTAAATGGTTACTAAAGGGCCGATGCTACGCGTAATGATGCCTGAGTTCTGCCAAAAATCAACCGGGTATGCAGTCGTTCGATATGTCCAAATCGGACGTCTCTCGCCAACTTTGATGAGCAACAACCAGCTAGCTCTCGGGTGCACCGTTGTTGCGTTATTTGATTTGATGTACGGGGCGATACGAATGTTCGACAAACTTCGATGTCCGGTTACGGGGACCTCATCAAAACTCGCAGCTTTGGTCAATTTTGTCTATTTTCCATGCTATTACTCACTGATTTTCGGTCCCAGGAAGATACGACCATTCGGGGATTTTTGGGGTCCGATTATGGGGACCTCGTCATAACTCGCAGATTTGGTCTATTCTGGCTAGTTTTGTATGCATTTACTCACTACGTTTGGGTCCCGGAGCGCTACAAACGTTCGGGGAACTCCTGGGTCCGTTTATGGGGACCTCGTCAAAACTCGTAGATTTTATACATTTTGACCAGTTTTATATGCTATACTCAATGATTGTAGGTCCCAGGGGGATCCAAACATTCCGCGAACTCTAGGGACCGGCTACGGGGAACTCATCAAGACTCGCAGATTTTGTCCATTCTGGCTAGTTTTGTATGATATTACTCACTGATTTTGGGTCCTCGGGCGATCTAAACGTTCCGTTAACTTCGGGGACCGGTTACGGGGACCTCTTCAAAACTCGAAGATTTCGTCCATTCTGGCCAGTTTTCTATGCTATTACTCACTGATTTTGGGTCACGGGGGATACAAACATTCGGGAAACTTTGGTGTTCAGTTAAGGGGACATTCTGCAAACTCTGGGGACCGGTTACGGGGACCTCGACAAAACTCGAAGATCTTCTCCATTTTGGCCAGTTTTCTATGCTATTACTCACTGATTTTGGGTCCCGGGGTGATACGAACATTCTGTGGACTCCGGGGACCGGTTACGGGGACCTCATCAAAACTCATTGATTTTGACCATTCTGACTAGCTTTCCATGCTATTACTCACCGGTTACGGGGAACTATGTGGTCCAGTTACGGGGACCTCATCAAAACTCGCATATTTTATACATTCTGACCAGTTTTGTATGCTATTACTCACTGATTTTGGTTCCCGAGGCGATCCAAACGTTCAGCGAACTCTCGGGGCGGGTTACGGGGAACTCGTCAAAACTCGCAGATTTTGTCCATTCTGGTCAGTTTTCTATGCTATTACTAGCTGATTTTATATCCCGAGGTGATAAGAATGTTTCGCGAACTCCGGGGATCGGTTATGACGACGCAGATTTGGTTCATTCTCGCCAGTTTTGTATGATATTACTCACAGATTTTGGGTCCCGGGGCAATCCGAACGTGTCGACACTCGAAGATTGCGTCCATTCTAGCCAGTTTTCTACGCTACTACTGAGTGATTTTGGGTCCCGCGGAGATACAAATTGTGACAGCCCGATGCCGACGTTCCAGAAGATTCCCCCTCTTTCCGTTTTCGTCGTGTGGCTTATTTAATTTGTCGTGTCATCATCGCATCATGCGCATCATCTGCATGGCATCGGCATCTCCGTTGCCGCCAGTTTTCAAACGTTGCATCCGTTGTTAGTTGCCGGTTCTCGTCGTTGTCCGTTCTGAGCCCGACCGCACACGCACGCGCCCGCGGCACCGTCGTAACCCTGTTTTTAAAGCGTGTTTAATACTTTCTCCGATTGAGATGGAGTTTGTCGTGCGGTATTATTTATATATAGCTAGGTCGCCTGTCGAATTTCGTCGCGATCGGAGACCGTCTCGTACCCGAACGGTCGACCGTAGCGGCACCGCATTCGGGCTACCGTCGGACGTTTGTCGGTGTTTTTAAAAATTCGTGTCGCGCCGCCCGTTCACCTCTCGTCTCTGGATGTCTACACAACGCGGCCACTTAGCACGTCCCGCGTTCGGAATTGTTTAAATCCGACTGCGCGGTTGAAACTGGGGCGAAAACTGCTAAACCTAGCCCCCCCATTTGTTATAAATAAACCCCTCCTAAATCTTAGGCAGCTAACCCTAATCCCACCTCGGGATCCGCGCCGCCCCACCTCTCCTCCTCTCCACGCAGCACTCTCTCCCCTGCCAGCCGCCGGGCCCGTGAGCCCGAGAGAGGCCCGCCCGAGCCCATCTGGCCCCGAGCGCCGCCGCGCCTCCCTGCCTCCCGGAGCGTGTCGCCGCCGTCGCATCCCGGCGCCGCCCCTCGCCGGCAGCCGCAGCACCGCCAGCTCCTCCTGCAGCCTTGCCTCTCCGCCGCCCCGCTCCACATTAGGCCGCCGCCTCGCGCCTCCCGCCGGCCTGCCCCGCTGCCCGCACCTTCCCCCGCCGCGAGCTCGCCGCCTGCCCTTGCCCGACCGCCCCTCCGGTCGCCGTCGCCTCCAACGGCCAAATCCGGCGCTGGACAACGGGATCCGACCGGATCCCCTCCCCGTCATGGCCCTGCGCCCCGTGGTGCCCCCCCCCCTCGCCGGCCGCCGTGGCAGGTGCCCAGCGCCGCCGCTCGGGATCGAGCACGGGATGGGCAGCGCCCGTCAGCGCCCGCGTGGGCCGCCCTCCCGCACTGGCCGAGCCGGCCCAGCCTCCGCAGTGGCCCAGCACCGAGCCGGCCCAGCTCCCCAGCTGCCTCCTCCCGTCCAGATCCGGCCCAAGAGGCCCACCCCGAGGTGAGGTCTAATCCTCGTCCTGTTAGTTTTTTTCTGTTGCGCCTCAGGTTCGGCCCGTTAGAGCTTAATAGCTTTTCTTTCGATTAGTTGCATTTCAGGAGATAAACGTATATTGTTTCACCCGTAACTTTTAATCCGTAAGTCGGATCGCGATGATTTTTATATGCTTTTCGTGTAGATTTGCGCGTAGAACCCGTTTATAGAACTCGCACATTTAATTGACGTAGTTTTACGCGCCAACCGCCTAGTTTAACGTGTTGTCTAGATAGGATAGTGCCCATATTTATTTTTCCGCGCGAGTTTGAATTGTTCGTATGCCGTAGAATAAATGCCCATGTTTTAGGAATCATTTTTGCAGGTATTTTAGAGTAGCTGTAGGTATTTTGCGCGTAGTGATTTGCAGTAGTTTATTTTCCCGTGTGTAGATTATTTTTCTCGCATTTAATGTGTGGCATTATTTTGTGTTGCAAACCCCACATATTTTATATGTTTTCGGGGTAGAAAAATCCCATGGATTTTTCTGTGCAATTAGTTTTAGCTTTCGAGTAAGTTAGTTCGCGAGATATTTTGCTAAGTTGCCCTTTTGTTTAATTCGTAGGATTTATTCCGTGTGTCGTTTGACGGAGTTGTCAACTAGAGAGTTGATCTTGGATATTTTGTTTAGCCCCTGGTATTTTTGGTTGCAATAGAAATGCATGTTTAGGTGTGGTTTGACTGCCCTCAAGTTGCTAGAAATAGTGCTGTTTAGAAGACCTGAAATATTTCTAAGTCTGGAATCTGTTATTATTTTGTTGCTGTCTTGTCTTGCTTGCATCTTGTGATCTGTAGCTCTTTTGAGGTTGGTCCAATGGAGTTAGTTGTACCCCTTGTGTTTCTCTAGCATGCTGTGAAGTTTCATGCCATTTGGAGTCCTGTAGCTATAGGTTTTGCTGCTGTCAATATTGCTTCAGGCTGAAAACTGCACTTTCGTGAAGTGTAATTTTCACTAAGTCTGAAATAGTGTGTGGGAAGCCATTTTGTGACTTCTTTCCCTAGTGTTCCTTGCTGCCATGCTAGTTGTTGTTAGTTGTTCGTAGTAGTGCTTCTTGCCCTCTTTCATGCCATGCCTTGCTTGAGCATATCGGAGTTGTGTAGCCCGTAGTTGTGGGCGTAAGATATGCTATGTGGTTGATTTTGGCAGATTGTATTTATTTCTTGTTTAGCTCGTAGTTGATGAACCGTAGCTCCGATTTGATCATGTCCTACATGAAACTTGATTAGAATCTAGTGTAGTTTCATGTTCTCTTGCTGTTTGTATGTTTTAAAGTGCTCGTGACCGTCGTTGTACACATATTGCATTCATGCCATCATATCTTGCGGAGCATGTATCTTTTGATCCGTAGCTCCGTTGGAGATGTTCTTTATGTGTAGATTGCTTGAAATGACGCGTAGAATCACGTGAACCTATTTGTTTTGCTGTTTAACAACTAATTAAAAGCATTAGTTCAGATCTGGTCAGAATTGTAAAGTAACATGTGAGGTCGTTTCGGAGGTGCTATATGACATTTCCGACCTCAATTAAAATGCCTAGATAGGTAGATTAATTGCGCTTCACCTCTTGCCATGTTTAACCACATTTAATATTGTCGTGTATCTAACCGGTATAGAACTAAATAATTAAATGTGGAGTTTCGTCAATATGCAACTCGTTGCATATTGAACTTCACTTTATGTGTAGTGTTTGTTTGTGTGGAATTGTCATGTCGTGACTTGCATGTATTCAGCTGCTCATGCATCATTTGTGTTGTGCATCATGTGGTGAATTTCGTGTGTTGATTTGTGTTTCCGGGTTGCTTCGTCACGATAGAGTTCCGCAAGCGTGTCGGATGTGAGGACCCGTTCGTCTACGTCGGTTCGTCTGCTTCACGGATGCATTCTTCTTCCAAGCGGGATCTCAGGCAAGATGATCATTTCCCCAAATACCATTACTATCATTGCCATGCTAGTTTTTACCGTTTCTACCGATTATGTCTCGTTGCCTACCACATGTTAAATATCAGCCTCTCAACAATGTCATGAAACCTTCAACCTGTTCGACCTAGCAAACCACTGATTGGCTATGTTACTGCTTGCTTACCATGTTGTTAGCGTTGCTAGTTGCAGGTGCAGATGCTTCCATGTGAAAACATGGGTTCCTTGTCATATCACCATATTTAATGCTATTTAATTTAATGCACCTATATACTTGGTAAAAGGTGGAAGGCTCGGCCTTTCTAGCCTGGTGTTTTGTTCCACCTTTGCCCCCTTAGTTTCGGCTACCGGTGTTATGTTCCATAAACGAGCGCTCCTAACACGATCGGGGTTGTTATGGGGACCCCCTTGATAATTCGTTTTAGATTAAAGCTGGTCTGGCAAGGCCCAACATTGGTACTACATTTGCCCAACATAATAACTTGATAAAATTGAAATGCATAGGGAGTTAGCGCTACCCGAGGAGTAATTCTACGTAATACAGGGGGGCCAGTGCTGTTGGTGCTGGTCCAAAACTAGAGCCGTTTGCGGGGCCAACCTGGGGCAACTCGGGAGATTTCTATCAGGCCACCGTACGCTGTGCTTATTCGTCGTGTCGTGAGAACGAGATACGCGGCTCCTATCGGGATCGTCGACACGTCGGGCGGCCTTGCTGGATTAGTTTTACCTTTGACGAGATATCTTGTGCATCGGGATTCCGGTGATGCTTTGGGTAATCTCAGAGTTGAGGTTTTCCACTAGGGAATCCGACGAGATCGCGAGCTTCGTGATTGAGGATTTCCATGCGGCTTGTGGTAATTTGTGATGGACTAGTTGGAGCACCCCTGTAGGGTTAAATCTTTCGAAAAGCCGTGCCCGCGGTTATGTGGCAACGTGGAAGCTTTGTTTAACACTGGTTCTAGATAACTTGAAGTTAACTTAATTAAAAACTTGCCAACTTTGTGCGTAACCATGACTGTCTCTTTCGTGAGTTCCTTCTCCGATCGAGGACACGGTGGGCTTATGTCTGACGTAGGTAGGTGTTCAGGATCATTCATTTGAGCATCTGTAGTTCACGTCCGCTATGCGTAGATCTTCCCCCTCTTATTTCTTGTACTCGTAAGTTTAGCCACCAAATATATGCTTAGTCGCTGCTGCAACCTCACCATTTAACCTTAACTCACCCATTAAGCTTTTCTAGTCTTGATACCTTTGGAAATGAGATTGGTGAGTCCCCTGTGGCTCACAGATTACTACAACACCAGTTGCAGGAACAGGTAAAGGTTACTTGACGCGAGCGCGTTGATTGTTCATTTGGAGTTGCTTCTTCTTCTTCATCGATCTAGGATGGGTTCCACGCCGGCAGCCTGGGATAGCAAGGATGGACGTCGTTCTTCTTTTGTCGTTTATTTTCGTCCGTAGTCGGACCCTGCTCTTACTCTTCATAATTATGTAATGTACTGATGTGACTCTGATGTAGCTTGTGGCGAGTGTAAGCCAATTCCATATATCTCTTATTTTCGGTACATGTACTTGTAACGATATCCATTCTTGCGACACGACGAGATGCGCTTCTATCCCTGACGAAGCCTTCGTGCCAAATTGAGGATAGGGTCGCATCTTGGGCGTGACACAAATGCTCCGCGAACTCCGGGGATAGGTTACGGGAACCTTGTCAAAAGTCGCAGAATTGGTCCATTCTGGCCAGTTTTGTATGCTATTACTCACTATGTTTAGGTCCCGAGGCGCTACAAACATTCGAGGAACTCCTGGCTCCGGTGACGGAGACCTCGTCAAAACTCGCAGATTTTATACATTCTGGCCAGTTTTGTATGCTATTACTCACTGATTTTGGGTCCCGGGGTGACCCAAATATTTCGCGAACTCTTGGGACCGGTTACGGGGAACTCATCAAAATTCGCAGACTTGGTCCATTATGGACAGTTTTTTATGATATTAACTACTGATTTTGGGTCCCGGGGTGATCCGAACGTTCCGCAAACTCTAGGGACCGGTTACGGGAACCTACACAAAACTCGAAGATTTGGTCCATTCTCGCAAGTACTCCATGTTATAACTCACTTATTTTGGGTCCCGGTGCGATCCGAATGTTCGAGGAACTTCGGTGTCTGGTTACGGGGACCTCGTCAAAACTCGCAGAGTTTGTCCATTCTGGCCTGTTTTCCATGTTATAACTTACTAATTTTGGGTTCTGGAGCGATCCGAATGTTCGGGGAACTTCGGTGTCCGGTTACGGGGACCTCGTCAAACTCGCAGATTTGGTCCATTCTGGCCAGATTTGCATGCTATTACTCACTGTGTTTGGGTCCCGGGGTGCTACAAACATTCGGGGAACTCCTGGGTCCGGTTACGGGGACCTCATCAAAACTCCCCAAAGGTCCCCGGAACCTAGTTTCGTATGATATTACTCATAGATTTTGGGTTCCGGGGCGATATGAACGTTCCGCGAACTCTCGGGACCGGTTACGGGGAACTCGTCAAAACTTTTAGATATAGTCCATTATGGCCAGTTTTCTATGCTATTACTCACTGATTTTGGGTCCTGGGGAGATACGAACGTTTCGCGGACTCCGGGGACCGGTTAAAGGGACCTCGCAAAACTCGCTGATTTGGTCTATTCTAACCACCTTTCCATGCTATTACTCACTAATTTTGGGTCCTAGGGCGATACGAATGTTCGGGGAACTTTGGGGTCCGGTTATGGAGACCTCATCAAAACTCGCTAATTTTATACATTCTAACTAGTTTTGTATGCTATTACTCACTGATTTTGGGTCCCTGGGTGATACAAACGTTCCGCGAACTTTGCGAACCGGTTATGTGGAACTCGTCAAAACTTCTAGATTTTGTCCATTGTTTTCTATGCTATTACTCACTGATTTTGTGTCCCAGGTGATAGGGACGTTCCACAAACTCCAGGGACCGGTTACAGGGACCTCGTCAAAACTCGCAGATTTGGTCCATTCTTGCAAGTTTTCTATGCTACTACTCACTGATTTCGGGTCCCGGGGCGATACGAAGGTTTCACGAACGCCGGCGGCCGTTACTGGGACCTCGTCAAAACTCGCAGATTTGGTTCATTCTGACTAGTTTTGTATGCTACTACTCATTGATTTCGGGTCCCGGGGCGCTACAAACGTTCGGGGAACTCCTCGGTCCGGTTACAGGGACCTCGTCAAAACTCGCAGATTTTATATATTCTGACCAGTTTTGTATGCTATTACTCTCTGATTTTCGGTCCCGGGGCGGTCCGAACGTTCGGGGAACTTCGGTGTCCGATTACGGGGACCTCATCAAAACTCGTAGATTTAGTCCATTCTGGCCAGTTTTGCTTGCTATTACTCACTGTGTTGTGCTCCTGGTGTGCTACAAACATTCGGGCAACTCGTGGGTCCGGTTACGGGGACCTCATAAAAACTCGCCGATTTTATACATTCTGGCCAGTTTTGTATGCTATTACTCACTGATTTTGGGTTTCGGGGCGATACGAACGTTCCGCGAACTCTAGGGACCGGTTAGGGGGACTCGTCAAAACTCGTAGATTTGGTCCATTCTGGATTGTTTTGTATAGTATTACTCACTAATTTTGGGTCCCGGGGTGATTTGAACGTTCCCCAAACTCCGGGGACCAGTTAAAGGGACCTCGTCAAAACTAGAAGATTTGGTCCATTTTGGTATGTTTTCTACGCAATTACTCACTGATTCTGGGTCCCGGGGTGTGATACATCTCCAACGTATCTATATTTTTTTATGGTTCCATGCTATTATCTTGTCAAACTTTGGATGTTTAGTATGCCTTTTATATCTTTTTTTGGGACTAACTTATTAACTCAGTGCCAAGTGCCAGTTCCTGTTTTTTCCATGTTTTTTTACCCTTTTTAGAGGAGGATTTTAAACGGAGTCCAAATGGAACGAAACTTCCAAAAAGATTTTTTCCGAAACAGAAGAAGATCGGGGAACTTGAGAACCAAGGCACGGAGCCACCAGGGACCCCACAAGCCCCCTAGCCGCGGCCAGGGGGCCCGCGCTTCCCAGGCTTGTGGGATCCCGTGGCCACCTCTGCCCTAGGTCTTTCGCCTATATATTCCCAAAAATTCCAGAAAAAATCAGGAGATCATCGAAAGTACTTTTCCGCCGCCGCAAGCTTCTGTCTCCGCAAGATCCCATCTGGGCACGTTCTGGTGCCCTGCCGGAGGGGGATTCGGATACGAAGGGCTTCTTCATCAACACCATGACCTCTCTGATGATGTGTGAGTAGTTCACCATAGACCTACGGGTCCATAGCTAATAGCTAGATGGCTTCTTCTCTCTCTTGGATCTTCAATACAAAGTTCTCCATGATCTTCATGGAGATCTATCCAATGTAATCTTCTTTTGCGGTGTGGTTGTCGAGATCCGATGAATTGTGGATTTATGATGAGATTATCTATGAATCTTATTTGAGTTTCTTCTGGTCTCTTTTATGCATGGTTTCATATCCCTGTAATTCTCTTTGAGTTGTGGGTTTTGTTTGGCCAGCTAGATCTATGATTCTTGCAATGGGAGAAGTGCTTGGTCTTGGGTTCATACCGTGCGGTGACCTCACCCAGTGACAGAAGGGTTAGCGAGGCACGCATGGTGTTGTTGCCATCAAGGGTAAAAAGATGGGGTTTTCATCATTGGTTTGAGATTATCCCTCTACATCATGTCATCTTGTTTAAGGCGTTACTCTGTTCGTCATGAACTCAATACACTAGATGCATGCTGGATAGCGGTCGATGTGTGGAGTAATAGTAGTAGATGCAAAACGTATCGGTCTCCTTGTCTCGGACGTGATGCCTATATGTATGATCATTGCCTTAGATATCGTCATGACTTTGCGCGGTTCTATCAATTGCTCGACGGTAATTTGTTCACCCACCGTAATATTTGCTATTTTGAGAGAAGCCTCTAGTGAACACTATGGCCCCCGGGTCTACTTCTCACCATATTTTCAGCCTTACTCTTTTACTTCGTTGCACTTTCCGCCTTCAGATCTCACTTTGCAATCAATCTTGAAGGGATTAACAACCCCATTATAGTGTTGGGTGCAAGCTCTTTTGTGTTTACGTAGGAACTCTGGACTTGACGATATTCTCCTACTGGATTGATACCTTGGTTCTCAAAGTGAGGCAAATACTTACTGCTCCTGTGCTGCATCACCCTTTCCTCTTCAACGGAAAAACCAACGCAACCCGAGTCTCCGTCAACATGTCAATCTCTGGCACTGTTGTTTGTTGTTGTAGCAGAAGAATTTCCGGCGCCGTTGCCGGGGAGATTCAAGTCAAGAACTCATCCAAGTAAGTGTCGCAAACTCATCTCTTGCATTTACTTTTTTTGCCTCTCGTTTTCCTCTCCCCCACTTCTGAAAAACAAAAATTTACAAAAAAATATTTGCCCTTTTCTTCGTTTGCCCTTTTCCTCGTTTGCCCTTTTCTCTGTTTGCCTTTTTCGTTCGCCCTTTTCTCTCGCTTGCTTTCTGTTCGCTTGTCTGCCTGCTAAGACCTGTATGGCCAAACCAAGGGATTTTGATGCTCACTATGCAAGGTTGGAAGAGATTGAAACTAGGTTAAAGGCTTCATGTCTACACAGTTTGAATACAACAGTTACTTTCGTAGAGAATTGAAGGAGAAAAAATCTTTTTTGGCTTTTATGAATAAAGAAGTTGATAATATGGCCAAAGAATTCCTTGCACTAGATTCTTAGCTTGCTCGTCTTGAAAAATTGGTAGGCCAGATTTCTGATAAACAGGCTACTTTAGTCAATAAAATGGATGCTAAACCTGAAATTTTTGATGAGAATCATGAAGATCTTAAAGTGCTTGGTGTGACTACCAGTGAATCTTTGTTTTCTTGTGTCAAACCTAATGATGATGGGGCTGTATATGAATCCACTTTGGTTGAAAAACGCCCCAATGATTCGGAGTCCATCTATCTTGATGCTAAAAGCATTGAAAGTGGAGTAGAAGATATTAAAACTTTGAGTAGTAATGAAATTACTACTTTGGATTTCAAGGAATTCAATTATGATAGTTGCTCCTTGATTGAATGCATTTCCTTGATGCAATCTATGCTAAACTCTCCACACGCTTATAGCCAAAACAAGGCCTTTACCGATCATATCGTCGAGGCTATGATAAAATATCTTGAAGAGAAACTTGAATTGGAAGTCTCTATCCCTAGAAAGCTTCATGATGAGTGGGAACCTACTATAAAAATCAAAATCAAAAACTATGAATGCAATGCTTTGTGTGATTTGGGTGCTAGTGTTTCCGCGATTCCAAAGTCTTTATGTGATGTTCTGGGTTTTAATGAGATTGCAGAGTGTTCTCTTAATTTGCATCTTGCAGATTCTACTGTCAAGAAACCCATGGGAAGGATCAATGATGTTCTTATTATTGCAAATAGGAACTATGTACTCGTGGATTTCATTGTGCTTGACATTGATTGCAATCCTACATGCCCTATTATTCTTGGTAGACCTTTCCTTAGGACTATCGGTGCAATCATCGATATGAAGGAAGGGAATATTAAATTTCATTTTCCTTTGAAAAAGGGCATGGAGCACTTTCCTAGAAAGAAAATAAGATTGCCTTATGAATCCATGATGAGGGCTATTTATGGTTTGAGTACCAAAGACGACGATACGTGATTCTATCGCCATATGCCTAGCTAAGGGCGTTAAACAATAGCGCTTGTTGGGAGGCAACCCAATGAATTTATTTCTGTTTTGTTGTGTTCACACCATCATAATTCTGTTATGATTGTGTTTTTTGTGTTTCTTTTTGTGTTTCAGCCAAGCAAAACCTTTATGACTAGTCTTGGTGATGGTTGTTTAATCCTGCTGGAAAAAGACAGAAACTTTTTGCTCACGAGATCATTTTTCATTTTTATTCAGAAAGAGATTTTGCGTTGATTCATTTTTCTTCTAGTTTATATGCCTTTTTCCCAGGCAGTCGTAATTTTTCAGAATTTTTGAGGTACCAGAAGTATACGAAGTATACAGATTGCTACACACTGGTCTGTTTTTGACATATTTTGTTTTTGTTGAGTTGGTTGCTTGTTTTGATAAAACTATGGATAGTATCGGGGGTACTAGCCATGGAAAAGTGAGAATACAGTAATCTAACACCAATATAAGTAGAAATCAAGATTGCTACAGTACCTAAAGAGGTTGTAGTTTGTTTTCTTGTGCTAATGATATCACGAGTTTCTGTTTAAGTTTTCTGTTGTGAAGTTTTGAAGTTTTGGGTGATGTTCTCATGGACAAAGGGATAAAGAGTGAAAAGAGCTCAAGCTTGGGGATTCCCAAGGCATCCCAAGCCAAATTCAAGGACACCAAAAAGCCTAAGCTTGGGGATGCCCCGGGAAGGCATCCCCTCTTTCGTCTTCAATCCATCGGTAACATTACTTGGAGCTATATTTTTATTCACCACATGATATGTGTTTTGCTTGGAGCGCCTTGTATCGTAGGAGTCTTTTCTTTTTGTTGTGTCACAATCATCCTTGCTGCACACCTTTTTGAGAGAGAGACATGCACTCATCGTGATTTTTCTAGAATGCTCATCGTGTTTCACTTATATCTTTTGAGCTAGATAATTTTGCTCTATGTGCTTCACTTAGATCTTTTACAGCACGGCGGTGCGTGACTTGGTAGTTGGCATATGCTATGAAAGTAGTCCCAAAGATGATAGGTACCCAAAGAGGGTACAAAAACCTCCATCTTCATGTGCATTGAGTAGAAAGAGAAGTCTTGATTCCTCTCAATTAGTTTTGAGACATTGAGTTGGTAATATTAAGAGTTATGTTAGTAGGTTGTTGTGAATCTAGAAATACTTGTGTTGAAGTTAGTGATTCCCGTAGCATGAACGTATGGTGAACCGCTATGTTAGAAAGTTGGAGCATAATTGATCTATTGATTGTCATCCTTTGTGTTGAGGTCGGGATCACGCGATGGTTAACACCTACCAACCCTTCCCCTAGGAATATGCGTTTAGCACTTTGTTTCGATTACTAATAAAAACTTTCGCAACAAGTATGTGAGTTCTTCATGACTAATGTGAGTCCATGGTATAGATGCACTTTCACCTTCCACCATTTCTAGCATCTCTAATGCCGCGCAACTTTCGCCGGTACACAAACCCACCATATGCCTTCCTCAAAACAGCCACCATACCTACCTACTATGGCATTTTCATAGACATTCCGAAATATATTGCCATGCAACTCCCACCGTTACATCTCATGACTTGTGCGGTCACTCTCATATTGCCATTGCATGATCATAAGATAGCTAGCGAGATGTTTCAACGTCATACGCCAAGCTAGATCGTTGCACATCCCGGTACACTACCGGAGGCATTTCCTATAGAGTCATCATCGTTCTAAGCTTTGAGCTGTGAGTAAATAAAAGTCTGATGATCATCATTATTAGAGCATTGTCCCATGTGAGGAAAAAAAGAGGCCAAAGAGCCCAAATAAAAAAAAGAGAAAAAAGAGGCCCAAGAGCCAAAATAAAATTAAAAAAAGAAAGAGAAAAGGAGAGAAGGGACAATGCTACTATCTTTTTCCACACTTGTGCTTCATAATAGCACCATGTTCTTCACGATTGAGAGCCTCTCGTTTCGTCACCACCATATGCTAGTGGAAATATTTATTTTATAACTTGGCTTGTATATTCCAATGATGGGCTTCCTCAAATTACCCTAGGTCTTCGTGAGCAAGCAAGTTGGATGCACACCCACTAGTTCTCCTTTTGAGCTTTCACATACTTATAGCTCTAGTGCATCCTTTGTATGACAATCCCTACTCATTCACATTGATATCTATTAATGGGCATCTCCATAGCCCTTTGATACGCCGAGTCAGTGTGACCATCTCCTCCTTTTTTGTCTCACAACCACCACCACACTCTATTCCACCTAGAGTGCTATATCCATGGCTCACGCTCATGTATTGCGTGATAGTTATAAAAAGTTTGAGAAAGTAAGAGTGCGAAAACAATTACTTGGCCAATACCGGGGTTGTGCATGATTTAAATTAGTTGTGCGAGGATGATGGAGCATAGCCAGACCATATGATTTTGTAGGGATAACTTTCCTTGGCCTTGTTATTTTGAAAGTTCATGATTACCTTGCTAGTTTGCTTGAAGTATTATTGTTTTCATGTCAATAGCAAACTATTGTTTTGAATCTTACGGATCTGAACATTCATGTCACATGAAAGAAGTTACAAAGGACAACTATGTTAGGTAGCATTCCACATCAAAAATTCATTCTTTATCACTTCCCTACTCGAGGACGAGTAGGAGTTAAGCTTGGGATGCTTGATACGTCTCCAACATATCTATAGTTTTTTATGGTTCCATGCTATTATCTTGTCAAACTTTGGATGTTTTGTATGCCTTTTATATATTTTTTGGGTCTAACTTATTAACTCAGTGCCAAGTGCCAGTTCCTGTTTTTCCATGTTTTTTACCCTCTTCAGAGGAGGATTTTAAACGGAGTCCAAACGGAACGAAACTTCCAAGAAGATTTTTTTCCGAAACAGAAGAAGATCGGGGAACTTGAGAACCAAGGCAGGGGGCCACCAGGGACCCCACAAGCCCCCTAGCCGCGACCAAGGGGCACGCGCCTCCCACGCTTGTGGGCTCCCTCGTCCACCTCTGCCCTAGGTCTTTCGCCTATATATTCCCAAAAATTACAGAAAAAATCAGGAGATCATCGAAAGTACTTTTCCGCCGTTGCAAGCTTCTATCTCCGCAAGATCCCATCTGGGCACGTTCTGGTGCCCTGCCGGAGGGGGGATTCGGATACGGAAGGCTTCTTCATCAACACCATGACCTCTCCGATGATGCGTGAGTAGTTCACCATAGACCTACGGGTCCATAGCTAGTAGCTAGATGCCTTCTTCTCTCTCTTGGATCTTCAATACAAAGTTCTCCATGATCTTCTTGGAGATCTATCCGATGTAATCTTCTTTTGCGGTGTGTTTGTCGAGATCCGACGAATTGTGGATTTATGATCACATTATCTACGAATCTTATTTGAGTTTCTTCTGATCTCTTTTATGCATGATTTCATATCCTTGTAATTCTCTTTTATGCATGCTACTACTCACTGATTTTGGATCCTGGGGCGATACGAACGTTCTGTGAACTGTGGGGACCGCTACGGGAACCTCGTCAAAACTCGTAGATTTGGTCCATTCTAGCGAGTTTTGTATTCTACTACTCACGGATTTTGGGTCCAAGGGCGATACAAACATTTCATGGACTCCGGGGGTAGGTTACCAGGACCTCGTCAAAGCTCGCTGACTTTGGGTCCTTGGGCGATACGAACTTTCCTTAAACTTTGGGGACCTCTTACGGGGACCTCGCCAAAACTCGAATATTTGGACCATTCTGGCCAGTTCTGTATGATATTACTTAGTAATTTTGGGTCCCGGGGCGATCCGAACGTTCCACAAACTCTACGGACCGGTTACAGGGACCTCGTGAAAACTCGCAAATTTGGTCCATTCTAGCCAGTTTTCTATGATATTACTCAATGATTTTGAGTCGTGCGTGATACAAACGTCTCGCAAACTTCGGGGACAGGTTACGGGGACCTCGTCAAAGCTCGCAGATTTGGTCAATTCTAGTATGTTTTCCATGGTATTACTCACTTTGTTTGGGTCCCGGGGAGATCCGAATGTCTGGGGAACTCCTGGGTCCTATTATGGGGACCTCGTCAAAACTCGCAAATTTTATACATTCTGGCCAGTTTTGTATGCTATTACTCTTTGATTTTGAGTCCTGGGGTGATCTAAATGTTCCGCGAACTCTCGGGAGATGTTACGGGGAACTCGTCAAAGCTCGCATGTTTTGTCCATTCTGGCGAGTTTTCTATGCTATTACTCAGTGATTTTGTTTTCCGGAGTTATACGAATGTTCCACGAACTCCGGGGACCGGTTATGGCGACCTAGTCAAAACTCGAAGATTTGGTCCGTGCTGGCTAGTTTTGTATGATATTACTCATTGATTTTGGGTCCCGGGGCGATCCGAACGTTTCGCGAAATCCACGGACCGGTTACGGGGACCTCGTCAAAACTCGCAAATTTGGTCTATTTTGGTCAGTTTTCTATGCTATTACTAACTGGTTTTGGGTCCCGGGGCGATACGAACGTTCCGCGAACTCCGGGGACCGGTTACGTGGACCTTGCCAAAACTCCCAGATTTGGTCAATTCTGGCTAGTTTTCCATGCTATTACTCACTGATTTTGGGTCCTGGGTGATACGAACGTTCTGGGACCTTCGTGGTCCAGTAATGGGGACCTCGTCAAAACTCGCAGATTTTGTCCATTCTGGCTAGTTTTGTATGCTATTCTAAAGAACTTTATTATTTATAGACAAACTATGGTTAGTTTTAAAACCCAATTATAAAATTACCATTGAAAAAAATACATATAGATTACACGTTTGCACTTAGTTTATCCATGCATTAGATTAAAACTCAAGTAAAAATAACAGCGGACATTCACCTATGAACAGATTGAGAGAACTAAAACATGATAAAAAATTGTAGATACGTACATACCCAGTACAGGAATGTACCTTGAAGTGATTGAGGGCTTATGTACAGAGCCAAGATTTACGCAACAATACACATGTTGTGGTACAACTATATCTCGTATTCTAACTTCACACCTCAATATTTCTGTGAAGTACAACCATCAAAAATATCAAGTCAACGTATCTTATCATATCTGAAATTTACAACATGAAAATACTACTATGATCTATATTCAAAAAATAAGCCGAAGTGTCTTGTCAAATCTGCAATTTACAACATGAAAAGACCACTAATATCACTCTAGTATACACTATCTCAAAATCTCACAGGAACAAAAATATAGTAGCACACTACCATTTTCCCTTGCAAACGTACACAAATACAGAAACCCAATAGGAAATTCCTTTCACTTCACCACTCCCGGCCTTCCCTTTTGCCATTGCAGACACCTATGTGAAAATCTGACAGTAACAACAATGAGAGTGGCACACTACCATTCTCCCGTGCAAATATACAGAAACTCAAAAGGAAATGCCTTTCACTTCACCACACCGTGCCTTCCCTTTTTTCATTGCACACACCATCTTCTTCCTGTCCATCTTCTAGGTATCCCACTCGCAACTTACAATTAGTTGTAGGCCTTTCGACCAGTGAAGTATTGCGCTCCCCAATAGCAACAAAGGCAACACTTTGCAGCGATCTCTGATGGTCTGAACACGAAAATATAGCTCCAAAAATAGAAATTATCAAACTTCAATAACTAATCGCCACCAAATTCTAGACATTGATCGATGGATACTAAAAGTGAGATCCTATTTAACACACTGAATGGTGAATAACTAAAAAAGGATTTGCTTTAACCTTCATACCTTTAGCTGTGCTCAAGGTGAGGTCAGTTGAGTGGTAGAATGCGAGCATGAAGGGTGCGTCCTGATCATTGAATTTGTGAAGGAAGTAGTCAATAAATGAGCAAGCAGTAACAGCTTGCATCCTCCATTTCACGTGTTGAGCACCAAAATTAGGTGCATCCATTTTATGGTACTTGCCTCAAACACACACTTTGCCTCAATCACCTGTCAAGCAAAAACCGTCGATCAATTGAGATGAAACTGAAATACAGTATAAACCATTTGACTTTGCCTCAATCACCTCTCAAACTCTATTCTCTCCATAATTAATAATTAATATATGAGGCAAATCTTATTCATTCGTTCCAAAGTAGTAATAACTTCTCGGACAGCAAACCAAACTAATAGCTGCTTTAAAACTGCCCAACCAAAAAGCACAAACAAATAATCTTTGGAAAGCTTGAGACCTCCACTGCAACTTCTATTTGGAAACTCTGGAAATTATGTGCAGATCAGGCCAGACTTGGCCCAAACATTATTACTATTCAAAAAAACAATTCCTCTAATTATGTACAGAAGGAGCAGTAATGCTAAATGCTGCAGGACTGAACTACTATCCATTTCTACCTTACAACAAATGAAGGTTACAACGCCCCTCATCAGTTACCAACAAAATTTAGTACTATCCGAAGAATCATTTGGGTTAGGCCCAAACACGCATATTCTTACAGGAGGATGACGACTACCAAAACGAAATGAATGAAAGAACATTGAACTGCCATCTCCGGTTTTCCAAGCGGCAGGGACATACCTACTGTACTCACAACACTTGGCAGCAGTACGTCGAGAAAAGCACTCATGCCGAGGGGAGGAATTAGGAAGCGCAACAGCCTCCACCTGGTAGCAGACACGACCTGATGTATATGCGGCGGACACTATACCAATAGACACGAAATCATCTACTCACTGGCCAGCAAGTGTTGCAAGATCTTAAATTTCTATGAATGAATATTCATGCTTAGTTTCACTAATTGGTGTGGAGTCTGAAATGTTCATGTGTGTGTGTTGAAGAAGCGAACCACTGCATGTTTGTAAATTTACTGGAAGGGGATAGACACATAGGAACCTAAGGTAGTTGACACACAAGGACGCAATCAATGTCGCAAAATTGAAATGCTCATTGACCTATGAGCAAATAATTTGCACGTGTAATCAGCTATATATATTCTCTGATGGAGAATTAGCTATATACTACACCACAACAACACACATTAGGACGGTATCATGGAGCAAAAATTGAATGAAAAAAGCATATTCCAAATCCGGCCCATCAGTACCACGCTAGAAAGGAACGATTGGAATCAAGTCAAGCTACAGGGGGCTCACCTTCCAATTCCAATCTATAGCGTCCCTCCTGGCGGGGCCCAACTCTAGCCCCACGAGACACCGCCGCAGCATATGGGGGTACTCATGAACGGGCATGTGCCCCTGGTTAGTCGGCGTTGGGCGCATGTGCAGCTTTGGCGGCGGGGCGACAGGGTGGATGTGAGGCGACAGGGCGATGGCGTGGGGGCGGCGAGGCGGCTGGGTGGTGGCGTGGGGGCCGACGGGGCTGTGCTCGTGGATGCGGGGTTGTGTGGCCGCGTGAAGATTGGGCGTGTGCGGAGGCGGGGTGGGAGCGGTTAGCTGGGGATGCGAAGACGTGCGTGACGGGCGGGTTAGAGATTCGTTAACGAAGAGTGTTTAACAAAGAGTGTTTCATTAACAGTATATTTAGTCCATTAATAATGTAATTAGACGCTCCAGATTTGTAGCTGGATTTGCCTTCTCTTCCTTTTTTTAGGGTAGTAGATGTAGACGTGACGAGGTTAAAATCTCCCCCAAGAAGTAGAGGATAAGACAAACTATGCATGACATCATGCAGCTCAGCAATGAATTCAATCTTGTGTTCATTATATGAAGTACCGTATACAACTACAAAATGCCATAAAACACCAGCTTCCTTGTTCTTAACAGTAACTATCACACTATTTTTTTATCAACAAAATCAATGATCTCAAAAAGGGTATTCCTAAGGCCCGCAAGGATGCAACGAGCAGTACTATTAGAAGGTAGGACATGCCAGCACAAATCAATGCCACCAGCAATGGAATTCAAAACATGATTTTCAATGTTCTATTTTTGTAGTTTAAAGAAACCAACAAAATCCGCGATATAATTATTCAGAAAATCGCCTAGGCACTGAAGTATCACATGTTGACCTAATCATTTAATTTTAAAAGGTTGGGATCCGCCACAAGGTTTTCTTCTAGTAAGAAGGGTAGGGTCATCCCCATCTAAAACAGCAGTGCCATGTGTTCTAAAACTAGGGATAACACCATTCTCGGGGGTGAGGTTTTGAACCTCAAATCCAAATTATCAGGGAGAACAATCTCCGGGTTAAGATCAACAAAATGAAGGCATCTATCTTTTTCAGTATCAGTCATGTCATCAAGGGTAATTTTTTATTCATTTTTATCATTACCAATGTAAATATTAATTTTGTCAGCTCGGTCAGCGAGGTTATCACTATAAAGGCAGGAAGAAGAATTACCTTTCAAAAACTTAGGAATTTCTAGATTCTTCCTCTTCAGATAGGCTTTTGCCTTATCCATAATGTTGATGTTGTTATGCCCTCTCGTGGTAGGTCTGTTTGAGAGCAAATGCCCGCACCTAGCAGAAGCCTCCTCCTGGAACTTCACTTTCTTATCTGAATTAAATTTCTCCAAAGTTTCCACCAAGGATCTCTTAGTAGACCTAGTGACTTTCCCCAACTTTTCACGCAAACATTGCATTTCATACATGTTATTGTTCTCTTCTTCATTAGATTCAGCCATGTAAAAATATTATTGCTTAGAGCAGTACTCCTTATGAACACACAAGGGTTCTCCATCCCTAGGAGGTGAGGCAAAAACCATCATAGGGGAATGAACTTTTACTTCAAACTTTGAAAGGCCACCTGTCGCAGGGACACCACTGATTCTGACTTCTTCTGTGAAATCATTGTCAACATGATCCAATAGACCTTGGGTGGAATTCAACTGCAGAGACTGCTCCTTTTTGTTTGCTACGAGAAGCAGAGGCATGGGTTTTCTTCTTTCATAGGTTCGCCTCATCTAGCTCATCTATTGGAGTATCCTCATATTCTTCCATGTTGTCTTTGTCAGTGAGGTGAGGATCTTCCTCAAATTCCTTCTATTCATCTTTGTTGTTGTGAGAATCTTCCTCAACTCAGCCATCGTCATTATCATCTCCTTATTCTCCGATCTGATCAAAGCCTTCCAGTGAGAAGAACAAAATACATAATTTCTTCTTCAGCTCCACCAATCTCTCAAAAGGAATTTTATCTGGATCTCTAAAGTCCGCTTTCACACGGATGAGCTTGTAAAATCTTTTGAAAATGTCATTCCAATCTACATCCACAAGGATACCAAAGCATGAGGTAATTTGAGCAAAGACCTTCCAAGCACACCATTTTGGTGAAATTCCTTCAATCTGGACCCAAGCTTTAGTCACCTCTCCAAAAGTATCAAGCATACCTTTCCATTCAGCCACCTTTACGAACACTCCATCAATAGGTAAGTCAAACGGAGGGAATTCAATCAGATCTGCCACATTCTTCCACGGGAGAAACCGCAGAAGGAACTTCTTACTTTCTAGTACTCTGATATGCCAGGGCCACTCCTTGTTCTTGCAAAAGATACCATTCAGTTGCATCAGTAGTTCAGAGGCACAAACCTACCCTCTCACCACATGAAGCAGAACATAGTTCCTATAATTCATCCAAGTTGATTCCGCATCCACATGGACATTAATATGGTAGAATCCGAGACATACAAATGCACTACCAACGTACGTGCCTGCAGAATGTTTTAGAGCACATGTCGCACAGTTTTCACATTGTGCCCCCCCCCCCAGACACACATAGATGCAACACTTCTTGGGTTCAATGCAATTACCAATGTAATGTCCACGACAACTACAGTTGAAGCATGTCATGTCTTTGTAACTTGATCCAATGCTTGAGTAGCAGGTGCACGAGGGACAGCACACACTCGTGGGGTGGGGTTGGGAGCAGGTGCTTGATTTTTCGCAGCCACCCCCCACCCTTGGTCGTAGCCTAGATCGGCTTCAAGGCAGCAGGTGGAGGAGGTGGGGGAGGTTGGGTCTGCTCTCCTTAGGCAGGCAGAGTATTCTAATTAGCCTCGCGACGTGGTGGCCGTTGCTACTGACGACCTTTGTCCATCTTGGTCTTGACAACCTCAGCAAACGACCATGAGCTCGGTCCGATCCCCTCCACCGAAGGCTTGAAGATGGTCGGGGTACAATCAAAACGTCCTACATGCTCAATTGGGAAGCATTCATCTCTCGGGAATTCTCTAGATCAGAAGTGGTCTTTCCTAATTCAGAACAGCTTAGGGATGGCGTAACTAGGTTTTGGAGGGGATGAGTATCTATGAATATAAGGCCGGCGGCGCACTTGAGAGGGGACAACCCATAGTTTCCCGAAAATATTTGTAACCTCCTCCTCTAAGTCACTTTCCAAAAGGGAAGACGGTTTTCAAAAAATCACTTTCCGCATGACCATACATCCATGGATGAGGGGTGCAGGAACCACAGCTATTCCACATGCACACGTTTTTGGGTCTCCGGTGATTTTGGAGTAATCACTTCATCCCCCTGAAACCTGGTTGGAGATTGTAAACACACGAGAGTAGAAACTTTGATGACACGACTCGCAACAAAAACATTGGGATCTGAAACTTCTCCATCAGAAATTTTGACCAGACGGTCATCATCATCCCTCACACTATGAACACAAGTTCTAGGGATATTAATGCGACATTTGTTTACCTTACTTCGATGAGAAGAGAGCTCACCACAGTCTCCTGCCCATGGCGAGGGTTCCAAACCGCAAAATGCAGTTCTTCCCCCGCACGACGCGCCCGCAGCTCCGTGCCAAGCATTCATCAACGAGCACACCGTCAAGGAGTCCGAAATTTCAAGGCATGCGGGGCGGGACGATCCCCGACGGCAGCATGCCGGGGAGGGAGATTGGCCAGTTTGAGCATCGATGGTGGCCGAATGTTGAGGCGAGAAGGACTCTCCGTCTTGAATCGCCTCCATCACGTAGCCTCACGCGGATCCGCCTTCTCTGCCTCTAGAATCTACGAGAAATCATTTCGTATTCCATCCCCCCGTCGTCGTTACAAAAACGGGCTCGCTCCTCGAAGGTGGACATGCGAATAATCTCCACCATGATCTCCCGCCATCTGGAGCGGACGAGGAAACGGCCCTGCACCACTCGCAACATCTTCGTGTGCGCTTCCAGAGAGTGGAGATGTGACATCCTCGACTTTTGCAACAGTAATTATTGTGATTAAGCTACAGTGATCACCCGCTAATGATGCCACGTCATCGAATTCCCATCTCAGACCCGCGTTGATTCGAGTCTGTCCGGATCCAAAATTTGGAAACAAAAGGAAAGTACTTTATAAGTTCATTACGAATATTACAAGAATGTGAATATGAAAGAGAGAATTAAAAGTATGTATAATAAATTGTAATAAAAAAATAATAATGATAAAAGAAAGAAAAGAAATTAGAAAGAAAGAAATAATAAAAAAGGGAAAAGGCAACCCCCCACCCCCTGGCCCAGCTGGGCCAAGAGGCCCAACCGGCGAGGCCCCAAATCGCCCCCCCCCACCCAAACCCTAGAGCCCCCCCTGGCTCGCTCCCGTAACTCCCTCCCCCTCGCTACTCCCTCCCCCCCCTGAGCGCCGCCAGCCTCCCCCTCGTGGGGGGGCCCCACCCCCTCCCACCGACAACTCCCCACGAGGGGCTCCCTCTCTCTCTCGTGATCCTCTGCCCCCCCCCCCCACGCCACGAGACCTCTCCCTCCCCCACGACGCCCGCGCCCCCAGGAGCCCCTCTTCCCCTCAGATCCACGCCCTCCAACCGCCGGCGGCCTCCCCCCCCCCCCCCCCCGTCGGCCCCTCTACTCCCGGTCGGCGCGCCACTCCCCTACCCCCCTCCACCCTCTCGGCCCCAAGCCCCGGCCCCTCGGCCTCCTCCTTCCCGCCGGCGAGCAGCCCCGGCCCCTCGGCCTCCTCCTTCCCGCCGGCGAGCCCCCTCCCCCCCACGGCCTCCTCCACCCCGCCGGCAGGGGCCCCGGCTGCCTCGGCCCTCCACCTCGCCGGCCTACCACCCCGCCCCCGTCGGCCTTCTCCCGCTCGGTCCGGGAGGGACCGGGCAGGGAGACATCTCCACCTCGCCGGATCCGGCCGGCACCCCCTCGCCGGCGCGTCACCACCATCATCACCGTCCCCTTCACCACCGGAACCACGCCGTCTCCTCCGCCCCTTCCCGCGAACTCCGGCTTCACCGGCCCCTCCCGTCAACGTCGGTGAGCCCCTCCTCGGGCTCCTCCCACCATGTCGTTCTCCTCACCGCCCCGGTTCCGTTCCGGCAAATGGGACCTCGATCCGTCGACGGTAGACTCCGGTAGGAGGGATTGAAGTTTAGGTTCTTCTATGTTAGTTAGCAGAGAGTTGTTTCTCTGTTGTCTGTGAGATGAGAGTTTTGAGAGAAAATAAAGAAAAACAAATGTTGTATTCCGTATGTATGTATGTATTCGATACCCGTATTTATGTATGTATTTGCGTATATAGGCATGTGGAGAAATACGACATGTGTATGGTTATGTATTTGTGGTTAATGAAATGAGTAAATGGCCTTAGGTCACTTACCGGTGGGGCCAATGCACCCGCTGTCTATGACAAGGAGGCCCCACGCGATAGTTAAACTAGAAATAAAAATAATGTTTTTATTAAATAAATAAATAGATATATTAGTTAAATTAATTAATTAGAATAATTAGAGAATGCCACGTGGGTCCCTCATTAAATTAATCTGATAAATTAATATTTAATCTTAAATAAAACTTGTGCCTATGACGTTCGGGACCCGCTGGTGAGTTGACCAGTCAACTGCTGATGTCAGCATGACATCGCGATGATGTCATAATAGGATTTTATTAAATATTTATATCTGTTTTTAATTCCTAATTATTAAATAAAACTTTGAAAATTAATATTAAATAATCCGTAAGTCAGATCAAAATATTTTCAACATGTTAGTTGATCAGCAAAACGAGACGAACCCGGATACACGGCCCGTTCGTCTCTCACGCGTCCCTAGCATAGCAAACATGGAACTTTTCCATCGTTTCCAGTATAACCGATAGTAGCCCGAGACCCGGAAAATATCGTCAGATATTCTTCCAACCCGTCTATGACGGATGTTGCTGCGTTAGCTCATGTCTAGCCTGCATCTTGCCATGTCATGCTTTGTGTTGCATCGGTGCTATTATTTATTGTTTCTTCCCCCTCTTCTTACCGGTAGACCCCGAGACTGACGCTGCTGCCGGGTACATCTACGACCCTGCCGATCAGTCCTTTGCCGCAGAGCAGCAAGGCAAGCAAACTCCCCTTGATCATTCCTATATCGCCTATGTCTTTCTTCCTACTGCTTGCATTAGTATTTTGCTACTGTTGTAGTTAGCTCCTATATCTGATGCATAGCCTATTTTTGATGAACTGCTACTTTCAGTCCTGTACCTTTAATATGCTTAGTATAGGTGGAGCAGTCATCCCCTCTGACCCCGTAGATCAGTTGCCCCGCTTGTTTTCAAATCTCGATCTCTGATCGATGAGCCAGACCCGACACAGCACATTCACCCCCCTTTGTTGTACGACGCTACAGAGATACTATCGGGTACCGAGGGTGACACCTCACTAAGTACTCCTGATGATATCTCTGTAGTATAGCTAGTCGGTCGTGGTTATCGAGGGTGATTCCTCTTTCACCATTCCCGATGACGTCTCTGTCATGCCACCCCGCGAGTGTGGGACCCCCGAGGGTGATTCCTCTAAGCCCACCTTGACGGGTACATCGTCCGGAATCCAACGAGGGTGATACCTCGGATTCCCCCGATGCTACAACCACACAGTTACTCGACCATGTTACTGGGATCATTGGTGATTAGTTGTAAGACGGGTGGATTTTCCCGTGAGACTGTGTTGATGGCCTAATTAAAATGCTAATGGATTTGGGTATTTGATCTGGGTTGGTCGGAGACCTTTTCGCACTAACCGGCTACGCGGGAAGAATTATGGGTACTCGGCGTCGCGGTATCAGCCGAAGCTTTTCAGATGCCAGCAATGTAGCGGCGCGCGCCCGAGTGGTCCCGAGATGCATCGCGCTTGTGATTAAGGGATGCTAGGACTGACGTCAGCCGCCCACGCCACGTGCAGGAGCGTGAAGGGGAACTGGGCCCACGAACCCTTTGTGCTTAGGATTTAGACCGGCGGGCTGGCCTCTCTGATTAGTCTTAGGTGGGGCTGCGACATGTCGATATTCCGAGGCCGGGCAGGACCCAGAAAAGTATGTCCGGCCAGAGTGTTATCGAGCGTGACGGGACATGTGGTGCACCCCTGCAGGGATGAAAATTAACTATTCGGATAGCCGTGTCCACGGTTACAGGACGACTTGGAGTTGTGCCCCGATCTTTTACAACTACAATTGTTACTTAACTGGAATTAGTCTGCCTCGGGATTGCTTCCTCGCAGGGAGTCGAGGGAGGATCTTTAGGCGTGACCTCACTTTAATATTGCTGCAACAATATGACTATTAATGTGTTACCCCTATTCTACTCTCGTCTATTGCTGCAAGACCCTGAAGATGCTAGTCTTTGATAGGACTAGGCCTTCTCTCTCTATTTCTCGCATTGCTGCAGTCAGTCCACATATAACCCCTTCTTTGATACTGATGCATAATTAGAATAGTTCTGATGTAAGACTTGCGAGTACTTTGGATGAGTACTCACCGCTGCTTTGCTCCCCCCCCCTTGTTCCCTTGATCCGTTTGCTGCGACCAGATGATGGAGCCCAGGAGATGGAGGTCCCCGCCGCCGACGACTGCTACCCCGACGGTGCCTACTACTACGTGGAGGCCGCTGATGATCAGGAGTAGTTAGGAGGTTCCCAGGCAGGAGGACTCGCCTCGTTCGATCGTTGTATCTTTTGTGCTAGCCTTCTCTAAGGCACCCCATGTTGTTTTATGTCTGTACTCAGATATCTGTTGCTTCCGCTGACTCGTGTGTTTATCGAGCTTTCGTATTCTAGCCCTCGAGGCCCCTGGCTTGTAATATGAAGCTGATGTTATTTTATTTGTGTCTAGAGTTGTGTTGTGATATCTCCCCGTGAGTCCTTGGGTTTGATCGTACGCATTTGCGTGTATGATTAGCGTACGATTAAATCGAGGGCGTCACCGGAGATCGATCTTCGGCAGCATATCCACCGGAATCGGCGTCGGAGGGACCATCGGAGCCGCCACCCTTGTCGCGTGATGCGCGTGCCGTGCGCGTCCACCCTGACGTCTCCCCGCCATCTTCCCCTCGAATCTGAGATTTGGGGCTCACTGGGTGGGTTGGGAAAGGTAGAGCGGTGGCATTAAGGCGAGCGGGCGAGGCACGGGGACCTTTAATGGCGGACGGCGGGGCAATCGAGGTCGCCCCGCGGTCGTCTTTGTCGTGAGAGGTCGCTTCCATCCTCACGGAGGGGTCTAGGTTCTCCACCAATGTCATATCTATGGAGGCTCAGATACTTGTTGAAGGAACAAGAAAAACGGGGTGATGAGAGAGCAGGACAAGAGTGGTTCAATCCCAATCCCCTTCCGTCTCTCTCTCTCTCTCTATATATATCCCTCCCTCCCTTGTCCCCTCCCACTCCTCTCTCTCTCTCCATCCCTCCCTCCCTCTCTCTTTCTCTCTCTCTCTCCCTCTCTCTCTCTCTCCGCTGGCCATTGCGGAGGTTATCTAATGAATGAACGATGTCACACTATTAATATAAATGAATGATCACTCCCCGTTGATTGCCCAAAAAAAAAACTCTCACTTTTATCCAATTCTCCTAGGTGTTTGCGCTTTAGCTATGAACATTATGACAGTACTAAGGAGTATTTGGGAAAACCGCAAAAGCAACTCCAACTCTAAACTGTGAAGTGTTTCTCGGTTCGAAAAGAAGTATGAAGCATTAGGGTATTTTTTTTAGAAGTCGGTACCATTATTATTGGGTTGTCATCGGGAGCGGGGTCTGGCTCGGTTGCAGCAAGAGGGGCATCCATCTCGCATGCGCGGCGCTACAGTGGGCCTGCCCATTAGATGCTACAAAGTTTCTTCTTTCGTTCGTTCATTTTTCTTTCCTTTTTTTCTTCTTTTTAGAATTTTTTTTCATAAAATTAAATAAATGAAATTGTTTAAATAAAAAATTAAAGCATCCATATAGTTAATACATGTTCACGCAATGTAAAATTAACGTTCACACAATATAAAAACATAATAGATAGCATTAAGAACTGGTTATCACATTTATACATTGTTCACATGCTTCAAAACAATATTCGTGACATTCAAACAATATTTACACATTAAAAATCATTCAATTTTTTAAAAATGTTTCACGCCATTCAAAAAATTATTCACGCATTTCACAAAACGAATGTTACATTTCAAAAATATATACAAGGTAAAAAACTATTTGGATGATTAAATAAATAGTTACATGTCATTGAAAAAAATGTTCACGTGTTTCCAGGATATGTTTGTGACATTTTAGAAAAATGTTTGAACAGTATAGGAAAAGTTGGCGTAGTTTAAATGATGTTTCATTAAATTTTAAAATTGTTTCCTGTGTATTCAATATTTTTAAGCATGAATTTGAAAAAATGTATATTTGATAAATGTTTATCTTGTATTTGAGGAATGTTCAACTTGTTTCAAAAAAATATATGAGTGTACATCATAAAATACAACGTGCACTTAAAAAGGCCGACATGTATTTGAGAAAAATGAAAAGAAACAAAGGAAAAAAGGAAAGAGAAAAGGGGAAAGAAAACCGATATCAGGAACATTTTTAGAAGTAAGAGGTACCCCTTGCAAAGATCACTACCATCCTGCATGTGCGCCACTTGTCTCAATCTATGAGTTTTCTTTTTTTTTGGTAGATCCATTATTCAAACTGTTTATTTCTTAACCGCGCGTCCAAATCCCAGGCCTTTTTGGCCATTGGATTTGTCGCGTTGAGATCTTAAAAATTAGTACCCATGTTTATAAGCTTCAACATTTATTTATAGAACAAACCAAAAAAAACAACCTGCAAACATTTTTTTCCTTTTCAATAGGCACAATTGTGCCTCTCGCGGATGCAACTCTGTGCCTCCACGAGAGCAAATATGTGGTTCGCGTGGAAGCAAAAAATGTGTTGTTTTCTCTTTTTCAAGAAGTAATTTGTGCCTCCATGAAAAACAAGAATGTACCTCCCGTGAAAGCAGAAAAAATGTGTGTATGTGTATGGTGGAGGGAGGGGGGTTGACATTTGTTTTTCTTCAAAACCTTGGGAAAAACCGATGATAATCGAAAAACTAAAAAAAAATCATCTAAGACCCGAAAACAACGCATATATTGTTTCAAACAAAATCTTAAAATAGCGTCTAACATGTGACACGTGACAACAACTGAAAGTGTGTTAAGTGGCGTGCTTTTATCCCACTAAAGTGACTTTTTTTAGGAATCATGACAATGAGAAACATTTCACTAACTTACTAAAGGGCCGATGCTACGCGTAATCTGGCTGATGGCTGATTTCTGCCAAAAATCAGCCAGATACGCAGCCCGTTCGATATGTCAAATCGTACGTCTCTCACCAACTTTGATGAGCAACAACCTGTGGGATGCACCGTTGTTGCATGATTTGATTTGACGTACGGGTCCAAGCCTACTGCACTCACGTGGTCCCATGAACCAATGTCACATCTTTTAGCCACTCTAGTTTTAATTCTCTATCAAGCTTATTTTTGGAAAAAAACCCAAAAAAACCTTGAACTGGTAGACGGTGGCGAGATCGCATCCTCAAGTGGTAATCCTTGAAGTTTGCACTATCAAGTCAGTAATCCCGGTCTAAAAATAACCTTGACAGCGTTCCCAAACAGGGATTGCATGCGTGGCAAGTGAGGGTCGGGTTTGTTTTTTTTTCTTCCTTTTTTCGGACCGAAGGAGAAGGCGTTGTTACTGCTTATAGGGTGGGCCGGCCCAGCTTAACAGCCCATTGACTGATTTAGACCGACGGCCGCCCAGCCCGAGGAGTGTCTCCCTGTCGAGGAGTGTCTCCATGTCTTCTGCTCTGCTTTGGGACGGCAATGGCGATGGCCTGGTGATCGACGGAAGCGGCAACGATCGGGGCGGCGCTCGACGGCGAGCGTCAAGCGAAGGTATGTCCCCGTCGTTCACCTCCGCTCGGCACCGTTCTTTCTGTTCTCTGCAGAACATTAGGGTTAGGGGTTAGGGTTTTTGGGGCGGGTAATTTGGCGGTAAAAGCTGCAATTTTGGTGCGGGTAGTGATGTGTCTTTGTTTTTTTTTCAATTTAATCATGGATCCAACAGAGATTTTGAACGTCCGATTCCACATTGGTGGCGAGTTTATTGGCATCGGTCCCAATTTGCAGTATGTTGGTGGGGATGAAGAGATGTCAGAAATCGAGAGAGATAAGCTCTCACTGCAGGAGGTAAAGGGCTTTCTGAATGATCATATGCAATTGAAGGAGTCGATGAAATTATATTTTCAGGTGCTAGGGAAATCAATGGCAGATGGCTTGATGTTTCTGCATGATGACAGAGCATGTCTGCAGATGGGAGAGTACACAGATGTTGGAGGAGTTGCTCACATTTTTGTTGAGTACTAGGGAGAAGAAGACAGTGAGAATAGGAGCAGTGGGAGTGATTTTGAGATGGATGAGATGGTCAATTTGAGTGATGCTGATGAACCTGCCATAGTTATAAGTGTTGAGCCAGCAGCCTTTTCTGATGATGATGTGCAGTTTGTGCAGGAAGTGTTGGTTCCAAATGATAGTGGTGTGATAACTCAAATTATTTCTTGTCCTGTGAAGCACATCCATGTAGATGCCAGAGCAAGGAGAGTTGGAGCACACCAAGTTGCAGAGGAGTAGGTGCCTGCACAGCAAGTGCAAGATGGATCTCAGGTTAAAATTTCTCAGGTGTTAAATCCTGCAGGTGGGTGTAGAAAAGTTATTGGTTTAGATGGATGTTTCTTCAAAGGAGCAGTAAAGGGAGAACTGTTGTGTGCCATTGCTCGGGATGCCAATAACCAGATGTATCCAGTGGCTTGGGCTGTTGTTGAACAAGAAACAAATGAGAGTTGGAAGTGGTTCATTGGCTTGCTTATTAAAGACCTAGACAACAACAACAATGGAGCTGGCTAGGTCTTCATCTTTGACCAGCAAAAAGGATTGATTAATGCCATGAGGGATTATCTGCCAAATGCAGAGCACACGATGTGTGCAAGACATATCTATGCCAACTGGAGGAAGAAGTATAGGGCACATGAATGGCAGAAAAAATTATGGGCAGTGGCCAAAGCATCCAATAAGCAAGATTTTAATTATTACAAAGCAAAGCTTGCACAAGAAACTCCTGAGGGTGCACAGGACATGATGAAAACAGAGCCTGGACATTGAGCAAGAGCTTTCTTTGAAATTGGTTCCATGTGTGAATCAGTTGACAATAACCTATGTGAATCATTTAACCATGCAATTGTTGATGCGAGGTTTTATCCATTGATTTCAATGCAAGAGAAGACCAGAAAGAAAATATTTGTTAGAATCCAAGAACAAAGGGAGAAAGGTGCAAAGTTTCATGGCAAAATATGTCCAAGCATATTTAACAAGTTGAAGGCTAGTATAGCAAGGACACAGTTCATGGAGGTGTTGTGGGGTGGGAAAGATTCATATGAAGTGCAAACACTAACTGGCAGAAAGAGGAAGTACACAGTCAGTCTTCTAAATAGGACTTGCTCTTGTGGGTACTTTCAATTAGCTGGTCTACCTTGCTCTCATGCAATATGTGCTATCTACAAGAGCAAGAAGAATTTGGAAGATTACATTGCTCCATGCTACTCAGTTGATACCTTCAACAGCATATATGACCACTGTCTTCAACCTGTGGAAGGTGAGGAAATGTGGCCCATTTCTCCCAATCCTAGGCCTGAAGATCCAGGTTCTGTGAGGATGCCAGGTAGGCCAAAGAAAAATGCAAGGAAGAGAGAAGAGCATGAGAAACCTAAGCCTACTAACAAAATGAGCAGGCATGGCACTGTAATTACTTGCTCACTATGTCACACAGCTGGCCACAATAAAGGAAGCTGCAAAAATAACCCAGAGAGAGCCAACAAGAAGAATGCTCACCTTCTTAAGACTACCAAAAAGAACAAGGCATCAGAGGTAATTTTATTTGCATAGTATGTGTCCTGCAATGTAGTTTGAATTTAACTTGCTGTTTAACTTTATGTTGTGCTATATTTTAGGTACCTGGGCAGTCATCTAGTGCACCAGCACATACTGCACCTTCTGGAAGGGGATCATCTGCTGCACCTAGAGGGAGGGGATCATCTGCTGCACCTAGAGAAGGGGATCATCTGCTGCACCTAGAGGAAGGGGATCTTGTACATTTTAGCCTCCCAGAAGCACCTCTTCAGATGCACATGCTGGAACATCTACTTCTGCTACAACAAAGAAGAGAAAGAGAGTTCCTGCATCATCTATTCCTAGCTTTAAGTACTTCAATTCCAGTGGCAATGTGTAATCTTTATTTGCAAACCTGGTAGTGGCAATTACTTTTGGATGAAGCAAGTGCTATGTAATGTTGCAAACCTGGTAGTGCAACAGCTTTTGGATGAGTGTACCTGCTATGTTTGCAAACCTGGGTTCTGCCAGATATTTGCTATATATTTGCTATATGTTCTGCCAGATATTTGCTATATGTTCTGCCAGCTATTTGTTGTATGTTCTGCTATGTTCTGACTGACAATCTGAATGACAAGTTCATATGATTGAAACTGATAGCATAATGCACTTCATAGATTTTAAATAACTGCCATTCCTTACATAAATAATGTACTTCAATACACAACCATTCCTTACATAACCCAGTGCATACATGTTCTTAATTTACTTCAGTACACCGCCATTTTACCTACAACTAGACCTAACACAAACACAATGCAAATCATCACAACATTCATATATTTTCCCTTCAAAGCTTCAATTTCTGCATCCTTCTCCTTCAACTGAACTTGCAGAGCCTCAATTGCATTGGATATTGCTTCTTCATGTCCAGCATTCGCCAGCACTGGACATTCATCATCAGCTCGAGCAGCAGAACCTAGTCCCGTGAGCATCCAAACCTCATCCTTCAAATCTCCAATGAGATCACTAAAAAAATTTGGCAGCTCCATATCATGCCATTTAACATAGCCACACCCACCGTGCTATTCATTCAAACAAAATCAATCTCAGCAATCAGAAACAGATAGGAGCAGAGGAAGAAGGAGACATGAGCAGAAAAATCGAGCAAAAAACAAACTTACCATGGCATCCACGCAAGCATAGTATCTCCTCCCAGGATTGTGCCTGCTCCACGAGATCCATCGGGGGGCCTTCCGGGGACGATTGCAACGGCACTTCTTCTCCGGCTCGTAAGCCATTGCGCTCTCCCTGTAGGGCACAGGCGACCTCGACTCCACGCCCCTCCGTCCACTTGCTCGACGGAATCCCGGAGCAGAAGATGCCCCCAAAGACCAAGACATCGCACGCCGCCGTCACCATCCTCTGCGCGCCGCCGTCACCGTGCTCTGCGCGCCGCATGGGCTCTCCCTGTAGGATGAACCCTAGCTCCCAATTTCCCCCAAATCTGTTCGAACAGATGCGCCCGCACGGGTCATCACTACCCCTGTCTGGCCCACATTTCAGGTCAATCCCGGTTGACCATTGCCACGTCAGCGATTTTAGCCTAAAACGCTGTCAAGGTTATTTTTAGACCGGGATTACTGACTTGAGAGTGCAAACTTCAGGGATTACCACTTCGGGGTGCGATCTCGCCACCGTCTACCAGTTCAAGGTTTTTTTGGACTTTTTCCCTTATTTTTCTACCGAATCGGTCCAAGCCTATGCCATTCACGTGCTCCCATGAACCGATTAGCCACTATAGTTTGCTTCCATACATAAGTTTTTTTATCTAAGCTAGCAACAAACAAAGCACAAGTGTGCCATAGCTATTTCACATGCGAGGTTAGATTTTTTTATTTTTATTTTTTGTGGGGACATGCAACGTTAGATTAGCCTATCAAGTATTTTTTTAAACTATCACAACAATTAAAAAATGTCGGGAAACGATTACTATCGTAGCGGCAATAAGTTTTGTACTATCGTGGTTGGCTTTGTGACATGGTGATACAACTTTGCCGCAACAAAAACATCAGCGGCGAGCGATTGAGCTTGCAGCGTCACATATCCAACTTGTAAATGTTTGACTGTTCGACCACAACACCATGAGTGGTGTAGCTTCGTTGGGTGCTGCAAGAGAGCACCAATTGATACAAGGTGTCTCCGAAAGTGTCTCGTGATGCTCCAAGACGAAGCCCAAGGACAACGTGTTCCTGCAAGGGCATCTGTGTTGTTATGCAACATGAGGCCGCCCCAATTCACAACGTCACCACCACCAGCATGGTTGTCGATGTGTTGGGGCTGCAACTTGTGCGATGTTGTTTCCACGACACCTCCAACTTGGGAGATGTTGCGATTGCAACGTGGGACATATTGTGTCGGCTTGAAAGTCGGTGGTGTTGCGACCGCATCATGGGCGGTGTTGTGTGGCGATGGCTGCAACATGGGAGAGGTTGTGATTGCAACATGGGACATGTTGTGATCGCAACATGGGTGATGTTGTGCGGCGATGGCTGCAACATGGTAGAGGTTGCGATTGTAACATGGGTGTTGTTGTGCGGCCATGGTTGAGGTTATGATTTGCAACCTGGGACATGTTGCGACCACAACATGGGCGATGTTGTGCGGCGATGGGTGCAACATGGGAGAGGTTGTGTTTGCAACATGGGACATGTTGTGACCGTAACATGGACGATGTTGTGCGGCGATGGCTGCAACATGGGAGAGGTTGTGATTGCAACATGGGACATGTTGCGATTGCCACAACATTGGCGATTTTGTGCGGCGGCGGATGTAACTTGAGAGAGGTTGTGATTGCAACATGGGATATGTCGTGATGGGCACAATATTGACGATGATGTGTTGCAATGATTCTATGCAATGCCGGTCTAGTTGCAAAACCTCTCGAGCACAACATGGACCATGTGGCAAATGGCGAGTACAACATGAGTCATGATGCAAATGGTGATCGCACCTAAATAGCTAACTTGTCCAGATCGTCGCGTACAACTTCCACTAGCTTTGGAGGCATCCTAGCATGGACCAAATAGCTAGCGATGGTTGAATATGGCGCGAGTTATAGGATTGCATGTCCAGTTTGCAGCAACATTGATCGGCCACCCAGCGCCACACGTCCAACTTTATAGCAGAAGTCTCATAGTGTCAGTTTTATGTAGTAGCGCCACACATCCTTATAGCGTCCACGCTACTGACTTTCCTATACAGCAAATAACCATTTTGTTTATAACAAAACATGAATTGAAAAATATAATACACTTATATAACACGGCGAGCCAAACACTTATATAACACGAAAATCACTTTATAGCACGGACCTTAGTTACAACAAACACTTAAGATCATCCAAAAAAGCACTCAAAGTCTTGCTGGATTGTTGGCCTTAATTGCATTGTAAACTGATCACCATCTTCTCTTGTTGTTAATAATGGTGAGTACTAATGTGCGTAGAGCTAGCTTGCTCAAAATGATTAATGTATGCAAAACTGAGAATGTGGAGCTATGGCGAGGTTGGCGTCTATGATAGGGAAGGGCAGGGCAGACGAGAGGGCGAGTAGCAGCAAAACCAGTGTAGGCGCATGCAGTGGCGGAGCCAGAAACTGAGTCTAAAAGAGGTTAAAACATACTCCCTCCGTCCCAAAATAACTGTCTCAACTTTATATAAGCCCTAGTACAAATTTGTACTAAGCTTAAGACATTTATTTTGAGACGGAGGGAGTATCATATATTGTTAGAGGGTGCCAAATCGCCTAAATCTAACTAATTTTACTTAAAAAATAAAGGAATAAAAATACATATAGGTGTATTTGTGAGAACATAGAGGGGTCAAGGCCCAGCCAGCACAGCCTCCGCCACTGGGCGCATGGGCGAGCTGCACATGCATGTGCGTGAGATAAACAGGCAGCAGGAGATGTCCCACGTCGACACACCAAAGGTTCACTAGCGGGAACGCTGTCTATCACGAGAACAAACGTAGAATCATGTGCGGCTTACGCTTGGGCTGAAATCAGCCGGATGATTAGAAACGTTTTTTTTATTAAAATGATCCTTGCGGGGCTCTTGCAAGGGACACCCCTTAATTAGGTGCTTTCGGTAAGTAGAAACTTTTTTTTGTGTGCGAGAATATTAAATTTATTCCTCTAAAATAGTGCTACAATCTCTAATACAAAACTAGAGAAACTGTTTGAAACACCGCGCAATCAAGAGACGGTGTTATATCCCGAATAACCAATGTTAGCTAGACAGTGGGTAATACCATTTCGATGATGATCTAATTAAACAGAAAAAGAAATAATGCACGAAATGTTTCCAAAACTGCTTAGACGTGTTGGCCTACCAAAGGCGAGGGCGTCCCAGCGCCAGAGACAAGGCCCAAAATTATTAATTGATGAGTATTTCTTTTTAAGATCACTTCCACCTCCATAGATCAGAACAAGCGACGCATTTCATGTGTGCAACTTGTCGCAATCTGCGAGTTTTTCCTTTTTCGTATATTCGTATTTTCAAAATATTTTATCTCTTAAACCGTGCGTCCAAATCTCGAACCGTTTTTACTGTTGGGTTCCTCGCATTGAGATCTTTAAAACTAAATCTCATGTTGAGAGGTTTTGACAAACTTAAAAAAATGAGACGGAAAAGCCGTGTCTCTCGTGGTAGAAAAAAACATGTTTTTTCTCCATTTTCCATAGGCATGGCAGTGGCTCTCGTGAAGGCAAAATGGTGCCTCTTGCGAAAGCAAAAAACCGTGCCTTTCGTAAAAAAATAGAAATGCCTTATTTCGGATCCGAAGGCACGATCGTGCCTCTAGTAGAAGAAAAATAATGACTTTCAAGAAAGCAAAACCGTGTCTCTCGCAAAAAACAGAAAACGCGTTTTTTTTGTTCCCAAGAGGCACGGTCGTGCCTCTCGCAATCGCAAATCCGTGCCTCTCGCATAAAAACGTATTTTTTTCATTTCCGACAGGCATGGCTGTGCCTCTCACGAACACAAAACCGTGCCTCTCACAAAATAAAAATCGTGTTTGTCGGAAAAAAGAGAGCAGAAAACGTGTTTTTTTCGTTTGCGAGTGACACGGCCGTGCCTTTCGCGAACGCAAAACCGAGCCTCTCAAAAAGCAAAACCGTGTGTCTCGTGAAAAAAAATAGAAAACATCTTTTTTTGCACAATTATTTTTTGAAATATTTTTTCTGTCAAAAAGTTAAGAATGACTGATGAAAAACTGAAACACCACCTTAAAACCCGGAAAAACAATCTAAAAAGCCAAAAACACGTACGGAAAAATAAAAAACGAAATCCGAAGAAAACATTCAAAACGCGATACGTGATGACGGCTGAGAACGAACCAAGTGATGATGCGTAAAAGTAATTAGTGAAAGACTTTTGAAAGAGTGCTCGCTAACTAGTTTGCTTTCGATAAGAGCATGTTATGTCTTGCAACGGCGCAATCAGCGCCAGCGCCAGAGGCGAGAAATAGCCTTTCCTATTGTGGTTGCCCCTTCCTACATTGGGGCCCAAGGCCCAATCACATTGCTACAACATGATGCCGAATTGGTGATTGGGACCTGTAGGGACCTGTATCCGTTTTTTTTTCTTTTTTTTGTTGAAATTCCGTTGTTCATGTACGTGTAACGTAGGGCCGGACGGCGTCATCTCGGCTTAAATGGCGGCTGGCACGAGCCGGCATGATGTGCTACGAACGTACTGGAACAAGTGCGTACATGGACGGATCGGCGGATCGTCTCACGCAAGCCGGATCACACGGCCGTGGCTGACGGTTTTCCGGCCTCGGCAGCCCCACGCCGGTGCGCGATTGCCAAAATGACTAGCATTATTATGTTGCAAACACGATGATTGATGATGAAGTAGGGCCGCTGACTGTATGCACGTACTACTCTGACGAGGGTCAATGGTTTTTTTAACATGGTCGAATTGCCATTATTAAAAGAGTAAACGCGCTAATACATACTTACATAGTACTCCATCCACACGTTGAGAGTTTTGTGAAGAAAACCCTAGACGCGCGCGCGTGTGTGTGTGTTTCGGTTGAGTTCCCAGACATGTTCAGGTACCCTGAACTTTACTGTGTACTACGTGCTGGGGACTGAATGTCACGCAACTCCGAGCCCGCGCAAAGATACAAACCTCCCTCTGTTTACACCCTCGTACCGTGTGTACGTACGTGCGGGCATGCAGCGGAACAAGCACGCAGAGGGGCAGCCAGCCACAGCCACAGCCACAACCTCGCATCACATCGGAACAAGTCGACACAAGGCGCAACAGCGCGTGGATAGAGGCCGTACCGTACCGTACCGGTACCGGACGCAGCACTGTGGCGTAGTAGTTACTACTAGCACGACACACGGCCCGTCCATCGGTGCGCGGGCTGGCACGTTCAGTAGTCAGTACGTACGTACCTGATGATTGGTTCCAGCGGGCCGCTAGCGATCGAGCACTGTGGTGCTCCTGCCGTTGCACTGCACAAATCGCTCACATGCTGCTCCCCGCCCAGCTGCCTGCCCCCAGCGCCTCCCTGCCTATCACCTCCGACGCGGCACATCTCTACAGCGATGCAGCTGTGAGCTCGGCCGGTACATGGAGCCATCCATGGAGCCCAGCGGCAACAGCGGGAGCGGGCAGACGACGACGTAGCAGGAGAGGAGTGCCATCACACGCTGCAGACAGGACTCGTGTCATCGTGTGCTGTGTGTTTTGACTTTGCGATGGGAGCCCGTCATGCTAACTGTACCTGTACTGGTAGGTGTTTTGGCAGCATGACCTGCGCTGCCGGGCATCAGGCCTGCGCGTGTAAGTTGTTGATCATAGATAGGTGGCGCGTCGCTGCCTGCTATGACTACCTCATCCATCTTGCGAGCATGCCGGAGATCCATGGCAACGTTCCGTTTTGACTAGGCCGGCTACCTTGGGCATTTGAATGGACGGGCCAACCTTTGCCCAAACGCCGGGTGCTCAACTTTTCAAAAATGCTCAAGTGACTCATGTCAAACAGTGGACCGGAACCAACAAGCATCGAGTACTAGTACTCCCTCCGATCCTAATCATGTCAAACAGTGGACCGGAACCAACAAGCATGGAGAAGCGCATAAAGCGCATGCAAGGCTGGAGTTGAGGCGCTTTGGAGTAGGAGAAACCAATTAGTAGCATGCAATTAATAATGCCCAGCATCGTTAAGGACAGTAAAACTGTACATAATCCCTGCCCTCTCAGCGTTTTACGTTTCTGGTCGTCCGTTTTTTAGATCTGGTCGTTTCCAGCCGCACGATCTGCCCTGTGCGACACATTCTACGCTACGTGGGCTGGGTGTCCTAACCGTGGGCCGACTGTCCTAATGGATGCTGCTCCAGCGGCCGAAACGGAGTGTTCTGATTGATTGGGCTTTCTGCCAGCCCATTGGAAGGAAGCTCTATTATCAGCCAGCGTGCCGGCCACCGTGTGAACCCTAATCCAATCCCAAGCCCCTCTAGCCGCAGAGTCCAATCCCGATCGAGCCGGTCGCACGAGCAGGCGCGGCCGAGCCACCACAGAGCGCCATCGATGCTGAGGATGAATCGAGCTGGCAGACAGGAGCATTGGTGCGGGCGGTTCGATTCCGTCCGGTCGCACTTGCACGCGCGGTCGAGCCATCACAGAGCGCCACTGCGAGCAGTTTCAGATCGAGTCTGTTGACCCCAGCGACCGGACGAGAGGGATCCTTCCACCTGAGCTCAGTGATGGGATCGAGTCCATCCGGTCGATCCGCGGAGGCGCAGGTAATGGCGAGGTAATGGCAGCCGACCCCGCTAATGAAAACTGTTGCGCCCTCCTTCAAGCTAATAAAAACAGGAGGGTGCCTTCAGGTCCGAGCCCAACTCGCCGTCGTGTGCCGCGGCGGCCAGGCTGGGTCTCTCCTTCCACTGGTCCTGAGATCCGCCGACACCAACCCCGTCGTCCGGTGCCGGGTGCCTAAGATCGGCACGCCTCCTCCCGATGTGAGATTCACTTGGAATTATCTTTTTCTATTGACTGTAGGAAGAAAGTGAATTGTGTTTGCTCGCATACATCTCTACTTTGTTCGTCTTGTGACAGTGTTAAGCGATTTGTTAGTTCAGTAAAATGACAATTTTTTCATAAGAGATGGATAAATGGACCGATATATACTTGCAGGCGGCATAGTTCTCGGAATACTACTGCTAATGAATATTTAATCTTATATCCACAAAGTTGCTTTGTACATCTTTTCTTCCAGAATCTTCTGAATTCTTTTCGGTCAGATGTATACTTGCAGTAGATGAAAAGGGTCTTTCAATATTAGGCTGATGCTTCAACTAAGCACTTCTCTTTTTTAATCTATAGCAGATATGGTCTAACACTACTTTCCTGCTAAGAGGTACTTTCATATGGCTGAAAGAATCAACTACTAGAGATTTCAGAAATTGTTTAACTACCCATTTTTTGGTTACAATTTTTTTGATCAGTGCACAAAATTCAGGGGTTCTAACTTTTTCCTTTGCACTTTCTAGCGACCCGATCAGTGCCATGGCAATGGGTGTGTCCCCCTACCCTGGCCTTCAACTTGGTGGAACCGGCATCCACCCCTTGTTTTTCTGGGTCCAGGAACCCTGCCTTCGTCCCGAATCAAGAATGATATTATTTCGGATCTGAATATTTGAATGATATTCTTTTAGATCTGAATATTTATGTAACAAAATTTTAATTAGGGAGATTTGTTCCAGGTAGAGGAATAGAAGCATTGTTTCCACGGGCTGGTAGTGAGGTGTTACGGATTGAAGCACCATCAGCAGTTCTTGAGCACCATGGCAGGCAAAGGTGCTCCGTGTGCCCTGCATCTTTAAAAGAATCATGTGATGCAGTATAGCAAAATGTACCAATTTAGGAGATTGATCCAAGAAAGAATGACATATGTGCTATGGGTCAACTTCCGAAGTGAAAAAATGGTTTCGAACTCGCAAATCTGAAACTGTAGGGTTGTATAGTACGACGTATAGTCTCAGATTATTACTGTAGATTATCTTATTTTATAATGTATTTTGTTTCTCGAATATATGTTCTAAAATTTCTCACGTACTGTTTCTGTAGAGAGGGGGAAAAGGAGATGATTGCAGGGCACTCAAATATTTCTTGGTTGCCAAACCTCTGTGATCGCTTACATACATGTATATTATCCATGTAGTCTGGGTTATCTTGGATCAATTACAACAAGGCACTTGGATATATTTTATAAAGGTGGCATATTTTGTCAATTTAATATACTTCATCATAATGTGTTTATTTATTCATGCTATTCCGATGAGGATGGCATCGATGCCAGTTCATGGCCATGAAAGGCATCAGTGCTTGATAATTGGTCATGTAGTGATGTGTTACTAGATGTAGCCTTAATTTGCAGCAGAAGCACATGCAATAAACTCTGAAAACCATATTATTTTTGCTCACATCACCCAAAAGGCAATCGGATTTTTTTTAGGGTGCTGGTCCTTCTTGCATTTCCCTGAGCTCCAGTTGTCACCCTCCTGTTTTTATTAGCTTGAAGGAGGGCGCAACAGTTTCCATTAGCGGGGCCGGCTGCCATTACCTCGCCATTACCTGCACCTCCGCGGATCGACCGGATGGACTCGATCCCATCACTGAGCTCAGGTGGAAGGATCCCTCTTGTCCGGTCGCTGGGGTCAACAGACTCGATCTGAAACTGCTCGCAGTGGCGCTCTGTGATGGCTCGACCGCGCCTGCAAGTGCGACCAGACGGAATCGAACCGCCCGCACCACTGCTCATGCCTGCCGGCTCGATTCATCCTCGTCACCGATGGCGCTCTGTGGTGGCTCGGCCGCGCCTGCTCGTGCGACCGGCTCGATCGGGATTGGACTCTGCGGCTGGAGGGGCTCGGGATTGGATTAGGGTTCACGCGGTGGCTGGCACGCTGGCTGATAACCGGGCTTCCTTCCAATGGGCTGGCATAAAGCCCAATCAACCAGAACACTCCGTTTCGGCCGCTCGAGCAGCATCCTTTAGGACAGTCGGCCCACGGTTAGGACTGCCGGCCCACGTAGCGCAGAATGTGTCACACAGGGCAGATCGTGCGGCTAGAAACGACCAGATCTGAAAAACGGACGGTCAGAAACGCAAAACGCTGAGAGGGCAGGGATTAGGTGCAGTTTTACTGTCCTTAATTAGACATAATCTGGACTAATCCCTTTTGAAAAGGTACGTTTTTCTGGTTCTTATACTTTTCTATAATGTTGTGACAGAAATCAAATATAAAGTTAAAACAACCTTTATGTGAACGCATCACATGTGCCTATTTTTATTTGTTCATTTATTCATTTATTTATTTAGTTTAGAACCTATTAAATTCTCGATTTTTACTACCCAATTATGGGCAAGTTTATGCAAATTTAATATTCATGTTTTGTAACATGGTTCAATTAAAATTCCTCTTATTCTATGAGCTCTGACTAAAGCTAATGTCCAAATGCCACATATATTTATAAATACCTATCATTTAGTTGGCAAAACCGATGGGGCGGCAACGCGCCTCATCAATTAGCAATATTTGGTTTGCCTACATGATGGTTCAGAAGTTCGTTCATTGGAAATAAGAATTTAGTTCTTACATGTCTATATATTTGTAAAAATACTACCATTTTATTGAAATATTTGATAGGCGTAGCAACGCGCGCCTATCATGATCTATTATCCCACGTAAAAGCACGGGCAAATCGTCTCATCATGAAAAAATCAGACCATTGTCTTCCTTGGTATGCGAGTCTGAAGGGAGTACCATTGGACTACTCCCTCCTTACCAGTGCATAGTGCACTTTAGGAGGTGCAGCGCGATCAAGGTGGTAGCTGATAGGAGAGCAAGAGGAAACAAGGCCGGTCATCCTTCCGATCAAATCGATTGTTGTATTTAAGTGGGTGTATTTTTAGCTACTCCAGGCCCACTTATTTCATTGCATGTGAACAGGTTTTGATTTCTTCACTAATCACCGAGTAGACGCACTGCATGCAAAGGTACCAAGAGCCAGCAAACGAGGTTGGGAGGGAAACGAGGAGGGGAGTTATTGAAACACGCCTAAGCGTTTTAAGAAAACATGATTTTTTTAAAGTGCCCTATGCACTGGTACAGAGGGAGTAGTTAGCTCGACTCCTACTCCTACAAGCTCGAGACAATCGTGCTAGCGTGGGACCAATCACGAAAAACCTTTTGTTCGCCATCCACGTCCTAATTTTTAACTTGGAACACCCTGGCTAGGAATATTTCACACGGAGCTAGCTAGGGATTTCAAATCGATAATAACCATGGAAAAAGGGGTTGTTAAAACTGGGTCAACATAGATTTAACGAAGTCTTAGTCCATTGCTCAACCATTAAAATTTTTGCATGGAGATCAGTCAAGTTCCCATATGTCCACTATGTAACCATAATATGTGTCATTTCCCCTCTTGGTTGCTGCATCAAAGCGGACACCGTTGTTTTGATTGGTGCTCTTTTGATCTTGGGTGATCGTGTAAAATGTATTCTCATTTATCTCGTACCCTTGGTAAGTCAATACAGTCGAAGATGGTCCCCTTGCCAACGAGTACAGCTCATCAAAAACAGTGTTGTCACACATGAGACGTTTTTGCAACCAACTGTCGAAAGTCCTGATGTGTTCAAATGTAATCCAGACGTCACACTGCTCCGGGTGTATGAAGCTCAGAATATTCTTGTGTTCATCGATATACGGGGTCACCAAGGTAGAATTCTGTAGAACTGTTTAGTGTGCTTGAGACCAAGAATGCCCGTCCGTACATATTATTGAGTCCGCTCCTAGTGTGCCTTTTCCAGTCAGTCTCCTCTCCTACCGCGATTGAGGGAGACAAATCTTCTTAAGGTCAGGAATGAAGTCAACACAAAACCCAATGACATCCTCTCTTTGATGGCCGATGAAGATGCTTCCTTCTGGCCTAGCGCGGTTACGAACATATTTCTTTAAGACTCCCATGAACCTCTCAAAGGGGAACATATTGTGTACAAATACAAGGCCCAGAACGACAATCTCGCCGACTAGATGAACTAGGACGTGTGTCATGATATTGAAGAAGGATGGTGGGAACACCAGCTCGAAACTAACAAGACATTGCACCAAATCACTCCTTAACCTTGGCAGGATTACTGGATGGATCACCTTTTGAGAGATTGCATTGAGGAATGCACATAGCTTCACAATGTTTATCGAACGTTTTCCGGTAGAAGCCCCCTCAATGCAACCGAAAGCAGTTGCGTCATAATCATGTGGCAGTCATGAGACTTTAGGTTCTGTACTTTTTCTCTGCCATATTTATTATTCCCTTTATATTCGACAAGAAGCCAGACAGGACCTTCATACTGAGCAGGCATTGAAAGAAGATTTCCTTCTCTTCTTTGGTAAGAGCGTAGCTAGCAGGACCTTCATACTGCTCTAGATGTATGCCGTCATTTTCATGCACACGTTGATGTTCCTCTCGTGCCTCCGGTGTATCTTTTGTCTTCCCATACACTCCCAAGAAGCCTAGAAGGTTCATGCAAATATTCTTCATCGCGTCCATCACGTCGATTGCAGAGCGGACCTCTAGGTCTTTACAATAGGGTAGGTCCCAAAATATAGAGTTCTTCTTCCACATGGGTGTGTGTCCCGCATCGTCATTCAGAACAGATAGTCCGCGAGGACCCTTTCCGAAGATTACTTGTAAATCATTGACCATATCAAGTATGTGATCACCGGTACGGAGGGCGGACTTCTTCCGGTAATCTGCCTCACCTTTGAAATGTTTTCCTTTCTTTCGACATTGATGGTCGGTCAGAAAAAATCGACGATGCCCCATGTACACATTCTTCCTTCATTTGTCCAAATATATATTGTCGGTGTCATCTAAAAAATGTGTGTATGCGTTGTATCCCTTGTTTGTCTGTCTTGCAAGGTTACTGAGAGCAGGCCAATCGTTAATGATTATAAACAGCAACGCATGTAGGACAAATTCCTCTTGTTCGTTCTTATCCCACACACGTACATCATTTCCATTCCATAGATGTAAAAGTTTATCAAGTAATGGTCTTAGGTACACAACAATGTCATTGCCGGGTTGCCTAGGGCCTTGGATGAGCATTGGCATCATAATGAACTTCCGCTTCATGCACAACCAAGGAGGAAGGTTATACATACATAGAGTCACAGGCCATGAGCTATGCTTGCTGTTGTGCTCCCCAAAAGGATTAACGCCATCTGCAGTTAAACCAAACCATACGTTCCTTGGGTCACGTGTAAAGTCGCTCCACTTTCTCTCAATCTTTCTCCACTGCGACCCGTCAGCGGGTGCTCTCAACTTCCCGTCTTTCTTACGGTCTTTTATGTGCCATTGCATCAACTCGACATGATTTTTGTTTCTGAACACACGTTTCAACCGTGGTATTGTAGGAGCATACCACATCACCTTGGCACGAACCATCTTCCCGGTGCGCTGGCCCTCAACATCACCAGGGTCATCTCTTCAGATCTTATACCGCAATGCGCCGCATACCGGGCATGCGTTCAAATCCTCGTATGCACCGCGGTAGAGGAGGCAGTTATTAGGGCATGCATGTATCTTCTGCACCACCAATCCTAGAGGGTATAGAACCTTCTTCACTTCGTACGTACTGCCGGGCAATTCGTTATCCATTGGAAGCTTCTTTTTCATTAACTTCAGTAGCGAACTAAATGCCTTGTCAGATACACCATTGTCTTCCTTCTATTGCAGCAATTCGAGTGTGGTACCGAGCTTTGTGTTGTCATCTTTGCAATTTGGATACAACCCTTTTTTGTGATCCTCTAACATGCGATCGAACTTCAACTTCTCCCTTTCACTTTAGCATTCTTTATGTGCATCAACAGTGACCCGACGAAGATCATCATCGGGCACATCGTCTAGTTCCTCTTGATCTTCAGCTTTCTCCATTGCAGAATCACCGTATTCAGGGGGTGGATAGTTGTCGTCATCCTCTTCTTCTACGTTGTCTTCTATCATAACCCCTCTTTCTCCGTGCTTGGTCCAAACATTATAGTGTGGCATAAAACCCTTCTAAAGCAGGTGGAAGTGAAGGGTTTTATAGTCGGAGAATTCCTTCATATTGCCACAGATAGTACATGGACAATGCATAAACCATTCAGCTTGTTTGCCTTAGCCGCTTCGAAAAAATTATGCAAGCCATTAATATACTTGGAGGTGCGTCAGTCACCGTACATCCATTGACAGTTCATCTGCGTGCGTTATATAATAAAGTGTATTAAAAACTACACAAATCTTGATGAAAATGGAGCTTGGACAAGGAGATTCTAAAGAAGAAAGCTTAAGTGTGGCTCGGGCATTTCATCGAACACCTCATGTGCACAGGAGGTGAACTAGAGCACCACAAAGCTCTCCCACGACCGGCTGAAAAAACAGAGCAGTGCACTGCTCTGCACGCGAGGGGGGTATATAGGCCAATCATTGGACCCGGTTTGTGGCTGGAACCGAGACTAAAGGACAACCACAGGTCTCGGTTCCAGCTACAAACCGGGACTACTAGTTCTGGGTCAGGAGCGAGGCACATTGGTCCCGGTTCGTGTCTGGTAAGGTGACAAACGAACTGGGCCAAATGGCCCATGAGGCCCGGCCGGCGCCCTGGCCTTACGAACCGGGACCTATGCCCACATGCTATGTGGGTGAAATGAAGAGATTGTCCGTTGTGTACACGAAGTGCATCCAGTTTTTGCCGCAACCCTCTCAACTTTTTAGCACATGCTATGTGTGTGAAATGATGATACCATGCAAACTTTCAACCTTTTCACAGTTCATTTGTAGTTCTTTTCAATTTAAGGGTCATTTAGCTCACAAAATCAATAACTGCATGAAAAATACCAAATAAAGTAAGAAATAGTTGAAAATTGATGATGTCGCTTTGAATGGTGCATTTTGAACACACAAAAAGTCTGGAGTTCAAATAAGTTCAAAAAATGAAATCCCTTTGTAACACATGAGTTTTCGTATGAAACCCTCATACTTCGAAAGAGATTGTCCATTTTGTACACAAAGTGCATCCAGTTTTTGCCGCAACCCTATCAACTTTTTAGCACATACTGTGTGGGTGAAATTATGATACCATGCCAACTTTCAACCTTTTCAGAGTTTATTTGTAGTGCTTTTAAATTTAAGAGTCATTTAGCTCAGAAACAATTAGTAAATGCATGAAAAATACCAAATGAAGTCAGAAATAGTTAAAAATTCATGATGTGTATTTGAATGATGCATTTTGAACACACAAAAAGCATGGAGTTCAAATAAGTTAAAAAAAATGAAATCCCTTTTGTAACAGATGAGTTTTTGTATGAAACCGTGATACTCCGAAAGAGATTGTCCGTTTTGTACACGAAGTGCATCCAGTTTTTGCCGCAACCCTCTCAACTTTTTAGCACATGCTATATGAGTGAAATGATGATACTATGCCAACTTTCAATATTTTCACAGTTCATTTGTAGTGCTTTTTAATTTAAGGGTCATTTAGCTCAAAAAACAGTAAATGCATCAAAAATACCAAATGAAGTTAGAAATAGTTGAAAATTGATGATGTGTCTTTGAATGGTGCATTTTGAACACACAAAAGTCTGGAGTTCAAATAAGTTCAAAAAACGAAATCCCTTTGTAACAAATGATTTTCGTATGAAAACCTAATACTTCGAAAGAGGTTGTATGTTTTGTAAACGATGTGCATTCTGTTTTTGCCGCAACCCTCTCAACTTTTTAGCACATGCTATTTGGGTGAAATGATGATACCATGTCAACTTTCAACATTTTCAGAGTTCATTTGTAGTGCTTTTCAATTTAAGGGTCATTTAGCTCAAAAAATATCACTAAATGTATGAAAAATATCAAATGGGCCGACGGACCTTTTGTCCCGGTTCTAGCCACCAACCGGTCCGATAGTACTCTTCTTCCCGTCCTTTGGGGCCAGCGGAAGTGTGGCTTTGGTCCCGGTTGGTGGCACCAACCGGAACCAAAGGTTTCGCATATAGTGCGGGAGTTGTCGAAATTGACCTTTAGTCCCGGTTGGTGTAACAAACCGGGACTAAAGTGATACTTTGGTCCCAGTTTGAGCCACCAACCGGAACAAGGGTGTTCGTATATTGCGGGAGTTGTCGAAATTTCCACCAACTTCCACCCCCCGTTCTCTCTTCGTTGTCGTCGCACCCGAGCTCGTCGCCGCCGGCCCGCGCCTCCTCCACGAGCCCGTCGTCGTCGTCACCGTCGCTCACGAGCCCGTCGTCTCCCCGAGCCCATCGCCGTCGCCGTCGCTCCCGAGCCCGTCGTCGTCGCCGTCACCCCCGAGCACATCGTCGTCGCCGTCGTCCCCGAGCCCATCGTCATCCCCAAGCCCATCGTCGTCGCCCTTGCGTCGTCGCCGTCGCCCCCGAGCCCATCGCTGCCGTCGTCATCGCCCGTCGCTGCCCGTCGTCGCCGTCGCCGACGTCGTCATAGCCCCCGAGCCCATCACCACCGTCGTCGTCACCCGTCGCCCGTCGTCGTTCCAAAGCCCGTCGTCGTCGCACATCGACGCACCGGTAGCACGTCCATCGATCTCCATCTCCCTATTTGCGAATCCATGTGTGTGAGAAGGCGTAGTCTAATTGTGAATCCATGTGTGTGTATTTCAGTCGTATTAGAATATGTTGGGTACATTTTTTAACTCCCCAACGTGACACAAGTTATAAAAATTATAAAAATATTTAGATTAGATTCAGTTACAATAGCAAATAAAGTTATATAAATAATCAAATATTTCGATTATGTATTTGGGATTATGTATAAAGGGCTTCCCCCACTTTGTAATATTTGCACAAACAATGGATATTCCAAGAGACATGGAAAAAGAACAAATTTTGGGGGATATAATCCACGGCGACGGTAATGTCGAATTTTTGCTCAGCGACATCGATGGTCTAGAAGGAGAGGATTACGTCTTCGGTGATCGAACAATGGAGGAGGAAAGACATTATCATGATGGCTTCAGTGACTACCGAATCCCGGAGGAAGGAGACCATGATGACGGCTCCGGTGACCGAACGAAGGAGGGAGCTATTGAAAAGTCTGGATCGAGCCAAACTTCGGTAACGAGACGAGGGCTAACGAGAAGTTTGGGCAAGGATCAAAAGTTCACGATCACAGAACTCTCGAACGATGGCCTACCGATTGAACCCAAGTGGATGAGGGACGCATTTTCTGCTCACTGCGGAGCTATTGTCAAGGACAACATCCCGATCAGCATTAAGCGATGGAATAAGCCTAAGGGCTACAACGGCTCTGAAGGTGATTATGTCACCGATAGGCTAAAAGATGATCTTTGGACCGCGTTGAAGGAAAATTTCACCCTACAGCGAGAGGAGGATCCGAATAAGCCACTTATAGAGCCACTGGTCAAGGCGTGTGCTCTTAAGAAAATGGCAGAACTATTCAAGAGGTGGAAGAAAGAGTTGAAATCAAAGTATGTCGACAAAGGGAAGACTCCAGAATTCGCCAGCCGATTTGAGAAGATGAGAGATCACTGACCCGAATTTGTGGCCTACAAGACATCGGACAAGAGTAAGGAAATGTCAGAGAGAAACAAGAACAATGTTGCAAAGAAGCAGTATCACCATCACACGGGGTCAGGTGGCTACCTCAAAGGCTGTCTCTTGTGGGACAAAGCTGAGAATGACCTGATTGCTAAAGGGGTCCAACCACAGACATGGAACTGACCCGACCGTTCAAGGAATTGGTTCTTCGGGGTTGGGGGAACTTTGGACCCTGAAACAGGGGAGTGTCATTGGATGGACGAGCAACTTGCAACACCCGTCAACAAGCTTCAGCAGTGTATCACCGCAGCGCAGGAAGGGGCGTTCTTTCCCGAAAGACACAAGGACGAGTTGACTAAGGCCCTAGGGAATGGTGAGTGATACGTCTCCAACGTACCTATATTTTTTTATGGTTCCATGCTATTACCTTGTCAACCTTGGATGTTTTATATGCATGAATATGCTATTTTATATCTTTTTGGGGACTAACCTATTAACTCAGTGCCAAGTGCTAGTTTCTGTTTTTTCCGTGTTTTTGGCCCATTTTCAGACAGAGTCCAAATGGAATGAAACTTTACGATGATTTTTTTGGACCAAAAGAGATCCCCGAAGCTTTGGAAGAAGGCCAGATGGGCCACAAGGGAGTCACAAGCCCTCTGGCCGCCACCACCACCCCCCCCGGGTGGTGGCGAGCAGGCTTGTGACCTCCTCGTGGGCCCAACCGACGTAATTCCATCGCCATAAATTCCTATAAATTCAGAAACCCCCAGAAAGAAACCTAGATCGGGAGTTCCGCCGCCGCAAGCCTCTGTAGCCACCAAAAACCAATCTGGAGCCCGTTCCGGCACCCTGCCGGAGGGGAAATCCATCTCCGGTAGCCATCTTCATCATCCCGGCGATCTCCATGACGAGGAGGGAGTAGTTCTCCCTTGGGGCTGAGGGTATGTACCAGTAGCTATGTGTTTGATCTCTCTCTCTCTCGTGTTCTTGAGATGTCTTGATCTCGATGTACCATGGGCTTTGCTACTATGGTTGGATCTTATGATGTTCTTCCCCCTCTCCTTCTTGTAATGAATTGAGTTTCCCCTTTGGAGTTATCTTATCGGATTGAGTCTTTGAGAACGCTTGATGTATGTCTTGCACGGGTCTATCTGGTGTGATCAACCTGCGAGTTTGTGACAATTGGGAACCTATGCATATGGGTTGGCACACGTGGATTCATGTGAGTACTCGATGTATGTTTTGGTGATCAACTTGCGGGTTCGTGACATTGGGAACCTATGCATAGGGGTTGGCACACGTTTTGACTCTCCGGTAGAAACTTTGGGGCACTCTTTGAAGTTTTATGTGTTGGTTGAATAGATGATTCTGAGATTATGTGATGCATATCGTGTAATCATGCCCACGGATACTTGAGGTGACAATGGAGTATCTAGGTGACATCAGGGTCTTGGTTGATATGTATCTTAAGGTGTTATTCTAGTACGAATTCTATGATGGATCGAACGGAAAGAATAGCTTCGTGTCATTTTACTACGGACTCTTGAATAGATCGATCAGAAAGAATAACTTTGTGGTGGTTTCGTACCCGACAATAATCTCTTCGTTTGTCCCCACTATTAGTGACTTTGGAGTGACTCTTTGTTGCATGTTGAGGGCTAGTTATATGATCCAATTATGTTATCATTTTTGAGAGAACTTCACTAGTGAAAGTATGAACCCTAGGCCTTGTTTCCACGCATTGCAATACCGTTCGTGCTCACTTTTGTTACTAGCTATCTTGCTGTTTTTGTAATTTAAGATTACAAAAACCTATATCTACCATCCATATTACACTTGTTTCACCATCTCTTCGCCGAACTAGTGCACCTATACAACTTACCATTGTATTAGGTGTGTTGGGGACACAAGAGACTGTTTGTTATTTGGTTGCAGGGTTGCTCGAGAGAGACCATCTTCATCCTACGCCTCCAGCGTATTGATAAACCTTAGGTCACCCACTTGAGGGAAAATTGCTACTGTCCTACAAACCTCTGCACTTGGAGGCCCAACAACGTCTACAAGGAGAAGGTTGCGTAGTAGATATCAGTGAGCACCCTGGACGAACACCAGGCACACCAGGCTCTGTTCCGTGGAAGGTTGCGTTTACCGACGCAGCCGGTTACAGAAGCCGAGCGAGAAAGAGAAAAGCGGAGCTGAGCGACATGCAGAAGTTCAATGCAAGACTACAAATTCTAGAGGAACTTGAGAGCCAGCGAGCTGCCGACCAACCATCTCAGTGACACAAAACTACCCTAGAATTTACCCCGCCATCTCAGCGGAGAAGCAGCATGGCTTCCACGGAGCTCGTTCAGCCTGACTTCACGACTCCTAGATACCCTGTGGATACTATCACGGAGTCTCAACCTTGCGACCTTTTGATGAAATGCCGGAACCTCACTTTCAAGGCTCCTATCGGCATTGTTGCACCTCCTCAATCCAATGGAACTTTTCACTGCCTTCCGATTCCACGTGGCTTTGCTGTTGTGATGGTGGATGAAGTAAATGAGGGATTTGAGCAACTCGAGCTTGACCACCCTACAGGTGAAGTTGAGAATAAGTTGGTTCATGCTTTGAGGAGTACATGTCTATGGCCGAAGGAGTACATCAAGCTTCCAAACTGGATGCCTCCTCCTCCTCCTCCGGCGAGTGATTAGGGCATTCCTCATCCTCCTCCGGCGACTGATTAGGGCACTCCTCATCCTCCTTCGGCGAATGATCAGGGCACTCCAGCTCCTCCGACGCGTGAGGCCACTCCGCCTTCTTCTTCGGCTCCTCCTGCGGCACGTGAGGGCACTCTACCTCCTTCTTCGACTCCTCCTCCGGCGCGTCGGAGCAGTCCGCCTCCTTCTTCGGATCCTCCTTCCGCGCGTGAGGGCACTCCGCCTCCTTCTTCGACTCCTCCTCTGGCGCGTCGGAGAAGCCCGCCTTCTTCTTCGGCTCCTCCTCCGGCGCGTCGGAGCACTCCGCCTCCTTCTTCGGCTCCTCCTCCAGCGCGTCGGAGCAGTCCTCCTCCTTCGGCTCCTCCTCAAGCGCGTCATAGCAGTCCTACTCCTTCGGCTCCTCCTCAGGCGCGTCGAAGCAGTCCTCCTCCTTCGGCTCCTCCTCGCGCGCGTCGGAGCAGTCCGCCTCCTCCGCAACGGCGGAAGACAGACGTCGTCGCCGCTCCGCCGAAAATTACATAAGTAAGAAAGATGTCGCCTCCTCCTCCTTCTCTCAAGCGGAAGACAGACTCCGCTGCCACTCTCGCGGCTAGCACTGATGCAATATAGCAAAATGAAGAAGTGGGAAAACAATTCCCCAGCTCGACCAACGGAAGAAGCAATCGTGCCCCCCGCTCATGGTGTCTAGCGATATCGTCGTTGATACGTCTACAACGTATCTATAATTTTTATGGTTTCATGCTATTATCTTGTCAAACTTTGGATGTTTTGCATGCCTTTTATTTATTTTTTGGGACTAACTTATTAACTCAGTGCCAAGTGCCAGTTCCTATTTTTTCCATGTTTTTGACCCCTTTCAGAGGAGATTCTGAAACGGAGTCCAAACGGAAGAAAATCCCCGAAAAGATTTTTTTTTGGAACGGAAGAAGATCGGAGAACTTGGGAGCCAAGCGAGAGGAGCTCCAGGGGCACCACAAGCCCCCACCCCGCGGCTAGGGGGTCACGCCATCCAAGCTTGTGGGCCCCCTAGAGGTCCCCTGACCTAGGTCTTTCGCCTATATAATCCCAAAAATTCTAGAAAAAAATCAGGAGATCATCGCAATCACTTTTCCACCGCCGCAAGCTTCTGTCTCCGATGAATTGTGGATTTATGATCAGATTATCTATGAATCTTATTTGAGTTTCTTGTGATCTCTCTTATGCATGATTTCATATCCTTGTAATTCTCTTCGAGTTGTGGGTTTTGTCTGGCCAACTAGATCTATGATTCTTGCAATGGGAGAAGTGCCTGGTTTTGGGTTCATACCGTGCGATGACCTCACCCAGTGACAGAAGGGGTAGCGAGGCACGCATCGTGTTGTTTCCATGAAGGATAAAAAGATGGGGTTTTCATCATTGGTTTGAGATTATCCCTCTACATCATGTCATCTTGCTTAAAGCGTTACTCTATTCGTCATGAACTCAATACACTAGATGCATGCTGGATAGCGGTCGATGTGTGGAGTAATAGTAGTAGATGCAGAAAGTATCGGTCTACTTGTCTCGGACGTGATGCCTATATGTATGATCATTGCCTTAAATATCGTCATGACTTTGCGTGGTTCTATCAATTGCTCGGTAGTAATTTGTTCACCCACCGTAACACTTGCTATTTTGAGAGAAGCCTCTAGTGAAAACTATGGCCCCGAGGGTCTACTCCACACCATATGTTCATGATCAAGTTGCTTGAAAATCATGATATCGTTACGTAAGGAGATAATATTAGCCGGCGGAAAATACTTGGATATGTAAGCATCTGTGCACTTATCCCAAGAACCGATACTATTTTTAGGCAAAGAAGAAAACCAAGTTTTTGTGCGATCTCGCAACGAGAAAGGAAAAAAGCTTCAACTTAATCACGTCATTATCCACATCTCTTTTCTTTTGCATATCGCAAAGCTCAATGAAGGTATTGAGATGGGATGCAGCATCTTCACTAGGAAGGCCAGAGAATTGCTCTTTCATAACAAGATTCAGCAAAGCTGTGTTGATTTCATACGATTCCGCACTAGTGGCGGGAGCAATCGGAGTACTAATAAAATCATTATTATTGGTACTCGAGAAGTTGCAAAGTTTGGTGTTTTCAGCCATGATGACTTCAACAAACAAACAAGCACACAAGCAAGCAAGAAAACCAGCAAAGGAAAACGGCAAAAAGGCAAAAGAAAACGGCAAAGGAAAAGGCAAATGAAAACGGCAAATGTGAAGTGGGGGAGAGGAAAACGAGAGGCAACTGGCAAAAAAGTAAATGCAAGAGATGAGTTTGTGAGACCTACTTGGATAGATCTCTCCTTCCCCCGCAACGGCGCCAGAAATGCTTCTGTTGATGCAACAAAAGACCTTCCAATGGCACCAGAAACACGTGCTGACGGGAGACTATTCTTGTCTTGATACTCCTCAGCAACGGCACCAGGAATCCTTCTGCTACGGCTACGCCTTTAGGGACTTCCTTGGCAAATATGCAAAGGATTTCCCCCGTGGCCTTGGAACCTTGCGTTGGTGTTCCCTCGAAGCGGAAGGGGTGATGTAGCTCAGCGATGGTAAGTATTTCCCTCAGTTTTAAGAACCAAGGTATCGATCCAGTGAAGGAATATCACAAGTACCTGCACAAACACAAAGAGCTTGCTCCCAATGCTATGAAGGGGTTGTCAATCCCTTATAGATTGTTTGCCAAGTGAGAACTGAAAGCAACAAAGTAACAAAGCAAAGTAAAAGTGAATGTGGAAACGACATATGTGAATAGACCCGGGGGCCGTAGTGTTCACTAGTGGCTTCTCTCATGAAAGCAAGTAGACGGTGGGTGAACGAATTACTGTCGAGCAATTGATAGAACCGCGCAAAGTCGTGACGTCATCTATGGCAATGATTATATCTATAGGCATCACGTCCAAAACAAGTAGACCGATACTTTCTGCATCTACTACTATTACTCCACACGTCGACCGCTATCCAACATGCATCTAGTGTATTAAGTTCATGAGAACAGAGTAACGCCTTAAGCAAGATGACATGATGTAGATGGACAATCTCATATCTACGACAAAGCCCATCTTGTTACCCTTGATGGCAACAACACGATGTGTGCCTTGCTGCCCTTTCTTTCACAGGGAAAGGTCACCACACGGTATGAACCCAAAACCAAGCACTTCTCCCATTGCAAGAATCATAGATCTAGTTGGCCAAACAAAACCCAAGACTCGGAGAGACTTACAAGGATATCAAATCATGCATATAAGAAATCAACAAAGACTCAAATATATATCATAGATAATCTGATCACAAATCCACAATTCATCGGATCTCGACAAACACACTGCCAAAGAGGATTACATCGGATAGATCTCCATGAAGATCATGAAGAACTTTGTATTGAAGATCCAAGAGAGAGAAGAAGCCATCTAGCTACTAACTACGGACCCGTAGGTCTGAAGTGAACTACTCACGAGTCATTGGAGGGGCGATGATGTTGATGAAGAAGCCCTCCAACTCCAAAGTCCCCTCCGGCAGGGCACCGGGAAGGGTCTCCAGATGAGATCTCGCGGAAACGGAAGCTTGCGGCGGCGGAAAAGTGTTTTCGTGGACGACCTGATTTTTTCTGGATTTTTAGGGAATTTATAGGCCAAAGACCTAGGGCAGGGGAGCGCCAGGGGGGCACAAGCTTGGTTGTCGCGGCCTCCCCCCTGGCCGCGGCAACAGGGCTTGTGGTCTCCCTGCGGGCCCACTTGCTTGGCTCTCAAGCCTCCTGATCTTCTTCCGTTTTGGAAGAAATCATTTTGGGGATTTTATTTCATTTGGACTCCGTTCCAAAATCAGATCTGAAAAGAGTCAAAAACACACACAAAACAGGAACTGGCACTTGGCACTAGGTTAATAAGTTAGTCCCAAAAAAGATATAAAAGGTAAACAAAACATCCAAAGTTGACAAGATAACAGCGTGAAACCATCAAAAATTATAGATACGTTTGAGACGTATCAATACCTTGGTTCTCAAACTGAGGGAAATACTTACTGCTCCTGTGCTGCATCACCCTTTCCTCTTCAAGGGAAGAACCAACGCAAGCCCAGCCTCTGTCAACGTGTCAACTTCTGGCGGTGTTGTCTGTGGGATAGCAGAAGAATTTCTGGCGCCGTTGCCGGGGAGGAAGATCAATTCAAGAACTCATCCAAGTAAGTGTCGCAAACTCTTCTCTTGCATTTACTTTGTTTGCCAGTTGCCTCTCGTTTTCCTCTCCCCCACTTCACCAATTTGCCTTTTTCGTTCTCCTTTTTCGTTCGCCTTTTCGTTCGCCCTTTTTCTCGCCTGCTTTTTGTTTGCTTGTGTGCTTGCCTGCTACGACCCGAATGGCCCCACTAAGGGATTTTGATGCTCACTTTGCAAAGATAGAAGAGATTGAAGCTAGTGTTAAAGGCTTCATGTCTACACAGTTTGAATATAATAGTTACTTCCGTAGAGAGCTGAAGCAGCAAAATTCTTTTCTGGCTTTTATGAGTAGAGAAGTTGATGATATGGCCAAAGAATTCCTTGCGCTAAATTCTCAGTTTGCTCGTCTTGAAAAGCTAGTGGGCCAGATTTCTCATAAGCAAGCTACTTTAGTCAATAAAATGGCTGCTAAACCCGAAACCCGTGATGAGAATCATGAAGATCTTAAAGTGCTTGGTGTGACTCCCATTGAATCTTTGTTTTCTTGTATCAAACCTAATGATTATGGGGCTGGATATGAATCCACTTTTGTAGAAAAGTGCCCCAATGATTCAGATTCCATCTATCTTGATGCTAAAAGCATTAAAAGTGGAGTAGAAGACGTTAAAAGTTTGAGTAGTAATGAAATTACTACCATGGATTTCAAGGAATTCAATTATGATAGTTGCTCCTTGATTGAATGCATTTCTTTGATGCAATCCATGTTAAAGTCTCCACACGCTTATAACCGAAACAAAGCCTTTACCGATCATATCGTTGAAGCTATGATAAAAGCTATTGAAGAGAAACTTGAATTGAAAGTCTCTATCCCTAGAAAGCTTCATGATGAGTGGGAACCTACCATCAAAATCAAAATAAAAAACTATGAGTGCAATGCTTTGTGTGATTTGGGTGCTAGTGTTTCTGCGATTCCAAAGTCTTTATGTGATGTTCTCGGTTTTAATGCGATTGAAGAGTGTTCTCTTAATTTGCATCTTGCTGATTCTACTGTCAATATACCCATGGGAAGGATGAATGATGTTCTTATTATTGCAAATAGGAACTATGTACCCGTGGATTTCATTGTGCTTGAGATTGATTGCAATCCTACATGCCCCATTATTCTTGGTAGACCTTTCCTAAGGACTATCGGTGCTATCATCGATATGAAGGAAGGGGATATTAGATTTCAATTTCCTTTAAGGAAGGGCATGGAACACTTTCCTAGAAAGAAAATAAGGTTGCCTTATGAATCCATGATGAGGGCCACTTATGGTTTGAGCACCAAAGACGACGATACGTGATTCTATCGCTTTTATGCCTAGCTAAGGGCGTTAAACAATAGCGCTTGTTGGGAGGCAACCCAACGAATTTATCTTTTTTTTCTATTTTGTTGTGTCCACACTTTCATAATTCTGTTGTGATTGTGTTTCTTGTGTTTCTTTTTGTGTTTGAGCCAAGCAAAGCCTTTATGATTAGTCTTTGTAATGGTTGTTTGATCCTGCTGGAAAAAGACAGAAACTTTTTGCTCACAAGATGATTTTTCATTTTTATTTAGAAAGAGATTTTGAGTTGATTATTTTTTCTGCTGATTGATATACTTTTTGCCCAGGCCGTCGTAAATTTTTAGACTTGTTGAGGTAACAGAAGTATACGAAGTATACAGATTGCTACAGACTAGTCTGTTTTTGACATATTCTGTTTTTGTTGAGTTGGTTGCTTGTTTTGATGAAACTATGGTTAGTATCGGGGGGTACTAGCCATGGAAAAGTGAGAATACAGTAGCCCATCATCAATATAGATGGAATTCAAGTTTGCTACAGTACCAAAAGAAGTGGTAGTTTGTTTTCTTGTACTAATGTTATCACGAGTTTCTGTTTAAGTTTTGTGTTGTGAAGTTTTCAAGTTTTGGGTGATGTTCTCATGGACAAAGAGATAAGGAGTGGAAAGAGCTCAATCTTGGGGATGCCCAAGGCATCCCAAGCCAAATGCAAGGACACCAGAAAGCCTAAGCTTGGGGATGCCCCGGGAAGGCATCCCCTCTTTCGTCTTCAATCCATCGGTAACATTACTTGGAGCTATATTTTTATTCACCACATGATATGTGTTTTGCTTGGAGCGTCTTAGGAGTCTTTTCTTTTTGTTGTGTCACAATCATCCTTGCTGCACACCTTTTTGAGAGAGAGAGAGACATGCA